>NC_090935.1:922385638-923010638 GCF_040938575.1 Ambystoma mexicanum
AGAAGATGTACACTGCAACAGGAAATAGTATCACTACATGAATGCCCAGGTCACCTGTGATGCTGTCCTTGTGATCCCACACTTCTTTGCCAGCTTCCCTGGTCCCACCCACGATGCCATGGTCCTGCAGAGCAGCACACTGCCTGCTTACATGGAGAGCCACAGAGACCAACCGACATGGATATTCGGTGAGTACAAGTGCCATCACACAAAATAATCTTGCAGCACTAGGGAAAGGCAATGCAAAAGAGGGGGGGGGGGGTGTTCACCACATGTGATCAATGCATGCCCTGGTAAGGCACTGTATATGCAGGACCTCCCCTCTCTCCGCGCACATGGCAGCCACCAACCCACGGGACTACACCATGCAGAACAATACAGTAGTATGTCACTGATGCATATTGCCCCAACAAGTAAGAAATATACCCACACAGAACTGCAGGAACCACAATGCATAGAGAACACATACCTACATATCCAATGTCACAGTTCAACACTGCCCAAATATGATGCAACACTGGCAGATGGTGTTTGCATGAAATCTGGTAATCATGTATGTGAAGCCATAATGAAAGGAAAGCAGAAACTCCAAACATGTACAAGAACAAAAAAACACCCTTCAGGGCACGTGCATGATATCAGCGCTCAGGCCCAACACAAGCGACAGGCACCATGCAATGCCATTCACACGCCATGAAGTTGACGGCTGCTGGTTGAGAGTAGACAATGCACATGCACTCACATAACATATGACTCTACATTCAATAATTAGGATGGAAAACCATGTTGTGTAACAATGTGGAAAAAGTGCATGAACAGAGTGTCCATCTACAGGGATTTTGAAAAGGAAACACATCCATAATGTACTGTGACTGACACCTGTTACTTTTGCCCTAGCAGGTGACTCTGGATACCCTACGCTACCATTGCTAATGATACCTGTGCACAATCCACATATGCTACAGGAGGTGGACTACAATAAGGCACAAATCAGGACCAGGCTGTGCATAGAACAAACCTTTGGCCTGCTGAAGGGTTGTTTCCGGTGTCTACACCAGACCGGAGGGGTCTTGATGTACAGGCCAGGGAAGTTTGGACAAATATTTCTTGCCTGTGCCATGCTGCACAACATCTGCCTAAGGCAAATGTCCCTCTGACCCCTGATGTTGACATACCGTCCCCAGAAATCAATGACTCACTACATGCAGGTGCACTGCTGCCACACAATGAGCAGGAGGATGGAAGGGATGGTTGTATGGTGCAGCAAGAACTAATAGTCAATTGATTCTGGTCCCATTGATAATCACATGCAGCTCACTTTGTACATAATCACACATTGAATAAATCACAATCACACAAAAAGGAATGTCCTCACATTTATTCAAATAAACTAGAATTGTATAACATGGTGTGAAAAATACCATCCATAACAAACCCTCACCACCTTCCGCCCCATCCCAACAAACCATCCCCAACACACCCTCCCTACCCACCTCCCCATCTCAAACACACCATTCTGAATCCTTTTTTGTTATTATTTATTGTGCATTAGCCAAAACAATGACTTTTAACACAAGTAAGAATATGTTAAAACATAAATTACACACGCTCAATTACAATCGTTCAAGTTTCACATTTCTTAATACTCATCCAGATGTAAGTCTTTCTGAATCCTGACCACCTTGGTAGTCAGAAATTTCTCTGATCCGGATGATAACCTTTCCCAGAATTCATCAGTATCTAACCAACAAACATTATGTACAAATCTTTCCAATCTAATAGTCCTCATATCACGAGTTCCAGAGCATCACACCATTCTGAATACATCTTCCTCCACCCACCTCCCCCATCCCCAACACACCATTCCCAACATACCCTCCCTACCCATCTCTCCCTCCCCAACACACCCCTCCCAACACACCTTCCCACCCAACTCCCTTGTGATTATGTACGGAAGGTGCCATGTAATGTTACTTCGGTGGCATATTGCCTGTGGCTGCCTGTTCAAGCACTTTTGTTGTCAGATGGTGGAAGGAGCAGCACCATGGGGTTCTGGGCACAGATCCCAACATGGGGTGCTGGGGGTGGAGGGCTTGGACTCCTGGCTAAGGAGGTGCTGCAGCATCAGCTGCATGCATGAGTTGAGGGACTCGGCAAAGGCCACCAGTTTATGAAAAGCCTGCCTTAAAAACTTCAATACTGCTAAATGTGCCTAGCAAGTATCAATATAGGTAGTTCTGCCATTGACACAAGCAACTTCATAACATGGAAAAGGCACATCACTGTGTTGGCTAAGAGACAAACATCAGGATTTTTCATAATGAAGATTCTGTAAACAAAAAAATAAAAGAGGCTTTTGTGAGTGATCAAAGTGACAACAGCTTTTCACTTTCAGTGTTGCCACAGTAAGAACAATACTGGAAGTGCAACACAAAGAAAATACACTGATTCAAAAATGAATTTCACCTTAACCGAAAGATGCAAACTGCTTACATAAGTAAAATATGGCAACAATTGAAAAGGCTATTTTGTTTTCATAGGTCACACATACATTTAATTTAGGACAGAGATAGATCATGTTTCTTGTTGTTCGGCATATTCTCAAGTGCCTGCCTGGCTCATTAACTGAAAGGGAGATCTCTGTGAAGCTGACACACTATGTATTTACAACAGGCTGATGGACAACAGGACTGGCTTGGGTGGGGTAAAAGTTGAAAATACAGAATTTTAGATCAAAATGGTGGTCAATTTAAGATTACAGTGACAAAATGGGAGATGTCAGCAGGCCTCCTGATGTCAGAGGCTATCTGCTGCCTGATTACCATCTTCTCAGCCCATCAACCCTCAAGAGTAGAAAGGCTGATGGGTTTATTGCAGGCTCAACCAACAATGAGCCTGCAGAGGCTTTATACCACATGTCGTCAGGGAAATGAAACTAAAATGAAGAAATGGTGGTTTGGATTTGTATAACATGTTTGAACTTTTCCATTAGTTTAAATGAAACATCATAATTGTTCATTTTCTCAGCAATGATACGTCTCACTGAGTCCATTCATATTTCATTTGAAGGCAGATGCTGAGCCTGTTGCAATGCCACTCATTTCATAACTATTCAACTTTTGGAAACTCTATAGCAATCTAAAATGTGTATTTATCTGCCCTGAGAATGTTCAAAACTTGAAGTTTGGAGAGCTGATGGTTTCTAAAATTGGGCATCTGGATATTAAATTACATAATCATATTATACTTTTGTTTGAAGGGAAAATAAATCATAGTGTGCCTGTGCAATAAGGTGCCAAAATAAAAATGACTTCTACTGATACGTCATGAGGGGGGATTATCAATATCTATATTTCATGGCAGTTATTTGTAAAATGTAAAGTTTTGCCATGTTGGACTTTTTGGAAGGTAAAAGTGGACACGAGAAAATATCAATTTCGAAGGGGAGTATTTATATCTTACACTCCTGAACCAAAGGTGTTAGCACCTCCTAACATGAAGTTTCCATGGGAGTAGCTTAGAGAGTAAAAAGGTATTGCATTATGAAAGAAGGACACAATTGCCTAAAAATCACCAAAGGAGATCTTCTGAAAAATCTTCTGGGTGGAAATATTGGAAGAGGGTTGGAATTCCCATTGCTGGGGAAACCAGTAAACAGAGCCTGCGATACTTCCCTGGAGCCCATAGAGGGATGAATGCTGTGGGGTCACACTGACTCAGGTGCTGGCCAGAATCCTGTTTTCCCCAAAAGCAAAGCCCCACTCAGTCTCCATGAGTGCCAAGCTCAGAGATTTCCAAAAGTAAGTAGATTGTCCAACAAAATGTCAGTGTGGGGATCTATTTAATTAACCTACTCCCTTTCATTAGTGGGTGGAGGGCAAACTGTGTAGACCCTTAGCATATTTGACAGAATATTAATTTAATTAATTCCCAAATAAATTGACACAGGCGGGAGCTTAGATGAGTTCAAAACTTCCTCACTTCTTCCTAGCTGGAATTAAGTTATAGTCACATAAAATAAGTGGGGTGTCTTGGCTGCAAAATACTAAATTGATAATTGTCACCCTTTCCAATGAATGCCTTTAAAACAGAAAGGTATCCTTGCCACAAAAACAAAACTCCCAGTTGTCACTATTATTTATAAATTGTAGTTAACCAAGCGGTGCCCTTGGCCCCAAAACAAAATGTCTAAACTGTCCCCACTTCTTAGACCTGGCCTGTGAACAGTGGGGTGCTGCATGCAATTGATGCCTGGGTTTTCGGTGCTGGGGGAGAAGTGATTTGCAAAGTGAAACTAGTGCAATTTCCATTGAATAATATACACTCCCTTCTGAGAGTGAGAAAGCGACCCTGAGAGCAGAACACATTTGTTCTGCTTTTGGGTGACAAGGAACCGGGTGCTATTTGCCACATGTATCTGTAAAACTCTGTGGGCCTCATTACGAGACAGGCACTCCCGTAATGAAGGATGCCGGTACGAAACCGGCACCCTTCATTACGGGATGCCCTATTACGAGGTTCCCTTTGCGGGACCAAGTAAGGACGCCTGGTAAAACCAGGCATCCTTAGTGGGTCCTGCAAGGGGACCAGGGAACGAATAACGGGCTCGTTATTAACGGGCCTGTTATTAGCTCCCTCCCCATTCCCATTGAGCCCTATTGGGGCTCAAATGGGAATGGGGATGGGTTTTTCCAATGAGGACTTACCGGGTCCTCCATGGTTGGAATAGCCCTGTAAGTCCTCATTGGAGGAACCCGGTACTGGAGCCCGGTATGGAGGCAGCCATGCCCTTAATAAGGGCATGGCTGCCTCCATACTCGTAATGAGGCCCCATGTCTTCAAATCTGCAAGCATGTTCAAGTGTGCAGAGAAACCACATGCATCAATCATTGTGCATGTAACATATAATGTATTTTCAAAACAAAATTGTGCCTGTGTTTTATAATCAAATCATTATCAAGAGCTGCTAAGGTGTAAGCTCTAGTAATGTGCTGTGTTATTATTATTTCATTTTGATACCAAGAGGGTTCATGGGACAGGAGTTTTCAAATGTTTATGTAGTCTATGTTCCATGTGCATGAAACCAAAAGGAGAAAGTAGTTTATGTGTTGAAGCTTTGTTTTGTGCCAAAAAGAATGTGGTGTGTGTAACATAAACCAAACCTCATTGAACATAACATAGAAATAAATATAGATTCTTTCTGTACACCTGCCTGGTTCTTGGCTCATTGTTGGCACACAGGGAGGGATCCACAGGGGGCTCTATATAAGTCATAAATAACGTGTATCTTGGATACAAAACTACATATATTTTGTGGGCTCTCTTAAGTGGGTGGAAGGAACTCCCTATGTTGAGTTACAAATCATGCCCTAAGTGTGTTCCCTCATCCTTTGTTCTACTGTGATGATGGCAGCAGTGGTCTGGCAGAAGGACCGGGAAATTCTCTGGCATGAGGATTCCTGGAGGCAGTCCCTCATTGCCTACAGATGCTGCACCTGCTGGCTTGCCAGTTGTTCCATTGATGCCTGGCACTGCTCCATGGCATCCAGCCTCACCCATATCGTTCCTATAGTGTGCTGTGGTACTGGAGGTGGACTCTGGTGAGGTATGTGTCTGAAGCAGGGTGAACGGAAGCCATATCTTCCTTCTCATCCTCCTCCTGATGTGGAGAACCATTGCTGCCTGTGTCTGCACCAGATTGGCACAGGTGATGCACATTGCAAACAGGTGACATGGGGGTATGAGGGGCCAGATAAGTGGGTGCTGGCATGTGGATGGCATCCTTGGGGATATCCACAGGGACCAGCTGTGGTGTGGCTGTGCCTGCGCATGTGTCAGCATGGCTGTTGAATTGGTGATGGGTTCCACAGTACCGCCTCCTGTGGCTGCGCTATCTCTCCTGTGCCTGCCAATGAGGCTGCAGGCCGTGGCCTTTAGGTTATTCCATGACTTCCTGCAGCCTTCGGCATCCCGTTGGACAACACCCACTGCACGAGCTCCCACCAAGTTGTAATACAGTGTTAATTCCCCCAGACGCCAAAGCAGTAAAGGTAATTCTGCCGAGGCAGAATTTCCACCGTTTTACCACCCAACTCATGATGAGGCCCCTTGAGCCATGATAGATAGCACTAAGGCAGGTTATACTTGATGTATCAGAAGTCTATGCCCCATCGCAAAACCTTAATGATAGGTTCACTTATATTCATTAAACATTTTACATACATTTTAAATTAACTATTTCCAACTGATATTCTTCTGAATTGTTTCGGCTTGGCCAGTGGCTGCAAATAATCTTTAGACTCATTTACACAGAAAAGAACCTTGAGGCATGGTTCAGGATTCCCTTTCTTGAAACATTCCAAGTCACTGAAAGGCTTTTAGCCAACAATAACACCTCTTTAATTATACTGAATTAGTAGTTTATGGAAAAAAAGTGAGCACACAGCAGAAAATGTGTGATCAAAGAAATTGACCACATAGCACTTTTTAATACCGTGTGATGCTCTTGGTGAATATGTAAGCTCTTCGTGCATGAAAACAGTATTTTCTTTTGTTAAATATAATGTTGCAATATGTTAGGTTAACTGTTGCTATACTACAGAATGGCATCCTGCATAGTAATCTTATACTGCATTCAATATTTAGAGAGACACATACATGCATCTTGTTTAAGGAGCAGACATGCTGAAAAAAACTCCCCTGGGGACTACCTAGAGAGAGAATACCGATTTGAAGAAGGTGCCTCTTTAGGGCTATTCTAAATATAGAAGGCCTTGAAGTATAGATGCACAACTGCGTTATGTGTGTCGTGGTATGCAGTAGCACTTGGAGCATCTCTTATGTTCAGAATGAAGTTACAATAACAAATAATCTGGACCCAAATAACTAGACAGACTCAAAGAATATGGCAAAATACTACGTTATTATCAGTCCAAATAAAGTAGGAAGACCTGGTGAACAAATAGATTGCAGCTCACACACTCTCGGTTATATTACAGGTGCAAAGGCTTTATACCTAGACATGCATCAGCTATGACGTTATCCTACGTGGCAAATAAAACCTATCGGGTTTCAGGATTGGTTATTGGAACATATCTACTTATAGAGTGTATAAGTGTTAATAACTTTATTGGCTGCCCCTTCTCTGGTGGGCAAGCATCGAACTTCCCTCTAACTACATATAAGTGAGGTTATATCAGCATAACAGCAGTGGATTGGCCATTGCAACAATATATGCTCAACATTGCATAGGCCTTCTGATTGGTTGGCATTCTCGACCAATTTTGGACACTTGGCTCGCTAGCAGCACGTAATCAAAATGATAACCAGGTGCAGAGAACAACGTCAGACTACTGTCCACTTGCCCAATTAGTCTACCATCTCATCACTGAAACCTTCAGCCAAAGCCTCTGTTTTGGCTGGATGTTCTCCTCTCTGGATCCTTAAGGGGAGTTAAGGTACATCGTTATCTTCGGCCAGGGCTTATGAATGGGCCTTGTTTTCTGGTCTTGCACCACATATGATGAGACCATGATTTTGGCTTTTATTTAGTGCTGTTTGATTCAATTAGCCTTGGTGCTATTACCCTCTTCAGCCTCTGAAGACTTGGCCACTTCGTCTCACATATGCTTGTCTGCATCGTTAATCTTCAATACTCATTTACTGAATTTAGGAGAAATATGGCCTGCATACATTGCTTATCCTTGGTAACTCCCCTAGTACCCTTCAATAGCTCCTTGGGGTGGTATCCTTAATTGCTGGCCAGCAGCTATTCTTTGTTCATGCAGAAATTTGTATTTCCAGCCACTGTCAGCTCTGCAGCTCAGGTCTCTCTCCTTCGAGCTCTTCGCTTATTATCATTGAGAGCCAGCATCCATCTTTTCAAGATGGCCTTTTCACCTGTGTTATGTTTTCTACTGCAGCAAGCTTCTATGTAACTCATCTACCTTGTGTTTCTACGTATATGCATTCACTACTCATCTGGTTACTTATCTTCTTGGTATATGTGGTTTCTTCTCACTCATATATATTTTTACTTTGTTTCTTCAGTTGCATCTTCATTCTTTAAGTATTTAAGTAATTAAATATTGTTTTCAATGTGTCATCGTTTCTTTTCCTTAACACATCACTTTATACTTGTCAGGTTTTCTTTACAGCTCCTCAGTACTTAGTGGTACCTGTAGATCTCCTGCCGCCACTTCAGTTTGAGGGTACATTCAGTAGGGCTGTCTGAGTGCATAACGTCTCTCATATACTCAATGCAATATTGGGATTAAAGCTGGTGTTGTACATTGTGCCTTCAGGTTCTTCATCAAGTATGACAGAAGTTAGGGGGTGGGTTCTATGAAATTACCCCCTCTGGTCGAGTCCTTAACCACCTCCTCCTCCTCAGATTTCTTCATTTTTCCACAGAATGAATTCTTCTGGATCCATATCAACCCCTTCAGGTCACCTGTATTATTGATGTGTTCATCCACACTCCAGGTCACATGGCAGTACTCCCCAGTTGGCTGACAGAACACCTAAAGCCCTACATAGTTCTTAGGATCATTAGGGTAATTAAACTTAGTTTCTGGGGGTGCCAGAGGAAAGGTGATGTTTTCGGTCTGTGTGTGCTCATCAGTCACAGCATTCACATCAATCATTATTTTCATCCTAATTGCTTTCTTTGCTGTCTTCTTGCATTGTCTGATGACTATTCTTATAACACAGAATCCCAGCAACACTAACACTAGTATTGCTCGAAGTTGTTAGGCATTTGCCATTCAGGTTGGAATCCATGAAAACAGGGATGACAACTGGTCGTCTACTTCGATCTCGTCTAGTTCTATCATTTTCGTATGAAGGATGACAGCAGAGTTATTGCTTCTGCCAGGGTTCCATTTTCTTCATCATTGGCATGTGAGTATGTTCAGCAAGAAGGTCCGATCTTGGCACACAAGCCTCCTTCCATTGCTGTAATTAAGTCCAGGACATACTTGTTCAGAGGGTCATTAGCCTGATCGCCCTCAATTCTTCTGTGATCGCATTAAATCCTTTTTTATGTTGTGTTAAGTGTCTGGAGTAGCTCTCACCTAGTGATGTGTAACCACTTGGAGCCTGCCATTAATATAGGAGAAGATATTACAGGTTATGCTCATCTACAATGTCATCGTAAGCTTCTATTGATTTTGCTAAAAATGATTTCTCCCTCTTTCATCGTGTGAGCTAAAGTGATCTCTTCTTCCTCAGCTGTGCATCCACTTTTGGGAAACTGTCAATGTGGAGATCACTTTGGGGAATCACCCATGCAGGAACATGTATAATCAACAGAGAATATGTTCCTCCTCAAATCTTAGACAGCTACATATAAGCCTTGGATCCACATGCCCAATAATAATCCATTAGCACAGAGGTTACTCCATTTATTCCAGGCACTTTGAGTGTCTGCTTGCATCATTTGTTTTCTCCATCAAGAACCAAGATTTTGTTGCTGAAGCATATTGTTGCAATCTTCATTGGCAATATAGATATGGGTCCTGCTTCATTTTCAAGCCATGTTAGTAATTTGGAATACTTGGCCCATGACACAAGACATTCGTCGTTCACAATTTGCACTATCACTTCATGTTCTTTCATCAATAAATGTGCACTGCATTCTGGCATTCCTTCTTCCCATCCTGTAGTTGTAGCAACTCATACATACACCAATAGCTGATGCCTCTCCCAGTATCCTGGCTGTCCTGGTGTTTCCCATGTGTCTGCACGATTCAGCCTTTTTTGTTCAGCAATCCTTATTTGGTCTCCAGACAGGGATGAATATATGAACATTCTGCTCAACCAACATATGTCTTTTTCCATCTTCTTTGTTTTTATGTGAACATCTTCATATAGAAATGTTTTCTTCAATGCCCATCTTAGGATTGCCCATTTTTCCTCAAATTGTTCTCTTGTGCATGGTGGTAAATGGCTGAGGCACTTTGCATCATATGCAGATATTTCTCTTGTAATTAATGTTCTGGCTGCGTTCATAGCATATGGGATGAGAGAGCATATGTAAACAATTTCTTCTGACGTTCTCCCCCCACTTCATTCATATGGTGATATCACATGTTCTTTAAATGTGCCAAATTGTCAAGATATGAATGTATACTTTCATGATCTTCCCCACTATCTCTTTTAAGTTGAACAATTTGTTTAGTTATATCAGGAAAGATATCACTCGTTCCTTTATCAGGAATGGAAAGAGATGTTTCATTGTCAAGCATTTCATTTGAATTGTAAAACAATATCTCACAAAAAGTGTAAAGCATGAGAAAGTACAAACAATAAAAAGGCCAAATGTAGTTTAAAGAAATATTGCCATAGTATTTAAATGCCACTTGATCTCTTTCATTGTAGCTGGTCTCCTTGTTGGTGTGCATTTTATACACTGAAAAATGTCCATTTTGGATTTACTGTCTTCACCTTTCAGTGACTTTTAATATTTGGAATTTATAACAGGACCGGAATGATGATGGCTATAATAACTCTGCAAATGATAGGACTGTTTTTTGAATTTCCCAAAAAGTTACAGACGTCCATGTTTCATCGCACTAGAGCAGGATATGTTCATAATATGTAAACAAATACAGCATGCATAAATGCGTCCAAGGCTTCAGGAAGCTTAAAGTGTACTGTACAATCTTAATGTCTTATTTTTACTGTATAGTGTCTTTTTAGTTCAACTGATAGAGTTCTGGAACAGCAGCAAGTCCATTCATTCCCTTTCAGACTTAGGAAATGTCAATTTTGTTCCAAACTGTGTTTTAATTCATTGATTCTTTATGCTTGACCTTGGTAGCCTATCTGGTCTGCATGCGCAGAGCTTCTTCTCTTGCTTCTCTGTCAACGAGTGCAAGAGGGTTTGGGGTCTCTGCTTTGTAGAGCTTCATGCCATGCAGTTGCTGCCAGGCTCTTCTCTTTGGATTTGAACAGCAGTGGAGGTGACCACCTCAAATTAATATGGTCCTTCACAACAGGGCTTGTTCCAGGTTTTAACAAAGCTCTTCACAAGCACCTAGTCCCCTGGATATAAACTAGTCTGCTTGAGTGTCTCAATCAAATCAGTTGATTGGCTGTCTTCCTTATTCTTCTTTGACCCTACCCTCTGATTATTGATTTGTTGGGAAATAAAATAAACCCTATGGTCATAATTGTTAAATAATTATGCATTTTTGTCACTTAATGTTTTTGCTACACTGTAGGTATCACCTTTTACTCTAGTGGGAGGAGCAAGGGGCACTCTCAATTGATGTCCATACACCAATGCATGAGGATTTAGGTGGTGATCTGTACTAGACAGGTTTCTCAGGACAAACAAAGCAAGGGGTAGGCAATGTAGCCATCCCTTCTTCCCTTCTTCAAAGTCATCTTTATCTTTGAAATCCTTTCTTTTAGAAGCCCATTTAACCTCTCACGGGCACCAATCACCTGTGGGTGATAGGCTCAGGAAAATGTATGCTTTATTCCTAATAGAAGAACTATCTGTTCAAACAACTTGTTTAAACAATTCAGCTCATTTTCAGACTGCAAGATTTTGCAAGATCTTGGAAACACTGCACACACGAGATATTTAGCAGTGGATGTGGCACCGTGGTTCATGCATGGACCAGTCTGGATCCATCTGAAAAAGGGACTTACTACTACCAACATGTGCCTATATCCGTTGCATACTTGTAGCATATCGACATATATGTCAATGCTGAAACAGACCATTGGGCATGGGGATTGCTCCTCTCACTGTCCGCGAGGTGTGCCCTGCTGTTAACTTCTGGCACACAATGCAATTTACAATTAACTGTGCCACATGTTCAAATAAATTTGGTGTGAACCAGTCTTCTGAGATTGTTGCAGCAACACGCTCTCTGGTGGTTTGCACAGGCTAGTGAAGCTGATTCAGCACCACCTTCATTAATGCTAGAGGCATAACTGCATATCCAATGTTGTTCTTTCTCCATAAAGCCTCAGTGTGGGATAAAGAACACCATGTCTTATCCATAAATCCTGCTCTTCCTGTGGGGCTCAACCTTGCAGCTCAATTAACTGGGTAATGGGCAACATATTAAATCCTTCATGCATCAGCATGCATTGCTCTGATCCTTGCTTAACATCTTCTAATTCAAAATCAGAAATATTCACCATCCTTTTTTAACTTTACTACTGCCGTCCCAGTATGCATTTCAGCAATCGTTTGATCAATTTTCAAAGAACCATCAAAAAAGCCCCCCCCACCCCCTGAGAGAGCATTTTCACTAACATGGGGAATATCATCATAGAACTCACTATACGTTGTGCTGTCATGTACATTGTCCTCCTTCTCTTCTGCTATGAATGTTGCTGGATTCACTATTCTATATCTAACAATTTTGACTAATGGATTCTAAATAATCACTTCATATCCAAATGCTCTTTGTGTAGTAAATGTACTATTGGGATTCTCCAAAAGGGCAAATAGGAAGTGCTCTACAAGTAATGTTATTGAGCATCCCATTGTAATACTGACAGACTTTTCAATCGTGAAAGCAGCATCTGCTAAGGCTTGTATGCAAGGATAATGTCCTTTCATTACTGGATCTAGAATCCCACTATAATAAGCTAATGGTTTGTGTCCATGTCCTAATGTTGTCTCTGTGTAAGCACTGCTGTCATTACCCCTCCATTTGAATGTAAATATAAGTAAAATGATTCACTATTTATTTATTTTGTATTTATATATTTAATGTGACAATAAACTTTACACATACTATAGCATAATATCCATAAAACCGAGAAAAAAAAGAAAAAAATGAAAGAATTAACAATAATAAAATGATTCTCTATAGTCTGGTATTCCTAACACGGGGACTGTGCAAATCACCCTTTTTAATTCTTCAAATCCTTCAATCATGTTGTCTTTCAATAGTATTTTACTTTTTCTTATATGTGCTTCCTTGAGTCCTTTTAAAAGTGGTTGAAAATGTATACTGTAGTCAAAAACCCAGGCCCTACAATAATTACATAGCCCCAGAAACAGTTGCATTTTCCTTATTGTCTCTAGTTTGGGATTTTTCATGATTGCCTCGGCTCTCACAGCTGTCACTTTTCTCCCCTATTGAGAGACGAGCTGTCCAATGTACAGGACCTCTTCCTAACAATATTGTAGTTTTTTTTGTTGTATACCTTGTGTCCTTTCTTCTGCTTGTATTGTCATTACTCAAACTGAGTCCTCCCTGTACCTTTCCTCTGTCTCACTGCACACTAAAATGTCATCCACGTATTGAATTATCATGCTCTCGAGTTGTATATTGCCCAAGTTTATCTGAAGGGCTTTATTAAAGATTGATGGGGACTCCTAGTAACCCTGATGTAATCCTGTGTGTTTCATGCACTGGTTTCTATACAAAAACAGAGTCAAATCATGTGAGCCTTCATGAAGGGGAATTGAAAAGGAGGCATTCTTTAAAACTATGACTGTAAAATGTTTGGATTTAGCTGGAATATTACATAGGGCCTCATTCCGAGTACGGCGCTAACCAATGGCGCTATTAACGCCTTAGTTGACGCCGTACCCGGACCGGCAGCGCCTTGGTGGATGGCGGAATCACCGCCCCATTCCAAGGTTGGCTGGGCGGTAATTCCCCATTCACCAAGGCTCTTCCTCATTCCCAAATGAGCCCCCATAGGGCTCAATGGGAATGGGGAAGATGCAAATAACGGTGACCGTTCATTACGGTCACCGTTATTGGCTTGGAGGCCCCTTTGCGCCCTCGACTTTAACACCTGCTCAAAGCAGGCGTTAAGGGCGAGGGCGCAGAGGGAACTCGGAGTATGGCGGTAAGGGATTACCACCACCGGTCTCGTTACCGGTGGCCGCTATCCCTTACCGCCACACTCGGAATGAGGCCCATAATGTTGTAGTGGGGTTTGGAAGCAAAGGAAAGTCTGCTTCAACAATACTGTTTAGGGGCAGAGATTCTGAATAAATCTCCACAAACACCTAGTTGTTTTATTCACTGGATACACAGCTGTGTTACATGGGAATTCTGATGCCACTAATATTCCCTGCTTTATTAAAGCAGAAATTGTCTCAAATATGCCTTTAGCTGCTTCTCTAGACATAGGATACTGTTTTGCACATGGAAGAATTGCTCCTGGTTTAAGCTTGATCGTCACTGCTCCTGCTACATCCAATAGACCCACGTCATACATAATATTGGTCCATAAAATGCTTGCCACCTTTTCTAAATTTGCCTGAAAAAATTATGGTTTCTTTTTTACCAATGTCGTTCTCTGTGGTCTTTCTCTGTACTCAATTATCATCCAATAAGTGAGACATATTAAAAATACTAATTCATCATCTGAATCGTCATCTCTGAACAAGTCTTTGTCTGTCAAGTCTGTCAGTCTATATCCTTCCTTAAGGGCTATTACTGTTCACCATGTCCTTCCCTCATCATCTGTTACATGGACAACCACCCATTATTGACTTACTGCCGCAGCCTCTAGCTCCATGGGAATGTTCTGTCCTTCCTCCTCATCCATAGGTATTTCTGGTCTAAACAAAAATTCATCAGGTATACTCAATACTTTCCCGGTCAGTCCAGGAAGCCATGTTAACAAAATATTTACTCGATACAAAATATTTGTGGTTCTAAAGGAACCCCTCATAGTGTTTTCTGGAATGTAAAGGCCATTATACATTCTATAAAATTCATGTAATGTATCCCTAGAGTCAAACACACTATCCCTTTGTCAGTAAAGGATATTGTCATGTTATGTTTTGTCATCAAGTCACGTCCTAATCTATTAACCGGTGTCTGCCGAGAATATAATCGTGGCATTGACATGCATATTCACCTATAGAAAGTGGTAAATTGTCAGTAAAAGGAACCAAATTTGTGTCCCCACAGAATCCCTGTGCATTCATGGCGATCCCAGACATTGGGTATTTTCCCTCTTGAACACAGGAATGAACTGTTCCCATGTCCACAAGGAACAAAAATGTCTTGCCTAATATCATCACTCTGACCCTTGGTTCCACTTGTGGGTCTGGTGGCATTGATAGTTTTGAACACATTAAGCCACTCTGTGGGCTTTCCTATTGTGGATATAAATTCATCCCTGTACCCGTAAAAGGATTCCCTCCTACTACTGTCACACTCCCTATACTGCGTGTGGAAGCTTCTGGGGCTCCGCTGTTTGCTTTCCATTGTGGCGCCGTTGCTTGTTGCACTGGTGTATACTCTGATTGCTGTGTTTGTGTTTGTTGTGTCTGCATGGGTGCTTTCTGTGGTTGCCTTGTGGTGATTGCATTTGCAATGGGACCTACTATGCTTGCTGTATTTGTGGTGTGCTTGTCTGCTACTGTGAGTAATATTGATCATAATATTCCTCTGGTTCTGTGTTGTACTGTGGAGAATAGCCCACCCCCCTGATTGGAGCTTGCCAGTTCTGTTGCATGCCTCCCCCTCTGCGCCTACATATTCTGGCTATATGTCCTGTCCTGCCACAATTCCAGCATTGTTGTGGTTATCCCCCATTAAATTCTCCTCCCCCTTGAGGGTTTTGAAATCCTCTATGTCCTCTAGGTGCATTCCCTTAACCTCTTGTCCAAAGGTTGTACTCAGTCTGGTTTATAGGGTGTACTGCGTTACTTTGCAGTACTGACTGTGGTTTGCGCGTGGTCACACCTTCAGTACTCATCATTATTGCTCCTTCAATGGCAAACTTTGAACATTTCTTCGGAGCTAACATTGCTTCCTCCTGCTTTCCATTGTCAGCTTTCGTTTTGTTTTTATATTGTAACAATTGACAATGGTGTACAATAGTCAACTGCATTTCTGGCCATGGCTTCAATTCCACCACTACCTGTTTCTTTATCTGTCTTTGCACTGGCTCAGGCAGTACCTGACATAAGATATGATAAAATAATGCAAATGTTCTATCCCACGGTTCTCTCATCTCGAGACACCAATGTTCTTGAATCTCTTGAATGAAGGCTACAGGATCCTCATCCTCATCCATTGTCCTATTCATAATCTCACCCATGTCTGATGTGTCATGATACTGTACTCTAAGCACACTCCATATGTCTATCCTGCAGTTATTAAATGGCACTCCATCATGTGTTGTGTTCTGTGCAGTCACACTCGTATACCTTGCTTGTCTCCAAATGTCATCAGATCTCTCCCCTAGAATAGCTGCTAGTAGGCCTTTTATGTCATCCACTGCTAACTTCTTTCCCGCTGTAATTCTTTCTAACTCATAAATCCATTTTCCTGCAGTCAAACTAGGTAATTTACATTTGAGATGTTCCTTGTCCATTTGTGGCCATGGAATATATTGCTGTTGTCCTACCCTTTCTCTAATAACGGGAATTGTGTAAACCCTTGTCTAAAAATCATATCCCCCTACACTTTGCGTCTTCCAAGTGGGCTAGTGTCACCTCTTCATCTCCTTCCTGACAGTGATCTTAACCTGCTTACATAAGGCGGGGACATATCCCCTGCACTGCATGACCGTGCTGATGGTCATTCAGAATATGGTGTTGGGTCTGGTGTTTTCTCTTTAGGGTCTTCTAAATATGACCATTTCACCCCTATCTCTATGTTCGGGTCTATCAAAAAAAAAAGCATTCTCATTTTCCTCCCTTTCTTCCTCTGACATCATTATATCCCAACTTGCATGACTGTTATCCCTTTCCTCATCATCAAGATCTAGTCTTCTCAAGGACAACATTCTATACTCGTCCATCAATGTATTATCTGCTCTATTTCCTGTTTCCTTCAGGGGAGATCCTGAGATGCTCCCCATCATCTCATAGCCACCTCTCCCCCTCATCTGTGTATGTATATATCCCCAAACATTTTCCCTATGCCTTCTGCCTCATGGCCATCAGCCTATGTATGTACTCTTGGTATCCCTTGCAGCTCCCTGTGGGGCTGTTGTGATCCTTTCTCTTCTTACTATAGCTCTCGTGCTTCAATGGGTATCATACTTCTATCAACAAAATGATCTATTTCATCATCTTTTTTTCCCCTACTCTATCTCATTTATTCTTCCCTTATCCTCATCCCTCTATTCTTATCTTGCTCTAGCCTTCTTTGCAACCTGAGTTCTTTCAGTCTTTGGTCTTCTATTTCTTCTTGTTTCTTCTCTTCTATTCTCTCTTCTCTTTCTTCTGTTTTTTGTACCTTCTCCATTCTTCCTTTCATTTCCTTTCCTTTTCCTTCTCTTTCTTATATTCCCTTTCTCGTTCCTTCTCCTTTGTTTTTCTTAACTCTCTCTCTTCTCTCTCTTTAACATCATAAATGCCCTTTCAAATAAATTGTATCAGTATCTGTCATTCCATCTACTCATGTTGTACTATAGTCATTCCACTGTTTAGTCTTTCTCTCTTGTGGGTCTTCTGACTTCCTCTTCTATCTGCCTGTCTTTTCTCCCATCACACCCTTTATATTTGTCATGTGTGAACATATATTTACATTCCTTATTCTTACTTTCTTCCATGCTGTCTTTGCTATTATAAGCGAGAGGTGTGTATGTTGGATTAACATAGCACGCTGCTGCTTTTAATTCCTTTAAAGGATACATTCTCTGTTTGGAGGAGAAAGAGGAGCTGAGGGTGTTACGTCCTCCTCTTTATGCTGATTAAGCATCCACTCCTTACCTGGCTCTAGCTGCAGGAACTGCCTATATATTACTCAGTTCCGGAGTGCGTTGTGGTCCCTTCTCCCCCCTTGAGGACAGCTATCGAGGGAAACTTCTTTTTCCCTATTGAATCCCATTACGTTCCCCCACTATATAAATATATATACATGTAATACAGTCCCTCCCCTTTTATATGCCACTTTCAATGCCGCTACTTACATCTGTTATCCAGCTTGAGCTCTTAGGTATCGACTGTTCTCCAATCAACCACTTTGCCTTCAGTCCATGTGGTGCCTGCGGGGACCGGACAGGAATTTCTTCAAAAGGCACTTGCCCTTGGTCTCAGAACCTGTTTGTTTGTAGTGCCTCTGCTGGTAGGAAACTCTGCAGACTTCCGGCTAATGGTGGAAGACCTCAAGCATCCGAGGTCGCTAGATCTGAACCATCTGCACGGCTTCCAAATTGTAGAGTAGCACCTGGACAATTTCTTATGCGCAGATTGGAATTACCATAACAAATAATCTTGGAACTAAATAACCGGACAGACTCAAAGAATATGGTAAAATACTACTTTACTACTTTATTATCAGTCTAAAAAAAGTAGGAAGACATGGTGAACAAACTGATTGCAGCTCACACACTCTCATTTACATTACAGGTACACAAAGGCTTTATACCTGGATGTGCATCAGCTATGACATCATCCTACGTGGCAGATAATAAAACCTATCAGTTTTAAGAATTGGTTAGGGGAACTTGTCTACTTATAGAGTCTATACGTGTTAGTAACTTTATTGGCTGCCCCTTCTCTGGCGGGCAAGCCTCAAACTTCCCTCTATCTATGTATAATACAGATTATAGCAGAATAACAGCAGCGGAGTGGCCATTGCAACAGTTTATGCTCACCATTGCATAGGCCTTCTGATTGGTAGGCATTCTCTCGCAATCATGGAGACTTGGCTCGCTAGCAGCACATAAGCAAAAGGAAACCCAGGTACAGAGAACAGCGTGAGACTACTACCCACTTGCCCAATTATTATACCATCTCTCATCAGCTAAGCCTTCAGCCAAAGCCTCTCCTTTGTACTTGACCTTGCTGGATGTTCTCTTCTCTAGAACTTTAAGGTAAATTAAGTTACATTGTTATCTTTTGCTAGGGTTTATGAATAGGCCTTGTTTTCTGGTCTTGCACCACGTGTGTGGAGACCATGATTTTGTCCATATTGTCTTTTATTTAGTGCTATGTCATTCAAATATCCTGGGTGTCATTACCCTCTTTGGCCTCTGGAGACTTGATTGCTCCATCTCACATATGCTTTTCTGCATCTTTAATCATCAATACTTGGCATTCGTGAATGTTCGCTCATTTACTTAATCTGAGAGAAATATGCCCTACATATATTGCTTATCCTCGGTAACTCCCCTTGTGCACTTCAGTAGCTTCTTGCTGTGGCATCCTTGATCTCTGGCCAACAAGTATGCTTTGTTTATACACAAATGTGTATTTCCAGTCTCTGTCAGCTCTGATGGTCTGGTCTCTCTCTTTCGAGCTCTTCGCGTATTATCATTGTGAGCCGGCATCCTTCTTTCCAACATGGCCGCTTCACCTGTGTTATGTTTTCTACTGCAGCAAGCTTCTATTTAACTCCTCTACCTTGCATTCCTGCGTATATACATTCACTACTCATCTAGTTACTTAACTTCTTTGTATATATGGTTTCTTCTCACTCGTATATATGTTTACTTTGGCTCTTCAGTTACATCTTCATGCTTTAAGTATTTTCATTTCATTTCAATGGGTCATTGTCTCTTGTCTTGATTACATCAGTTTATACTTGTCAGGTTTCCTTTACAGCTCCTCGATATTCAGTGGTACCTGTAGATCTCCTGCTACCACTTCCGTTCGAGGGTACAGTCGTTAGGCTTCTCTGAGTCCATAACATCTCTAATATACTCGATTTGTCATGCATTGTGCATTTGGGTTCTTCATCCAGTATGACAGAGGTGGGGAAGGGTCTATTAATGACGTGTCTGTCTGCTTCTCTGCAAGGGCATGTATGTCTAAGTGGTAGACAGCAGCCACTATGTCACACATTCTTGAAAAGTAGGACTGTTCATTAATGAATGGAAGAATAGAGCAGGACTGTTCATTGATGAGTGGACAGGTAGGCAGGGCTGCTCATTGATTAGTGAAGGTCTAGAGCAGGACGGTACATTGATGATTGTCTCGGGAAGATAGCCCAGGGGCAACACGCTCACCTTTGAAGCAAGACGACATGGAGCAATACAGGTGAAACCTCTGGGTATTAAGCCTGTTATAAATAACCAATAATGCCAATCATTGGGGGGCTAGAGCAGGCTGCTCATTGACAAATGGAGGGGCGGTGCAGGCCTCATTGATTAATGGAGGGGTATGGCAGGGCTTCTCATTCAAGAATGAAGGGGTAGAGGAGAACTATAGATTGAAGAATGGAGGGGCAGAGCAGGGCTGCACATTGAAGAATAGAGGGGCAGGGCTGTACATTGAAGAATGGAGGGCCATAAAAGAGATGTACATTGGTGGCCAAAGGGCTAGTTCAGGACTGTTCATTTATAAGTGGAGGGCTAGACAAGGACTGATCATCGATGAATGGAGGGGCAGGGCAAGGCATTTCACTGAAGAATGGAGGAAATGGCAGCACTGTTCACTGACGAATGGAGGTTTAGGGCAGCACTGGTCACTGATGAATGGAGGTGTAGGGCAGGGCTGTTCATTGATGAATGGCGGTGTAGGGCAGGGCTGTTCATTGATAATTTTAGGGGTATGGCAGGACTGTAAAATGATGAATGGAAGAGTAGGTTGGGGCTGTTAATCGATGAATGGAATGAATGGAGGGCACACCTATTGATGAATGGAAGAGTATGACAGGACTATTCATTGATAAGTGGAAGAGTTGGGCAGACTGTTCATTGGTGAATGGAGGGGTACAGCAGTGCTCTTCATTGATGATTGGAGGGGTATGGCAGCACTGTTCACTGATGAATGGAGTGGTACAGCAGGACTGTGTATTGATGAATGAAAGAGAAGGGCATGACTGTTCATTGATGAATAGATTAGTACAGCATGACTGCTCATTGATGAATGGAAGAGAAGAGCAGGACAGTTCATTGATGAATGAGCGTAGAGTAGGGCTGTTCATTGATGAATGGAGGGTTATGCAGGATTGACCATTGATGAATAGGGGCACACCATTTCCATTGCAGGCTGGATTTTCTTTCAATTTGCCTCCTTCTTAAATAAATTGGTGTTTTAACTGTGCTGGTTTTATGCATAATATAGTTCAGAGACATACAATGATTGCATCAGAGATCTTTGTGCAATCTGTATTCGCTGGGGGTAATTCAAAACGTGCCTAAATCAGCTCTGCATGGTTACTAGTTTGATGAATAGGCTACAGTTAAACTGGCAATGAATAACTCCTATTTTTAGTTTTGGCTATTAGGTGGTGCTTAAGTGTCACTCTTTATGGCAGAGCAATTTCATTGGAGTTCAGGTTGGCAGAGTCTCAAACGTGCACTGTAATGGCCCTGTCAGTGTTATTTCTTATCAGTGTTCTGAGAATGAATGGCTAAATCGTATGCCGTCTTTTGCCCGCAGTCTAAACATTGCGGGCAAAAAAGACTGCATATCCATGGCCTCAGTCTGCTGGGGCCGGTCAAACCCCGGCCCACATTGCACATGATAGCACTCAGGGGCTGAAGGGCTCCAGCTGCTGGAAGGGGAAAGTAGGGGTGTGGACATCAGGTAAGCGTGTTTACATATGTGTGTTTGTGCATGCATGTGTGGGTGGGTGTGTGTGTGTATGTGCTTGTACGTGGAGGTGAGGGGCATAGTATGTGTTTGGTGGGGAAGGTGAGGAAGGAGGGAGGGAGAGAGAAAAAGAGGTTAAAGGGTTAAACCCCCGATTGAAAAAAAATCCTGCCAGTGGGGCAGGATTTATTGGGGATGGGGATGGGCAGGGGACACAGGGTTCAGGTGATAATGGCCATATTCCAACTCATTGAATGCTGCACCAAAACGGCCTAATAAAGGTGGCCTTTTTGGCATGCAACCTTCAACGTGTGGAATTCAGACATAGGACTGGCCTAATCACACATTAATGAGAGCCTGGTGTAATATAAATGCATTAACCAAGGGCGCCTTTAATCACTTGATTTATAAGCAACTAGCTGTCCCCGGCCACGCGTTGATGTGGTTCCGTCTGGTTAAATGGAAAAGAAAGTAAAGAGAAAGTGCATGTTTGTAATATGTTTAATTTCACAATGTTTGTGGGTAGTTTTTAATGGCTCTGGTGGTTCTCCAAGTTGAGGCAGTTTAATTTTCCCGGCAGCGCAACACATTCCTTTAGTTTCTCCATTAAATTTCAGAGCCTTCCAATAAGGACACACTTCAGTCATGGTACCGATGAGAACATGCCGGCTCAAACTATAATCATCAGCTGGGTTGTACCGGAATTCAAGGCGATTGTAATTGTGTGATTGCTGAGCACGGAGTCGTGTTTAACGCTGATCTGCTGTTTCTCGTTGACGTCTTTGTTCGAAGCAGATCTGAAGCTTCAGAATGCTATCACCGTGCTCGTAACCGTGCATCCTAAAGTCTGGCTGCACATCGCTCTGCTGCTCCCTCGACACGTATTTGAGCCAGCGTGTGTTGCTTTTACATCCAACAGATGGCGCTGGCTTGCAGTAAAATGAGTTGTATAGCGTGTGTTACTTACACGTCCCACAGATTGCACTGTTTTTCAGAACAAGCATGTTTTTACCTGTCACAGGGGTGACATCTGTGTATAGTAGGTATATAAAAACGCGTGCCTATTTGAATGCAACATTGTGTCAACATTTCAAAGCAATCCGTGAAGAACTTTTGGAGATTTAAGATTGTGAACAAACAAACATTTACATTTTTATTTATATAGATAGGTGTGTCCTTGTACTGAAATCATGCAAAAACTAAGCATTGTCAAGGCAAACTTTGTTTGCCTGTGTAGAGATATTAGATTGCCATTTCCCAGACACTGCTATCATATGCACAAGTACTCACACTACTTTCCAATTGTTGCCATCCTATGGCCACGTACTACCATTATGGCAGATATGACAGTGCCTAGAAAGTCCTCATGCCTACACAAAAGCCGAAACTGTTGCCTTTGCCACTGTTTATTTCAAAGTGGACAAAAACCAGAATTAAGCACTATATAAAATTGTGATTTTTCTATTTAGATTTTTCATCTCAAATTTTGAATGGCTATTGCACTGGTAGCAAATGAAGATTCCACAGCATGAGATTATCATGATCCCTTCTTGTAATTTGAGGAGATCTTTGCTCTTAGGTTTTGAACGAGTTGCCTTTGTGCATTGCTGGCATGGGATAGTAGTTGAGTTTTGGAGCGCATATTAGGCAGTGATGGACCCTCTACGCTTAGATGGCCTGATTTGTTGAGCAAGGTAAAGATGTCACTGCATCCATTTTGATAATGCAATAGCTCACATGTGGTAGGATAGCTGGGTATCTAGTGGGTCAGACCGAATTCTCATTAGTCCCAATCTGTGACCTTAAGGACATATTTCACCAAACCAATACAAAGGAAAGGAGGAATTAAGCAATTCTTGAGAAGTGCTGTCCAGGTCTAACAAACGACATACTCCTCGACAAAAATACACTAATTGAACCCATATGTGCATGTGACCAGCGGCACAGAAGTGGATAAATCTAAGGGTATGCAGCATTGCATGGATAACGTGAGCAAAGTCAGCTGAGCGGTCCACAAATATCTGCTGTGCCATCTGTCTTCCACCCCCTCAAATCTGTGCCACAGGCGCTTCTCCCGCATGTCCAGGAAGGGTGTCCCTTATCCCTGTGGCATTCACTGCCTGGGTGCTGCAAAGGGGAATGAAAGGCATTAAAGATGCATTGCATTCCCCTGCAGAGTGGGGTGTGTGCAATGTGGCAAGTGGCGGCACATGGCGTGTGTGTGCCTGTCAGAGCCACCTCATAGTTAAACTGTCTGTGCAAGGGAGGTGGGGCATTTGAATAAAGCTTGCATTTTCTTTTCACAATTTATTCTGTACTCTTTGTCCATTTCGCACTTTGTCCTTTCCACTTTGTGTTGTGACGGTTTATTATTTCACCAAGTTGCTTTCCTTAAAGGTACTTTGGAGGCATATTGTGCTAATGATGGAGTGGATGGAAAGGATGGAGTGGATGGAAAGGATGGAGTGGCTAGAATGGATCGAGTGAGTGGATGGTGCAGATGGAACAGATGGAATGGATGGAGAGGATGGAACGGATGAAGTGGATGGAATGCTTGGAGTGGATGGAACAGATGGAACAGATGGAAAAGGTGGATAGAGTGGATGGAAAGGATAGAGTGAATGGAGTGGATGGAAAGGACAGAGAGAATGGAGTGGATATATCTCTGAATATCTCCTATATATGCATATACTATCTACCTGTATCCCTGTGTTATCTGTATCACATGTTTACCCCATTTATCCTGTCGCTCTATATACGTATCCGCTATGTATGCCCCCTGTCCTGCTCTCGTGCTTAGTCGCATGTGCTTTACTGATAACCACCATATCACACTACTACGCTTACTCTCTCCTATACACCATCATTCAACTAGAACACAGCTATACTATGACACTTTCAGCCTAGCTGTTCTCATACTAACATGAGCCCATGAACACCTATCCTAATAAAGCACAGCTAGCTGAGCACATTCCGGCTAGTTTAGGCATCTCCTCAAGCCTAAAGCAGCCAGAACTCAGTCTAGGTGTCCACCCTCCCGACTGAACACATCCAACTGATTTCCGCAGCACCACACCTACCGCTAAGAAGCAGCTATCATGCAACAACCACACCAGCTGCACACATATCCGGTGCACCCACGCACCATACGACCATTTCTCTCTCTGCTGACTTGAACTGCGATTCCCGAGGGCGTTCAACCTACCAGCGCTTTGAGATCATACCAATGATACCTAAGGCACTATACAAATGCAAAGTAACATAACATAACATAATGGCCGTGTTACTAAAAGGTAGAACGGACTAAGGAAATGCAGTAGAGGTGCATCGATACATGTATTATGTAGCAAAATGTTCAATGGCACAGTAATCAAGTGGTATATGGTAAGTAGCGTCAAACACAACCATCTGATATATTACACAACTGTATGACTAATAATGCTTTACTTAACAGTGACAATAGTTCTATAAGGAGTAATTAAACATGTCCTTTTTTTGCAGGACGTAGGTGCACATGTTACATTAGCAACTACAATAATTCCCTCTGTGCAGGTTCATGAGGAACACAGTATGCCCAAGGGGTTTCAGGGCGCTGTGCAAAGAGAAATGTGATGAGTTACAGAAGCGATGAACGAAGGAGGTGACACATCAGCGTGTGTCATATAGATAGTATTACATCTTAGAAGCAAAGATACAAGGCAATGAAATGGAAACGGACTAGCATAAATAATCTTCGTCATATGTAGTGTGAACACTTTTCAATATTAGCAGTTGAGAATGAGGTAATTTCGAACAGTAACATGTTAATGGCCCAAATCCGCCGTTAATAAATGCCTGAAAGTTGGGGAGGGTCGAGAATGGGCATGTGCAAGCAGGAAAGCAGAGAGGGAGGAAACAAGAAGGGTGGGTCCGGATCGCAGAGTGCTGCAGGTGGAAAAGAAACAGTGAGAGAGAGGGGCCTGTTTGTGAGAGGATGCACATGGCAATGGAGGAATGCAAGCAAACCAGAAATGAGCGTTCAGTAGAGAAAATAGCTTAAAAGGGGGCTGGAGTTAAAGGGGAGGAGGGAGGCAGACAGGGAGGGACGGATGCGTTTATTGAGGGCATGAGCAGAGAAAGGAGGAGTCATAAGAAATAACCCTGGACAAAAGGCGAGGTGAAGAATGTGTCATTAAATATGGTAAATGGCATATTACCATAGACTCTTGATTTGCCACAGTCCTTACACATGGAAGGGCTCCCTTCTCTGAAAACGAACAGCTGAGTACAGTATATATTTTTTTTCAATTATGGAAGTAAACAGTTTTTATTTAGTCCTTTGGTATTTTGTTAGATTTTATCCATTTGCTAACAGGCATTGCTGGCGGTGTCTCTGTTTTTGCCAGACAACTGAATGAGACAAAAAAGGTTGTTAACCTTTCTGAATGTAGATATTTGTGTAATGGTGTTAAGCTCTTACCATGTTTTACCATGTCTGGGCCATGCAATTGAACATCTTCTAGTTTGTGGGAGTCGGTGGAATACAACATATAAGGGAGTATTGTGATTGATGAGTGAGGAGCAGATGTTCGATACAAAGCCAGGACTGGGCGAAAGGAGCACAAGGTTTGGACAGTTTTTACCCATCTAGCTAATAAATTGGCTATGAGGAAGCCTCTTTCCAGGATAAACGTTTGAGATCAAATTCTTCCAAAAGGTCACATGGAGCATTTTGGATGTAGCGGAGTACCAGTAGAAAGTCGTATGTGGGCCCTGGAGGAGATAGTTCACACAGAAGATGGACCTTGTAAGGAAGGCACCTCTGCCAATTTAGAATTTAGGGATTATTCAGCTGGATCCAATTTGAAGCCCTTATTCACAGAGACCAAAAATAAATCTTTGGTTTTTGGTAAAAGGTTCAATACCATGCTGTTAGCCACAATAGGAAACTAAAGACCAGTAGTGTGAGTACAACCAAAGAGTCGCTGGTAGTCATGATTTGTTCTCTGCCGCTGTGATACACGCTGATATTATGAGGTACCTCAACCCTTGCTGCTCAGCTTTAATGAGGTAAAACGTAGATTATGTCTGATGAACTGCAGGAGTATTGGAGATATGTCTGGTTGATGGTTGCCTGGTAATATTTGTGGAGGTTCTGAAGCTAAGTGCATAAATAATGGAAACAATGTAATTCTTGTCCAGAATGCAGCCACTAGTAGTACCTTATCATGTTCCTGTTATATCTCGTTGAGCAACCAGGCAGCAGAGGAAATGGAGGAAGGCTTATCAACGAACTCCAGATAAGGCCTCAGTTGGGCCTCTATCATCCACACCATTGGAACAAGAGGCATGGCATAGCACTTGCAAGGAAGGCATGGGATTAACTCCCAAAATGGTCAAGCTGGAGCAGACCACATTTCAGTACCAATATTTTGATCTTCTGAGGATGGTGGAAGTAGTAGAGAGAGAAGGTAAAATGCTGTTCAACGATATATTCTATCTGCTCGAGAGAAATAGTGCTGCCAGGGAGTAAAGCTATGTTTCTGACAGGCCTCCACCAAACCAGAAATGACCTCCAGATAAATAGATCTTGCCCCCCCTTGTTTGATGATTATCCTTACAAATTAGTATTTTTTTCAGTGTCTATTCCTTAAATGTCCCTAATGCCAGAAGCACTGCTTGGAGTTCTCTGCAATTGGATCACTGTGCTCTCTTAACTACCATCCATTTGCCATATGCCATTCTGCTATTTAGGCTCACTGTGGCTGGTATCCGCAGTGACGACCACTCAAGATGTCATTTCTTGCTCCCCGTCCTTCCTTCGATTGTGCCTGTGAAACCACCAGTTCAGTACTTGATTGAGGGATTCTGCATGTGTGATTGCAAATGAAAACTGAAAGGCCATGTGAAAAAGGCCTACCTGTTTTTACCAGCATTTTAATTCACAAATCAAGAAGAAAAGTCAAAAATTCCTTTTACCTGAAAAACTGGATTTTTTAACACTGTCACAAAAATTGCTTTGCATGTGTATGTGCAAGTAAAAGCAATTTAAATGTGGAAAATGTACCCCTGCTAACATAAAAAGGTCTGGAAAAAGTCATGATGTGCGTGTAGACAAATAGTAAGGTATATTCTGTTTTGCATGGAAAATACCAGCAAACATTTGAATGGAAAAGCCATGTTGTTTTTGTGAAAAGAGGCACACCGTTTTGCTGGCTGTTGGAAATGTACCATCAAAAGAGTGCTGCTGCAACTTGCAATCTGACAACTGCAAGGGAACACCAGAGGAGATTGCTGAAACTGTATCTAAGTGGAGTTGTCTAGTGCTACGAAGGCCTAAACGCTGACCGGGTGCTATGATGGAGAGCAGTAGGCCATCCTTAAAAGTGAAGTGACCAGACACCTGCCCTATCTTTCCAGAGGGTCCTGACATGCAGCTGGCTGTCCTGAACTTTAAACAGAGGCTTTCTATGGAAGTAGAACTGAGCCCTGGGAAACCCAAAGGTGAGGAGCCTGCTTGCCTTAAATCCGTTGCCTTTAAAGGGTGTGGGGGGGCAAAACTGTGTAGAGCCTAGTTAATTAAAATATTAATTTAATGAATTCCCCATTTGGTGGAACACTACAGGTGTTTTTTGTTAAAATGAAAAATTAAAAAAGCTCATTTCCCAGTGTGCGCTGAAAACTATAGCCTATAATTTAATTTGGTAATACTTTTTGATCTCTTGATCCCAACTTCTTTAAGGAAGAGGGGTGTCTTCCTTTCTTAAATCAGTCCAATCTTTTTATCCAACTTTCCCCTAATAGAGGCCTTTAATTGGTGGCTGGGGGCTGAAAAGCCAAAATTCTCATGTTATCCCAATTTTTAGCATCCAGCTTCCACAACACAGGCCTTTCAGTGGAGAGGGGTCTGAAAACCAGATCATTCCAATTTCTCAGTCTGACTTCCCCAACATAGACCAAAGTAGGGGGGGTTTGAAAAACAAACCGCTAAATTACCCTGTGATTATTTAAAACCAAAAGCGTGGGTGAAATCATAATTGCCATATGTATTTGTACCAAACTTGAAATCCTACTGCTAGTTCTTTACACGCGTAGGAAAATTTAAATAGCGCAGCACTCCATCCAAAGAAAAAAACGAAAACTAGAACTAGAATTGGGGATCAAAAACAACGCTGCAAATAAACTGAAATGTCTGCAACATATCTGCTCATACAAAAAGGAAATACAAAGAGCGAAGAGGAAATCCTACGAAAACCGAATCTTCAAAGCACCAAGCACCCAAAAATAACTCTTCAAAATCATAAATGAAATAAAAAGTCCACCTGGCTGCAACAATATGCCAATACCATTGACAAAACTTTGCAATGACCTAGCAGACCACTTCAAAAACAAAATCATTACCCTCCATACAAAGCAGACCACGCAATCATACTACGGAGCCCACCTATACTCATGAGGAATATCAGAACAAATTATGAAGCTTCCCCGAAATATCAGTGGAGACTTTCGTCAAACTGGTAAATAAAAGCAACAATTCAAGTTCTCCTGAGGACCCCTGGCCCCCAGACATATACAAATCAATTTTCAAACAAGGAACTCCCATGGAATACCATAGGAATGTCCTCAACCTTTCAATCTCAACAGGGAAAGTGCCACAATCCTTCAAATCAGCATACATCATGCCACTACTCAAATATACAGCAGGAACTGTATAGGACTTCTCCAACTACAGACCCATCTCTAACATCCCGTACACAGCCAAATTGCTCGAAACGTACATATAGAAAATAACCCAAGAATTCAAAGAAGAGCACTGCCTACTAGACCAGGCACAAGTTGGTTTCAGACCAGTGAGAGAAACGGAATCAGCTCAACTCTCAATATGAGATGCCCTAAAAGCAAATGCAGACTCAGACAACAGTACTGCCTTGATACTCCTAGACCTAGCTGCAGAATTCGACACAGTTAACCACAACATCCTCATAGCGAGATTAGAAGGACTGGGAATAACAGACACTGCCCTACTATGGATCATATCCTTCCTAACAAACAGAGCGGAAACTATATGGATGAAACCTTTCAAATCCAACCCAAGAGACTCCTCATGCAGAGTACCACAAGGATCATCTTTCTCCCCGCTATTATTCAACATCTACCTATCTCTACTAACCAAAATCATTGAAAGACATGGCCTCACCTGCTACAAATACGCCGACGACACACAAATAATCTTCAAAATACAAGACACTCACGAAGAAAATTCAACACTAGAGAACTGCCTTTGTGAGGTATTCAACTGTTTGAACTCAAACTACCTCAAAATCAACCTAGGCAAAACAGAAATAATGATCATCACAAATATTGGAGGAGACAACCACAATTTCCCTTGGCCAAGGGAACGCAGTACAACCCCAGCACCATTGGCGATTGTAAAAAAAACTTGGGGGTCCTGATGGACAACAATCTTTCTCTAGAGCCACAAGTAAACACTCTACTCAAGAAATGCTTCTTTCTCCTGCGAGCGGCAAAAAGGATCCTACTGTTCCTGTCATTCGCCAACAAAACACTTACCATCATCCCTCTCGTCATCTCCAGAGTAGATTACGCCAATCGCCTATACTTGGGTATGCCCGAGCTACATCTAAAAAAACTACAACGCATACAAAATGCGCCAGCCATATTGCTTCTCAAACTACACCGAAGAGAAGAGACCACATCACACCTGCGCTAAAAACACTACATTGGCTAACAATAAAACAACAAATAAAATTCAAATCAATGTTCATCACGCACAGAGCAATACACAACCAAGGTTCAGAGTTCCTGAGAGACCAATTACTGCTACATCAACCAACATGAATACTCTGATCAAGCAACGACATCCATCTGGAACCAAAACCCTACAATAAAAGAAAACTCAGAGGATCTTCTTTCTCTCTCCAGGCACCGAAAACTTGGAACGACTTACCAAAGAACATACACAACAGAGGAAACCACATACTTTTCAGGAAACTGCTCAAATCCTGGCTCTTCAAAGCATAACTAGAAGACCTCCCACTGAGACACACACATAGCTAAAACAGTGATGAATGAAGATACCGATCCCGGTTCCCACCAAGCAATCAACTACAAACAGAATATAAGGAAGACACTCCAAGACATACCAAACTACAATCTGAGATATAGCCATGATAGGAGAACACTAAAGACTGAATACATAGGCAGACCAAGATGGAAGGACTAGGACGATTCATCAATAGCTCCCTGGCCCTGAACCACAACTAAGCTCCAAAAGACCAATGTCACAATAGATAGCAAGGGAATAGGAGCATCCAATCCTCAGCTCCTACATCATAGGGGGAGAATAGACATTCTCAATCACATTATACAAAGTTCATTAGAATAGAGCTTGGAGCGCGCCACGCCATCACCCACAACAGTTAGACGGTCAAGAAAGGAAAGCAGCAAATTAACCCCACCCATAGGAATACACATTTAAATCAAAAAAGATGTACTAGAACCAGGACACACACCTCACTAACCCAACTTTCAAATCTCTGCATACCTAGCCCACCCAAAAATTCAGACAACCATCTCTCGCCCAGCAAACTGCAAGCACTATACCACACTGCATCAACAACAAACAAACAACACATAAACAGCATCAACAGCACACAAGGTCTTGCCCTGGTCCGATACTAACACCAAATCTCAGCACACAGTGTATCCCAAACTGAAGCCGCCAACAGCACAGCACTTCTCTCACTCACCTACTCCCTCTTCACCCGACTAACCCAACCCACCCGCCTCTTGTTTTTACAGATCTGCCAGAGCACCTGGGTACAAACTCCATTGGTGACAGTGTGAGATATAAATATCTTTAACATTTAACATTTAAAATCCATAGAACAAATAAGAGATCATTCAACCACCCCTGTAAGAAATTAGGGATACCAACCCTTCCACGGAGGTAAGTGTGATTGAGGGTCCCACCCTGCCCTTTCTTGTGGGTGAACACTGTGGGTAACATCTTTAAGACTCACTGTATTCATATACCTTCGGAGCTGTGGTAGATCGCAGCAATCATAAACAGTCCCTGTGACTCGCGTGTGAAACATAGGCAGTACAAGGCAAACGTACACACTTGTGAGGGCTATTAGGGGTCCCCTGTGACCATGCAATGGACCACACCATCACTTGAGCGCTTTATCTTTTGTGCACATAATTGATTGTGTAGGTAGAGACCGCCCTTTTTTCAGAGTTTACACATTATGTTTTAAATTTCACTTGTGTACTCATAAATGAGGGGACTGGGACAACACTAGACCGGAGTCAACGCACTGCTTGATCGCACACATTTCACATGCCGTTTCCTGTAAAGCACAGTAAGTGTTTCCTTCCCCTGATGGGACGAGACTACTCATTGTTTTGACAGGCCCTGTAATCACGGTCCTTCTACATCCTTGAGTTTTCATAGGAGTTAGTGCATATGTAGCACTCTACTACCTGATCCATTGTGATTGGACAGGGACTATAGCAGTCCACTTCCCAGGCGCTGGTTGAATACAGTGATTCCATGTGCTACAGTCATTCAAGCACAGTAAGTTCCCCAGTGGGGACATGGTTCAAGATACCTTTTGGAGCTTATTGAAATAATTATACCAGACATAGACCCTTACTTATTACATTTGATTTGTTTAATAGATCATCATCACAGGAAGCTCTTGCCAGAGCCCTGACCACAATTCCACATCCTGATGAAGGCTACCATATTCAAAGATATCAGAGTTGGCTGAAAAGGCCAAAACACAGTCGTGTTGACTTTTTATACCGCATAGTGTTTAGTATATACACTGGGCAACAAGTTTATGTTGTCAAAATCAATTTCAATTTAATTCCCTTTGAGGGCTGTACTGATGAGATGTTTTGTGCTCTGTATCTATAGTAATTGGTACTATTGTTGAAGTTTCACTGTATGTTTTTGTTTGGGAATGATTTGCGTTCACTTACCTGTGATAATCATTAGCCAATATCTAATTAAACATATGTTGTTTTTGTTCCAATAATCATTAATTCTTTGGGTCTTTTTGTTCATCCAGTTTCACTTGCTCGGTATATAAAAGTTTACACTCCCTGGAGGGATCAAGGAGTAGCCAGGTGTCCTGTAATTTGCTCAGAAAAAAGAAGGTGACACAAGTGTGTGGGCTTAGCAAAGGTTTATTAGGCTCGTTATAGTGTTAGGATGATGTAATTAAAATCTTCAACAACCACAAGATGGCTTCTCCTTCAGTCCGACAGCTATAATTTCCATTCCCAGTGAAAATATATATTTTTAAAGATCTTTTCACTGAAAGGTCACTTTAGAAAGACCGCTTTGTGACTGCACAGAGCGATCTTTTAAAAGCAAACTGTCACGCCACTGCCACACATGAGTGCACGCAGGGCTCATTGTGTGTGTGTTGTAGGGATGTGTTTTGGTTTAGGGGTGCAGGGGTGGCTGGGACTGAAATCCTGATGGTGGGGGTGGGGGAGGATGCTTGGGCTGAAATCCCACGGGAATGGGTGGGGTATTGGAGAGAACAATGGGGGGCTCAGGGTTGAAACCCCACCAATGTTAAAAAAGGGGGAAAACCACATTTTAAATGTCTCAGGAGAAAAATACCTTTTGTGGGGTGCATTTAAAGGCCCCAAACAGAAGTCCCTTTCACATGAATGGCAGTCATTTTAAACATTGAAATAAAAATGGCCTGATCTTTGTTTTTTGTTTTTCAAGTAAAATTAAAGAGCCACGTGGAAAGGGGCCTACCTGTCATTACCAATTGATAAGCAGCATTTTAATGTACAAAGGGAGGAGGAATCAAAGAACCCTGTCACATGGATAACAGGATTTTTAAACGTTGAAAACAAAAATGGCCTGCACATTTATGCGGAAAACAAAACATTTTAAAAAGTAAAAGTGAAAAGAAAATATCACTGCTCACAGAAAAATGTCAGGAAAACAAAACATGATGTCTGGGTTGACCAAAAGCAATGTATATTATGTTTCACCTACAAATCTCCAGTGACATTTGAAGAGCCACTTTGTCTTCTTGGAAAATGTCAGCCCAAGTCAGTCCATTTTGCTGGTTGTAGGCAAAACATCACAAGGAAAACTCCCACTCTCTGCCTGGATGTCACATCTCCCATCTAATAACCAACCACAATAAAATGTCCTGCTAAAGGCTTCTAAATTCAATGTTCTCCAGACCAGCTGGCTCTGAAAGCATTGACTTCAAGAAAAGTTACCGCTTGGCTGGAGCATGACTAATATGTGTGAAAATGAGGCACCCACTTCAAAGAGCAAGCTTCCTACACAAAGGAGACTGATAAAGGTACAGGCTAAGCCAGTGAAAAGAAATGGCCGAAAGGCAGGATTCAGGGCTGTTTGTCTCTAATTTACGAAGGACTATTATCATTTAGCCCTTTTTCTCAGCCGTCATAAGGCGGATGGATTTCATCTATGTACCATTTTTTGTGTAATTTCCAGGTGATTTGGGGGTTATACAATTCATCCACGTGTGACTCATGGAACTGTAATGGCTATCTAACATGTGTTCATGGCTGATCTGAACATGTTCCAAAGTTGAGAGCTGGTGAACAGGTGGAAAATAAAATTAGGGATATGCTTAATAACTAACATATTCATAACTTTGTGCTTTTTATGGAAACGGCAGAAAGATGCCACGTGGCCGTGCTACCTGATATGGATTTGGTGGTCGGCTTCTCTAATTACCCATGATTAGCTGCAACAGAAAATATGTTTAGTATGGCAAGTTTTTGCCAAAAAGATGAAAGGGGAACACAGGGGTGATGACAAATGGGAATTGCCATATGTTGCTCCAGACCCCTAAACCAATCCTGACTTGGAGGCTGGTTTTGGGAGGAGAGAGCAGGGTAACTGTCAAATCCTAGTGGCAGGGATGATTGCAAGGTACTTCCTCAAGATTGTAAAATTGATGGTGTCATTGCTGCTATATATGGGTGACTGCACTAGGACAGGGGAGAGACAGAGAGGAACAGACAGAAAAAAGGAGAAAGACAGGAGGACAGAGAGAAGAGACAGACCACCAGGAAGGCTGCTGAAACTTAACTTACCATCTGACAACTGTAAGAAGACACCGGAGGAGATTGTTGAGATTGCATCTGGGTAAAGCTGTCCATGTCTAGGAAGGCCTCAAAGCTAACTATGGTGGAGAGTGGGAGACCATCTTTGAGAGTGGAGTGACCAGACCCGTGCCCTATCTTTCCAGAGGGTCCTGAGATGCAGCTGGCTTTCCTGAACCTTAAACAGAGGCTTGCTATTTAAGTAGCACTGAGCTCTGGGAAACCAAACCATGGGTGAGTCTGCTTGCCTTGAATCCTTTCTGTTTATAGCGGGTAGGGCAGGGGCAAAACTGTGTAGATCCTTAGCTTATTTAACCAAAGATTTTGATTTAATTAATTCCCCATTTGGCAGAACACTACGGGGTGAATTTTGTTAAAATTCAAAATTAACAACGCTCACTTCCCAGTGTGTGCTGATAACTATAGCCTATCATTTAATTGGCTAATCCCTGTTGTCCAGCTGACCCCGACTTCTTTCAGGAAGAGGGGTGTTTTTGTTCTTAAATCAATCCAACCTTTTTATCCAGCTTCCCCAACACAGGCCTTTCATTGAGGGGGGTCTGAAATCCAAAATTCCCCAAAGCATTCACATTTTTCTGTCAGACCAATTGAAAAACAAACCAATAAATCACCCTGTGTTTATTTTAAACCAAAAGTGTGGGCAAAATCGTCATTACCAATCTTGAAATCCTACTGCTAGCCTTTTCAACCTGCAGGAAAATCAAAATTGCATGTTACTCAAGTGACTTCTTTATTGATCAATGTAATTATTTTGTGAAGGGAAATTTACAGAAAGTGAAGAATTGTGGTGGTGTTCTTTTTAACTCACTTTTGTGATATGTTTATGCTGCGAGATGTTGATTGTGTTGTGCACGGATAAAGTGGTGTTTTGACATTGTTGTGCTAATTGCTATTACTTTTATATAAAATTTAAATAAATATCAATATATTTCCTGTACACCAGCCTGGTTTTTGGCTCATTGTTAGCTCAGGGGCGAGGGTTTCAAGAAGCATAATATGTGTCTGAGATAGGATAAAGCAAAATTATCTGTTAAACAATTTGTTGCATAACCACGTGAGTGGGGAGGGATGGAACTCCCGGTGTTGAGGGTGGCTTCTCAATAAACCGTTACACTTTACAATGATGGTTTTCCGATCAACAGAAAATGGGTTAAAGTAAATCAGTCGTTTTCTCTTGAGAACTTTAAAAATAGCTCATTTCACATAGAACCTTAATTTCACCTGATAAATCAGAATCTACCCTGGTATCGATGATTAAGGCACAGTTAGGCACAGTCATGAGAGGTAATGTGTCCCACACTTTCCCTCTTGTCTCCTTGTTTGGTAGATTCTGTCCCTCTGCTTCATTTCATCCATTCTTGGAGTCCACTTCCCTGGGATTCTTGGCCCAAGTGCCCTCACATATTAGGTGTGAACAAACAATGACAAAGGGTCTTGGAAAGGGTTTCTCAAAGGGTGATGTAGACTTTAGAGAACTTCGCAAAACAAGCCATTATACAACAAAATGTCCCAAACATGGACTGAGATGTTAAATTGCATTCAAATACTCTATGTAACTAAGGCACACAGGGGGTCATTACGAGGTTGGAGGTAATGGTGGAAAAACGATGCCGGTAAAGGATTACCAGCATCGCATACCGCTCTGGGCTATTCTGACCAAAGAACCCGGTATTAGAGGGACTGCTAATAACAGTGCCTCTAATAGCGGCAAGGGCGCGGGCACGCGGGACTTCAGGCTGGCAATACCGGGATGCCGCTAACAGGAGGACATCACAAGTCTGGCAGCTATGCAAATACCGGCATCATGAAGGCGCTAATAGGGGATACCGGCATGCTGGCATACCGGCATCGCGAAAGACCCGTAAACTGCTATGTGCAGTGTTCTCAACTGCCACAGGTGCACACAATCAGCACAGGTGGGAGCAATGGAGTCTGGGCCAGCACAAAAGGAGCACACCCACACACCACACCCCTTCCCACACCACAATGATTTCACTAGTAGTAGCAATACTGGGGATGGAGGACATGCTTGCATTGCTACACTCGCAACAACAATAACAACAACAGCAGGCACCACAGAGGAGACGCAGGAGGAGAAGGAGGTTGAGACAGGCCCAGCATGCCCCACCAGTGCAGCCAGTGGTATCACGCAGGCAGCCCCCAATCCCTCGAATCAGAGCTAGTCCACTCAACCTAACCCCTGAGCAGATTCACACCCTGTACCGTCTGGACCGGGACACCATCACCACCATCGTGGACATGTTACATGACGACATTGTCAGCCTCATCGAAATATGCACTGCCATCCCCCCTCTACTGAAGGTAGTGTCGGTGCTCCACTTCCTTGCCACAGGCACCTACCAGCACACAGTGGGGCACATGCATGGCATATCACAACACTTAATTTCTTGCATACTGAACAAAGTGCTGGATGCCCTCCTGAAGCACACAAGGGCCCACATATCCCTACTACAGACTCCCCAGGAGATTTTTGTCACAATAGTTGGCTTCCATGCACTGGCAGGCATGCCAAATTGTATAGGTGCCCTCGACTGCACCCACGTGGAGTTGGTGGTCCTGCATGCCATGGAGGTTGTGTACTGCAACCGCAAGCAATACCACTCCATCAATATGCAGATGGTATGTGATGCCAGCTAGATCATCACACATTGTTGTGCCTGATATCCTGGATCAACACATGACTCAATGGTCCTGCGGAACTCTACGCTACCAGGCTACCAGGCTACATGGAGCGACATGTAAGACGACGTGCCTGGCTGCTTGGCAAGTTGCATGACAGGCACATGGCAGTGAAATGGGGGGATAGATGCACACACCACCATGGGGTCATTGTTGATGTGACAGCACGATGTGCACAACACAAAACACTGTGCCCCAAAGCATCCCTAATTGAACATGATGACAAAATCCCATGGCAATGAAGTACGCTGGAGACCTATCACAACATGCCAAACTTGAAAACACCCCACATCCCACAACACGTCCACCACCCATCATCGTACCTCATCCTCTGTAACACAATCCTGGAACATGCTGTGAATATTCACTATGTAAATGACTGCAGCAAATCACTACACAGGACAAGCATCCATGGGAGTGCGCTGAACAAAATCACCAACGGAATACACTGCTGGTCACAGGGCCGCCACCACCACAGAAGTGCAGCATGTCACCATCGTAATAATCAGCGCTGAATACCTAATATTGCAGAGCCTACTGCCAACGCTGCCAGTTAGAAAATCAGACAGAACACTACACATCACAAATTTGACACAAACACAGCAGTATGTGTCCACAATGCATGAACAACATCAAGGCAGTGTACACCGTGTATCAACTTGGAGATGCAACCCACACCAGAAGTCCATGGCACAGAACACATTGAGGGCGTGTAAATTGTGTGCATACAACCAGGGACATGTGCATGTGACCAACAATAATCTGCCGGCATGTCTGACTAGTACAGCTGTCCATCAGGAATCGACTGACATATACCTTTTATTGCCTCTCATACAGGTGATAGTGGCTATCACCCCTGTCTGAAACCCACAGAACAGGCACGAGGAGGACTACAATTGATCCCATACCCGTACCCGTGTGGTCATCGAGCAGACCTTTGGCCTGTTGAAGGCACGGTTTCGCTGCCGCTGAAACTGTAGTACCCTTTGCTTCCCGAAATTGGCCTGCTGCCCAGCATCGGCATCTCACGCATGATTGTACCAAAACAGATCGGGGTGTGGGTTCTGCGCATCTCCCCGGCCCTGCCACCCTGGGCACCGTGGATGCACGGGGCCTCAGCCTTCACCCATAATCAGCGCCAAGGGGCCTTTCATGGATTACTCTCCACGGTGGTGGGTACCCTACACACACAGAGCGGCGGAAGGCTGGAGCATGAACACCCGCACCCACGAGCAGCGTGCAAAATAGGTGACCACACATTGCCTCTCCTCACCCCCGGGGACTGGCGCAGCTGCCCTTTGGACAGCGCGGCAGCTTCTTGCCTTTCTCTGCAACGGCCCCCTGAGGCACCAGGACAGCCTCATATCATTGCCTCGTGGGTCCTGCGGCGGTAACGAGAGGCGCCCCTCTGCGGCTGCGGCGGCAGCCTCCCGCCTACGCTCCTGGCACTCTTGGCGTGGTGAGGCCTTGCGCTAACGATATGTCCGGGAAAAACGGCAGGCCCAGGCAGCGCCAGACCACGATGGACACCTTTGCGGCCAGCGAATCCCCAAACTCCGAGGGCACAAACAAGGCGGCCTCAGATTCTCAACCTGACCTCATGGCAGCAGCGGCTACAGAGCCTAGTAACACGCAGATTCTCAAAGCCATCAAGCTGTTCCAGGCAACGATGGAAAACAAAATCGACGCCGTTGCCACAGACCTGGGCCTCCGGTGTCAGGACGTCCGATCCCTGACCGGCAGGACTGAGGCGCTTGAAATTCAAGTCCGGGAAAACACAGAATCCAAAACTCACCTCCTTCGAGACATCGATGAGCTTCAGCAAAGGGTCAAAAACTTGGAGGACAGAGCTGAGGAGGCGGAAGGGAGGGCTCGCCGGAAAAATATACGTCTCCTCGGGCTGCCAGAGGGTTCCGAAGGCTCCGACCCCACTAACTACATAGAGAACCTGTTGCTACAGGAGGTGGGAGCAGGAAAACTCTCCCAAGGCTTCACAATCGAAAGGGCCCACAGATCCCTGGCTAAGAAACCACCACGTGGGGCCCCAACCAGGCCAGTGATAGCGAAAGTTCTCAACTACAGGGATCGAGAAGTTATTCTGGCCTTTTCCCGAGCAGGTGGCCAAATCCAACGAAACTCTGCTAAAATTGCCATTTACCCTGATTACACTTCTCAGGTCCAAATGAACAGAGCGCAGTTCATGCACACGAAGGCCAGATTGAAAGTCGCCGGGCTGCGTTATATGCTCCTGTATCCTTCTAGACTTAAAGTGCTGCATAACAATAAGGCGCACCTGTTCGACACTCCGGCACAGGCCAGGGACTGGATGGACGGAATACAGATCCCTGATAGCGAGGAAAAGAAGCGGAGACCGAGATAACACTCCTCCTGCCATCTTGGTGGGAATTATACATTCTTGAGCCTCTACACAGCTGAATGGATCCTCCACGCGGAAACCCGGAGTCCAAGTTCACTCCACCCCTTGGAAAGTTTCTTCCTTTTGGGTATATATACCCGCCCGTAGGGCACCTGGAGACCTATGCACGGTCCGACGGAGCAGAAACGGGACAGTCATAATGAGGGTGACCTCGCTGGGCCAGTTCTATGTTTGGGGATTTCACAGTTAAGGGGGGTTGGGAATCGGGGAGTTACTACACAAGTTGGGAACATACACTGGGAAATACCGAGACCACGGGAACCATCCATACACAATGCAGCATCATCAAGACCTCCAGCTCCACTTGTCACATACAACAAACCACATAACGCCTATGGCTGACACAATAAGGGTTGTTACATGGAACGTCAGAGGCCTGAACAGCTTTGTTAAACAACGGCGTGTCCAAACCTACCTGAAGAGATGCAAGGTCGGAATCGCCATGCTGCAAGAGACTCACTTATCTGCTAAGAAACTGGAAGCCCTGGTCAAAACTTGGCGTGGTACCCTAATAGGTTCGGCCTACTCCTCTTACGCCAGAGGGGTTCTGGTCTGGATTGCCCCTACTGTCCCTTTCAGACTTACTAGCACTAAGACAGACAACGAGGGTAGGATGGTGGTAGTGTGCGGCTCTATCGAGGGCAAAGAGATATACCTGGTCAGCACTTACGCACCCAACCATGACACAACTACCTTCTTCCACTCCCTTTATACGTGACTCAGCCCGTATATGGACAGAATCATGATATGGGGGCGGTGACCACAACTGTACCCTTGACCCGCTACTGGACAGATCAGATAACAAACACAATTGCCCCTCCCCTCCGGCCAAAATACTTTCCAAAATAGTCCATCAGTTGCAACTCAGTGATCTTTGGAGGGACCAGCACCCGGAGCAATGCGAGTATTCCTTCTACTCCCCATCTCACTCCATACACACCAGGCTGGACTATATTTTTCTCAGGCTAAAACAACAGTCCATATTTGGTGATGCGCGGTATATGCCTAGGGTGCTGTCTGATCACTCTCCCCTATTGGTCACCTGGGAGGGGTTCCCACCTAAACCCCTTGTACCCACATGGAGGCTGAGGGCTGAGGGCTGAGGCCCTACTTGATACAGCATTCTGGGAACGCATAAAGGATAGTACTGAGGAATATTGGCAAAATACATGAGCACAATTTGGGAAGCATACAAGGTGTTCATGAGGGGCGAGATGTTCGCAGCTGTTGGGGGTACCCAGAGATCCATTACATCCTTTCTAGAGCACGCAGAGAGGGACCTGAGTATGCTTAAAGGCAGAGCTGACCCATCCCTGACCAATTACAAAAAATTGCCGAACTTAGAAAAACCTGCCTAACTCATTGAGAATCCCTCGGTAAACTGAGCTACGCCAAGCACACAGAGAGAATCCATGCTCTGGGAGACAAGCCAGGGAAACTCTTGGCTTGGCTCTATAAAAGGGAGACCCCTAGGCCACCCATTTACCACATACTCGCATCTGACGGCACCGCTGTGCATACCCAACAAGAAATAGATTTGTTTTTTTCCGACTTCTACAGCAGCCTGTACTCCGAGGTCCCGCCCCACTCTGACACCGGGATCGAGGACGCCCTTGACGTCATTGACCTACCTAAATTAGACTTGCAAATGGCTGAGACCCTTGACGAGCCCGTCACTCCCGACGAGGTCAGGGTGGTAAAGAGATCGCTACCAGCTGGGAAAACCCCAGGCTTGGATGGCCTCCTGGGGGAGTTTTATGAGACCTATGAGGAAACACTCGCCCCAATATTGGCCCAGGTCTTTAATGAGGCCTTTGAGCGTGGTACCCTCCCGGACTCCATTAGTGAGGCCGTGATTATACCCTTACTCAAACTAGGGAAGGACGGGGCAAATTGTGGTTCATACAGGCCCCTCTCTATGCTAAACGTAGACTGCAAGATCCTTACTGCCCTGCTTGCGAATAGACTGCGCAGAGTAATCCCACTGTTGATCCATCAAGACCAAACTGGATACGTCCCGGGGCGCTCCATCACTGAGAACCTGCGCAGGTTACATCATGTTATTTACAGCACTGAGGGAAGGCCGCAGAAACTTGCAGTGGCGTCGTTAGATGCCACCAAAGCTTTTGATTCCGTGAGGTGCGACTGGTTATATGCTACCATGGCCAAAATGGGGATAGGCCCTGTATTTCTAAAGTGGACCCTGCAAAGTTTATGCTAACCCCACCGCAAGAGTACGCACCAACAAAACCTATTCCACTAAATGGTCCCTACACAGGGGCGTCCCCCATGTTACACATTCTTGCTGCGGAACCAGTGGCGGCTTACCTGAGACAGGAATATGGGGAGCGGGGTATTAAGATAGACTGGGTGACTCCCCTCATCTCTATGTACGCTGATGACACCCTTTTGTACCTTCAAGACCCTGAGCACCTCCTGCCCTACATCTTGGAAACCCTGGACTGCTTCCACAAGCACACCGGGATCCAGATTAATAGGAGCAAATCTTGCCTTTACCCCCTAGCAGCACTATACAGTGATGAATACAGAACCCTCCCCCCTCTAGATCTCAAATGGCAGGCGACATCTTTCAAATATTTGGGGATAACCATACACCGTAACCCCTGCACAGAACATATCCTTAATACCGTAAGGGCCAAAGACTCTCTCACAAAATCCATGGAATTCTGGGGTCGGCTCCCGCTTTCAATGTCCGGGAGGGCAGGTCTCCTTAAGATGGTTGCCCTTCCCCACCTACTACATAATTTCACTAATGTCCCCTTCAACACCCCCCCTCATTCTTTAAAAACCTCAACAAACTCTTTATGGGCTTCTTCTGGCAGGGAGGTAGGCACAGGGTGGCATTGGAGACTCTCCAAAGACAATACGAGAGGGGCGGACTGAAGATCCCCAAATTTGAGCTTTACTTCCTTGCTAGCCAGCTGCGACATGTCACGCAATGGATGGCCGATGAGATCATGATGGACACTCGCCTCCTCCAACCGGCCCTTCCCCGGTTGTTACTAAAAGACATACTGTGGGCTGGGGAGGGTGCTATGAGACACTTTTTCCCCCATTTCCCCCTGCCCCCCCATTTGCTAGGTCTTTGTTGCGGATGCCCGACCCCCCCGCACACTTACCCCGTGTCCTTATCGGGTCTAGCTAAAACCGGCAGCCACACGGTGCCTCGCTAATGTTCAGGTTCCTATACCGGCACCACCACAAGTGCCCTTACAATTTATTTACGTATCCGTATTTGGGCCGGCACCGCCCTCCGATGCCGTCCCCCACTTTCTGCCTGCCTAGTTGGTTGTCGCTTGCGACGTCCATCTAACCTTTTCTTACCAAACTCTACTCAGCCCCCCCTACGCCTTCGCGTTCTTCCGGTTATTGGCATCCCAGTCCTACCTCAGCTATGCAAACCCCCCCCCCCCAGGTCTCCCTCCTGTGTCCCCGAGCCCCCAGAAACTTTGCAGTTCCCTCTCACCAAAGGCCCCCCCCCCCTCCAACTGCAGCCCTTACCTCGCCAAGCTTGAGATCCGGCTTTGAAAAAAGGGCCTGCAAGCTGGTTGGGTCAGAGGATCCGTTCTCTCCACAGATCCCCATTCCTGCAATTATGGCTAATCACTCTTGGGGGCAACTTGGAACACGCACACAGTGGGAGCCCCTCAGGGTGGCCACACTTGGGGACTTGATCCAAGAACAGGAAATCTTAACTTTCTCAGAACTCTGTGAGGCCACGGGCCTTCTGGCAGGACAGTTCCTGTTGCACAGGGTGGTCGTACAGGCCCCGAACAATAGATGGCTGGTCGCTGCCGACCAGACTGAGAAAAATGAATGCATTGAAACGATACTGAACTCCGCTGAGGAGGGCCATGAAACCTCACAAATCTACAAAGCCCTGTTGTGGGGTACGACCAGGGGCGACCTTAAATGCAGGAGTAAGTTGGAAACTCAACTGGGCCTTGTTTTTGAAGACAAAGATTGGGGTGATATAACCCACTACCATAAGAAAGTCTCCAGAAACACCCGCTTGCAGCTTATCCAGCTGTACGTCACCAATAGAGCGTACCTCACACCGGAAGCCATATTAAGATTCACAGGTGCTGGAACCCAATTATGCCCCAAATACAGTGAGCCCAGGGCAGGAATGACTCACATGTTCTGGGGCTGCCCAGTGATTAGGGAGTTCTGGTCACAAGTGAAGGAAAGAGTGGCCGGCGCAGACATCGAAGTTGAGGTGGACGAGCCTACGGCCTGTATCCTGGGCAGATATAGGCGAAACAGGAAGAACAAACCCCTAAACAAGCTTACAGACCTTATATACATAACGGCTAAAAGACGTATAGCCATGGGGTGGAAAAGCCCCAGAGGTCTGCATGTGTCCCTATGGTGGGGAGACCTTACAAAGTGGATTACATCTGAAACCGCGGCAAGGGAATGGCTAACCATGTGCAGAGACTAGATTCCAGCGAGGAACGGCACCGTTGGGAGGCCCTGACGGTGCCCTTGCTCCACCCTGAGTTGGATGATCGTGAGCTGGGTGGAGACGGTTGCCCGGACCTGGGCACGGACTCGAGAGGAACAGTGAACTGACTGCGGTCTCGGGGGGGAGGGTGGGGTAGGGTTGTGGTTATTTCTCAGTTATGCTTGACAAATTTCTAATGATATCGGTTTCTGTTACCTCATGTTATTAAACCAATAATGACATTTTTTTAAAAAAGAAGGATAAAGAACAGATTTCAAAAAGACTGATAACTTACTATTCAAAATTGTGAAAAATATAAAAATAACAGAATGATTAATGTAATTTCCGGCTGCACGGGTGAAGAGGCACCAGAACTCTGTGGCATGTTCTGGACAAAATGGCAAGAAATGTGATTTTACACAAAATGTATTTCCGCTAGAATTGTGAAACTTTATACACTTATGCCAATGTTAAACACACACTTGTAGAAATTTGCTTAAAAAATGGACATTGTGTTCCTAGTGAAAAGGGCAAAATTCTGAGAAAAGCGGAGACAAGATCCCACAGCTACGGGGTTTTGAGGAATAGCTGCTAGGTAAAATATGTAATCTGTATACGTGATGTTCATCGAGGTTGCACATGTAGAAATATGTATTTTTGCCAAAAGTAGATTTTGTGTTCCAGGGGCTAAGGGTGGATTCTCAGCCTCATAAAATCACACCATAAAGATGACTCTCTGTTTCTCTCTTCCTATCAAGGCAGATGGGAGACTTTGACCTAATCACCGTTCAAAGGGGCAATGTTAGGCTAAACCAGCCCACACCCCCCCTTTATGATGGCATTTCATAGCATAAATAGGGACAGCTCACCAAACATAAGGACAGACAGATTCAGTCACTGCCCTGATGCTGGCGGAGCACCCTGATGCTGAACTCTACATCTTCCTTGCTCCAGACTCCAGAAACCTGGCAAAGCAAAAGGCATATTTCATAGCTGAACCATTCTCAGCTAGGCCTCAAATTCCAGAACAGAAAACCACAAGCCTAAAGGGGAAGCATCATAATACAGCCGGGCTCTGCTGTTACTGCTTGCCTGCTGAAAATAAATACCCTCAGAACCAAGAAGGGCAGATCCAGTCCAGTCCTGTGCCGTGCTGTGACCAGAGTGCATTGCAGATCCAGTGCAGTCCTGGGCCGTGCCGTGACCAGAGCGCCTTGCTGATTTTGCCCAGTCTGATGTGCCCAGCCGTCAGTCCCTGATAGGTCCAGAATCCTGACGGTCCAATTAAAAAAATTAACCAGTGAGTATCAATAGGAAGAATTGTGTCACTAGCATATGTACTGTGCATAGTCTTATCCCTATCATAGGCCCATCTTATCTTGTAGTCAGAACATGTATTGTTAGGAGTATCTTTGCATTGTCTGAACCCTCTTTTCCAAACCATCCTATCTTTCCTCCATAACCAGTATTGTTAAAATTATCTTTGCGCTGATCTTTTCTCATCTGAAGAAGGCAAGCATCCTTTGCAGGCAGACACAATGATCAAGTGGCTGTGTTCCTGTGTGGTATTCGTTTTCTTCATGGTCATCCTCTATCTTAAGAAAACCCATTTGGCATTTTTAAAAGCGCATTCCCGTTTTCCCATCTCGCACCTATCTCGAAAAAAACGACCTCCACTAAAACGTTGGTAACTTCCTCAGTTTTTGTGATAGAAACACAATGTAAACTTCTGCTTATAGCTAACATCCATATCTATCAAAGGTGTCTTGGGAAATTTTTACACATGTAAAACAGCTTTTAATTGCTTCCGACTTGAATTTAAGATTTCAAATGTTTGCTTTTCATTAAATCATTGCTTGTGTTTGTTTGCAACTATCCAAAGCGGCTTTCATAAGAAGTTATAACAATTTCAGCAATTTTGATCATAATTGGTGTTTTTGCCCAGTCCATTCTAAAGATAACTTTAAAAGCCATTTTGATAGCTTGACAGTCAATTCCGTTCCTCTCGTGTGTTTGCTGGGGGAAGTGGGATTGGTATTCTGTTTGTATTCTGCTATTCCTGAATACTTGCTCTCTCCTCCTATCTCTTTACATTGTCTATTGGGGGGTTGAGGGGTCTGGGAGGGAACCTCTAACCACAGGGCTATCAGACCTGAACCCACACAAAAGTATTATTTTCTGTGCTGAATTGTTTTGTTCACTACTTACTCCTTGTGTATTAAAGATATTGTTCAGGGTTACATCACCCCATTGGTGATTGTTGTGTACCTATTCAAACATATTGTGATAACATTTTAAATACATAAATAAATAATTACCTTTGCAAACCAGCCTGAATCCTGGTTCAGTGTGACCTGGGGGGTTCCAGGAGAAGGGCATGATATGAGAGGTACATCGTTCAGAATAAAGAACTTTTAGACAAAATAAATAAGGATTTCAGTTGTGCACTACATGCTAGGCGTTTACTTGGTAGTGTTCCGGATTGAAATCACTAACAAAATTAGAGGGGAGTAGGCAGTGGAGTTTTGATGATCACGTTGCTTGCTATATGGGTAGATCATGCAGGCATCCGTCGGGGTCACTCATGTTGGGGCGGGCGTATGCTATGTTACATGCATTTCTGTTGTGGCCTGTTGCAGTGTGACTTGTGCCATTTTCATATTTGTGTGGTGTTTGTCAGGTATGGCATTGCCATGCTGCAGTGCATGTGTCTGTGCTGCGGACGACAACTAGGCTGGGAATGTGTATGTATTTGGCCATGCCTTGACTCTTTAGACTGACAAATTGGTGGACTATCATCAGACTTTGCATTACAGTGTTTTCTTAGGACACTCACCTCCTTCCACCGATGAGGTGGCACCATGCTCCATATCGCCCACGCCTTCGATGGCCTCTATGCCAATCGTTCTGGCACAGATCTCCTCCCACCGGCTCAGCTTTATTGGTGAGCTTGCTCCTCCACTAGTAGCCACGGCCTGGCTCCTGTTTGAGGACAGGATGTTCCTGACTCGCAGGCGCAGGTCATCCCATCTCTTCTGGACATCCTTTTTGGTGCGGGGGTGTTGCCTACCGCACTGACTCTTTGGGCGACAAGTTCCCAGATTTCCTTTTTCTTGATAACCGCCTCCCTCTTGAGGCTGTTTGTGAATACGACCTCACCATTGTCAGCCAGGGTCTCAGCCAGCATGGTGAGCTCATCCTCATTAAAGCGCTCCTTGCGCTGGCGGGCGGCACCTTTTTTAACTGCCTTGGGCATGATATAGTTGTTGGAGGTTGATCTATGTACTCAGAAATATGCTCCAGGTCCTGGGTGCTGAGGATGGCTATGGATTGTGTGTTTAAAGATGGCCGCCGTCTCCCATTCCTGTGCGATGACGCTACTTCCAGTTCCGCTTATTTACGGTGACCACTAATAGCGGTCACCGCTGATAGCGGTCACCGCTAATGCCGTTTCAATTGATGCCGGTAGTGCTGTCTGCGCTTTCCATGATGCTGCTAAGGGCTATTTTCTGGACTTTAACGGCATGCCGGTAATGTCGTTACCGGCATTGCGCAAAGCTCATGCACGCATACTCCTAATGGCCCTCTATTAGCGGGCTCTTTACTGCACGGTCACAGTATTTTCTCCATGCCGGTAAGGACAGTTACTTACCTCCAAACGCGTAATGAGGCCCACACTCTCCATCTGTCTCCACATGTTGTATTGCATTGTTCCCCCCTCTAACAGCCAAGCACAATCCCCAGAGCACCAGGAGATGAGATGAGATGAACATTCAAAAGGCCACCCAACCTCCCTAGAAAAATGGGGGCTCTGGCCTGTCAAATCTCCCTGGGAAGGTCATTGGTCTTGATTGGCCGACTAAGTAATGGCCTGCTGTCCAAATATCTTGCATGATGTTGGGTGTGATGGTGACCTGCTTGAATGCAATATTCAGCTCATCCAACCGGATCGGGCTGGCTGCATTTCTAACACCCTTGCTCATGCCTAAAATCACTTATACCCCTCGTTCTTTGGTTACTCAGCATCTCGCGACTTTAAGTAATCTCGGATCTGTTTCTAATTTCCAACTACGCAACCACCGTTCTATGGTGCGTGTACATTATCACTTGCATATTCTCTGATTTCCCAGCATCTTTTCTTCGGAGCCAGTCTTGCGTGGAGCATTTTAAGAGCGTCCAGTGCAGGTCACGTCATGTCATATTTTCACATGTGCAGGTTTGAGGGCCCGCTTCCATAGGGTTCACATTATAAGTAGCCAATGTCATAATTCACTTCATATTTATGAACATGCATTTCGATTTCTTTTCTGTCATCTTTCATACATCAGCAGTTTAAAAAAAATATAATTGATCATCCCTGTGCCAGATGGGAGGGTTTTATATAGCCCCATTTGAACTCCCTCATTACCATAGGCATGCAAGCAGACAGTCTGGTGCACTTCCAGATTTTGATTAATCCCAACCTGTACGTTTCTTTGAAGTAAATGAAATGGAAGCAGGCGTTCCTCTCTACTTAACTGAAATGCGCTATTCATGGGTCCTTCATCCTGCTGTTGTCCATTGGCTTGCCCTGTGCCTTCTATCAGTGATTATGTATGTCTAACAGGCGTTCAGACGTAACGTGCAAGCTTTGGGTAAAGCTAAGGTCAGTATTTCATGCATGTCAGAGGGTGCCGATATTGGATTATGGGGGGTGGTCTGGTGGGCGCCGCCTCATTTATTTTGTACTGAAAGCAGAGAATACATGACCTTGGACTTGAACATGAGATGTCATTACTGCTGCAACTTGCATACCGCAAATTGGAGAAGAAGCATAACGTTGAACCAACAGCTTTGTGAAAGGATACCATGGGACACCCATCTCCTCTCAAACTACACAACATATGCACTTCCAATTGAGAGAACATTTTATGGGAACTGAAGACAAAACAAGGCCATAAACTATATAAAGAGGCAACGGAGGTGTCCCCGGGGATGTCACATAATAGTGAAACAAAGCACACAGCCTTGTGGTGAGGACGACGTGGCTGACTGAGTAAAGGGCTGTTAGAGAGGGGACACTGTGCTACCAACACAGTGAGGGAAGGTTACCCCCAAAGTCTAATGGGGTGGTGGAAACAGTGGAGAGATGGCTGATGGAGGCTATATGGATTACTGGTGTTAGAGGGAAGCATAAAAAGGGTCTTTGTTGGAGAGGGTGACTGCCTTCAGGGTATCTCTGCATGCTGCCACTGGAGCAAATTCCTTTGAACTCATGTGAGGTAGGAAGAGACATACCAGACTGTGTGCACCGTGATTGGTGTGTGCAAAGCAGTGGTCGAAGTGTATGAAAAGAAGTAGTGGAACTATGTTCCCGGTTGGCCTGCCCCACTCCCCACAAAGCCTGTCACCACGCCCACTCCCACGTACAATACAAACCCCCAAACAAATGTGCCTGCTGTTTGAGGAAACGTTCAGTGCAGTGCACTGAAGTGCAAGTTTCAACTGCTTCCTACATTTTTATTTTAAAACAAAACCACTCCCGCCCACATGCAATCATGGCAGGGAGCGTGTACAATGGATCCCTGTAGGGTCTGACTGTTTTAACCTTGTGTGTAAAGCAGGCAGACCCAATAGGGTTCTCTAGCATTTGCCCCAGAATGAAAATCCATTCCGGCCCAGATGCTGGAGCATTTATATGGTGCAGAGGAAGGGACCAGCGGAAATGCAAGTTGTGTTCCACTCCTCCTTTCCATCATACAAATGAGCTGTGGCATAAATGGAAGGCATTACAGCCTTACTCAAGGCTTTTACACCTTTCATTCATGTTAAAGCTCTCATGAACAGTTTTAGTGGTGGTTTGATATATTTTCCTTGAAGAAAGCAATTGCAGCACACGGCAGGGGTGGTACAGCAGGAAGAGATGATCAGATGTGGCCCCCTCTCCTCCAGTATTTGTGAAGTGATTTAGTACCTAAGCGCACCTCTCACTCCAAAGCCTCAACCAATCTGAGTCCTGGTGTGTAAGCTAAGAAGGAGGGTTTAATGAAATGAAGAGATGACACAATTGGGAGTTCAGTGCTCTCATTAAGGGGAAGTGGATTGTGCAACATTTAGTCATTTGATATGTGCTCTGCTGAGTGTACTAAATTCATTCTGGTAGATGTAGTTCAGTTGGGTTTTCATTACACGGTGACACTGAATGTGTTCGAGGAAATGCAGTCTGATGGACCTTGTTCAATAATTGAGGGGCATCAATTTATGGAATGTGTAGTCAACAGTGGCTACTGCACCTAGGAGTTATGCAACATTCAAGACGTGTTCAGTGTGGCCTTTCGTGGGAGGTCCATATCATATGTGGCCCCTCCTATGTTCACACTGGATTTAAGAGATGCTAGCCTTCAAAGACTCTGCAATCCTCCAGATAGAAACTCCAAGCCAGACCAAGGGCTAAAATAGAACACCACAGAGGTCACAGATGATCAGTGCAGGTTCTAGTCACGTGGAATGCAAGCCCTGTCTCACCAAATTAAAAACTGTGCATGCTTAACCTCACCTACTCACCAACTACTCTTTTCTATTTGTGATACACCAATATAACTCCCACAACTCCTATTTCCTATTTGTTCCACCTCTTGAGTCCTTCATGACAGTCCTAACTCTTGTAATTATTTGCTCTAAGGGGAAAAAAGTATTATGAGTACACTTTTTTTATATTCTGGCTGTAGATGGTTGCACACATCTTTAACAGGCATACAATGGCGTTTCCTGCATATTTCACGCTTCACCTGCATAAAATGGCAATATCTGACATGGACGGCTATTGCTGGGAACATGATGGATGCAGGTGGACATGTGAGACTGCAAGCAACATTTCACAAAGCGAGTCCCATCATCGTTGTCAATTCTTGTTTACGTTTTTTCAGATTATTTCAATTGTGCTACCTATTTCAGATCCTCTGACTCATGGAGACTTTCAGGTTCTGATTTGCTTGACTTTGTGGATAATTGGTCTCCATGTGGCCCTGTTGACTAAGGCTGTGACAACAATGATCTGGGGGTTCACAGGTAAGAAATACACCTGCCGATTTTACCGCTCAGCTTAGAAATGTCCACCAACAGTGGCAAAGGGTGAGCCTTAAAAGTTATCTCGTGGGAAAATGGAAATAAAACAGTTTACTTTGTAGCTCATATCTCTTGTGAATAAAATGCAGTTTGGGTAAAATCTAAGGCGATCATTAGGAATCTGGTGGATATTTATTTCAGAAATACCGACAGTGGTTTTCTGCAAATCCACCTTTTCACTCCACACCTGTTAATAATATCATGTATATGCTTTTCCACTGTATTGAAGTGATGATCCTACACTTTAGTTCTACGTACTGCTGGGGCAATTTTTTAATGTTTGTCTCCTCTTCGGGGGTGGAGGTAAAACAGATATACGTTGGCTAAATTCTGCAGGAGGTAAAACCTCCATCCCCTGAGGATTTGGATAGTAATTGCAGAAATATTTTCCAAACACCACACAAATTATCCAACATCAAATTCATAATGACACTCTCACCTAAGTTTTACTTCCACAAGTAGAAGGAACATATAAGTTACTTTACGCTGATGACCTTGTTATTGTTGATCATACGGGGAAAGGTATGAAGCAGATTCTAGAAGAGCTTGCCCGATTCACAATTGAACGTAGTCTGCAGATAAACCTAAAAAAATCCCCAATTATGTTGTTTGCCTCAAGAAAGGTAAACAGACCGAAAATAGATTTAAGTTGGGGTGTAATTGAATATACTGAGTCCTATATATATTTAGGGGTCTACATGGATAGTAGAATATGATACTTGTCAACAATTGAAATGAAAACTCTACCTTCGCGTCAAATAACAAAACTAGTCCATAGTTTTATTTTAAACTATGCAGGCTTTACTTTGGAAGGCATTTTGATGTTGTATCTGCAATGGCTAGTTCCTGTCATAGCTTATGGGATAGAAGACCTCACTATGAAGAAAGTCATTTGGCTAGACAAAATTGAGGGTTACTTCTGGTGGACTATACTCAGCCTACCATCATCATGTCTGTTACAGTATATCAGAGTTGAATTCAGTCTGACATCTTTAAAAACCCTCATTTTACAACTAAGAGGCCTCCTACCCTTGAAAGCAAGTTGTCATCCTTTTAGCCATATGTTAAGCATAATAGGTGAAAACATAATTCAATAAAAAAAAAATGATCAATCTAACATTTATGCTGTATGTTTAGGGAATTGTATACTGAATTAAGATGGTCATGGGATCGCTTACGTTGTGGCCGGTTTAGTGCAATTAAATCTGCATTTAAAAAAAGAATGGCGATAAAAGATTGGGAAAGGAAATGTTCCCATATGAGTACTCTTCATAGCTTTCATCATTTAGACGGTATTGTTTATACATTTCGCCGCCCGCAGAAGTGCTTAATTCGCTGCCCTAATCCTGACATACGCAGATTTCGGTTGCAGATGAGAACGACCCAAATACCGGTCAGAGGTACCCCTGGTTCTCAATGGAAGTTGGACAAAAGTCAACGATTCTGTCGGATTTGTAAGGTAGAAGTAAATACAGAGACAGTTAAAGATATGGTAACAGAATGTTCTGAATTAAGATCCACTTATAATTGAGAATATGTATGATTTGTATATCGAATCGAGCACGTCTCGTCAGTACATTTCTGCCATTACTGTCTTAATATGCCGACTGAAGTGATACATATTGCCTTATGTAATGTATAGAAGACCGCCCAATCCTTGTTTGAAAATGCTAGAAGCGTATAAAATGGTAGTTGCTTCTTAGCACGTGCCATTCTATAATTGCTCATATATTGTGATAATTAGCATCATCTCTATAAAAGTTTGGGCCTTTAGTTCCCACTTGTCAACTATTGTAACTTATATAATGAGTATCAGTGGGATTATACATTATCAAAATTACACTAATTTAATCACTGAATATTGAAGTCTGTCGATGGGTCTGATCTGAAGATATTGAGATTGATATTGCACTTGAAATTTTATATATGAATTAATGTAACCATTTTGTAAATGTTTAGTAAAGATGAGTTGGAAATAGATGCATATTGGATGATTGGTTGCGCAATCGATTATATGTGAATGGTTATATGTATTTGTATGTATATGTGAATCATTATTTTTATTTGTTTTGTATTAATGTAAATGATATGGTATCAGTTGTAAAAGTTATTTTGAGCTAAACACAACTTTAAAAATAAATAAATGAGTAAATAAATAAATAAATATGAGTTAGTAAAGTCACACTTGTGGGAGCCATTCAAGTTGATGAAATGCCTCTGTGGTCATACTCAAATGATCAATAAAGTTGGCGTTTAGGATCTCTGTACCACAATCTAACCAAATGTCATTTTTATTGTGCATTTTAAAGTTTTTTACACATTTCCAAGTTCAAATTATAGCGCACTGAGAAAATATATGATGACGAGACTTCTATAATAGTAGGAATCAAACATAGTTGATGACATTGGGGAGCTGTATTACACAGTAACCAAGAATAACAGTCTTGGCTACAGGGAGCATCTTGGATTCTGGACCTGGTGTAAGAGACATGGTGGCTGCTTCAATTTAAAGTAAAGAGGTGCCAGAATAATGCATTAGATCATTTGTGATTTGTGTTTCTCACCAGCTACCATGAAAAGGGTGCACCTAGGGGATGCAGGTAGTTACTTGCTCCCCCGAGAGACAGCTACCCTACATACAGTGTAGCGTCTTTGACACATAAGGAACATTCCTTTAAACTGGCCCATTGACTGGATTTTAACCAACTTTAAATTGACAACAGGAAATGCTTACAAGTCACAGTTCAAACTGGATCTTTCTAAATGCATAGTAAACAGTGCCCTCGCTGTACTGAAACAATATGAATTACCAGAATCTACAAACAATAAATCTTGGTGAATTTCAGAGCAACATTGCATTTCATTAATAAACATATCATTCCCTATCAACCATGAATTGAATATCCCAAAATGTGAAAAGGCCCAATTGTGTCAGAAATGTTTTAGTGTAAATAGTGTATTTCATTTTCCAACACAATTTTCCAGTCATGGGAGTATAGCTCGGGGGCAACACACTTGCCTTGAAAGCAAGAAGACAAGGAGCAACACAGGTTCAATCCCCAGGTCCATGCATAGAAACCTCTGGGTATTAAGTGCGTTATTAATAACCAGTTATAACAGCAACCAAACCCTTGGTTTATACTTTCAAGAATATATACATATAAATATTTGAAATATGAAAGTGACACTGCTATAAATGCATGTTCAAACCTATTGTGAATAAACAATGATTTGCGCGTACACCATTTTAAAATACGAACCGTATTACTGTTAAATGTATAAGAAATCAATGGTTTTCTAACATTGGTTGACAAATGCTTGTTTTGTGAACTCTCCAATGAAATCTTTGATGTGCTCATTTCTTCTGTTTTAGCCCTGCATGCATGATCAAAATGGGAAACGTTTAAGCACCCCAGGAGATTTGCTGCGACCATTTAGAGTGAATAGGTTTCTTTATCTCTTATCATTAACAAACATGAAGTTCACAGAACAAAAAGCCACCTGTACAAGATCACTGGGTAAATGTGACAGATCCACCCACATTCAAGAGGGAATTCTTAAAAAAAACATCTTTAAATTCCTGCAAGGTATAATTCACAGTGTTTGCAAATATAGCAATGTGAACTGACCACATGACGAAAGCCCTGTTCTCCTAACTCACAGCCTCAAAAGCCATAATGCACTTAAATTGCCACCTCTTCGCATCAGCTAAGGTAAAAAGGAGGAGCACATATCCATTAATGGAAAATGGACAATAGGGTCGAGAGGAGCAGATGTACATATCCGCAGGAGATGCTACCCCCCTACGTTCCATGCATTGGAGCCATGAGACCATGCCCTGTCTAACCTCAGCTACTATACCAATAATACAGCAAGCATATGGAAGATGGTATCCATTAAGACAACGATATCGAATGTACCATCGATTTTGGTGACAGCCTGCAGGAGGAACTCCCTGAAGGAATATGACAAAGAGCTAAGATAATTAACTAATGACATCATAAGAAAGTGTGCACAACGTCCTGAGATATTGAATGAAGACAATGTATGGATCCTAGAGGAGAAATGTCAAAGTGAAGAATTAAGTGAACCATAAAGTTTAAAGTAAACATGGTAAAAAGTGCTGAAGAAAACTGAAGAAGTACAAAGAATGTACATACCCTGAAACGCAAGATAGATCAAGTCATTGTATGGGCAAGCTACAAGTAGTGAATAGAATGCAGGTGAAGCCGCCATTGTATGGGAATTGGACATTGGTATCATTTAATAATCAGCAAAAGAATTGTTAAGAAAGAATAAAAGGTTGTGGTGTAGTAGAATAGCAGGTTAGTGGAGATGCGTTGGGAGGCTGTCTGGCCTGTAGTCAAGAACTGAGAAGTCGAGGTCAGTTATCTACTCTGAAGAGGAATGAGTGTGCAGAGGAGGAATCCTCTCACATTAAGGTACAAGAAAGAACACAAACGATGCCAAGTCTTAATTCATTTAAAGCATTTAAAAGCTTGCAGAATTAACAGAATCGTGGTCTCTTGTCACGTGAGTCAAGGATGGAAATAGGATGAGGATACTCTGCAACGACAAGTACAAAGAGAAGTTCATGGCAGAAGGTGTGGGTGATGAGAGATGCTGGGCTAATTATAGTAGTTCTTTACTAGAAGAAAAAAATTGACACACAAAATGAAACTAAAGGTGTTCTTTGATTCTATTGAAATCACAGAAGGGAGACCACAATCAGAATTACTGGAGATGAAACCCAAGAGTATATTCTCACCACCTGGACTAAGCTTTATCCTAGACGCACTCCAAAAATCCGTCTTGAAGGAAATGAAAAAACGTAACTTCCAAAGAAGAACTCGGACAAATTTAATCAACAGAGAGAAACAAGTTTTGATGAAATTGTGGAAAAATCCAGACATAATTATTGAGCCAGCTGATAAGGAGGAGCATTGGTGATTTGGTGATTTGGGGAAACATCAAGTATAAAATGTAAGTTGAGAAATAAGTAGCTGATCATCATACCTACCTAGAGATATTTAATGATCCAACCCAACAAGTAAGGGAATTGATCAGGAAAACAGAACATGAGGCAGAGATTGATGAGCTAATTACACATACAACAAAAGCCTTCCTTGCCAATCTACACCCAATAATGCCAGTAATTTACATTTTACCTAACATTCATAAGAGCTTGCAAGAACCCCCAGGTTGACCTATTATAGAAGCAACCAACAGCCTATTGGAACCCTTAGCGCAATACATTGAGAAAATCATTTTACCATTGACTCACAAAACATCTACCTATATTAAAGACACCAACCACTTTTTGAGAAAACTGGATATGGTACCTTTTGATGAAAAAAACAGACAAATTATTCAGAATGGATGTGACAAGTCTGTACACAAATATAGCCCATTAAGCTGGATTGGAAGCAATGCAATGGATGCTACTGAATGCCGAAGAAGTGGTAAAAGGTGACCGAGTGTTTGTCTTCAAATTACTTAGCATCGTACTGAACAACATTTTCTCATTGTTTGAAGATAGTCACTTTGCACAAATTTCAGGGACCTCGATGGGTGCCGCAATGGCACCTAGCTATGCAAACACTTATATGGCCTATCTAGAGGAAACTCAAGTGATTAACAATCCGCGATGGAAGAACAAACTGAAATGCCTTGTGAGATATATCGATGACCTCTTCAGAATATGGTGAGGAACTGAAGATGAATTAGGAGACATTTTTCAATTCATGAATACACTTGCTCCAAGAATCAAGTTTACTCATACATGGAGTAGAATATCCTTGGAATTCTGAGACGTGCTACTCCACTTGAAGCAAAATAAACTTGTGACAACTGTCATCAGCAAATCTTGATTAGAAATAGCTTGCTTCTAGCATCAAGATTTCCCCTTAAAAAGCTATCGAGACCATCCCCCTTTGCCAACTGCTGAGATATAGGAGGATTATATTGGAAGAAAGTTAATTTGAAACTAAAGCAATTGAGCTCACAACAAATTTACTAGTGAGAGGATATGATCAAGATACAGTACAGGCACAAGCCGACAAGGTGAAAAACATTTAAAGATCTGATGCTCTGAAACCAAGTACCACAGATACCAAAAACGATCTAGTATATGTCACCACCAACTCACAACAAAGTAATCAGATAAAGAAAATCATCAAGAAAAATTGAGATATGTTATCCCTTGATCCAACATTGGCAAAACCTTTTCCTACTCCACCACTATTTGCCTATAACAAAAGCAGATCGGTCAGAGACTATTTGATTAAGTCAGATTTCAGCCGTAAAAGAACATCAACAAAGACTTATAATGGAACGATCCCGTGCAACAACTGTAGTTGTTGTCATAACAGAATTAAGGGAAACTATGTTAACCATCCACAAGGAGGACATTGAATCCCATTGGGGCACACACCATCTTGTGATACCAAGAACCTGATTTACGGCATAAAATGCCTGTATGGGCTATATTATGTTGGTCTCACTGGAAGGACAGCTAAAATATGGTGGGGGCAACATAAATCTAACATTCGACAATCATCCCTGAAATTATCGGTAGCACAACACTTTAAAGAACAGAAACATTCAATAGCACAAATCCAATTTATAATCCTTGAACATGTTACTCTACCCAGACGGGGGGGCGATTTGTCAAAAAAGAGAACTATATTGGATCAACAAAGTAGACTCTATGGGGCAATTGATGGAACAAATATGCACCGAAAACCGTGGCGCAAGCTGGTGCAAGCGTTTAAAAGCAAGCGCACGCGCACGCGTGCGATTCATGGAAGTGCCTGCACATGTTTTCCCCGGGATGTGTGCCAAATTCGTGAGTGGCACACACGGGCGCACACGTCATTGCAACATCCAGAATGCCATGCGCGACGCACACAGCGAAAGCGCACAATGTTAGTGCACACACCAAAAAGTGGGTGGAACACGAGCGGAAAACGCGGAATGGGGAACAACGCGTGAAAATAAGGGCGTAACTGGGGATGTACTGCTGGGAAGTACACGGAACGCCCACACGCACGAGAACCACACATATTCATCGAATCGAATAGGAGAAACCCACGCACGGCCAATGACTTGCCCAGGCCTAAACACGTCCGCCACACGAAGGCAGGTGGTACCGTCCCTGCACATTACAAAAGTGTGCGCAAACAACAAATACGTATATACAGCTACGATGAATGTCCCATTCTGTGGCCCCCTAGGAGAAATGACGTGTCACGCAATGCTCAGGCATCCCAAAAAAGCAAGAAAAAGAGATAAGCGACCCCTGTAGCCCACGTGCGGGTAAAAAAACACATGCAGTACGGTGTGGCAGCCAGGAACACACAAAAAAAAACGTGATCAACACGCAGGCTAGTATGCCCTGAAAAAAAGGGGTAAACGACTAACAGGGACACCTGCATTATGAAAAATAGCATGTGCGACTCACCGCCTGCCTTGCATGTAGAAGAAGAACGCGTAGCCAACACCCACGCCAAAAGAAGAAGTACGCACTCTAGCCACTCTGAAATAATCGCATGTGAACCCCAATGCCTGGAAAACACATGCACCACTTTCCACGAAAAGCACGTACAGAGTGATGGGAACCCACGTGGGACCTTCAACGCATGCCAGGGAAACGCGCACGTTACATCACTTACACGCAAAGGGCCTTTCCTCGGAATTCACGCAAACGTGCTGTTTTTCACGTGCCAAATCACTCCGTGTCAAGCTGGCCACACGACAACACACGGAAGACCACGCTCCTGCCCAAAAGGCCATTTTCCTGCCCCCCAGAGCTTCGAGCTGACTACCACCAGCCAAAGGCTGCTGCCTGCCTGCCTGCTGGCTAGGTGCCCTGCTATTTGGTGCCTGCACATCAGCCATCTGCAGGGGTCCAGTAGCTGTGACCACCCCTGCTGGAACAGAAGAATCCGGACTGAAGTTCCATCGCTCCACAGCCCAGCACCAGGACCCAGTTGCCCACCCCCACCTGCCTCGGGTGTTGCCATGTCGGGCAAACACCATCAGAGACCACTGGCAACCCCCAGCCAGAGAGGCAGAGGGCTACCAGCTTCAGTGCCGCAGAAGTTGGTATCCTGGGCGAGCAAGTCCTGGTGCATTATGATACCCTCTTCGGAAGACCACGCGCCGACAATGATGGACGGAAGAGGATCTGGAAGGACATCATGGCTGCCATCAACGTGGAGGGGGTGGCAGCCCGTGACATACGACATGTCTGGAAGCGCTGGGAGGACTTCAGGTCCAGGACCCTCAGGAAGGTTCGGCGCCTCTTGGAGGCAGCAGATGCAGAGGGGTGCCGGGTCTGCCTTACCGACGACCAGATGAGGGTCCTGGAACATATACTCCCAGTGCTTCATCTCCAGGTCCTTGAGAGGCATACCCGTCCGGAGTCGAGCGGTAAGTGTCCATGTGTACTGATTGGACGCAGTGCATGTTGAGGTGTGCCAGGTGTGTACAGCTTGGACATATGTCTTGAAAGGCCCATGTAGGGATGTGTATGTGCAGGGACATGATCCTGCCGCAGTCCAGTTGTGTGTGAGGCACATCAATGGTGTATGTGTTCAAATGCATGATGCACAAATGCATGTGGGGATGCACACATGTTAGCATTTCTGTGTATGTACTATGGCATGGTTGGGGTGTGACACATGGATGCTGGTTCCAACTTCATGTACGTGCACGGCATACCTGTGCGTGTGTGTGTTTGACATGTGTGCAAATATGATACACCATGGATGCATGTGACACAGACATGTAGGAACCCCATTGGCAGATGTGACATAGTTGCCGATGATTGCACTGTGACAGGTGGTGGAGATGTGCAGATGCATGTATGTCTGGTGGCGTGTGTGCATGTGTTCGGCAGTCCCCGTGTTGCATGTGACGTCAGGCTAACCTTCTGATGTTCATGCTGCTGTATGTGTATGGATGCTGCTGCCTACTGCACGATTCCTGTTAATTTGCTCATGTGTGTGGGTTCAATTGATATGTGTGTTGGGGAGTGTGATGCCAACTGTGAAGTTTGAGACTGCCAATCATGTGCAACTGTCATGTTTGTATCAGACCATTGTACAGTGCTCTGATGCCTGTGTTCTGTCTCTCCTTGTCTGCAGCGTCAACTGATGAAGAAGCCACCGCCAGCAGGAGATGCAATACCCAGCTCCCCTCCCAGGTTGTCATCTCTTCGAGGAGTGAGGACTCTGGTGTTGCATCTGCGGCCGCAGCTGCCGAGGGAAGGTCCAAGAGGCGTAGGGTGGAGGTGGACTCCTCAGCAGCAGAAGGGGCAGCTGAGCCTGCACAAGGGCCTATGGAGGAAGATGGCACGGAGTCATCCAGGTTGGTGGCGGGTTCGGTTGAGGAGGAGGGCGTGGAAGGCCCACGCACGGGGGATGGAGGGGGGATTCCACTGGTGCTAGTGGTGCAGTCCAGAGGCAGGGACAGGAGGCAGCACAGGCTGCCGCGGAGGTGCATGTGTGTAATCCTGTCCCCGATCCTGTGACTGCTTCATCATGGCACCAGCATGGATGCCTCCGTCCAGACCCGGGAGGGGATGCGCACACAACAACTGGCCTTCCTCTCCCTGCGGAAGTGGCAATCCAGGTCCGTGTTGAGCCTGTCCTAGCTGGGGTGGTGTTGCGTCAATATGGTATTCGGGATGACGTGCAGGGTTCACGTGAGGACAATGCACATCATTTCAAATACCTCATTGACCGCATCGATCTACTAGAATGGGTCAGCAAGGCTGGGTTCCTCCGTGTGCTGGAACTTCTGGTGACCCCCTCCTCAACTGAACCCCTATACATCAGTCGTCCTCCGTGCCATCTTCCTGCCCAAGTATCACACGGGCACCCTGTGGATCTGCCCCTGACCCAGTGGGCAGGCTGGTGGAGGACACATCCCTGCCACAGTCAGGAGTCGGAGGTCCATCAGGGGTGGCACCCCAACAACTGGACTCCAGCAGGAGGAGGACGTGCAGGCATCGACAGGCAGGGCACATGCACGGCAGCAGCAGGCTCAAGGTGGGAGCGATGATGGCTCAGGGCCATCAACATCACAGGTGCAGGCATCGGCCGGAGGGCAGGAGGACCCTGGATTGGGAGTGTCTTCTGTGTGGCAGCGGTTGGGCCAGCAAATAGATGCGGAGCGGCGGCAGGCGGAAGAGGCACGGCTCACTATGGTCAGGGCGGAGAACTCCATGCGCAGGGCATTGAGGCGGGCTGAGTGCCTCGAGGCAACTCGCAGGGAGTTGGAGGAGGCCATGGCTGCATCCCTGAGAGACCTCGAGGCCAGGGGAGAGGCCCGCCTCTGGGACGTTGAAGAGGAGTTCAATGATGCCCGGCCTGGAACATCGAAGAGTGAGCCGTAGGACTTGCCCACGGCCTTTGTACATAGTTCTTTAGGGTTAGGTTTCCTTTGTTTAGTATTTTTTTTTGAGTTCATGGACATTGCTCCACTTTATGTATATATTATTCTTTTTTGTATATTTTTTGGTACGTTTCCTTTTCTTTTGGGATCATGGACCCTTTGGAGTTGCATTGTAAATAGTTCAAGACTTGTACATACTTTCGTTATTTGAACTTAACATGGATAAATGTTTTTTTTTAATGTATTTTATGTGGACAATGACAATGGACCACTATTCTAGTTTCCTGCTGTGGATTTTTGTTTTACATTTCAATTCTTTCATTTTCCATTCATTATTTCTTTATTTGCAAAATGGATTTTTCATTTTATTGTTTCATTATGTTTTTCAATACATTTCATATTCCTTCATTATTGGTGTGGTGTACTCTCATTGGTTTTGTGCATGTCTCCATGAGCATTCCCTCAGTCATGTGTTGCCATTGAGTGGCTCTGTTGTACACTCATGCATGGCCAAGCCGGTTCTTTTGAGACTCTCGGGGCATGGCTAATTTGGGAGTGGGTGCAGTGGATGGTTGTGTGCTTGTACTGGGGGGCAGGGTGGCTTTGGGTTGGCATTAGGGCCCTGGGTCTGTTTTGTTATGACATGTTGTTTGGTGGCCCATGTGTTGGGGCCTGCTGGCAGGTGCCAGCCAATGGTGGGGGAATGAGGGGTTGGGGACATGAGTCAGGGCCTGCTGGCAGGTGCCCGTCAATGGTGGGGGAGTGGGGGACATCAGTTGGGGCCTGCTGGCAGGTGCCCGTCAATGGGGGTAGGGTGGGGGACATGTGTCGGGGCTCCCAAGTGCATGGTGCCATGTGGCCTGCCTGTGGGGCATGCCCAGGGGTGATGGGCTGCCTGCGGGGCATGCCCAGGGGTGATGGGCTGCCTGCGGGGAATGGACTGGGGTGATGGGCTGCCTGCAGGGCATGCCCAGGGGTGTGGGGTGGTCCCCTGTGGTGTTGGCTTCCTGCGGGGCATGGGGAGGGGGGTGCAGACCCGGGAGGGCGCACACTGCCAAATCGCATGTAAAACTTCACACGCACCCCTCGGAATACACGTACCCTGCTCACGCCAGGCCTATCGCATGTGAAACTCCACGCGCACTCCCGGAATACGCGCAGGCAGCCCATCCACCCTCCCCATACCCCGCAGGCAGCCCATCACCCCAGGGCATGCCCCGCAGGCAGCCCATCCACCCTGGGCATGCTCCACAGGGGGGACTTTTTCCACATGTTTCCGCTTGCGTGAGGGCGCTACGTATATTCCGAGGGGTGCGTGGAGTTTCACACGCGATATGCCTGGCGCGAGCGGGTACGTGTATTCCGGGGGGTGTGTGTGAAGTTTTACATGTGATTGGCCTGGTGCGAGCGGGGTACGTGTATTCCGGGGGTGTGCATGGAGTTTCACACGTGATAGGCCTGGCGCGAGTGGGGTACGTGTATTCTGAGGGGTGCGTGTGAAGTTTTACACGTGATTGCCCTGGCACGAGTGGGGTACGTGTATTCCGGTGGTGCACGTGGAGTTTCACACGCGATAGGCCTGGCGCGAGCAGGGTACGTGTATCCCGAGGGGTGCGTGGGGACTTTTACACCCGTTTTCGCTGGCACGAGCGGGGTAAGTGTATTCTGAGGGGTGCGCGTGGAGTTTTTGGGGGGCTGTATGCTGGTCCACTAGCCTTTGCGCCATGTACTGGATTTGTGCAATGTTTTTGGCGCATGGGGCGGGGTTGGGGGCACAATTGGCGCTGCTGCAGGGTCGCTGCGCCACTCTGCGCCATGGCTCCTTATGGATGTATAAATTCATGAATACGCTGTGCGCCTAAATGGGTTTTGGCGCACTCGGCTGGGACAGACTGCCGCACGCGCACTCTTTGTGCCAGTCGCAAGCGCCACTTGTGCGCCAAATTCTATGAATTACCCCCTATGTATCCACAACGGATGAATCTGGACTGGGATCTTCATTGCTATCTGCAATGCAGAGTAGTAATGTACCTGGACATTAAACCAAAATCACAGAGAATGGATCCCATTTGTTTGAGTTGTAGACAGGAATTGATTTGATTGTTTTATTGATAATGGGAACTGTTGTCATTTTAATAGAGTACAAAATATATAATCTGTCAAAATTCCATCAACATACCGGTTCCATGGTCATTGAAGATAACATAAATTGTATGGTGTGAATTTTGTATGAAATAACTATTAATCTACCTTTGTTACCATATACGTGTTGATTAACAATGTCGAGAATCAGGGCGGACCAAAACACCATTCAGGTATTTTCATGATTATGAATTGCCATTATTGACTGTGCTGAATTACTATGCATGCACTTATATTGATAAGGAAAAATGAGTAAGTAAGGAGTCAACGTAGTCGTCTTCTACTAACAACACAACTAGCTAGTTGGATTCGAATGATGTCTACAAATCATCGCAAAATTAAGATCACATCTTAATTCCATCAACAGACGTTATTACTTAAATACCCTGACCGCACATATAAAATATAATCACCACACCAGTATACAAAGAGTTAGAGGATTGAGGATCGTAGATATATTTCAATCCTTTCCCTTTTTGCAGAATTTGCAATTATACGAAAAGATATTGATAGCAAATACTCATCCAAGATGGGGCGGCACGGAATTGCTTAGCAATGTGCCAATGCAGGTCAGACATGCGTCTCAATGTGGAGCTGCATGACAGTGAAGAACATCACGGATTTCTGTAAGTAACAGTAGCTCCCAGATACGAACAGTACCCTCCATTTTTACATCAGAATGGTTACGAGGCACCTCCCTCTTAATAACTAGAATCATAATTCTAAAACACACAGATTGAGAGATTCAGCATACGAGAGAAGTTACCAGATACGGCGCTTGCAGAAATGCTACAACGCGTTGAGACAAGGAGTACAGTGACCACCTTTAACAACATGAATGCCAGTTTACTTACACCATTAGAGGTAAGATTTAACACTTCTAAGACTAGCAACCTAAACAATAGAGATAACGTTGACACCTTGAATATATAAACTATACTCGCTCAATAAGACTGACGCGAGCACTTCGTTTATCAATGACAGGTATTCAGCCTATAAAAAGAGTATACTATCAGACCAACATCTCCTATAAGAACCAGTACAATAGTACAGAAACACGACCTATGACATCTATGATATTTATATGAACGCAATCAACATTAAGAGGAATATTACAGAACGTATTAAGACAACCATTAACATTACAATAGTCAGCCATTTAAGTATTATGGATAATTTCTAAGACAGTTTGAATAAATATCTTTTCAGCAAATACAACAGTATGTCCAGTGATTCGTACGACTCAATTCAGACATTTGGGATACTCCAGTCTACTTGTACTCGATTCACACAGCAAACACTAGGTCAGTGCAAATAAATTAATGAACACCTATAAAAAAGACACTATTTAAATGTAGGTGGCCTCCTATTGGGACACAGTGCTACTTTAGCGACTCATCCCACAGGATACCGCATTTCACGCAATTTTCAACATCGTGGTAACGAAGTGCTTTTATTCACAGAGATCGCCATTGATTACAATTAGAAGATTGAAGGGCACCGTCAGTAGACAGGCACATTTACAGGTTAGTGCAGAAATACCCACCAGTCCTTTCCTAATAGATATATGAATCATATTTGACTTCATATTATCAAAATACTATTTATCTTTATTGAATTTACAAAATCATTCTTCTCCAGGTATCTATACCTGAAGAAGGGCTGATGAGTGCGAAACGCATAGTAGTGGATAGGTGGACATTTAGTCCTCTCAAATTTATATAACTCCTATCAAGATATCAGTATGTTTATTGTTTAAATTAGGAACATTATTGAAAATTAAAATTTACTGATAAGAAGAATTTATTACTTTTGAATGTTATAATGAGATTCATTCAGCAAATGTTTACAGAGTAATGCTATAAATTGCTATGTATTTTTTGAAAAATGTTTGTATAACTAATTTGGAGAGATTTGTTTTATTTTGGTGGCATCTATACAGACTTTATAACTATATAAAGAAAACATTTTATGAAAAACTAATTCATGTGGTGAATATTTAAGAATTTTAAAAAAAACGTGTTAGTTGCAGTGTGTGCCCTTATTTGTACCTCGTTTTCCTCGAGGTGCCTACCTCTTTCTAATTGGGTGGTAGGGCAGCCTCAAGTCCTATCTACTCACACCTGGGTCTTTTCTTACGTGCTGCTTATTAAACCAAATTTTCCAGACATGGCACAAGCGTGCCAAACCAATTGTATTAGTCCATGTAATGAAGTACCTTATAGCTTAAGAAACCAATGAAACACTGTGCAACTGATTTTTCTTAAATCACACATATGAAGAGGTAGGGATAAGTTGTCCACCTGATATCGGACAGCCAATAACAAATTGAGCTCCTATATGATTGTATATCTAGATGTCTCCATTATCCAATCACAACCCTTGATAGGCTTTTCACTATTGCCACGTAGTATGACGTCATTCTGACACATAAAGAAGTATATACTTGTATTTTTTGTGAAAATTGCTGAGAGACTAAGCGTATGTCCGTGGATGTTCGTTGTAATCTTCCTGTTTTAGATAATTCTTAATAAAACAGCAACTTTCCATCCTCTTGAGTTTGTCCAACTATTTGGATTCAGAATTATTCTGGTATAATCCCATCCAGCCATAGATGCACGTTCCAAGGGCCACACGCTCCAGGGTCTCTGAGAGCTGTGTACATGACCCATGATGCTAGGAGGATTCCACAATTCTAAGAAACAAAAGTTTAGAATGGAACCATGCTTCAAAAACAAACATACAACTTACAAACAAAACAAAAAGTGTGCAACGACCATGAGATCATCCTCTGTTAATGAGTCTAAATTTGACATTGATAGGATGATTAATAATTGATCAAATTGGAAATATTCTTTAAAAAATCATATTTGGATGTACTAATTCCTGATGGGTATCCCTGCTTTTGGCAGGGCCGGCAGAATCCATGTATCCATATTTCATTGATGTATATTTTTGCCACTCAGATACAGAACACAAATGATGTTGAATTCCAAGGTATTCAGAGCAGGTATCCTCACCCCTGCTTGTGGGGGAAGCTAAAAAACAGTAAATGGGGCCAGTATAAGATACACTTCAAACACATCGTCATGAATTAAAGTATTCACAGATAAATACAGCCACACAATTATGGCTTTGTTTGAGGATCATTGGGAAGGGAGGAGTGACATCACTATTAAACTCTGTATCTCCATCTTTGTAAAGTATAAAATGACTAACCTACCTTGGGAAAGACACCCCTTTTTTTGCTGGCGCTGTCCTATCTTCCTTCTTACATAGAGCTTACTGCAGCTATGTACTAGTAGCAAAAGAAACGTCTGAGTAAGTAAGGATTTCACAAGGCCATACAACTTTGTGTATGGGAGATGTCAGTGTAAATTAATTCTTATAACGTTGTTTATTTTTTTAGAAACCCAGATATGACTCAGTGACACTGTCAAGATGTAATGAGCTAGTAGACCTAATCTATTGTGCTTCAGGCAACATAATTATGGCGTTGCTACATTCTCTCTTAAAATATAGGCCTCCTAGAGATATTACATTCAATTCTCATTGCGAAGGTGCTGCTGCATTTGAACAAAACTATGCTAAGAGCGGCATTACACTTATAGTCTTTGTGTGGCCAATCAGTGTGCTAGTTAAGTTTAGAAGGCTGGCATGTTTTTGCGCAGTACTTGAGGGGAAAGTCCCTGACCACATTCACTCCTAAATGGAATAGCAGGGTTAAGTTACTCACAGTTCTTTGAGTAGTCTTGTTAGTTGGGTTGCACTATGCCTTGAGCAAACATAAAAGGCACGGACATGATGCTATCATATTCAGTATTATATTATGGCTCTTACAGGTTTGTACCCCCATGCCCGTTGCTACAATGTAGCCATTGTACGTGAATAAAGCAAACATCAAAAAACCCAACTATTGAATTTTTGGAACTTGGACTTGTTGTACGGTTTACAAGTCTGGGATTGATGCTGCAGTCTAGTGCCAGCTAAGGGCACTTAGTGGGTCCATACAATTGCAATTGTGTTTATCTTCTTGGAGGCCTGTTCACACTGTAGGGCAGGGGCCCAGATCTCGTAAATTAAACAGTTCACACTTCAACTTAGCATTTAGCACTGTGGGACTCATCAGGAGTCTGGCGGTATCCCATCATTAATTCCAGTGAGTGGAACTGTTACCGTTACTGCTGGACAGTAGTCAGCTTTAATAGTGCCGGCGTAATTAGTGCCAACAGAAATAGAGTAATCGACGGAACGGGAAGCATGGCGGTGACCATTCTTGAAAACAGAATCCACCCTGAATCCCCCACTACCTTCAGCCATATGGACCCAAAAGCAACCGGGATCATGTCGCACGAGAGGACCTCAGGGAAGGTGCCTAGAAACCAATTCTGGAAGCCTACATTCAGTGAGGGGGAGCTACAAGTCCACACTGATGAGGTGGTGGGATACTGTGATGAGCTATATGGGAGCAAGCAGAGGAAAACGTTGGGGCAGCAGAGGTATGCAATCTGGCAAGCAATAAGCCAGATGATAACTGCAGATTGCGAAGACTGCCGCAAGAAGTGGAATAACCTAAGGGGCAGAGTGCAGGGCCTCCTCTCCCAACACAGGCAGGAGGCCATGGTCACAGGAGGCGGCACCACAGAGTCCCTTCCCCTCACACTCTGGGAGGAGATGGCAAGCAGCATCCTCGATATGGAGGGGATCAAGAGAGTTGGCAGAGAAGAGGCAGGTTCCAGCAGCTAGGAGGCAGAAGGTGAGTCATCCTCCCCAGTGCACATTGCAAATGACCAACCAGATAAAGTATCCCTTTGCATGAAATGAAATGTACCAATTGACAGGCACACATGCCAGCAGGCCCACCAGCTGGCCTGGGCAGTCAGGGTGACCTGATATGGAGCCACATCAGCCCCCGATCCATAGCAGCCTTGGGGATGCTACCAAGTGCAATCCTGAGTTGGTGTGGACTGTGAAGGTGTGGCAAATGACCTGTTAAAGTGCAATGCACCCCACCTCCCTGCTGATGCTCTCCGTGCATGCAGGAGTGTGGCATGAGAGTATCCATGACACCACACATATATCACACCAACATGTGCCAGGCCCTTTCAGGGATCCCAATGCTGGTATGGCAGATGAGCCCCATGGCAGTGTTTGACTCCCTGCACCTACATGAGTGCTGCGAGCCAAATACAAAACCAAACATAGCACTGCCGCAGGCTGCACAGCAGCATCCGATTAAGCCATGGCAATGCCCTGGATGGCGCAACTAAATCCACTCCCACCAGGTGTGTGTTGCAAGGGGAGGGGCTGTGGGCGCATGAGCACATACAATAATCCAATGCGCTCCTAAATCAAAGGCTGGGACTGGATGCCAGCACATTACCATGAGAGTATGCCACAATATGCATGACCCTGCAGGGCCTCTTGCATCCATGATTGACACAGCCGGCTGGACCTTCATGGACAGCCCGCCGTGGTCGTGCATGGACCAAAGGTCACCTGGCCATGGGACTCACAGCTGCAAACAGACCCATCCTGCGTGGGCGCATGCAATGGCCCATGTACATCTATACCCTTATTTATTTATTATATTTATTTATTGCACTTGATTAAACGCCCAAACCCGGGGGTGTCACGACGTAGGTTACAAGATTACAGAAATACTTTCTGGTTACAGGAAGAGAGTGTCAGGTAAAGGCATTTAGCATTATAGTTTCATACATTCGTTATAGTTGACAGTGATATAGGCTTACAATTGTTCGGTACATCATCAGAGGCAGGTAGGTTAGGATTCATTGAAAAGCCAGGTTTTTAGTAGTTTCTTGAAGTGGGTGAGGGAGGGCTTGTTGCTAATGTTAGAGAGGAGTGAGTTCCAGATTCTGGGAGCTGCTACAGGGAAGCTGGAGATACCTGTTCTTGAGTTCTTGAAACAGGGGATGAGCAATTGAGTGCTAGAGCTGGATCTGAGGGGTCTGGTTGAAGTTTTGCGAGTGAGACATTGGTTAAGATAGATGGGGGCATTTTGGGTGATACATTTATATGTGGTGGCGAGTGTTTTATTTAGTATTCTGGCTTGTATGGGCAGCCAGTGCACCTCTCTCCTAGTCTGTGATATGTGGTCCCTTTTGTTGATGCCAAGTGCTGATCATAGTGCTTTGTTTTGCAGTAGTTGCAGTTTAGCTAGATTGTTCTTGGTGGTGCCTAGCAGGAGTATATTGCAATAATCTAGCTTAGACAAAAAGAGGGCTCTTGCTAATGTGATGCAGTTCTGAGGAGTACGAAATTGTCGACTTAGTGCAATGAGTTTAGCTGTGTAGGAGGTGGATGAGGTGAGTGAGTTGATGCGTTTGCCCATGGTGAGACTTGAATCTAAGTATACACCTAGAGTTTTCACTTGGTTAGAAATAGTTATAGGAGTACTATCTATGACACTAGAGGTATAGTCCTGGTGTAACCTGGGTGGGGTGTCACTCTGGTCAATATGATATGACATGATAGGTTATTTATAACAGGCTTAATATTCATAAGTATCTAAGCGTGGACCCGGGGATCAAACCTGTGGTTCTCCGTGTCTTCTTGCTTCCAAGGCGAGCACGTTGTCCCTGAGCTATCCTCCCGAGACGATAGTGGAATAACCTAAGGGGCAGAGTGTAGGGCCTCCTCTCCCAACACAGGCAGGAGGCCATGGCCACATAAGGTGGCACCACAGAGTCCCTTGCCCTCACACTCTGGTAGGAGATGGCAAGCAGCATCCTTGATATGGAGGGGATCAACAGAGTTGGCAGAGCAGAGGCGGGTTCCAGCAGCTAGGAGGCAGGAGATGAGTCATCCTCCCCAGGGCACATTGCAAATGACCAACCAGATAAAGTGTCCCTTAGCAAACAATGTACCAATGGACAGGCACACATGCAAGCAGGCCCACCAGCTGGCCGGGGTAGACAGGGTGACCTGATGTGGAGCCACATCAGCCCCCCACCCCTGCACAGCAGCCTGGTGAGAGGCCACCAAGTGCACTCCTGAGTTGGTGTGGACTGTGACGGTGTGGAAAATGGTCTGTCAAAGTGCAATGCACCCCACCTCCCTGCTGATGCACTACGTGCCTGCAGGAGTGTGGCATGTGAGTATCCATGACACCATGCATATATCACACCAACATGTGCCGGGCCCTGTCATGTGTGATGTGCATGCCAATGCACGTGAATGCACGATGCCTGACAGCATGTATTTTGTCCTCTCCAGGCTCTCAGCTGTCTCAGGAAGAGGATGAGGGGAAGGTCCATCCGTGACTGGGGCCTCAGATCGACTACACCCCCTGAAGGGTGCCCAGATGTGACGCACAAGCGCAAGGCAGGCAACACCAGACCCCAGAAAGACCAGTCCTGCTGCTGGCAGCACAGGCCCTGTGCCCACCACATGTGGCACAGGGAACACCACCACTCCAACTGCACCCAACAGACAGTGCCTTTGCCTGATGACATAGCTGCTGCCAGGCATGAAGAAGCCAGTCAGGAGCACACCACATGACAGCCACAGGGCGCTGATGAATAGCATAGCCAACACAGCATCCTACATGGCCTGCAGGCCCAGACATCACAGGGTGACATGGACAACCCCTAGTATGGGTCTCCATGTTTCCGTCCCAGCTCACCACATAGCCCCAGAGCCATTCCCCAACACACACCTAGCCACAACATCTTGCAGAGGCTGGATGTCATGGAGAGGCACCAAGTCAAATGGAGGCTATTGCCAATACCCACGCCCTCCACTTCCAGGCCATAACGGACTGCATGCAGGCTGCTACACGCAGGATTGTGTAGAGCATGGAGCACAACCAGGCACAGGCGGCTGGTACAACTGCCACACTGACAATGTACGACCAGCATCTGGGAGAGCTGACAGAGGGCATCTCAACCTTTGTGGAGGCCGTGCAGCAGAGCATTAAACTGACTCTGCAACATATTCGGGGGCCAGGTTACAGAGGGGTCATTGCCAAGAACCGCAAGGTGCCGGTCCGAGCGCAATCTGGGCCTGAAGTCACTTGGGAAAGCCCTGAGGGGGAAGAGGCCATGCAAGTGAATATGCCCTAGTTGTCACCCACAGTCAGTGTGTTGGGGTGGTGCTGTGGGGTTGGGGAAGGGGGGTAGTATGTTAGGGTGGTGTTGTTGTGGGTTGGGCTAGTGGGTCACAAAGTGTGTTGGGTTGGTGTGAGGTGGGGGACAGGGTATAGTGTGTTGGGGTGGTGTGGAGTGGGGGAGGGGGACTAGAGTGTTGGTTTGGTGTGCCCACCCCACGTGCCACAAGGAACACCACCACTCCAACTGCACCCAAACGGCTAGTGACAGTGCCTTTGCCTAATCACACAGCTGCTGCCAGGCATGAAGAAGCCAGTCAGGATCACACCACATGACAGCCACAGGGCTCTGATGAATAGTATAGCCAGCACAGCATGCTACATGGCCAGCAGGCCCAGACATCACAGGGTGACATGGACAACCCCTAGTAAGGGTCTCCATATTTCCGTCCCAGCTCACCACATAGCCCCAGACCCATTCCCCAAGACACACCTATCCACAACATCCTGCAGAGGCTGGATGTCATGGAGAGGCACCAAGTCGAAATGGAGGCTATTGCCAATACCCACTCCCTCCACCTCCAGGCCATAACGGACTTCATGCAGGCTGCTACACGCAGGATTGTGCAGAGCATGGAGCACAACCGGGCACAGGCGTCTGCTACAACTACCACACTGACAATATACAACCAGCATCTGGGAGAGCTGACAGAGGGCATCTCAACCTTTGCGGAGGCCATGCAGCAGAGCATTAAACTGACTCTGCAACATATTCGAGTGTTGGGTTGGTGTTGTGGGGGAGGGGGATAGTTTATGCTCTACTACATTAAATCATTGATCGGCTGAATCAATGCTAAGACATTCCTCATTGTGTCAATGTGTTAATCATAAATGTGTGAGTCTACACAGTGGTGCATGGTATGTGCCATATCAAAATATTATAAAATAAATGTTCATCAATTTTTGGCGAACCCCCCATCCAGCTCTGATGTCATCTCTGCAAATGCATACAGACGCTCTGTCACAGGCACTGTGTCCTCATCCGCTAGGGGTGGCATGTCCTCATCAAGGGTTGGAGGGACATTCCTCTGGAGGCAGATATTGTGTAGCATGTCACACACCAAGACAATTTCCCCCACTTTTTCTGGGCTATACTTTAGGGCACCTCCTATATGGTCCAGGCTGCGGATATGGGCCTTCTGAAGGCCAAAGGTATGCTCAATACAGACCTAGGTCCTGCTGTGAGTGTGATTGTAGGCCAACTCCTGTCGTGTCTGTGGATCCAGCACAGATGTCATGAGCCAAGGCAGCTGTGCGTATCCAGAGTCACCTGCAAGGAGAAAGGCAGAGCCATGAGTCTCAGTGTATTGTGTGGGTGTTGCCATTCACGGCAAAGGGTATCTTGTGCATGCATAAGGGGCTTAATTGCAAGGCGTGTGTTTAATTCACTGCATGTTATTTATATATCACTTCATGCATTTTAGTGTGTTCACACACACCCTGTTCTCTTGCAGCAGATGTGATTTCACGTGCCTAACGTTGTCATGTCAACATGACATGGTGGCTATCTTGTGCGAGTATATTGCTCTCGTGCATATGGCTTTCTGGATTATTTATCAGGTTCCATCATTGTCTCCTGGGGGCAGTGGATCTCCATTAATGACTGAGTGTGCCTAGGTACTTGGCTCTGGTACTGGCAGGATCATTGATGTGGGATGTCATGTGACACTTTGTGTATCATTGATTATGGATCTGACATTTTGCATTGTGGTACCTGTATGCATGTGTGTGTTGGCAATCTGCACTATTGATGACCATCGTCGTATACCATACAGGTACGTCCACCATGTACATGTTCTGTGGGTGTACAGTGTCATTGTTACGGGAGGAGGGCAGGTCTAACTTGTACATTGGATTGACGGGGCATGCCATCTGCAGTTGTGCACATGCACCCCCCCTTAATGTGGTTGGATGCATTGCAGCACCTTCACATATTGTGTACTGCCACTTTTACTCGCCCACTATCCACAACCATTGTCCTCTGTGCCTCTCCATGTATCCAGGCAAGGTACTATTGCGTCGGACCGTGGCACCATGGGTGGAACCAGGGTAGCGGGCACAAAAGCGGGTGAGGAACAGGTTGGGATCAGAGGTCACCTGCACGTTCAGTGAGTGGGTGTGCTTACTGTTGTGGTAAACTGATTGGTGGGCCTGGGGGTCCACCAACACTACATGGGTATAGTCCAGGGCTGCAATGACATTTGAAATGTGTGCAACAGCATGGAACTGTGCCTTAATGGCGTGCAACTGTGCTGGGGTGTGGGCAGTGAGATGTAACGTGAAACATGCTGCAGGAGGGCCTCCAGCACCTGGATTAGCACAGCATAAAATGTTGGCTGTGCCATGCCCTAGAGCAGGGCTACGGATTGCTGGAGGCAGCTGGTTCATAGGAATTGCAGGATATACACTAGCTTTAGCAATGGGGGCACGGCTGTCCTGATGTTGATCCTGCTCGCTATGTCCCCCTGGATTGAGGTAAGCAGCTCACTTATAGTCTCCCTTTTAAGGCGGTACTGGGTTACCAGCTGACTGTCAGTGAGTGTCCAGGGTGAGGGTCTGACCCTGGTATTGTTGCATGCCTGACTTAGAATCTCCTCCTCTCGGCACCATGTGCACTGGGCTTGTTATCCTGCCTCTGTAGTTCCAAGTGCAGCTTGAGCAGCTGCTTGTCCCATCTTGCTATGTGTTGTGGCAGCATGGTGTTGGGAACTGTGTTTGGGGAAGGTGTGTGGCTTATGTAACCCTCTGGAGTGGATTGGGTTCACCTGTGGCTTCACCTGTGGCACCTGCATGCATTTACCTCCACCTGGAGGTTGGAGATAACTGTGCTTTGTTTTTGGCGCTATTAGCATAATATTTCGGCACTAATTCTGCCCTGTCAGTGTTTATGATGTGGTGGTAATTGCGCTTCTTTGTATCAGTGCAGATTCCGCCGGCTGTAATTGCGCCGGCCATAGTACAGTCAGCGGTATTTGCGCCAACTCATGATTCATCGGAGCGGTAATTGAGGTAGTAAATCTGGTACAGCCACTTTTAAGGACTACCACCGGGGTCGTGATGAGGCCCTTTGCCTTTGGATTATTTTAATTCCGGACCGCATCATGTTTTTGCCAACACAGAATTGCAGGCATTTCTAATTTTGCAGCACACATGCTCTTACTATACACAAATGCTTACAGCAAAGTGCTGGTGAACATGTCTTGTCATCGCCCAGTGCACATTTTTCTCATTTGAAGGCAGTGCCTGCACCACAGCACTGTATACTTAGTCCAGGACCCATAGATGTTTTCACTATTGGCTTTCATATCATCTTAATTTCTCAAACCTTCTTTGCATCATGTTTCTTTTTTACCCTTTTCTTTCTTTCCAGCTCAGCTCAGCTCCTCTCCTTGCTCTTTTACTTTGTCACGCCATGCCTTTTAACATTATTTCCTTGAGGCTGAAAGAAGAGAAGGCAGGATGGGAAAGGCTACCCCAGGCTCTGTGCCATTGGCTTTGTCCAGTGGTGGTGCAATTGCGCACTTGCTTGTTTCTCATATGAAATAAACACTTCAAGGTAAATCTGTGCAAAATAAGAGCTGTGAAAAAAATAAATGTTATGTAATATGGTGCAAACAGTGCAGGTGTTCTATTTCACCACCAAACCAATACAGAACAGTTTCTGGGATTGGGCCCTAAGTATCTAATACCTATTGTTCTATCCAAACTGCTAATCCAACACAATTATATTGGGTTCTGCTGATGAATTCAGTAGGACAAACACCGTTCCTGATTTCTTTTGTAAATGAAAATATAGACTGACTTTTTTAAACCTTCACATCAGATTACTGGATTTCTCATGATAGCAACGTATAATGTAAGCCGTGAGTGTGGTTAAAATGAGTGTAACCGAATTACAGCATAATACCACCTGGCAAAGCCGAAATGTTTCTGCACTAAACTATTTCCATCAGGCTCTGATGCTTGCCAGCCTTTTGAGTAATAGAACTGAACATTTTGGAAGGGACGATGTTTCCATCTTTTGATGTGGGCCATGATCTTTTGGCTGGGTTTCTGTAATAGTATTTAGACTGTAAAGATGTAATTTAACAGATGTTGCTTGGAATTATGCGGAATCTCTGTTCTGCAAACCTATATTTAGAGAAAGAGAATTATGGACTTGATGAAAAGCCTCTTGCTCCATACATATGTACAGTCAGTGGCAGAGACATACAGGGTCGTCTCTGAATTCTGGGCAACTCTACGGAGGGGACTGCGTCCGTGTCCACTTCCGTGCACACTGTGCCCTCATGTAATAATGACTGCTTGCACTACAGCGTGCAAAGAGTGAATAGAGATCCGGGTGGACGCAGGTGTTGGTGCATTGTTTCTCTTTTGCAGTGACAATAATTATGAATGCCTCCTCAAGTATATGTGCACAACACCATGTACTTACATGGATTCCTATGGAATCCGTCTGCTTATAGGGGTATATGTGCACAGCAGCATGTACTTACATGGATTCCTATGGAATCCACCTGCTTATAGAGGTATATGTGCACATCAGCATGTACTTACATGGATTCCTATGGAATCCACCTGCTTATAGAGGTACATGTGCACAGCAGCATGTACTTACATGGATTCCTATGGAATCCGTCTGCTTATAGGGGTACATGTGCACAGCAGCATGTACTTACATGGATTCCTATGGAATCCACCTGCTTATAGAGGTATATGTGCACAGCAGCATGTACTTACATGGATTCCTATGGAATCCACCTGCTTATAGAGGTATATGTGCACATCAGCATGTACTTACATGGATTCCTATGGAATCCGCCTGCTTATAGCAGGTGGGAAAGGTTAGAAGACTCCATGGGAATCCACAGCATCACTGCCAGCATCAGAATCCTCAGAATCACATGCTGGCAGGGTTTCCTTGTGTATTAGTATTTTTTCTATGGTGGAGCAGTTGCGGGTGCATATTTGGACACTAGGATTCATGTTCCCGCTCTGCCGTTGAAACCCTTGAAAACTTGACAGTTCAAAAAAGCATTCATGACACCTTTACTCTTGCATTTTACAAATGCTTTTTTATGAACCACCTGATTTAAAACGTGGCTTTCTGTAGTCATCTTGAAGTTGGGCTGCTCATAGGAGGGGCATTTAATGGGAGGCGTGTAACTTTGACACCGTTAGATACATCTTCAGAAAACTTTTGAAAATCAACATAGATTCAACTGAATTATGTAGGGAAGTTTCATGTGGCTTCATCAAAGGTGTACAAAGTATTAGGCTTTACAAATTGTACGTTTTCCCATTCTTTCTCCCTAGACACATATTCCCTTTAACCTGCACCTGAACCGATGAATGGATTTGCATCAAGCCTCCGAGAGGACCTTGGAATTCCTTTGTGGTTTGGGGCAAATCTTCCCAGTGTTTTCTTTTTTTTCAATGTGCCCAGAATTTTCCTGAATTTGATTAATTACCTCTGGGCTCTCCCAGCACAATCTGTGGACCCACATATCACGTTGTATCCACCTCATTGGCTACTTGGGCCTTGGTATACGGGTCCCATTATTGAGGACACTATATCCGGATCAACAAACCCAGAAATGGTCAAGCAGAGTGGCAAGACTTTTCCATTCAGGCTTTGGATGGTCAGTAAATTCAGGCCAGTCCTGGCAGTGAACACATTTTTAAAGGGATTTATTGTAGCCCACTTGTGGACCAGGAGCTAAGTAGAGCAAGAGGGGCCCAGATGGGCACAATGTACCTCACAAATTAGAAAAACAGTATTTTGGCCAAAGTGCTTTGCTGACGTCCAGAGTGGTCCATGGGTCATTAGTAGCATGCAGACACCTCTAGGTCCATTGGCAACACCAAGGTCTCACATCTAGGACGTGGCACATGGACCAATCCAGTGGCCAACAAAACACCAATAGGATCAATAAGACCTTTGTGCCTAGCTCCAGGCAATGGCCAGGGGCTCCTTTGTGGGGGGGTTCGTTGGTCTGTCCCGGGGATAGCCACCAGCAATTTTAGGATATGCCGCTGTGGGAGGCTGAGGAGGTTTGAAATGTGCCCACTGGCCATGACCACAGTGCAAAGCTTGTGGTCTTTTAGTGGGGAAGTGGACCTTGGCTTTAGCTAAAGGCCATAAATGCTGGACGCGTTGGAGGCATGGGATGGGTTCCTGCTATGTGTGGTTGGAGGGGCACAGGCCATTGCAAAGCACCCTGGCAACATTCCCACTAGTCAATGTAGGCACTGCACATAGCTGCATGCAAAGCCGAATGAGAATATAGGTTTTTCCAAAGGCAGGTGTGATCTCAACAATGTTGCCTCTTGCTGTCACAGGAAGACACCACAGTGGGATTATTGGGTGGCTTGGGAGTTTCTGTCGGAGGGCCAAAGTTCATATCTCGGCAAATGGAGTTACTGGGCATAGAGGAATAGTTCTTCTTACATACAGCCCAACTACTGGATAGAACGCTGACAAACCATTAAAAGGACTTCATGTCTAGTATGAATCGTGATGAATTTGTGGTTTGGTGCAAATTTCAATGGTGTTTTAAAAAAAATATGCCCATCCATGGGCCCACAGACTGCATTCTGGCCATTACTTTAGTTAATTGGGCCTGGGTTTGCAGTCTCACTTCTGCAAAACCCAATATCAGGGTCTGCAAATACAGTAAGGGGCAGTCAGATTTGCTCTCTTATAGAGAGCAAATCTGTTTGGTTGCTAGAGGAATTGTTTTTAGATGGCAGCCATTGTGGTCATTAGAGGTTTATCAAGCTCCAGCTGCCCCCCCCCCCGTAGAAAACATATCTAAACTGACAGTTTGTATCTGTCTTGGGGCCACCCTGGCCTTTGGGTAGGCAGAGAAGCAGGAGGTATACAACATGCCACAAAAATCAAATCAAAAGGCTGTTTGGCTTGGTGGTCTGTGGGACACTGGAAATATACCTGGCCACCAGAATTCTGTGGAAACCTTCTGACAGCAACATTCATGTTCCAAACCTGGGATACCACCTACAGAACAGAATGGCAGTCTGTGGACTTACCTAGCTGCTCAAAGGGCACGATTGAGGTGCCTTACTGAAGAACGTGCCCAGGGGTCACAATCGAAGTGTGTTTAAGTAGGCTGGGGGACATGGTCAGTGGAAACTCTGGAAGGCAATGGTGCCTGGCCCATGTGCAAAGGCCATATACTGGCCTTAGTTGAAATGGCCTGTCTGAAATCCCTGCCCGGGTCAAAGTCATCACTGTGCATGGCCACATGCCATGCCAACTCTGCCTATTGGGTGGTTTCAGGGTTTTGGGGGCAAGGCTGTGACCCTGCTCAGGTTCAAGCCTTCGCCCAATGGGTATATTGTGTGGTACCGGGGTTCCTGTGACATTGGTGATCTCGATCAAAGCAGCCATTGGACATGTCCACAAAAAATGTTCATGCAGCCTATTGGGTAGTTTGGGGTTCCCACACCAGGTCTGAATACTGTAGCCTGGTCAAAGTGCTCAAGTTCAAGGCTGTAGGCCTTGCCTGAGTGATGCACAGTTGGTCTGTAGTTCTCAGGAAAAGGATCAAACTGACAAGTGGCCCAGTCGTAGGGCCACAGTCTCTCCCTGTCTACAGTGAGGTTTCTAGGCAGAGCTGAATGCCATATCTGCAGGAAGGTGGCATAGTTGTAAACATGTCCAGGATGAGCATTGGGAGGTTTGGCAATATAGGGGACTAGTGGGCCCCATCCTGCCCTGGCCAACATGAGGTTTCTGAGCAGCGCTGTTACTCTTTTTCAATTAAAGTAGCCACATGCATGGGTGTAGCCTGTGAGGAGCACATTGTTTGGTTTGGGGATCGCTGTGGCTACTACGTGGTGCTTCATGACTGCAACCATCATTGCAGGCATGTGTAGGATCGAAGGAACTGACATGTTCAAAATTATTCTTGGGTGAATGAAAGCTATAATTAGATTAAAAACAATACTTACTTGATAAATAGATTCTTCATTTTGACAACTTCCTTTTCTGCTACCATAGACAACGTTGTCGGTGCTCTACTGGTGGCAGCAGTAAGCAGTGAAAACGTATACGACCCATGTTGTGAACTGCCCATCCGTGGTAAGCTGTAACACCACAAGAGAGACTTGCCTTTCTCCTGCTGTAAGTATGTTTGGATAACTTGAATCAGAAAACTCATTTTGGAACCAGCTGCGCTACACCACTAATGTACAAATGTAGGGGTCTGCATTCTATAAACATGCTTTCTTTCTTGTTCTGGTGTAACCCATCTGTCTTTCCTTCCATCGTTCAAGATAAACACTCAATTTTTCCAAATTAAATTTAGGAACAAGATCTGCAACAGGTTCTCCTGCCAGCTTGGTTTATGGCAGGGCATGTTCAATGTCACTAATTGCCATTTTAGCTTCATGATGAACGAGCGAGTATCCGAGTAGTTCCTTGATTCCGCCAACAGATGCCTGCCACCCTACGGGAATTCCTTTGGCACTTTTGGCAGGTATCTGTTCTTCTTGGCAAACATCATCCTCTAACATAACATTTGCTTGTAACAGTTAACCATGTTTAGGCGGATGGTCCTTTCAGCAGTTTCATAAAGTAGATCGGAAAGTATTGTACGCTCCTTTCAAGTCTTTCTCAGCTCTCCAAGTTTTGAATAGCCATATAAATCAACTCTTTTATTTGTCTGCAGCTTGTCAAGGTAACTTGACATGGTTAATCAAACTGGCTTTGGAATGTCTGCCTGGACAGCCTTCTCAATTCTGAATGCCGTTCCACCCAGCTGTCTCATCTGCAGGCCCACTTGGATTGCATGTGTAGTAGTAAACAATTTCACGCAAAACAAGTCCAGAAGGAATTCTTCTGTTTGGTCAATATGCGGTCATATGCGTCCTAGGAGGCTAGCTCAGTGGCAACGTGTTCGCCTTGGTAGCAACGCAACACGAAGCAACACAGGTCCGATCCCTGTGTCCAGGCTTAAAAACCTCTTGTAACAGCGGGCTGTCTGAGCGCTTTAAAAGTATAAACAAATAAATATGTTTTTTTATTTTCTAAAATGTCTCTACTCCGTTGCTTTCCAATATCTGGACATTTGATTGATGAATATGATTTCCTCACGTTTTCAAGAAGCTGGACTGAGACTAAGCCGTCTAGTGTTTTCTGCCTCGTCATGCACCCAGGCCTTCACTAGCCTTCTACCTTCATCATTCCTCACCTATGGTTACACTCAGTTTGTTTTAACTGTATTCTCTTTTGCTGACTGCCTCTCAACCCTTCCATGTTCCTTTCCTCCACACACACTACATTCTGGACCCACCAGCTGGGAGCACAAGCCATGGCACTTTGGTACCATTATATATAGTGGTGCGTTAGTGCAGTATACAGGATTTCTAACATAACATGGGGTCACATATTCTAAGGTGTAGACGACATGACACTGCTGCTCTTCTCCCTGTAAACCTTCCTGTAAACCTTCCTTGAATGGAACCCCCCCTCCACCCTCCCAGAAGAAATGCATGTCTCCTCCTGACATGCATCAGCAGCCAGAAATTGTAAATGTTGAGCTCTGCAAAGACCACTTAACAAAAGATAATGCAAGTCTGAAATAAATGCACTTGCACACTTCATGCATCGGGCCTCATTACGACCCTGGCGGAACACCATGGTGCTGTTAGCACCATGGTCCATGCCAGTAATTTACCGACTCCGCCATGGAGAAAGGGGGAATTACCACCCCATTACAAGGCTGGCAGGGCGGTAATTCCACCTTCCTCCATGGCCCTTCCCCATTCCCATTTTTGCCCCATAGGGCATAATGGGAATGGGGAAAGTGGTAATTACGGTACCGCAAATTGCGGTACCGCAAATTGCGGTACCGCAATTAGCACCAAGGTCCCTTTGCGGGTCCATTCCTTAACGGCTGGTAAAACCAGCCGTTAAGGTGGGAACCCGCAAAGGGACCTCGTAATCAGGCACTAATGAATTACTGGTACGGGTACCCTTACCGGTACCGGTAATCCCTTAGCGCCAGGGTTGTAATGAGGCTTGTAATATGGCATAAAAGCTCTGTGCAGTAGCATGCTCCTATCAGACCCCACACCACACGGACACACATAACTAGGCATTGCCTTACTTGGCATCCCATTCCGTTCCATGTATTAATGATGTCCTCATGGGCCCCCAGGCAGCTGCCCCTGCCATGATGATCAATCTGAAACCTGCCACTAACTCTAACATTTGGTGTAACTCTGATCCAGCAACCGTGAAACGCAAGTGCAGAGCTGCTGAATGGAAATGGCAGACCTCGATCTCATCCTCCGATAAACCGTCCTGTCATATCGTCTCTCCATTCGCTCCAAGAAGAAGGCTCACATCCAGCCCACATCTCTGGAGCTTCTAATAAAATGGCTGAACTCTTTAAACTCTGCAAGGAACTAACCAATCCATCTGCAGTCTCTACCTCACCTCTTCCCTCCCAGGCCCTCTGCACTGGCTACCCACCTCACTGCTAAAACTCGGTAAATATTGAATTTGCTCTCTTCCTCCCCTTTCCCCCATCCCTGTGCCACCCTTGGCCCCTCCTCCTCCCCATCCACTCTCTAATTCTTCTCTCCTGTCACATTGGACAAGGTTACTAGAGATGTCCGCTCTATGAAGGTCTCTTCCAAACAGGTCTCCCCCTGTTCTTCCAGAGTTATTAAGGACAATATTGGCTCCCTTGCCCCTGCACTCACAGATTTATGTAATCATTCTCTTGCCACTGGGTCTTTCCCCTCTCCCCTAAAATACTCCCTTGTGTGCCCCCTCCTGAAAAAGCCTTTCCCCGACCCTTAATGTCTGCCTAACTACGGCCCTATCTCTCTCACTCCCTTCCTTAGGAAACTTCAAGAGAAGTTGGTTTACCCCCAACTGACCCAGCATACTGAGCTTGTTGGTTGCCTGTGCACCCATCAATCTGGATTCTGAGTATCCAGAGGCACAGAAACTGCTCTCCTGAACACCTGAGAAGAATTGCTTGCATCTCTTGATTCCAACTCACCTGTTGTTCTCATTCTACTCAATCCCTCCTCTGCTGTTGACACGGTTAACCAATCCATCCTCATAAAACGGTTCCATAATACCCTTGGTATCTCAGAGCAGGCATTGGACTGGCTGACCTCCTTCTTCAATGACCATCCCTCCCAGGTTATCCTGGGATCCTTCTCCTCACCCCCCTCTAAGTTCACCTGCAGCGTTCCCCAAGACTCTATCCTTTTCGCCGTGGCTCTTTAATTACTACCTCGCCCCTCTTGCTCACCTTATCTCCACTTTCTCCCTGCACTTCCAGTGTTATGCAGACGACACCCAACTCTTCTTCAGACTACCATCTGCATGTCTTTTGACATCCTCTGTTATTCCTGACTGCCTGTCCGCCATCCAGTCTTGTGTACCTCCTATGATCTCTGTCTCAATGCAAGCAAACCCGAAGATCTTCCTATCAGGACTTGTGTTCCCTCTTTTCTCCCTTCACTCTGGCCACCCTGCATGGGCTCTCCCCCTCTCCTTCCTCTGAAACCAGAAACCCGGAGTTATCTTTGACTCATCTCTCTATTTCATTCCTCACATCTTGGACCTTGCCAAAAAGGCCCATTTTCAACTTTACCTCCTCAGGGGCATCCTCCCTTTCCTCATTTTTTCCAAGAAGCTTAATGTCTCCAGAGCTCTGTTACTCTCCAGGCTAGACTATTGTAACAGCCTCTTCCTTAATCCACCTTCTCCTTCTCTCCGCCCCTCCAGCTAATCCAGAATAGGGCTGGAGACTTATCCTTGGCCTTAAGCCCAGGGACCTATCTCTCCAGCCCTAAAATATATCCACTGACTCCTGGTTGCTGCAAAGATCAAATTGAAACCCCTCTGCATCATCCATAAGGCTGCCTGGGGCTTGGGATCACACTACCTGCAACTTGTTCTCACCAAATACTCCTTCCAAATCCCTCCGATCCTCCCGCTCCAACTCTCTGCTTGTCAAGCATTTCTCTAAGCAGAGAGCGGGCGATCGCTCCCTTTTCTTCGGCTGGCTCCCTCCTCTGGAATAGCCTTTCTCCCCATCCTGAGCCGGATCTCCACAAGTTCCATAAGCACCACAAGACCTTCCTCTTCTGCTCCTACTTCCCTTTCTCCCTCCTGTGCTAAACCCCACAGTTGCTGTGATTGGTGGCCTGGGCCCTTATCTGTCCTTCTGGGTCCTGGACTTCTGCTTGAACGCCCACAGCATCCGCCCTCCATCTGCACTTGCCTTTGGGCACCACTTGGACTGCTGTCTCACAGGTCTGCACTTATTGTATGGGCTGGAGACCCCTCGTCCATCTAGTGGTTACTACCTGGCACTGACCTGTTGCCTTTGCGACTGGCTCTCTGGCACTTAACTGTTGACTTTGCAATTGGCTCCCTGGCACTTCACCCCTCTCTGGGAACCTCTAGCACTTACCCCTTTTCCCTGTCCCTTCTCTCGCTCTGCACTTGCACGATCCAAATGTTCACATGGCTTACTAGGACCGCTGTTGTATTTGTATTTTGCTCACCACTGTTTTCACATTCCATTGTCTTACTGTTTCCCTTGTTCTCTCCCTCTGCCCTATCGGTGCTTCGAACCATAATTTCTTGATGTATAAGCACCTTACAAATGCCCAATAAATAAGTAAACAATTTGCACATTTACTGTGTGTTGTTGCTTTGTATCTCAGCCGATCAACTCCCTCACGTAGGATAGCACTGATGAGACATAAGTTCGGTCAATGGCACATTTGATGTTTGGAATTCGATCAATATTATAGAAAAGCACTTTGAGTGTGTTTATGTCAACCTCGGTGGTGAGTAATGTAATGTGATCCGAGGCATTCCAAAGGAGGGCGAATAATAACCTTTCATGCAACATGCCCAGTGAGTACTAGAATGTGCAAGCGGCACATCAAATTAGGACAGTGGCCAACTTCAGTAGCAGGGGTATTGATGTGCTTATGTTGATGTGACTTTCTGGACCTGATTCACAGAGCGGTTTCCTATGGGATAGTGCCTTTATAAAACACTTCTGTGAATCAGTCACTCTATCTCCCCTCTATGAAGTTCAGCACATGAATAATGGTGTTCCTGTTCAGCTGATAGTGTCTACTGGTTTGGTTATCTGTTAGTGTAGTGCCTAAGGAAATATTCTGACCTTAGGTATGTCGGGGAGTTGGGGGTCCATAATCTCCTCCTCGTATGTTGGGCACTCTGTAAGCTGGAAGTAGTCATGTCTTCTGCCCACAGAGAGGGTTCATAGAGTGAGAGGGCTCCACCAAACCTGCATGGCTAAGTGTGGATTTTTGGGAGTGATTTTCTATCCTTTTTGAATGGATGGGATGCTCCTGTGTTTGTTTTGTCTTCTACATCAACACAGGTGGGCTTGCAAGGCAAGCACGGATTGCTGTTTTACACAATTTGTGCATCCCAAGAAAACCAGTGGCTTATGGGGTTATTTCTTGCTTGATTATCCCATGACACGCTCTAATTAATACAGGTTTTGGCAGCAGGAGTGTACAGTTTATAAATATTTCCTTTAACTTCACATCGAATTTACTCTATGCTAGAAAAACATAACTACCAACAGATTTCATCACGAAACCAAGCCTCTTAAGATTGCTCTACTTAGGTGGTGCGTCATGTTACCTGTTAGAGCAAACGTTCTGTAGCTGGTAGGCCAAAGTCTGGCAATGTTCTATTTAAAACAGAAACTTAGCAGACACAGGAAAGATGTGGCTTTCCAGATTTTGGAAATGATCCAACTAGCAAATGCACAGATTAGAGTGCAGATACAATGGAGATTGGATGTGAGAAGAGACACACACCTTTTAGTTGTTTTGCTTTTTGCTCACCCATAAGTGCCCATGGTCGTGCACATTCCAATGGCATTCCCACCCACTATTTTCCACTTCCCACACATAGGGCTTCATTCCAAGTCCGGCGGTAACCCGTCTGTGCTATCGTCCGGTTGCCGCTAGACTTTAACACTGTTTCCACCGGCTGAGATGCCAGTGTCACAGGACATCACAAATCTGGCCCGGGATATCAGGCGACGGAAAATGTTAATCCCCATTCCTGTGGACTCCACAACAATGGGGACTCAGAAGCACGGGCATCATTAGTAATGGTGCTGGTGCTTCCATGACAACTGTGACTTTGGGGGCCGATTCTCCTCAGACCTGCCGGGCGCATCTGCTCCGGAAGGCAGAGTTGTAGTCTGCCGGTCCGGAAAAGGTGCGGGTATGTTCTTACCGGCACCCTTATGTCCCAACCAGCAGACTTGTAATGAGGCCTATACCCTCCTGGGATCTCTTGGAACTAGCTGTACCACGCATTAACATGAAACATTGTGCTACGCAGGGTCTGCCAGTGCTATTTCTGGCAGCCTTCTGAGAATGAATGACTTAATTGCAGCTGCAAAGGACTTTCTGATGTAATAAAAAATGAATTAAACAAGTGTGACTTCAGCCACTTGATTTATAAGCAATACGCATGCCTTGCACTGAAGTCCTGTTAAAGCAAGCATTGGCAAAGCCGGCAGCATTAGCGCATAGCTAGGCATTAGATAGACATGTTGCTGATGTTGCTAACCAGTGAACAGGAAGTAAAATTAATAGAATTGTCTGACAAATGCCTACCACATGCATACACGAAGCCAACAACAGTTGACCTTACCAATGATTGTTGGATTGATAATTTGCAGTTGACTTGTAATGAGATTGGAGATAAAAACAACAAAAATTTATTGACGATTGAATACTGGAAGAAATCCTACAGTGCCAAAAACAATCGCGAGTGTCCACACAGTGGGAAACTCAAAAGAACTATTTTTTAAAACATCTATAATTTTAGCTTATCCCCTTTATTGTAATGTTTCATGCATCCAGGCAGCATTAAACTTGGCATCAAGCAGCTTAGTGTTGTTTTCATTATCCATTGTACCATTTCATTAGAAACTGCATAATTCATATTCCCACGGGTGCAAAGCATTTTGTGTGAACAAACCCCGTGAAGGACTATTTGCGAGGCAGTGTGAAGCCGCCCAATTTCACAGCTCTTTCTCTGTTAGCGACTCGAGGACTGCTTGACGCATGTGCATGGCGTCCCAGAAAAAGGGCATTGCATAACAACGCTATGTATTTCCTTTGGCGTACCATTGCTGGTGGAAAATAAAGTGTAAGGTGCTCGGCGTGGGCGAAGGAAGTAATCCTTCGCAGTGGGGCTATCACGCATGGGTGCACTGCACCAATTAACACTTGGCGCAATGTCATCATGCACCGTTTTGCTTTGCAGCACTTCTAATTACATTGCTATGACTCTCTTCATTGTACCGCACGGCAAAATGGTGTGCAATGTAAAAGCAAAGCATTAAACGTGTTGAATGTGCTCACAAGTGTGCTTTACGTACTAGGGACTCTGTGTAGTGTTTGCAGGGCAGTTTCTAGCCAATTTGGTGCCCAGGGCGAAACACTAGATGACGCCCCCACCTGACTGGCACACGTCACTCCCAAACACGTCACTCCCATGGTCTTGCTCCCCCTTTTCTCTCCTCCCTCCTCTCTTTCTACACTCTCTCCCGCTCCCTTCATTCTGCTGATCACTTCCTTCTCACTGTTCCTCCGTCCCCTTATGCCCCCTCCCGTTTCCGCTCCTTCCAGCTCCTACCCACCCCCCCTGCACTGGAACTCCTTACCTCTCTCAATCCGCTCTATTCCTACCTTCTCCTCATTCCCCACTTCCCTTAAATCTCTCCTTATTCATTCCCTGCCTTGAAACCCCTTCCCCCTTCTTGCTTCCCCTCCTTCCTTTATCTTTTTCCCCTTGATCATCTCCCTCCCCTCCCCCATCACCCCACTCTCACCCTTTCCCCTTCTGTTTTCCCTCCTCTTTCTCCTCCTCACCCCTCCCTCTCCCTCACAGTCCTACTGCACTACTCTCCCTATTCCCTTCAGTTTAATTGCCCTTCTTACTGTTTTGTTGGACTGATTCATAATTGCAATTTGCTTCTACTGTTATATTGTTATATGTATCAAGTTGTTAAAATGTTCAGCGCTTTGGAGTAAAGCGCTATACAAACAAAATAAATACAAATACAAATACAAACTACACCTCTATCACATAACAAAACCCTCCTCAATGTCAATGAATCATTGCTACACAAATGAACCTGCTTTCATTACATTGTAATTCAAGTACTTTACAGAAGAAATCTAATGTGAAAACAAACTGTTTCTCCCCAAGTAAATGGTTGTTATGTCACCTGCTCTTAACGAAGGCCTTGCCTGAATGCAGTTTCAAATTGCCCGTACTAGCAAACTGTGGTGTGACCAGCCTTCCCTGGTTTGAGGGTCCACTGACCACTGCCCCTGTGTTGCAGATGTTCTTTTGGAACCACCTCACTTGTATTTCGCAAGGAGTAACACTAGACTAACCATATGAATTATTTTCTGATAGTTTATCATTCAAAGGTGGACAGTCTGGTACACCCCTATTGTACTCTCTCAAAATACCCCTATTAGAGAGGGAAAGAGGACAAATGGCACCAATGAGTATTCCTGTCTGCTTTGCATTAAATTACAGAGCATTTCGTGAATATAACAAACCTGTAAGAACCCTGCTTTCCTAATAAAGGTGCCAACTGCCAAATCACATTGAGGAGCCATCTGATAGTGGTTGGCATGGCTGCTGAGTGGATGCATTTAGTCCATGGGCCTCATTACGACCCAGGTGGAAAACAATAGCACCATGGTCCATGCCGGTAACTTACCGACTCCGCCATGGAGAAAGGGGGAATTACCACCCCATTACAAGGCTGGTGTGGCGGTAATTCCCCCTTCCTCCATGGCCCTTCCCCATTCCCATTTTTGCCCCATAGGGCATAATGGGAATGGGGAAGGCGGTAATTACGGTACCGCAAATTGCGGTACCGTAATTAGCACCAAGGTCCCTTTGCGGGTCCATTCCTTAATGGCTGGTAAAACCAGCCGTTAAGGTGGGAACCTGCAAAGGGACCTTGTAATCAGGCGCTAAGGGATTACCGGTACGGGTACCCTTACCGGTACCGGTAATCCCTTATCGCCATGTCTCATTGCAGCCACTATACAATTTAGGCAAGAAAATGACAGTTAACTTTCTCAGGCATGGCCTTCAAAATAACAATGCCCCTTGTTCAGTTCTTATCACTGTGGTGTAAAAATGGCTTGTAAAATGAGCCATCGCTTATAAGTTGCCTCCACTTTAAAGGATCTGTCAGCACAAAGCTGGAGAAGGTGGGCAGAAGGTGCGTGTCATCAAAGCATCTCTGGCACTGCATTCAGAAAATACGCATTCCTTTATTGGAACAAAAGGATTAACTTTTGCATTGGTGCATATAATCAGAAAACAAGGTACTAGTGGAGCCAAGGGCAAGGAGGGTTCCAAACTGAGAGGGACACATCAGCGTGGAGTGTACATTGTAGTCATTTATAGATGGTATGGGGTAGGTATTGCTGTAACCCGCATAACCCATGGGGTCATGTGAGCTAAATTTACCTCACATGCAAATGCAGAATTTCGTCTATACAGCCATATGGGTGCATTGGTCAAGGGAAGTGTGCCTCTCTAGCTCTGCCCACCTTGAGGTTTGTATCCTAGTGATGGCCTAGGAATGGGGAAAAGCCTCTGAGTGACCCTGTAGGTCCTTCCTGTAATCTTTGAGAGAAGACAGAGTGGTGGATGCACACGTATTGTGTTCCACTGTCTTTGTCCATGGATTGTAGGCTTACCGATATTAACCCAGGGCAATGCTTGCGTGACAGCTTGGAACTATTGTCCACATTATTACAGATGTATCTTTTATTTTAAATATTGTTGGTTTATTTACATATCGAATTGCATGCTCTTTTGTACTTTGTAAAGAATATGACGAGAACCGTAATGAAAACAATTCGGTCTAATAGTAGACACACCATATCTGATACCTAATTCTTGTTTTATTAGGCTTGACTGACTACAATCGGATGGAATGGATGGAACGGATGGAATGGATGTAGCGGTTGGAGTGGATGGAGTGGATGGAACAGATGGAGTGGATGGAACAGATGGAATCGATGGAGCGGATGGAATCGATGGAGCAGATGGAGTGGATGGAATAGATGGAATCGATGGAATGGAGAGAGTGGATGGAATGTAGAGATGGATAGAATGGATGGAGTGAATGGAATGGATGGAGTGGATGGAGTGGATGGAGTGGATGGAATGGGTGGAGTGGATGAAATGGATGAAGTGGATGGAGTGGATGGAGTAGATGGAGTGAGTGGAGTGGGTGGAGTGGATGGAATGGATGGGGTGGATAGAGTGGATGGAATGGATAGAGTGGATGGAATGGATGGAATTGATGGAGTGGATGGAGTCAATGGAGTGGATGGAGTGGTTATAGTGGATGAAAAGGATCGAGTGGATGAAATGGGTTGAGTGGATGGAATGGATAGAGTAGATGGAATGGGTGTAATGGATGGAGAAGTTTGAATTGGATGACATGGATGGAATTGGATGGAGTGGATGGAACTGGATGGAGTGGATGGAATGGATAGATAGAGTGTATGGAATGGATAGAGTGGATGGAATTTATAGAGTGCAAGGAATTGATGGAAGAGACAGAATAGATGGAATAGACGAATAGATGGACTAGGTGGAATGGATGGAATGGATGGAGTAGATGGAGTAGATGGAGTGGATGGAGTAGATGGAGTCGATGGACTAGATGAACTGTAATAGATAGAATGGATGAATTGTATAGAGTGGATGGAATAGATAGAATGGATCGAATGGATAGAGTCGATGGAATAGATGGAATGGATAGAGTGGATGGAATATGTGGAATGGATGGAATGGATAGAGTGGATGGAATAGATAGAGTGCATGAAGTAGAAGGAATGGACGGAGTGGACGGAATGAATGGGGCAGACAGAATGAGTGGAATTCGATGGAATTCACCCCTCACGTGTATCACTGTGCACCCTGCCTCCCTGTTCCCCATGCTGTTGCTATATATCTATATCACCCCCTATATATGCTATATATATGTATCCCCCTATATATCTGTATCACCCCCTGTCTCTAAGTGTCTGTGTGTCGCTACGTTCCCTTCCATCCTGTTCACGTGCCTGATCTCAGGCGCTCTAAAGATAACCATCATATCACCTCACTACTCTTACTTTCTACTATACAGCATCGCTCAACTAGAACACAGCTATACCCCTGATTAATTTGGGCTAGCTGTCTACATACAAAAACAACCTCATCAACATCTCATCACCCTAATAAAATACAGCTAGCCGAGCACATTCCGGCCTAGTTGCTCACATATGCGTCTTTAGGCCTAACACAGCCAGATACCAGTCTGGATTTCCACCCACCAGATTTCACACATACAACTGCCAACTGACATATCCAGCACCACACCCAAACGCTAGGACGCAGCTACCACCCGGCAATTACACCAGCTGCACACTTATCTGGTGCACCCACGCACCCTACGACACTATCTCTCTCTACTGACCAGAACTACGGTTCCCGAGGGCGCTCAACCTACCAGCGCTTTGAGGTCATGCCAATGATGTATAGAGTGCTATATAAATGCCTAGTAACATAACAACATAACATAACATGTAGGAAATATAACACAAGTAAAACAGCCATGTTGAGAAAATGGATGCCAGCATTGTATAATACTAAGCAATAAATCTCTAGGAGAGAGAGCAAGGCTGCAGATTTATGCAAGAGCAAATGGTATTTGCTTGGCTCAGGATCAAGGATGCCACAGCAAGAAGTAATTACAAGGAACAAAAGGAGTTGAAGAGGATAAGCCATGTTCCTAAGACATACATCTCTTGGATTAAGTAAAGGAGTGAATAATTATGGTCTCAAGTATTGAACAATCAAAGATGCAGAAAGCACATGCAAGATGGAGCAACCGAGTTTCCAGAGGCAAAGAGGAGTAATAGCACCCAATATAATTGAATTAAACAGCACTAAATAAAAGATTAGAATGGGAAACATCATGGTCTTCTCACACGTGGTCTAAGACCAGAAGATAAGGCATATTCATAAAGCTCCAGACGAAGATAGCAATGTACCTTCACTCCCTTTAAAGTTCTGGTAAAGAGAACAGTCATCAAGGTCAAGTACAGAGAAGAAGCCTTGGCGTAGGGCCTAATTGATGAGAGATGGTAGTCTAATTAGCTAAGGAGAGCAGTTGTCCGATGTTGTTCCCCTGAACATTGGTTTCATTGCTTAAGTGCTGAATCAAGTCGAATGTCCGAGGTTGGAAGAGAGTGCCAAACAATTATGAGGTCCTATGTAATGGTGGACCATACATTGCTGCAGAAGCCTATCCACTGCTGGTATTATGCTAATATTTACATTTTATGTAGATGAAGCGCGTTTAAAGAGTGTCTACCAGATAAGGGGCAGCCAATGATGATACAACCACTTATATGAACTATAGTATATATATAGGTATATATGTTCCCTTAACCAATCCCTCCACCTGATAGGTTTTTACTGTTTGCCATGTAGGATGATGTCATAGCTGACGTTGATCCAGGAACAAAGCCTTTTGTGTAATTGAAATGTGTTGAGGGTGTGTGAGCTGCAATCTGTTTGTTCACCATGTTTCCCAACTTTATTGATAATAAAGTAGTATTTTGCCATAATTTTTGAGTCTGTCCGTTATTTGGGCCTGAGATCATTTATGTGGTAATTCCATTTAGCACCCGGAATGCTCCAGGTGCTATTGCACATTTTGGTAGCAGTGTGGATGGTTCAGATCCAGACTCTTTGATTTTTGATATCTTCCACCATTAGCCAGAAGATCGCAGTTTCCTGTGGAGAGTGGAGAAAACACGCGTGTGAAACCAGATGGTATGGCAGGCACCTCTTTAAAGAAATTCCTGTCCAGGCCCCTCGGGCGCCCTGCGGACTGAAAGCGGACTGGTCGATTGGGAATAGTTGATACCGAAGGGCTCGTATTGACCGAAGGATGTAAGTAGAACATCCAAGGTGGCAAATAAAAGGGCAGGGATTGTATTGTAAGTGTAAATAAATATAGTAAGGAAATAGGAACAGGATTTATTTTAAGAGAGAGAAATTGCCTCGATTCCTATTCTCAAGGAGATAGAATATAACATGTTACACTCCAAGTTGGGGTATTTTTAGAGAGGATTCCTGAGGCAAGGCTGATGTGAAGAATGATTTACACACACCAAAATCCAGTAAAACGGAGATGAAATGTTGTTACGCTCACCTAGCCTCTGCAGAGGTGATGGGGCATGGTTGCAGCCCTCCCTGAACTTGAATCACCCCCTTCAGGCCTCTCCCTCAGTAGAAAAGCTGTGAGCAGTGGTACGTGGTGATACTGCTCCTGCGTGGAGAGTGTGTGAGTGCGCCAATCTGTGATTGTTGTACCTCTCAAACCCTTCACCCCAAAGTACAGTTTCTGGGAGCATATGCTGGCCCATAAAGCTCACCTGTGATTTATGGAAGATTAGCTCTCCGTCCTGCTACTTGTGGCAGGGGCGCATCGAATGGGATCTAGTTCCTTCACTGATCCCTGATAAGGATTAGTCCAGTCCAGCTGCAACTATGCTTCTCCTTATGATTGGTAAGTCTTTCTTGAGCTCTTGTGATGCTGTTTGTTCTGTTTAATGTCTTTATATGTTGTTCCTATTTATGCTCAAAATAATGTCTCTCTTCTGTTTTCTTCCCTTAGATGGAAATAGGGCCTCAATGCAGCTGTGAGATGCATGACATGGCTGGATGGAAGATGGATGCTACCGCAATTTTCGACAGCAGGTAAGTGATGGTTTAAGGAAAAGCGCAAAGTATGGCAAAGTGCAACCTTAAACTGACAGTTTTTTCGATGTCTAACCTTGTCTTCTATTTTTCCTTGCAGGTGCTGCTGTCGACGATGGAGCGTGTCATGCTGCGGTGCCAAGGTGACGATTTCGGCGTTCCAGAAAGTGTAACGATGAATACTTGGATCGCCGAAGAGATGTACAGGTAAGAACAGCTTCCCCCAGTTGGTAAGTATGCTGGCAGGAAGCAGGATGTCCAGAAAGCAGGATCTTCAAAGGTAAGTCTGACCTCAGGTGACGGTGAGTGTTACGCTGCTTGCAAGTGCAGAATAACGCGAAGCATCTGTCTTGAGGATCGGGGCATCTTATATAGCTGAGATCGTGGGCACACCCATTAGGGCCAGCTTACCAGCCACACCCTGCAACTCCTAGAGAGTGAGCACATGCAAAGGCAATCCATTAGCAGCCACACCAAAGCATACACTTTTGACTGCTTAATGGATGGAATGTTCAAGGTTAATGCATCCTGCTTAATGGATGGAATGTTCAAGTTTAATACATCTGAAGTGCTATGTCCCTAATAAAAGCTTTTTGGTGTTAAATGGATGTACTTGTTTACTTTTGTTCATGAACCTGGCACCAAAGGTAACAGGACAGTGTCCACTCAGGTCTCCTGTGCATGCAACCCCTGCATGCCTGTGCCCCTGACTTCATGACCATGACAGCACTCCCTCTCAAGGCCCCTCTCAGGGTGGTTCTCCTCCCAGTCCTAGTTTGGTGGGATTATTGCGATGGAACTGTCTGATTAAACGTGGAGCATGGACGTGTTCACTTGGTTCCCAGGTTCAGTCTTGAGGTCCATAACCTTTCCAGTCAATTAGGTAATACAATTTTGATCGAACCTCCTTGGAGTCCAGGATGGATTTGACTTCATATTCTGGTTCTCCATCAATTACTTCAGAGTCTGGTGGAGAACTAAGCCATGTATTGGATTTCATTGGTTTGAGGTGAGAGACATGAAATACGGGGTGAATTTTCATGTGAGACGGTAACTCAAATTTCAAGGCGACAGGATTGATATGGAATTTACAGTACAGGTGCCCAGGTATCTTGGGCGGAATGCTCTTGGCCCCTTCAGGGGAATATATTTGGATGCTAACCACACGTTTTCTCCAATCTGGTAGGCAGGAGCTTCCTTCCGATGTCGATCAGCAAACAGTTTTTGTCTTTCCTTAGCCTTGGTCAGATGCTCTGTCGCCTCCTTAAGAACCTGAGTGATGGTTTTATGCAATTTTTTTATGGCTGCCTTTTCCAGGGTATCGGGTGGATCAAATACTTATGTCCTCGGATGTCTTCCTTGCACAGTGTAGAATGGAGGTTGCCCTGTGCGTGTGTGAACTGAATTGTTGAATGCATACTCAGCTATCGAGAGTATATTTTTCCAAGAATCCTCGGACTGTTGCAAGATACACCTGAGATATTGCTCTAAAGTTTGGTTGGTTTGTTCAGTTTGCCCATCAGTTTGAGGATGATGGCTTGTGGACAACCGGATATCGATTTTGGCAATAGTACAACATTTTCTCCAAAAGGCAGAAACAAATTGAGTTCCGCGATCAGATACTAATATTGATGGAAATCCATGCAATCAAACAATTTGCTCAAGAAACACAGAAGCAAGAGCTGACGCAGTTGGAAGTCCCTTCAGAGGGATGAAATGGGCCATTTTGGAGAATAAATCCACAATCACTAATATGGTGTTGTATTCATTGCAGGATGGAAGATCCGTGATGAAGTCCATCGACAGGGTATGCCAAGCTGCTGGCGGTACTGTTAGGGGATGTAGTAAGCCAGTGGGGTTCTGTTTCTGAGACTTGTGTTGTGCACAGACACCGCAGGTTTCAAGAAATTGGGCAATGTCTTTTCACCAGGTTGGCTACCAGTAGTTTTGTTTTACCTTAGCCTGAGTTTTGGCTATTCCTGGGTGTCCTTCCACAAATGAATCGTGGTCATTTGTGATGATTTGCTTTTGCAGTTCTTGGACATATAATCGTCCTTGGAAATACAGTAAATTGTCTTTGATGGTGTACTGGTTACCTTTTAACAGCCATTCCTGTTGTGTCGATTGATCCATCTGGGATTGCAAACTGGTTCTTTGGTCATCCACACACATAGTGGCAGCTATTCTGGTTTGAATCCTTTCCTCAGGAATTATGGCCACGCGGTCGGATGCTGTAAAAGCCTCTTTTTCTTCACTCATGCGTGATAGAGTGTTTGCTTTCCCATTGCATACTCCAAGTCTATAAGTGATAATAAAATTGTATTCCGTGAAAAAGAGAGCCCAACGAAGTTGACGCAAGGATTGTGCTTTGGCGGTTTTCAAGTATTGCAAGTTATGGTTGTCCTTGTTGACAGTGACTGTATGTCTCGCCCCAAGAAGGTAATGTCTCCAGGCCTTGAATGCTGCTTTAATCGCCAGTAATTCCTTATCTGTGATTGCGTAGTTCAACTCGGGTGCTGAAAATTTGCGGGACCAGAATGTGATGGGGTGTAGTTGTCCTGTTTTAGGGTCTCATTGTGATAATACTGCTCCCATGGCTATTTTTGAAGCATCTGTCTCAACTATGTAAGGTAGGTCTGGTTGTGGGTGTCGAAGGACTGGTGCTGTAGTGAATGCTATTTTCAACTTCTGGAAGGCTTCTTCAGCTTCTGTCAACCAATGCAACTTTTGATTTTTCTTTAACAAGGAGGTACTTGGATGTACAATTTGTGAAAACCCAGGTATAAACCGACGGTAAAAGTTTCTAATCCAAGCATTCTTTGCACTCCTTTCATGGAGGTTTGTGAGGTCCATTGGAGGTTTGCATCCACCTTTCGTGTATCCATATCTACGCCTTATGGTGTGAGCATGAAACCGAGAAACTTGACCTCGCTTACATGGAAAAAACATTTTTCCAACTTGGCATACAATTGGTGATGTTGAAGCTTCTCTAAGACTGCCCGGATATGGCCTACATGTTCTTCCATGGAATTTGAGTAGATAAGAATGTTGTCAATGTAAACAAGAGCACAAACGTGAGTAAATTGGTGGCAATGATGGTGCTTGCCCGAATTGATTGTTGAGTTATAATTAATTAAAGTAATAGCAGAATGAAAGGTCCAATAAGTACTGACAGTTCAAAATGCCTTGTCATAATGACACTCCTCTTTTACATTTGTGAAAAACATTACCGAGGTACACACCTAAGATTAGGAAATATCATGCTGAATGGGTAAGAGGCACGGCTGACAAAATATTCATTCCTTGGCCTCAAGAACGTTCCATATCAAGAACAGTATTACAACACATGACAATATATTTACATGCTGTGTACACAAAGTAAGAAGTTACAAGAAAGGTTAGCTACTTTAGAGCTTTGGAAAAAGAATCAGAGTGAGAAAGAAGACACCCCTGAGGGGGAGTGGATGCTTAATGAGCATGAGGGGGAGGGCCTGCGCCCTCAGCTCTACTTTTTCCTTCTGAAAAAGAGCACAGACACTGAGAAACAGAGATTCTAGACTCTAAAGGAGTTAAAAGCAGCAGCGGGTATATTAATCTGATAAGTCCTCCCCCGCTTATAGTAGTGAAAACAGTACAGATGAAATTAAGACTATAGAATGTGAATACATGTCCAGACATATTAAAATTGAGGAGCGTAATTAGAGAAGAGATTGATTGATAGAGCTAGAAGAAGAGACCATTAGACAAAAGGGAGAGGAAGATTAAGCCAGTGAAGTGACAATTGTACAGAATGAGTGGATAGAAGGACAAATATTACTCAAGTTAGACGGAAAGGGTATTGACAAAGCAGGAAAGAGAAGAAAGAAAGAAATTTGAAAGAAAGGAAAAAGAACAAGAAAGGGCATACAAAGATGAGAAGGAAAAAGAGAGGAAGCGAAAGTAAGAATGAAGAAGGTATGAAGAGCAGATACACGAGAAAGAGAGAAAATGTGGGGAGAAAAAGAAACGTGAGGAAATAGAAATACAGATATTGGAAGAAAGAAGGTTTACAAGAAGGTGAGAGGAAGTAGAAACAAGGAAGATGAGAAGAAGGGAATAACAACAGCAAAAGGAAATGAGAAGGAGCAGAGAACAAAGGGAGGACAAAATAGATCACACCATTAACAGATGTATAATACCAGTTAAACAACAAGAATGATGGGAAGAAGAGAGAAGGTCACAACAAACCCGCAGGCAGCTGGCACGAGATACCTAGAGCACTAACATGGGTTGGTGAGCATGAGGCAGAAGGCATATGGAAAAGGATTTGGTGAATTATATAGACAAATGAGGAAAAAGGGAGTCTCAAAGGATCTCCACCGAGAGAAACAAGAGATAGATCAGATGACATAATGATGGACAAGCATAGAACACTGTTGCTGTTGCTAAGCAGACTAGGGGCCTCATTACGAGTTTGGAGGTAGCCATGCCCTTAAGAAGGGCATGGCTACCACCAAACCCGGGTCTGGGTTCCCCGAATGGGGAAATACCGGCCATTCCCACCTTGGAGGGCCCGGTATTTCCCCATTCAGGGAACCCGGACCCAGTCCATCACCATTCCCATTTGAGCCCCATAGGGCTCAATGGGAATGGGGAGCATGCTAATAATGAGGGGCCTGTTGTTAGAATGCTGGGCCGCTCGCGGGACCCGCTAAGGACGTCTGGTAAAACCAGGCATCCTGAGCGGGTCCCGTGAGCGGACCTTGTAATGGGGTGGTAAGGGGTTAACGGCTCTGGCACCGTTACCGGCGCCATTAACCCCTTACCTCTATCCTCATAATGAGGCCCTAGATTTTGATAACGAGGAAAGGGAAAACAGCCATACCAGTTGGGGTATAATGATGTCAGATGAAGAAAGGGATGAAAATTAGAGAGTGTGAGGAGTGGGCATTTGTGGCTCTTCGATAGATCCAGATGCAGGAAAAGAGTAAAGTGGTCAGATTTAGAAGAACCAGAAACAAAAACACCAGAATCTATATAATATCCCGAATGGCCACAAAGGACGATTGCAGAGTGTCAGGGAAATGCCCCCACCTTATGTAAGTAGATTGCGGTAATCGCGAGGACAAAGACGAGTGGGTGAAACTAGCCCTACCTGGAAGACAAGAATCATCGGTGGAATACGAATGAAGCACAGGGTTTACAATATTCCCATTATTAAAGAAAGGGGGAGGACGACAACAATTTATTCCATGGCCACAGATGGACAACGATAATTTGAAATGCAAACTAGCTAGTTTGACTGCAGGAGCGAGTAAATGGATTTATGAGTTAAAAAGGATGATACCGGAATGAGATTAGCAGTGGGTGACATAAAGGGCATAATAGCAGCTATACCAGGGGAGAGAGCTAATGACTTTTAGAGACGAGCAGGATATCTGAGTGTGACAGCAAAGAATATGACACACAATGAAGAGCCATTTAATAATTGTAGAGAAGACGTATGGAGGGCGCTTAGAGTACAGTATCCTAATACATCAGACATGGGCACGATTATGACAAGGAAAATAGGAGAAATTGAAGATTCTCTTGCTTATGTTCAAGGGATTCCAGAATCTTGGTGTCTTGAGATGAGAGCATCATTGTTTTGCCTTGATACCAAACAGCAGAAATCCACTAACATAGTCAGATATCAGTGTCTTCGGGGGCATGAAAATTCCCCTGAGAACCTTACCGCCCTCTGTCCGGATGTGACCCTTTGGGGTAAAAAAAAAAACATGTGCAGGAAACGTGTGCATAGCTCTCTGCAACTCATTGATCTACGAACCTCGGACTGGGATACTAGGCTGGCATCATAGATCCTTGGACTGGAAAACTAGGCAGGCAACCAATAGAAGGATCCTTCAGGATGGTTCTGACAGAGGGAAAAAAGATGGATAAGTAAGTAAAGGAAGTTAAAGCTAGAGAGAAAGCTAAGACCTGTGATGGTTTCCACCCACCTGACAGGAAACAGAGGAAGTCTGTTCTCCGGAGGTAGCAGGTAGCGTCTCCTTCTATACAAGAGAGGGACGGGTACGTTTGGAAATCTGGATGTCCCCTTAGCAGAGTCTATAACAACTGAGAAGAGTTCCTGAGACCTACATGAAATAGACAGATGCAGAGGAAAGAATGGTGCGGATCACTGGGAAAACGTGGCTGCCAAATGGAGGAATCTGGGACAGGCGAATCTTGGAATGTGAAGAGTCTGAAGGTAAGGAATGAGAGTTTACGTCTGACAATACCTGACCTGACTAGAACCTGCAGGAATGAGCGTGTCCTACCCATTTTTCCTGAATGATAAGCATATGGGGAGCAGACTCTGAGATTTAGTTCTGTCTTTGACGGAGGAAGCGTCCTCGCAGACACGGCCCGACTACATGGAAAGACGTACAGAGCAAAGGATACTTTGGGATGATTCGAACCTACAAGACCAAAGGGAAATTAGAAAACAGAAACTTAGAAAGAGGTAACAGATGCCCTAGGAAACAGACTTATGGAGCGTCATGCCGGAGAGTTTCAACGCGCTGAGCAGCAGGATTTCAACGATTATAAGCTGTCACGTGATTGCCAAAATGCATCTGCTCTGCGTGAGCAAGACCTGCCTGTTCGGCAGAAACAAAACAGGAAACTCCGGCAGCCATTTTAGGAAGGACAAAAGGTAGAGCATAAAAGAGCTTACCGCAGCAGCACAAAGACCAGCGCCGGTAGTGAGATGCAACAACCTTGGGATGAAATGGTAGCATTATTTCATGATATTTTATGTCAGGGACTGCCTGAGCCAATACAAAGGCAGTTGAAAAAACAAGTAGGAATGGAAGAGAAACCATGTTCAGAAATACAATTGACTATTTTACATCATTGTCAATTGTTACAAGAGAAGAATAAGAAAAAAGCTGAGATTAGAAGCTTGAGGAAGCCAAGCTAGTTCCAAAGAAATTATTGAAATTTGCCATAGAAGGAGCAGTAGTGACAAGTGGTGAAGGAGTGGTTACACAAGAGTTACAGCCTACACAGGCAATCAGAGTAGGGTTGCCAGTAGATCAGGGCGGTAACACTTTTGGCCATGTGGTAGAGGGAATGGACCTAGAGGATGAGGAGGTGGATTTCAAAACCCTCAAGGTGGAGGAAGATTTAATGGAGGACAGCCACGACAATACTGGAATTATGGGAGATTGGGACATATGGCACGCACGCACATGTAGAAGTAGAGGGGTCACACAGCAGAACTGGCAAGCTCCAAGAGGGGGGACAGGCTTTTTTCACAGTACAGTACAAAACCACCAGACTATTATGTCAAGATCCCATGCAATTTCAGATAGGTGTACCGCAAATGCAGCAATTTCCGCAGCATTCACAGTTGCCAGAAAGGCAACCACAAAAAGTGCCTATGCAAACACAACAAGTACAGACCCAACAGTATACTCCAACACAACAGGCAATGAAACGACACTTGAATGCAAATTCAGGAGCCCCACAAACAATTATACCCAGGCTAGGGAGTGTGACAGTGGTGGGAGGAACTCCTTTTATGGGTACAGGGATGACATAAGACCCTCGAGAGAAACCGATGGTCAGGGTAAGAATAGGAGGCAAGACATTTTGGTTTCTTATGGTCATGGCAGCGACTCATTCCTGTGTTCAATAGGGCGAAGTATTGTCAGTCATGCATATAGCCTAGGGCAATTTATCTCTCAAGAAGAGAGAAAAGTGATACCTGAGAGAGCAGAAGTAATCATGAAAACTCTAAAACCTGAGACAGTGAGGGAACTCCAACATGTTTTAAGAAAATGGGCCTCATTACAATGAGGGCGGCTGCAGAATGAACGGTGCCGGTAAGGGACTGGCACCGTTCATTCCGGGCCACCACATCACGAGGTCTGCAGCGGGTCCCACTCTGGACACCTGACCAGACCAGACATGCAGAGTGGGACCTGCTAGCAGACCAGGATGCTAACAACGGGCCCGTCATTAACGTTGTTAGCATCCTCCCCATTCCCATTGAGCCCTATGGGGGCTCAAATGGGGATGGGGATGTACCGGGACCGGGTCCTGCGAAAGGGAATTACCTGGCCCTCCAATGGCCTAGAAAGTCCCCTTTTGTGGGACCCGGACCCGGTACCTGGTTTGGGGGTAGCCATGCCAATAAAAATGGCATGGCTACCTCCAAACTCATAATGAGGCCATATGTACTTATTATAGGGGCTGGGTTTTTGATAAGAGCACTTATATTAGACCACTTCTGAAAGGACTCAAGGAAGCACAAATAGGTAAAAGTGAGATAATATTGACAAATGAGATGACAGAAGGATTTGAAGAGTTCAAAAAGGTGATTTATATAGACCACCCCCTGTGTTAGTAATTCCAGATCATAACAAGGAGTTTTATTTATTTTTGCATTCCAATGGAATGGAAGTAACAGCAGTCCTTATGCAGAAGATAACATTTGGATATTGTACATAAACCATATGCTTATTACAGTGGGATTTTAGACCCAGTAATGAGAGGGTATTACCCATGCAAACACGAATTAGCTGCTGCTGCTTTTGCAATTGAAAAGCTGCAAGTGTTACAATGAGGTGCTCAATGAAGTTATTTGTTGATCATTCCTTATTTGCCACTCATAAAAGCACATTAACTACGCAAAGAGTGTCAGGTTATGAGGTGATTATTTCAAACTGAGCGATCAAAATGTAAGACGTAGAAGAGTGAATCCAGCGACATTCATAGCAGAACCAGTAGGAAAAGAGGATGATGTACATGATTGTACAACGTATACTAAGTTTTATGATGATACTCCCCCATTAAAGAAAAAGCTCTAGGAGGGGGGAAATTCTATTCATTGATGGGTCTTAAATAATTGACCAAACATCAGGAGAAAGGCATGTGTGATCATCAGTTGTGAAGTAAAAAAGAATGGTGAATTTGAAGTAGTGACGAGTGCGAGATTGCCTTCACATTTTTCAGAACAGGCTGCAGAATGAGTGGCGCTTATCGCCACACTTCAGAGATATGAGGATGAGGAAGTAACAGTGTACTCTGACTCTGCCGATGTGACATCAACTATTGACGATGGAAAAGGAGGGGCTTCCTCTGCGCAGACAGCACACCAGTGCAACATGCACCGCTATTGGACAAGCTTATTAAAGTACTAAAATTCCCATTCGCTATCGCCTGGTGAAGTGTGCAGCCCATACTAAGAGGGCAGACATGATTTCTCATGGTAACAAAGCTGCAGAAGTTGAAGCAAAAAGAGCAGCATATTTTCCTAATATTTCTAATTTGAAATTAGAAAGTGTTAAGCAAATGTCAGAACATTGCATGATTATGATGGAAGGCTTAATGTGTTTTCCATTGTACAGTTAATTGAGTTGCAAGGTTGAGTCCCACAGGAAGATTTATGGAAGAGATGGGGGGGGTTCTTTATCCCCCACAGAGGCTATATGGAGACACGATAGTACTGAAAAGCGACTTATGCCTCTCGAATTATTGAGAGTTGTGCTGGATCAACTTCACTATCCTGTCCAAACAACCAGAGAGAATCTTTCTGCCTTGATCACAGAAGACTGGTTTACACCAAATGTATTAGAACATGTTGCACAGTGTATTGTAAATGGCATTGTCTGTCAAAAACGGACAGCAGGGAATTTCTTAATAACAGTGAGAGGAGCAATACCCTGCCCCAATGGTCCTTTTTAGCATCTACATATGGATTATGTGGATATGTTGCAAATATGCAATGGCTACAGAAATATGCTAGTAGTAGTGTGTTCTTTTTCCAGATTGATTGAGGCAGGTCCATACACGCACTCCGATGCCACATGTGCTGTCAAGTTTCTCATACGTGAGGTGTTTCTTAGATGGGGTGTATACGAAGTGTCTGATAATGGGCCACATTTTGTAAACGAGATGTTTGAACAAATGTTTCTTCTATTAAGCATAAAGCTTAGGTTTTCATCTGCTTATCACTGACAGACAAATGGTATTTATGAGCGTTTAAACAAACTCCTTAAGTAGAGGGTAGCTAAGATAAACATGACTTTGAAGAAGGGATGCCTACATTGCCTACCCCTTGCTATATTTGCATTGAGAAACCAGCCTGGCTCAGATCACCACTTGACTCCTCATGAGTTGGTGACTGGTTGCTGCATGAGAGTACCCCTTGCTCCTCTCAGTCAAATAGAAACTGATGTTCTTAGTGTAGCAAACAAATGAGTCCATGAAATGCATGATTATTTGACAAATATGACTGCTAGTGTTTCTTTTATTTCCCAACAGATCAAAAATCATAGAGAAGTGTTGAAGAAGATTAAAGAAAACAGCCAAACAATCAATCCTATAGAACTGGTAAAACCATCTAGCTTGTATGCAGGGGACCAAGTGCTTGCCAAGAGTTTTGCTAGCACTTGGAATAAGCCCCATTTTGAAGGAATGTACCTAGTAGAGGATATTACCCCCACTGCCGTGAAGATCCAAGGCAGATAAGCTTGACTGCATCTGACTGACATAACGCCTTACAAAGGAGAGACCCTTACCCCACTGGAATCCGTTGACAGTGAAGCAAGAGAAGAAGTTACATGAATACAGACTAGATTGGCTATCAAGAGGTAACAAGAATCATCAAAATAAAAACAGCTTGAACTTTCAATTATTCCCAAGTTTAAAGGGAAGCAAACACACATTACACATAACTATTTCTATTAGGTTAACGAGACAATGATTTGAAGAGAGACAAAGAAGAAGATCACACAACACTTTATGTTGCCTATAATGTTGCACACATTTCTGTATGCAGTTTACACTTACATAATTTGATCCTATCCATCTCTAGTGAGACGAAATGTTGATATTGTCACCTTTTTTGGAAATCCTAAAACAGCCCCTATTATTTACATGATCATCCTCCCAATATTTTTACAAGTTCTGGTATTAAAAAGTATGGTTGTTATAAAGAATAACAAGAACTAAACGTTGATAAAAGAGAATGGACATTTTCCAGTTTATAAGAAACACATTGCCAGCATGAAAATCTATGAATTATTTTGCAATATTCCTTGTGCCTATTTTTTGTACAATGTGTTGTTTTTTTCTTATTATTATAGCATTTCATCAAGTAATGTTTTACAATATAGGCAAAGTGTCCAACAATGAGACATCTATTTCTCTCCCTAACAACAGCACAAGTGACATTTTCGCTGATATTTCAAAGCAAATAATCAGTCTTAATAGGGATGCTGAAGAAGATCATGAGGATATAAATACATACCTTGATAATTCAGAGCATTTAAAAAATAAAATGTGGTATCAACACATGAGTGAGATGGGGAGAAGAACATCACATGAGAGCTGCTTTGTATGTTCCCTCATCCCTTATGCCAGGAGCACAGCCAGAACATGTATAGCAACCAAAATACCTACACATGATGCAAAGTGTCTGAGTCATTTAGCAGCATGCATGACAAGAGGACAATTTGAAGGAAAATGGGAAACTCTACGATCAATGTCAAAGAGAACGTTCCAATATAAAGTTGCTTACATAAAAACTCAGAAGATGATAACAGAACCAAGTTGGAAAAGCAGAATGCTTCTCTACTCATTGGGCCTCATTATGAGTCTGCTGGTCCAGAAATGGGGGTGCCGGTAGCAATTTACCGGCACCCTTTCCAGACCGGCAGACTACAACTCTGCTTTTGTGGGCCTGTGAGCAAGGCAGGTCTGATCTGCTGGGCGCAACAGCCCCGGAAAGCAGAGTTGTCACATAAACACTGCCACTGTTAGTAACAGTGGCAGTGCTCCCGTGTCCCCACTCCCATTGAGTCCTACGGGGCTCCATGGGAATGGGGACTAACAATTTACGCCGCCAGGACTTGTAATGACCTGGTGGCACCGGGATATCCGGCGTCAGAAACAGTGTTTCAGTCCGATGGCAACCCACCAGTAGCACCTCTGGGATACCGCTGGACTTGTAATGAGGCCCATTCATTGGTTTGACTGGAGGACAGATGAGGACTGTTGAACAAAAGAGACTGCATTGTGCAGACACATGGGAAACACCAGGATTGCCAGGATGCTGGGATATACCTCATCTATTGGTATATGGAGAAGTAGCCACCAGTACAGCAGGGGAAGAATGACTGTTAGGATGCTGTGCACACTTATTGATGACAGCACCAGTACAGATAGGGCAAACAGTGGATGATAAATGCCTTAAGGAATGGGCCAAGTAGTCAAAATTACTAACATGGGTTGAAATTTCAGCACTTAGAAGATGAGTAACAAGGGATGCAGTAGATGAATATACACAGAAGCTCAAAGTAAATAGAACAACGTCGAAGCCTTTTAATGTAGAAAATATAGCGCAATTAAAGAAGCCATATTGAGAAAATGGACATCGACATTGTATAATATTAAGCAAGATATCTCAAGGAGAGAGACCAAGGCTTCAGAGCTGACAGGCACTGGAATACAGATTTCTGCACGAACAAGGGGTATTTGCTTGGCTCAGGTTCAAGGATGCCACAGCAAGAAGCAATAACGAGGAACAAAAGGAGTCGAAGAGGATAAGCCATGTACATAGGATGTAAATCTCTTGATTAAGTAAAGGAGTAAATAATTATGAATGCCAAGCATTGAACAATCCAAGATGCAGAAAGCACATGCAAGACTGAGCAACCGAGTATGCAGAGGCCAAGAAGAGTAATAACACCCAATATAATTTAATTAAATAGTACCAAACAAAAGATCAGAATGGACAGTCATGGTTTTCTCACATGAGATGTAAGACCAGAAGACAAGGCCTATTCATAAAGCTCCAGATCAAAATGGTAATGTACCTTCACTCCCTTTAAAGTTCTGAGGAAGAGAACCATCAGCAAGGTCAACTACAGAGAAGAAGCCTTGGCTTGGGGCCGAATTGATGACAGATGTTAGGCTAAATAGCTAAGGAGGGCAGTTGTCTGACATTGTTTCACTGCACCAGGTTTTGTTGCTTACGTGCTACTAACGAGCCACATGTCCAAGGTTGGAAGAGAGTATCAACAAGTCATGAGATCCTAAGTAATGGTGGACCATATATTGTTGCAGAAGCCTATCCGCTGCTGGTATTATGCTATTATTTATATTTTACGTATTTAGAGGGTGTTTTAGTCGTGCCTACTACATAAGGGGCAGCCAATGATGATACTAACACTTATATGAGCTATAGGTATATATGTTCCCTTAACCAATTCCTCTGCCCGTTAGGTTTCCACGGTTTGCCGCGTAGGATGGCATCATGGCTAATGTACTTCGATTTACAAAGCCTTTTGCATAATTGAAATGCTTTGAGAGTGTGCACTCTACAATCTGTTTGTTGGCCAGGTGTCCCTACTTTATTGAATTGATAATAAAGTAGTATTTTGCCCTATTCTTTGAGTCTGTCCAGTTATTTGGGCCTGAGACCATTTATTTGGTAATCCCATTCATCACTTGAATGTTCCAGGTTCTATTGCACACAACATTTAATTTTAATTGTACTTGCTATCTGCCATGCACATATACAATGAATCCCTATGGCGCCAGCCTGCTTTATGCTGGCACATAAAGCCGGCAGACCCCAAAGGGATCTCCAGCATTTGTGCCGGCATGAAAATGGCTCAATTTCTGTAATATTTGTATGGTGGAGAAGAAGGTCATTTTCAGGCTGAATGGGATGCAAATCAGACCACTGTCATTCATCCTGACCCCTGTCTTACTGATTTTCGGCTCTTGCACAGCTTTGTTGTGAGCACTGCTGTACAGTTTTCCTGTCGACCTCTTTTATTAGGGATAGAAAATAAATATTAGCCACTATTGGCCTGTTCCTAAGATGCACTCGAGTAGATGGGAAGCAGGCCGTTGATGCAGGAATACCACTAAGCAAGAAATCAATACATGAACAGTCTTTCGATGATGGCTCTGTACATTTGCAGTTTTCGTGGCAGGTGATTTTGTTTTCGAGGTGGGAGAAGAACGGAGGACATTGCCTGTGAGAGAAAGCAGTTGCCACCTCCAGTGGCGGTGCCTGAGAGCGCGAGACGATATACAACCTGTTCCAACCAATGAAATGTGCGAGCCAAGCGGCGCAGCAGCTTCATTATCAGACACGTCAAAGCAATAAACGTGATGGATTCCTCCATTTATTGTCCATAATATGGGATGGGAGAGAATCCAGTTCCAAAATCTCAGCCGCGCTCACAAACAGCGCCATATTTATAGCTTTTCGAAAGTCCTTGAGTTCATTCTTTCCCAGGCCTTTTTTCCAACTTTCTCCAACAAAAGCAGACTAAGTGATGATGTCTCCCGGTGGCAGCCGAGAAAGCAGAGAGTGATGGAGTGGCCACTAAAGGAAACAAAGAATGCAGCGATGAATGGTTATTGGTGTATCTTCGGAGTAACCCTCTATGCAGGGAATGCAGGTGTAAGAGGGAGGGATACATCCGAGAAGCGTCACCTTAAAATACAATGCCATCAAGCAAAAACAAATAAGCTCTAACCTAGTAGTTAAACTCTGAATGGATGGTGCAGAAGGAGGGTACACCAGGGACATAAAATAAACCCTGTCAGCAGTAAAAAGAAAAAGCATGTCTGCCTGTGTAATACAGAGGGTACCTTTTCTTGTAACACCCCACACAGGACTCAAAGTGCTTAACCTCTACATTGGAAAACTCCTGACCTTCTGGCATTGCCAGTGCTTGTTATTGTAGATTGGCTGTCGAGGGCAGTACCCCATGCATCCACTTCATAACGTCTGCCAGGTTTCCAAGCTCCATGTTTGGTCATCAGCCTTATTTGGCACTCAGTATGTGTCTTTGCAGTAACAGCATGCATGCAGTCCTCAATATGTGCCTTTGCAGTAACAGCATGCATGCAGTCCTCCATATGTGTCTTTGCAGTAACGGTGTGCATGCAGACCTCAGGATGTCTCCATCAGATTGTAACTTAACAGATCACATTGGAGTAACTGTATGTTCAATGTGCCCAAAAAAGGTCTGCATGTGGTAAAGGAAAAAAGGAAAAGAGTGTTACTGCATGCAGCATACCGTTATCTCATGCATTATGGAGACGAACTGATGAAGCCAACATTTTGAAAAATGCAATCCACTCTGAATCTACAACACCCAAGAGCTATGCATCAAACATGACAGAAAGGTGAGAATGCAAGATGGTCAACAACATAAAATCAAATCCACATAACTGGATCAATAGCTATTGGCTGAGGACGGTGGAGAAGGGGGCACCAAGGTTGGTTGGCTGGCAACTAAATGAGTAGAAGAGGTTCCTGCAAAGAAAGATAAAGAAGCACGTGGGTATCGTCTCCCTATGCTCCATGATCCTCTTAAAACTAAAAAAAAGCGATGACACAAAACTATGACAATATTGCAAATTCGAAAAACGCACATATTGCCATGTCGTAATCAACAACCTTCATTGATTCACAATGCACCAGAGACTCCAATTCACACCCCATCACCCTCCAGTCATGGTCATCACGTACCAAACATAGTAATGGTATGTTGGCTGCACACAGGTGGCCAAGGGAAATGGGCAGGTCTTCCTGACGGCTCTCCAAGTGGCACGGAGGCCACAGCAGTGGGTTCGACTTCCACTACAACCTCAGAATACACCACAGACACCTCTCTTGCACATATGTCACATCAAATGCAATTTCAAATGCACCTGTCTAGGTGCATATCCAAAATGATTTGGGCAATGTTGGTGATGAGGATGATGCAGATACGATGCAGCACACACCACATGGTTCATGCATGGAAGAGGAGATTCCGGCCAGGGTGCCTCATCTTAACACAGTAGCTGCTCAGTAAAGGCTTAGCAGGACATAGCATATCAGCTGCAAGTGATATAGTCGTGTCAGAGTTTCCATTGCGATCAAGCAAGGCAACAGGTTCTGCCAATGTGGGGTGTTTCTGCTTCAATGCAGGAGGTGTCATCAGCTGCTTTAGTCTAGTAGTTGAGAGGATATTTTCACAAGGAATATCTTCTTAGGCAAATTGTATACAGACAGAAAGTAAACATTAATTATTTTCAGAATACATGGCAAATAATGTATAAAGCCTACCCATGCCATATTAATTACTCCTAGCAAGGACTATGCACCTCTTTAATCGTTCATTGTATTTTAATTGTCACATTTTCAAAAGGAAAAGTGTATTGAATCAAAAGTATATCACCATGAAGAATTGCCACCTGGCAAAGGTGTTAAAGCCCAGGATGTCTTTGATTTGTATTCATTAAGAAAATGTTGCAGGTAATTCCACATCTTAATGGACCTCTGCTGAGTTTCCCTTTCACAAGCTCCATACCAAAAGCATAGTGTGTAGCTGTGCCCTGCTTAATCAATATGCTCATCTTCAGTGCATGCTCTAACAGTGACACAGAGCAGGTTTAGAGGTCACAGGTGCCCTCTTGACAGCTGCCGTGATGGCCAAGTCTCAGCAGTTCAGGGACTGAATTTGGGATGTGCACACCTGATATAAAAGGTGCATAATTATGAGAGTATGGTTCAGGTGGCAGATAATCATTAAATATAAGCCATACCTGAGTTAGGGCATGATGAATGGCATTTGTTACAATTATTAGAATCACAGAAATTTGATTTCACTCATGTGTCTGCCCTGTGTGCCCAATTCAGCTGCGAAAGGGTATGTGTATGCACCCCAGAAAGGATGGCTATTGCCACTGCTGGCAGGACTGTGGCTTTAAGGATTTCCACTCCTTATCCCTTTGTGAGGACAGGTAACACCCTCATCAGAGAGACAGCCACTCCGCAGGAAGCTTGCCTTGAAACAAGTATCAGAGAGCACACAAATGCACAAAAGGCTTGCCCCCACACCAGGGTGGTGCATATCTAAATATCTAAATGCCTTTGATTCTATTGAGATGAAAACAGGATGGGTTTAGGCTCTTTACAGCTGAGGAAGGTTGCAACGTCCTGTTTCTCTATGCCTCTACCTGTCCTTCCTGTCCCCTCAACTTCCTGTAGCACAAAGGACTCTTATTGTCCCTGATGCTGTCGAATGAAACTTACAGCTCCTGAGAACCAAGACAGCCATGATTCCTGCAATTTTGCTGTCAAACCACTTTGAGCCATGCAAGTTCAGACGTAGCTGTAAGGCAAACTTTGCAGGAACGAGTGGTTTGAAATACCCACAATTGCATAGAAATATAGATCCAACATAGGGCAATGCACCCTTGAGAATCATTCCGTGTTTGGATTCACCGCGTATGATAACAAAGCCTTGAGAAAGAGCTACATGTCGGCTGGTTCCTTAACCAACTTGAGTGTCATTTGCAAGCATTAAACCTACAATGTTTGGACTATTGGCTCAGTGTGAATGTATATTTGCAATTCAATTAATTTATAAGGTGGATTCGTAAGCAGACGCTCCACAATTTGTATACAACCACCCGCAGCCTGAGTCAGTCCATATCTGTGATATTTTGTCTCCTATACATATCTCATTCAAAAATTACTTGCACATGTGCTGGGTTTCCAGTTTCTCTGTGCTTCTTGTAGTTCCCACTTTCAGCCATGCTTTCAGTATGTGTGACCAAGCTCGAACCACCAGGACCCTACGGAGCTGCCTTTGGCACTTGTTAAACTTTAAACCACTGTCCCGCATATTTCAACCCGAACGCCACTGCATCAAGTCATCCAAAATCATGTTGTTGCCCAAGCTCGAACCAAGAAGTACCACTGCATCCACACTTCTCGAACCACCACTAGAAACTGCAGCTCTTCATCGCCAAACTAGTTGCCGATGGAACCAATCGTGGTAGTCTGCCAAAACTGCATCCTGTGATTCTCCTCATCAAACCGACTCGCCTGTGCATCCCGCCATCAGCCCGTCATCAGCCCGTCCGCCATTGAACCTTGACCGCCAAACCATACCCTGTGAATTAGACCATTTGCAGAACTTGAGTAACATTTCAGACTGCAGCCTTCTTCAATTCAACACTACTTCAACATTTAATTGCTGTTGTCTAACCCCCAAGTCGCTACAAATGTATTATTGACTGATATCTGTCCCCTTCGTCCATTTTGGACCATAGGGACTGACTAGGTCACATTAATCCCTTCATGTAGCCCAAGAACATATTGTTTGAAGATTGCAGTTTTTATTGCCTTTTCTTCCCTGTCTCATTGCCCAGAGTGCCGCATCTCTTCTATCTTTGCATATTCTCTCTTTGCTTAAACAAGGGTGGGTTTTAGTAATATTTTCTATTTAGTTATTATTGGCATGGTTTCATTTGACATTCCTTTATCTTTGACTTTTATAGTTCACTGTTTGGGTTGATACTGAACAACATTCTCACCACTTTTGAGAACATAGCCTCCCTCGGCTCATGTAACAACAAAAGGTGAAGGAGGTACATCTCTTAACTGTGCGTGTTTCACCACTTTTATTGTGTTGGCTCTTGTGTGTAGATGTGTGGAGGCTGTACAGGCACTTTGGCATCTGCTCATCCTTGTGCTCCTGCGGGGCATATGTCAATTTGTCACAATCCCAATCCTTGTATTAAAATATAATTAATACAGCAAGGAAAATATTTTAATAAGACCATGAATTTAGTGACACTGCAGCTGTGCTAACTTGGTTCCTGCTGCTTTGAACTTAGTCACACGAGAATTGTAATGATTTAGTTAACACTGCTTCTGAATTTAACCACACTAGAACTGTACTGATTTGGCCTCCAATCGTTTTGAACTTACCCACACTACAAGTGTACTGATTTAGTTTTTTAGTTTTAATTTAGGCGCGCACCTCTACAAACCATAAACCTGGACCAAAGCAAATACGGGGCAATACAAAATGAAGAACTGACAATAAAACTACTCAACACCTAGAGATCACCTGAAACCAACTAACCACCCCTCTTCTATTTTCCACATCCTCACACCTCTCACATACTACACACGCCTGAAGGACTAGTGAAACAACCCACCAAAGAAATGCAAACCGCACACCCCTCTCTAATCACACTACAAACTCAATTTCTGCAGACAACAAACAACTCAGGCACTGGACGCCTCCCTTACGGACACAAGCCTAGTGCACATAACAAAGCACACCTAAAAAGCTGACACGCACAGATGCCATTTTCTCCTGGTTCTGCAAGCTTCAACAGATGAGCACAACACCTATGGTATCCCTCTCTCCGTCACTACCCAACCGAACCAACGTTTCTTATAGAGCCATCTAAGCGCCTGGAGACTATGCAAAGAGCAGCGGCGCAATGTATAAATCAACATAATATACCAACAAGATGAATTCTTGTTTTAAGCAGGCGACAATCGTCCAAATTCACTTCAGTGGAAATGTTTACGACATTGCAGGTTCTCCCAATTCACATTAAAAAACACTTAGCCATGACTACTTTTTGTGATTCTTGCACTGTTATCCCATCACGTATAATGAAAAGCAGAACTACAAGTAATGGAATACGGAGAACCAGTCCAGGAAGGTCCATTGACACCTACCATGCGCCATAATGAGATTTCTGGGTGTATCAAATTGCTGCACATGCACCATACATTTCACATTTTTCAGATACCTGAAGTTTCCCCATGTCATGTGTGAGCAGATCAACCTGTTCAAAACGTCTTTAATTTGTATTTAAGAAGCTGTGGTTTAGAGGTGGGAAATTAAAAAGGCAAGCCGAGCCAGAGCAGATCCAGGTTCATACGGATTGTACAATTACGCAGCTTGCTTTCATAGTAATGTCAGATGCAGATGCGATCAGATGTTTGCCATTCCAATCTGTTGATTTCAAGGTATAGCTTTGACTGTTTCTTTATTCTAAACGCTCCGACAGAGCAGTCAAAACTCTCTAACTTAGAAGGCAGAGCGATCCCTCAGAAATTACACCACGCTTGCTGCCGGTCTTCACTCTCTCTGCAAAAAGAGTAACCAGATCCCCCTGCTTACTGCTTACTTCCACTTCTGCTTGTCATGAAACACTTGATCAAAACTGCTGCTTTATTCTCTCTCCCATATGCATGTGTACATGACATGTAAGGGCTGAAATGCTTTGTCAAAATGCCTCTGTCAACCTCAATGTTGTAGTTAAAGTGTTCTCCACCTTGTGTTCTACCTGAGAGACACTGGGCCTCATACAAGTGTGTCGGTCCGGAAACAAAGGTGCCAGTAAGCTTACCGGCACCCTTGTTTCCACACTACGAGGCTGCCTGCAGGGGCCGTTGCAGGCAGACTTGTCACGGAAGCACCAGTACCTTCACTGATGGTGTCGGTGTTTCTGAGTCTCCATTCCCGTGGAGTCCTGTTGGACCTCACGGGATGGGGATTTTCAAAATCTGCTGCCTGACTTCATGCTCCGCTGGGACTTGTAAAGTTCCGGTGCCACCGAGAAGTCAGGCTGTGGATTCGGTGTTACGGGGTATGCGACAACCCACTGGTAGCACCGTGGGGTTATCGCCAACCTCTTAATGACAACCACTGTTTTGCAAAGAGATTTTTCTACCTTTTGCGGTACTGAGTGACTGCCCAACTTTACCCGACCTTCCGTACATTATCTGCAGAAGAAGTGCTGTATCCCACCTGTGCATCGGCTATGTATTGTATTGTATTGTGTTTTATTCATATTTGTAATGTGAACATGCATCCCAAGAAGGCACTTAAAGAGGATGCAAGGAAAGAACATTGTTGAAAAAGAAAAGTTTGTAGATCTTTCTAGAACAACCAAAGGGAGTTGGAATTACGAATGCCTGGTGGCATCTGTTTCCACAATTCAAGGCCCAACACAGAGAAACATCCGCCACTGCACAAACAGAACCCACCCATTTATGTTCCCAGTATTAACTAGTTCACCTCTCACCATAATGGGAATATTCCAGTTGACCCAGGTGAACCCCACCAGATTCTTACCGTAACTGGCCGCTTCACCAGCTAATAACAGGTACAGCACACCAGAGCTTTTTCTATGCTATGTAGTTTAACTGATGTACCTTCTCTGTACTTAGTAATTACCTTTACAAACGTTCTTCACTTCACTTTATCTGTATACAGTAAATGTTTTATCTCATACTGTAATCTAATGTCAACAGTTGCTCTTATTTCATACCCCATCAATCGACACTGCGGTACTTACTATTATGGGTCTTATATGTACTAGCGTATGTAGTAACTGAATTGCTACCCATGGGTTTCAGTGCCCACTGATATTTTTTGTCCACAGAGTACTCAATGTTGACGGGTTTGCTGATTCATTGTTTCTCTGTTAAGTGATGTGCCCATTGAGTTCTCTGCCCTTTGAGTACTGTGCTCATCAAGTACTGTGTCCATTGATAGGTGTACCCATTTAGTACTGTGGTCATTGATCGCTGTGGCTATTGATTGATGTGCTCATTGAGTACTCTGCCCATTGAGCACTGTGCCCATTGATTGCTGTGTCCAGTGATTGCTGTGCCCCTTGAGTACTGTGCCCACTGATCACTGTACCCATTGATTGCTGAGCACATTGAGTACTCTGCCCATTGAGCACTCTGCCAATTGGTCGCTGTGCCCATTGATTGCTGTAGCCACGGATTGCTGCACCCATGGATCGTTTGCCCTCAGTTGGTTGCACCATGAGATAGCGTTGCCCACTGTTAGTTGCCCAGCTATTGTACTTCCCTGAACCTGATTGCTAGAGTGAAAAGATTAGTGCAGGAGGTTAACAACTCCAAATCAATAGGGTATCCTCACCCCACAGCAATCCAAATCCAAAACACAAATCAAGGAAACGACAAAAGGATGCCCATACTATAGCACACATTATAATAAAACGACACCCATACAATATGCACAAGTTAGGCACGTTGTGAGAAAGTTTCTCTTTAAAAAAATCAACAAGCGCTCATTCACCGAAATCACAGATTTCATAATGGGGGAACAGTTTGCATGTGTGTTGGTCAATATTTCAAAAGTCGATCTCAAGTTCAGAACTGTATCACTTCAAATAAACTACTTATTCCATGATGTAATATATAGTTATTTGGAGACAATATAATTCTGCTACTTGCTCTGCCTAATTTGCAACAATCAATTTCTATAAAATAAAAGTTGGCTGTGCTAAAAGACATAGCGCCTCATTTACAAAAGAAGCGCTAAGTCGTTAAGGCAAGCTAGAACATTACGCAGAACAAATGTACTGCCCTGGGAGCCGATTCAAGAAATCAAAACCTCCTAGAAACCTGCAGCACAAAGACAAATAAGTAGTACCAGGCATGCCCTCAACACACCCCTATGGTAAACAGAACATAGTGCAGTCAACATTTGTGCCCGACCCATGGGAACACAGTAATCACAGACTACTTATCAGGAATCACCATTACTTCCACACCTCTCCTGCGACCGGCAAGTCCTCATTGCAGTACCTCAATTTATCTACACCCCAGCCCCTACATTAAGGCTGAACGCACAGGTCCACCCTCATCCCAGTACCCTTACTAATGTACATGCGAACAGCCTACATTAAGGCTGAAACCACAAGTCCGCCCTTATCCTAGTACCCCGACTAATCTGCGCTCTGCCACCTACATTAAGGCTGAACACACAGGTCCAGCCTCGTCCAAGTACCCTGACAAATTTTTGCCCAGCCCCCTACATTAAGACTGAACCCACAAGTCCACCCTCATCCCAGTACCCTGAATAATCTGTACCCCAGCACCCTTCATTAAGGCTGAGCCCACAAGTCCGCCCTCGATTCAGTACCACAACTAATCTACGAATCAACACCCTACATTAAGGCTGAACCCACAAGTCCACCCTTGTCTCAGTACCCCAACTTATCTGTGCGTCAACAACGTAAATCAAGGCTGAACCCACAAGACTGCCCTCGTCCCAGTACCCTAACTAATCTGCGCCCCAGACCCCTAAATTAAGGCTGAACCCACAAGTCCAGCCTTGACCCAGTACCCCAACTAATATGTGCCCTGGCCCCCTAAATTAAGGCAGAACCCAAAAGTCCACCCTCATCCCAGTACCGTGACTAATCTGCACCCCAGCCCCCTGCATTAATGCTGAAACTGCAAGTCCATCCTTGTCTCAGTACCCCTACTAATCAGAACGTCAACACCCATCATTAATAATGAATCCACAAGTCCGCCCCACGTCCCAGTACCCTGACTAATCTGAGTGTCAACAAACTACATTATTGCTGAAACCACATGTCTGCCCTCGTCCCAGTACCCCAACAAATCTGCACGTCAACACCCTATATGAAGGTGGAACGCACAAGTCCACCCTTGTCCTCGTACCCTAACTAAGATTAGCAGATGCACATCAACACCCATGGCTCAGTTCACTGTGTACACATACCTTCCCTGATTCCTCCAACATTGTCACTTGGAAGCAGTGCTGGTGAATCCAGGACTGTCACTTCTTCCATGGCCTCCTTTTGCATCACACTCAGCTGCACAACATCAGCAACCACATTGTTGCTGCAGCTACACTTTGGTCCCTTGATGTACAGGTGACATAGTCCACATGAGAGGCGTGTAGCCCAGTGAATCAGAGTGATACCACATCTCTCTTCATTATCCCCAATACATAGAATAAATGGCAATCTGGAGAAGTGAATGGCCAGAGGAGAATGAGCTTTCTCCAGATTCTTAAAATATCCCTGCACCGGAGAACATCTGTCCAGACACCTAAACAAATGTGTACTCATCCACAATAAGAGACCCAAAACATGTTCAGAATAAAACCTCCCATCACAAAATATCTACTCCCATCATCACCAGTCGACACACAATTCAAATCATACTCTACCACCTCTGATACACCGAAAGCAAACATACAATAGCCCTGCTCCATAGATGGCATCAGTCAACCATAGTTTGCTAGCCACACCCTTGTGATGCTCCTTTCCCTACTGCTGAAACACATGTCCACATAGCCATATGCGCAAGTTAGTCACAGGCCAACCACAGCATACATGTTTGACACACCCATGCACACCATGTACAGAAATGACCACCATGCATGTACTGCAAAGCATGGAAGTAGCTAAGCAACAGATGTGCATGACAAAGACATCAAACACGTGCAACTCCTAAACATGTCATCTCCCCAAATCTTCCATTGTCCACATATGTAGATTGGCCATGAAGGTATCATACTAAACATCACACTCACATGAAGCATGCACACATGTCCCTCAGCAAATAGGACAGAAACAATATGACCCATAGAGTGTGCCCTAAACTGACATGACAGCTATATGACATAGTAGTTTGAGATCATATACAAACAAAAGGTGCACATGGACAAAGAAGCACAAACGCACGAAGAGACAGCAAACAGTGGTAGTGAATGTTAAAATATAAATGTATTAATCAACAGCTATGTTAAAAAAGGATACAAAAATAACCGCACAGAAAAAATAAAATAAACAAAAGGAAACCTACAACTAGTGAACTATATACATCAGACAGTAGGCTAGTCTGAAAATGCCTGTGCCAAGGCCACATTTTTATCAACACCTGCCTCCTGCAGGTGGGCCTCTGTTGTTTCCTGGAGGACTTGCAAGGTCTCCCTCATTGGACACTCAATCTCCTCCTCCGCACTGCAAGAATCATCCAGGATGGCAGCCACATCTGCACAAACCTCTCCTCCACCTCAGCCCTGTCCCTGGTAATTGTCAACTTGTGTGCTTGCTGTCTCCCCGTCTCCTGCAGCCTTGAAAAGCACATCTGGGAGGACACCAGAGCCTGCATGCACTGTCATGCTTCCTTCCTCACTTGAACCAATGCATGTGCCCACTTCCCTCCTCCTGTTTGCAATGCCTTCAAAGATATGCCTCCTCAGCAACAACATTTCCTGCTGCCTGGCAATGTGTCTGTGTCACAGGCACTCCCTTCAACTGGATGACGTGTCTGTGTCGGGGGAGTATACCACCTGCATTGCTACCAAGTTTCTGCTGTTCCTCCACAGCCTGTTCCCCTGTCGGTTCCCAGTCAGGCATAGTGACCACCTCTTCTGCCATAGTATGGACATCCACCTCCACCAAGAACACTGGCACATCCAGACAGGTCAATTGTGGGACAGGAGCATAGGAGGCCAATGTGGTAGCTGCTTTGGAGGCCTCTGTTGAGGTTGACCGAGGCAGAGATGAGGAGGAGGAGGAGGGGCCGTTGCTGTGGCCTCTCAGCAAGTGGCCACTGGAAAGCAGTGCTGCTTCCAGATGGGACAAGAAGTGAACCATCCTACTGTGATGCTCTACAAGAAGCTTGTGAGATGCTTGCACAGCATCCCGCATAGATGACTGCCGCCGCAAGCCACCCATCTGCAGTGACAGCACTGCATGCCGGATGGCCACATTGGCTGGAAGATGGGTTCTGTCTGGGTGAAGGAATCGTTGAAGGTAGGCAGTGCTGCAGCCGATGGTCCTTGGACAGGAGGTTGTTCCAATACCTCCATGGTGGACTGGACAGCCTCCTGTCTCAGCAGCAAGTTTGCAGCCTGCCCATCCCCCTCGGTATTCCAAACTGAGACTGTGATCAGGCCTGCAAAGATCTCCTCCTCCTTCTCCTGTTCCATCAGTCCAGATACCTCCAATGCAGTCTCAACTGCTTGAGGTCCCTGTGTGGCAATGTCACCACCACCCTGTCCCACTGCTGCTGAGGTGTCGCTGAGGTGTCACCACAATGATGGAATCCTGGGACTCCTGCTCAGCATCAATGCCAGATGTATGGGATGTATGGGATGCTCCCCATAGGAATCGATCATAAGTGCCAATGCATGTGTACTCTCCTCAATAGTAGCACTATCATGCTGTCAACAAGCACCAGCCTCACACACACACAGACTCATGCTCCGAAATCTGACAGATTCCAGTTTCACAACTGAAGGTAAAAGGACAAGTCAGAATGATGAGACATGCACGTGTGAACATAGTGTATTGATGTCTGGCCACATACACATGACAACATCTCATTTCACAGCACACACACAATGAAGCAGCGACTCAAGCGTAACCTGTAAGGAGCGCCATGGAAAGGGCACCTGGCCACATGTGTCCATAGCACCATAGGCACATCTCCAGCCAACCACGTCTAGCAACATGCACCCTTGACAGTCCTACGTGAAAGCAAGCAACTCATACATGCACACATTGCTGAAGATCAAATAGCAATTCTCTTGTGCCCAACACAAACACATATTATGATGACATACCATGGATGCCCACCCTGCCATTCAGTGGCCTTACAGGTCCTAATGTAGATACGGACAGTCAAAAGCATTAACTTGCTCAATTCATGCATACCCATGCAGGACATACTGAATCTGTGGAAATATTCACCCTGTGAGTACTCACCAGCAGATAAGATGCATGAAAATGCTCACCCCATAAAGGAAATACATCTGGCTCCACTGGAAAGCCTTGCAGAGCCACTTGCCCTGTGAATGCCAGAATAAATCCACCCACATTTAAATAATGTATTCCAGGAGTGCAACACACTATCCCTTGGCCAATAAATTAAAGTGTCATGTTAAGTTTTGTCATCAAATCGCTTCCCAAAATATTAACTGGTGCCTGTTGCAAATATAACAAAAGGAACAGTCATCTCACACTCTCCTATAGAGACTGATAATAAATCAATAAAAGGAACTCAACTTGTAGCAAAAATAAAAACTTTGAGCATCTCATAAAAATTCCCAACATTGGATACCTTCCCTCCCGTATACATGAAAATGTAGCCCTAGAGTCTACTAGCAAAGCAACACTTTTGTCTCCTACCATTACATTAACCCTTGGCTCTTCTTGGGGGTCTGGTGTCACTGATAATTATGAACACATTAAGTCATCCTGTGAGCTGTCCTACTGTAGGTGCATGCATACCCCTATACCTGTGAAAGGGTTTCCTTCTACCACAGTGGCACATCCTATTCTAGGTGTCAATATCTGTCCTGTGTTTGCATATTGCTAAGTCTGTATGGGGGGCTTGTTTCAATTGCCCCTCTAATGATATGATAGGTTATTTATAATGTGCTTAATACCCAGAGGTTTCTAAGCATGGACCCGGGGATCGAACCTGTGGTGCTCCGTGTCATCTTGCTTCCAAGGCAAGCGTGTTACCCCTGAGCAATCCTCATCAGACGGTGGAAATGGATTAATTTGCACTTGCTCTGGCTGTTGAACCTGTTGTACTATCAGCGCGTGCGTCTGATAAAATGCCTGATCTTAGGCGAACCCTTCTCTTATCTCATCTTAAGCCAGTAAATTCAAGGTATCCCTATCTCTCTTTCATTTATAGTTTCCAAAAATCCAGCTGCTCTTATATTTAGCTTCAATACGAAATTCGCACCTTGAAACACTTGTGTTTAGGTGCGTTACAAATGCCATATCATATCATATCATATCAATGTTCATATCTGGTATTCCTAATGCAAAGCAAAAGCATCCTTTGTGCATTTGTGTGTGTGTGTTCTTATTGACATATTGAATTCCTTCTATGACTACCTATGTGTGTGTTTATGTGTATTGCCTGCAATCCATTGAGTGCCTGTACTTACACTAGATCATATGCGTGTGTGCATATGTGTGTGAATTTGTGCATATGTGTGTGTGTGCATGTGATTGTGTATTCGTGTGTGTGTGTGTGTGTCAGTCCTCCTCTCCTTATAAGCATATCATAACAAGGACTGTGACATAAATCCATTCATCATGCATAATAATTCATATTATGCATTGATAATTGTGCCAAGCCTTCTTTGTTTTTCTTTGTCGGTGCCCAGCCTGCTTGTACTTATTCATAAATACATTTCATTTGAAGAAACATTTACAAAAATCTAAATAATGCAGTCCTTATTCTTGAAAATCATATTAATCATGGTGTGTGTTCACCAGAAAATACTCTTTTGACCGATTGTCTTCTCAATACAACTGTTAAATATATTATGCTTTCCATTTATTATGTGTAACCTTAGCCTTAGTGCATTTGAGAGTACTCTCTCCCATTAATTACTGCTTCCCCATTCTAAATCCAAATGCACTTCCAATATTTTCTCCAAAAAAAGGTGTTGTTGTTTTATTTATTCTTGCTATTCTCCATAAATATTCAAAGTGCTTACTTTAGTATCATGCATTGTTGAATGAATGTACTATTTAATGTAATTTGCACTCATAATTACATTTTTATTCTCAGCAACATCTTTTCACAATGTGTGTGAGCTTAGACATATATATTATTTTTCTTCTGCAAATGCCGCTATATTGTGTAGTTATACTGTGTAGTGGGGAAACATTGTCCCCCCTTTTGAAGCCTGCCCAATTTGCTATGGCCCTGGTGCACATGCCCGTGTCTGCATGTATAACGTCCCACTGACTCTGCATTGTATTATGGTGCAAATCTCATGTTTCCTCTCTCTGTCCCTCTTCCTTATCTATGTAACTGGCCCAAACATACCCCATAACTCATGTTCCTTCCAAATGCCCTTTCCATCACCAGCAAGAAATGGCTACCTTGCCCAACATAATAATCAACAAATCAGGGGCAATCCAGTGTGTGCCTAACAGAGAAAGCATCCAGCACCAACCCCAAAAATAACCAAAAAATAACTAAAATGGGAAATGACTTGTGTGACTTTCAACCAGTGACCCAATGAGACCACCCTAGTTCACACATGTGTGATAACTGGGAGCAGCTTCTACTGTAAAACAATACATTCACATATGGTTTCTTTGGCAAAATCAGCATTTTGTTCCCAAAATATATACCTTTACTTAACCTGAAAACCAGGGGCTCAACTATCCCACAATATATTAATTCAATCCATTGCTTCTGTAGCACCTGGCTTCAATAACCATGCACTAAAGCCATGAAAAAATGCTGTTTTTTAAAACGTACTCAATTGTCAATTTTCTCATCTAATGTTTGTCATACAGAGCTACAACTAAGTGCCCTCATTCAAAAACACAAATATTAAAACTAAATAAAAAATAATTAATATATATGTATTATATATACAAATGACCCACCACTTGTTTCAAGCAAACATATATACATCAACTTTGGCCCTACTGATTGTCACCTGTTTCAATCATCTCTTCATGAGTGTGTATGTGTTTTCCTATTTCAATGTTTAATATACATACCTAATTTCTCTCTAGGTTTCTGACAATTTTCGCTAATGTTTTACAAAATATATTATCAACAGCATAGTGCTGCTTCTCTTTGCAAATTGATACATAGCTGTTGTGACTTGAAAAGTTATTTTTTTCAAAATCACTCAGCTTTGAATTCCTACAACTATTTAATTACTTCTTGGCTCCGCCAGCCTTTATCTTTTAGCTTTGAAACAAAGCCCTTGAAAGAGTAGCCTTGGCTAATCTTCAACAGCATCATGATTTGGAACATAAATTTCACTTGTGTATGTCAGCGCTAGCTGTTTATTAGCTGCGCACTGTGTACAAGGTGGCTATATTTATGTCTTGTTGCTTTTTTAAAACCTGTCATGTGCCAAATGTCCTTCATTTGCTGAACCAAATAGGGAACCTACTGTCAGATTTTGAGTCCTAACTCAATGTAATGACTTTTTGTCAACTACACAGTTTCCTTAGCCATGATAAAATCCCTGCAGAGTCTCATTTGTGTATTATCTGTGTCTTCAGTTTAATGATTAGCTTGTCGGTTTTCTATCGTTCAAAACATTTTAGTCTATTAAGAGTCTTCTTATTATGCATATATAAGTTTTAACCCTTTGCCTGACTTCACTCACTTGTTTTAAAGGTGCAAAGTGGAGTCATAATTTGACTGTATTTTTTGTTTGTTTTACCAGCAGCCTTGAAACATCTCAAAACAGCAAATATGAGCTCACCCCATCAATGGCTTGCTCAAATCTCTAATTTCATTAGCCTATCTATTCTTTTGATTGGCACCAACCAGTTCTCCTCAATTTCCTTACACAAATGTCGCTCTTCGATTCTTTTTCAACATAAATACACAAACAGACAAATTAGTCGACTCATCACATTAATCCTTAGAGATCACTCTTAATTTTCTTCCCTAATAATACTGTGATTACAGAGTTTAAATTTTGATCTTATATGGACCTGTCCCGTATTTCACCTAGTTTACTTCAACTGAAGTGTATAACGATTTCTTGTAAAACCCCTCTGGTTAGGGATCTTGGGCACTCTATATCGCTTACTCTCTCTCTTAACAAAAATCTCCTGTTACTTTAAAAATTACCACAACCCCTTAATATATACATAATACATGTTTTATTTTTCCTTTGCCTCTGTCCCTTAAAATACATACCATAATTCAGAGATGCCAAGTGTGCCATGCTGACAGTCATGGGGAGATGCCCCTAACAACATATGAGAGCACACTGCAGTTTTGCCACTCACCCGTCTCTTTTAGGCATCTCACCATCTCTGTCAGCACGCCAACATGAAACCTGGGTCCTTGTCCCTGAATCTTATGAAAGACTTCAGGGTCCCTCTTTGTGGTTGCCAAGTGTCGAGGAGGGTCTTTTTCCATCCCATCAAGCTTTCTGGCATCTGTGAATTCCGGCTCAGACACAGGAACAAAGGAACCGATGCCCAGATGGTTTTTCACACCAGTCTTTTATTTAGCTGAGGTTACAAGACTCTTCTGGAAAAGTCCACACAGTCATTCTGCCTTGGAAGCAAGATGACACGGAGCAACACGGGTTTGATCACCAGGTCCGTGCTTAGAAACCTCTGTGTATTAAGCATGTTATAAATAATGTATCATATCATATAGGCTTATTTGAATGATGCAATACCCTCATGCAAATTACTACCTTGTGAGAGCATATATCTGATAGGTCCTTTTAGCCAGAGAAAGGCACTCCCTATCTTTTGATTGGGTGGCTTATCTGTTACTCATCAAGCCCACATTAGCTCATAGTTGGCAAACACTTGCTGTCTGACACATAGGCCCTCATTACGACCCAGGCGGTAAGTTACCGCCTGGGTCGTACCCTTACCACCATGGCGTAAACTACGTTTACGCCATGGTGGTTGGCGGATTTACCGCCCCATTCCAAGGTGAGTGGGGCGGTAAATCCCCATTTCCCATTTTACCCTTCCCCATTCCCATTTTCGCCCCATAGGGCATAATGGGAATGGGGAAAGGCGATAATTACGGCACCGTAAATTACGGTGCCGTAATTATCGCCAAGGTCCCTTTGCGGCATGGATTTTAACGGCTGCAAAAAGCAGCCGTTAAAAGCCATCCCGCAAAGGGAACCTTGTAATCAGGCGTTAAGGGTCGGCGCCGTTTACGGCGCCGTAAACCCCTTAACGCCTGAGTCAGAATGAGGGCCATAGACTGTTAGGCTACTTTAAACCCGGCTGGACACAATTACATCATTCTTCCTCTTCTGCCAAAACAAATTATAATCACATCACTTGTCAATTCATATCTGCTCTTTGAGGTTCTGCCAAGTTTAGTCAGTGTCTCATACTGTGGAAAAACAAATACGTTCATTTATTTGGTGTCAAGTAATGCAGCTGATCTTGTCAAATTGGTCTTCAAAAGTACACCATGCACTTCTCATTATGACTCTTGACTGGTTTTCCTGCCAAGTGCCAAATGTCACCTTCCAGGCATAATTATTTCACAGCAAGATGCTGCCAAAGATCTTCTACTGTATCAGCATGAGTCAGGGTTCTCTCACACTTGTCCTATAGCTAGACACCATGTTGTGCCTTGGCATACATTTTGAAATATATCCCAGTCTGCCTACTGTGCAACCCAACGGGGAGTCAATATTTCATTTCTTACTTTCTATCTCTCTTTAATAACATATGTTTTACATATTCATGATATGTGTGTAATACTTGAAGCACTCTTCACTTCCTGGGTCATTCTAACCCAAATATGTGCTGCACCACGTGCTCTTTTTTATCAAAAAATAAAGGCACTATAATTCTGATCTCTGCAATACTGGAACCATTGATCTGCCTATCATGTTATCTGTACTCAGTTGAGAGGGAGGGGTATGGCACCCCTATACATGCTTTTTGGGAGAGGGTAAGGAGGGGGTAGTGGGCCCAATAAAACAGTGCATGGAAGTCAATGCTGGGTCAGCTGTGTGCAGTGTCCTCACAGGAGAAAAGCCACAATTCCGCCTGGCTTCAGTGGGATAGACATCCTAGAGCACCAGGATGGCCAATCAGGTGAGCTGAGGGAGGAACAGAGGAGGGCCTGGGTAGAGGAGGCAGCCTAACACGTGGAATCTGCTTGAGGCCTGAAGCATTTGAGCTTTTTGGGAGCGGGTCAGGATGGGGCCGTGGGCCCTATAGTTCACCTTATGGAGCTCGATGTTGGGGCTGCTGCATGCAGTGTCCTCATAGGAGGAATGAGGTTATGATGAAGTAGCATAAAGTTATGGAGGACAGTAGCTGGAGAGGTGAATAGATTCACAGTAGAACAAATAAACCATAGAATGAGAAGCACTACATCCATTGCCGGGAACAACACTTGTCTTGCAGATAGGTCCATTAAGGGGAAGCTACATCGGTTAAATGCACACTTAAATAGGATACTGGTGCAATAGAAGGTTGGGTCCCACTGATTCATTGGTACAGAGAGGCCTATTGTCAAAATTGACAGAAGTTGTCAGTTTGTGTGTCAATATGCAGGAGTTAGAGGACAAGGGTCACAGATATGGGGAGGGGTGAGAGATAGAATGTGCAAGAACAAGAGAGAGAAAGAGAGATAGTATGAATGGGAGAGAGACAGCACGAGAGAGAGAGAGAGAGAGAGAAAGAGAGAGAGAGAGAGAGAGAGAGAGAAAGAGAGAGAGAGAGAGAGAGAGAGAGAGAGAGAGAGAGAGAGAGAGAGGCACACACACATTTGGAACATTTGCCAAGTGGGAGTGTGTTTGATTGCTTAGAGCTAAATGGCTCACAATATGCACCCAACATGATTATCTTTTCTGAATATGGGGGGAGGGATGGTTGAGCACTTGCATGGAAGCAGATTTCTTCTGGCAGTATGTTTGTGGTGCAGGTAGTGGGATACAAGGTTGCAGTGTTGGGATTTTCTAGTCTTGAGAAGATACTCTCGTTCTTGGGTATTCACTGTAAGTCTTTAGAGAGGGAGTGACAAACTACTGGGGATTCAGTGTAAAGAGCCGATTCAAGAAATCAAAACCTCCTAGAAACCTGCAGCACAAAGACAAATAAGTAGTACCAGGCATGCCCTCAACACACCCCTATGGTAAACAGAACATAGTGCAGTCAACATTTGTGCCCGACCCATGGGAACACAGTAATCACAGACTACTTATCAGGAATCACCATTACTTCCACACCTCTCCTGCGACCGGCAAGTCCTCATTGCAGTACCTCAATTTATCTACACCCCAGCCCCTACATTAAGGCTGAACGCACAGGTCCACCCTCATCCCAGTACCCTTACTAATGTACATGCGAACAGCCTACATTAAGGCTGAAACCACAAGTCCGCCCTTATCCTAGTACCCCGACTAATCTGCGCTCTGCCACCTACATTAAGGCTGAACACACAGGTCCAGCCTCGTCCAAGTACCCTGACAAATTTTTGCCCAGCCCCCTACATTAAGACTGAACCCACAAGTCCACCCTCATCCCAGTACCCTGAATAATCTGTACCCCAGCACCCTTCATTAAGGCTGAGCCCACAAGTCCGCCCTCGATTCAGTACCACAACTAATCTACGAATCAACACCCTACATTAAGGCTGAACCCACAAGTCCACCCTTGTCTCAGTACCCCAACTTATCTGTGCGTCAACAACGTAAATCAAGGCTGAACCCACAAGACTGCCCTCGTCCCAGTACCCTAACTAATCTGCGCCCCAGACCCCTAAATTAAGGCTGAACCCACAAGTCCAGCCTTGACCCAGTACCCCAACTAATATGTGCCCTGGCCCCCTAAATTAAGGCAGAACCCAAAAGTCCACCCTCATCCCAGTACCGTGACTAATCTGCACCCCAGCCCCCTGCATTAATGCTGAAACTGCAAGTCCATCCTTGTCTCAGTACCCCTACTAATCAGAACGTCAACACCCATCATTAATAATGAATCCACAAGTCCGCCCCACGTCCCAGTACCCTGACTAATCTGAGTGTCAACAAACTACATTATTGCTGAAACCACATGTCTGCCCTCGTCCCAGTACCCCAACAAATCTGCACGTCAACACCCTATATGAAGGTGGAACGCACAAGTCCACCCTTGTCCTCGTACCCTAACTAAGATTAGCAGATGCACATCAACACCCATGGCTCAGTTCACTGTGTACACATACCTTCCCTGATTCCTCCAACATTGTCACTTGGAAGCAGTGCTGGTGAATCCAGGACTGTCACTTCTTCCATGGCCTCCTTTTGCATCACACTCAGCTGCACAACATCAGCAACCACATTGTTGCTGCAGCTACACTTTGGTCCCTTGATGTACAGGTGACATAGTCCACATGAGAGGCGTGTAGCCCAGTGAATCAGAGTGATACCACATCTCTCTTCATTATCCCCAATACATAGAATAAATGGCAATCTGGAGAAGTGAATGGCCAGAGGAGAATGAGCTTTCTCCAGATTCTTAAAATATCCCTGCACCGGAGAACATCTGTCCAGACACCTAAACAAATGTGTACTCATCCACAATAAGAGACCCAAAACATGTTCAGAATAAAACCTCCCATCACAAAATATCTACTCCCATCATCACCAGTCGACACACAATTCAAATCATACTCTACCACCTCTGATACACCGAAAGCAAACATACAATAGCCCTGCTCCATAGATGGCATCAGTCAACCATAGTTTGCTAGCCACACCCTTGTGATGCTCCTTTCCCTACTGCTGAAACACATGTCCACATAGCCATATGCGCAAGTTAGTCACAGGCCAACCACAGCATACATGTTTGACACACCCATGCACACCATGTACAGAAATGACCACCATGCATGTACTGCAAAGCATGGAAGTAGCTAAGCAACAGATGTGCATGACAAAGACATCAAACACGTGCAACTCCTAAACATGTCATCTCCCCAAATCTTCCATTGTCCACATATGTAGATTGGCCATGAAGGTATCATACTAAACATCACACTCACATGAAGCATGCACACATGTCCCTCAGCAAATAGGACAGAAACAATATGACCCATAGAGTGTGCCCTAAACTGACATGACAGCTATATGACATAGTAGTTTGAGATCATATACAAACAAAAGGTGCACATGGACAAAGAAGCACAAACGCACGAAGAGACAGCAAACAGTGGTAGTGAATGTTAAAATATAAATGTATTAATCAACAGCTATGTTAAAAAAGGATACAAAAATAACCGCACAGAAAAAATAAAATAAACAAAAGGAAACCTACAACTAGTGAACTATATACATCAGACAGTAGGCTAGTCTGAAAATGCCTGTGCCAAGGCCACATTTTTATCAACACCTGCCTCCTGCAGGTGGGCCTCTGTTGTTTCCTGGAGGACTTGCAAGGTCTCCCTCATTGGACACTCAATCTCCTCCTCCGCACTGCAAGAATCATCCAGGATGGCAGCCACATCTGCACAAACCTCTCCTCCACCTCAGCCCTGTCCCTGGTAATTGTCAACTTGTGTGCTTGCTGTCTCCCCGTCTCCTGCAGCCTTGAAAAGCACATCTGGGAGGACACCAGAGCCTGCATGCACTGTCATGCTTCCTTCCTCACTTGAACCAATGCATGTGCCCACTTCCCTCCTCCTGTTTGCAATGCCTTCAAAGATATGCCTCCTCAGCAACAACATTTCCTGCTGCCTGGCAATGTGTCTGTGTCACAGGCACTCCCTTCAACTGGATGACGTGTCTGTGTCGGGGGAGTATACCACCTGCATTGCTACCAAGTTTCTGCTGTTCCTCCACAGCCTGTTCCCCTGTCGGTTCCCAGTCAGGCATAGTGACCACCTCTTCTGCCATAGTATGGACATCCACCTCCACCAAGAACACTGGCACATCCAGACAGGTCAATTGTGGGACAGGAGCATAGGAGGCCAATGTGGTAGCTGCTTTGGAGGCCTCTGTTGAGGTTGACCGAGGCAGAGATGAGGAGGAGGAGGAGGGGCCGTTGCTGTGGCCTCTCAGCAAGTGGCCACTGGAAAGCAGTGCTGCTTCCAGATGGGACAAGAAGTGAACCATCCTACTGTGATGCTCTACAAGAAGCTTGTGAGATGCTTGCACAGCATCCCGCATAGATGACTGCCGCCGCAAGCCACCCATCTGCAGTGACAGCACTGCATGCCGGATGGCCACATTGGCTGGAAGATGGGTTCTGTCTGGGTGAAGGAATCGTTGAAGGTAGGCAGTGCTGCAGCCGATGGTCCTTGGACAGGAGGTTGTTCCAATACCTCCATGGTGGACTGGACAGCCTCCTGTCTCAGCAGCAAGTTTGCAGCCTGCCCATCCCCCTCGGTATTCCAAACTGAGACTGTGATCAGGCCTGCAAAGATCTCCTCCTCCTTCTCCTGTTCCATCAGTCCAGATACCTCCAATGCAGTCTCAACTGCTTGAGGTCCCTGTGTGGCAATGTCACCACCACCCTGTCCCACTGCTGCTGAGGTGTCGCTGAGGTGTCACCACAATGATGGAATCCTGGGACTCCTGCTCACCATCAATGCCAGATGTATGGGATGTATGGGATGCTCCCCATAGGAATCGATCATAAGTGCCAATGCATGTGTACTCTCCTCAATAGTAGCACTATCATGCTGTCAACAAGCACCAGCCTCACACACACACAGACTCATGCTCCGAAATCTGACAGATTCCAGTTTCACAACTGAAGGTAAAAGGACAAGTCAGAATGATGAGACATGCACGTGTGAACATAGTGTATTGATGTCTGGCCACATACACATGACAACATCTCATTTCACAGCACACACACAATGAAGCAGCGACTCAAGCGTAACCTGTAAGGAGCGCCATGGAAAGGGCACCTGGCCACATGTGTCCATAGCACCATAGGCACATCTCCAGCCAACCACGTCTAGCAACATGCACCCTTGACAGTCCTACGTGAAAGCAAGCAACTCATACATGCACACATTGCTGAAGATCAAATAGCAATTCTCTTGTGCCCAACACAAACACATATTATGATGACATACCATGGATGCCCACCCTGCCATTCAGTGGCCTTACAGGTCCTAATGTAGATACGGACAGTCAAAAGCATTAACTTGCTCAATTCATGCATACCCATGCAGGACATACTGAATCTGTGGAAATATTCACCCTGTGAGTACTCACCAGCAGATAAGATGCATGAAAATGCTCACCCCATAAAGGAAATACATCTGGCTCCACTGGAAAGCCTTGCAGAGCCACTTGCCCTGTGAATGCCAGAATAAATCCACCCACATTTAAATAATGTATTCCAGGAGTGCAACACACTATCCCTTGGCCAATAAATTAAAGTGTCATGTTAAGTTTTGTCATCAAATCGCTTCCCAAAATATTAACTGGTGCCTGTTGCAAATATAACAAAAGGAACAGTCATCTCACACTCTCCTATAGAGACTGATAATAAATCAATAAAAGGAACTCAAATTGTAGCAAAAATAAAAACTTTGAGCATCTCATAAAAATTCCCAACATTGGATACCTTCCCTCCCGTATACATGAAAATGTAGCCCTAGAGTCTACTAGCAAAGCAACACTTTTGTCTCCTACCATTACATTAACCCTTGGCTCTTCTTGGGGGTCTGGTGTCACTGATAATTATGAACACATTAAGTCATCCTGTGAGCTGTCCTACTGTAGGTGCATGCATACCCCTATACCTGTGAAAGGGTTTCCTTCTACCACAGTGGCACATCCTATTCTAGGTGTCAATATCTGTCCTGTGTTTGCATATTGCTAAGTCTGTATGGGGGGCTTGTTTCAATTGCCCCTCTAATGATATGATAGGTTATTTATAATGTGCTTAATACCCAGAGGTTTCTAAGCATGGACCCGGGGATCGAACCTGTGGTGCTCCGTGTCATCTTGCTTCCAAGGCAAGCGTGTTACCCCTGAGCAATCCTCATCAGACGGTGGAAATGGATTAATTTGCACTTGCTCTGGCTGTTGAACCTGTTGTACTATCAGCGCGTGCGTCTGATAAAATGCCTGATCTTAGGCGAACCCTTCTCTTATCTCATCTTAAGCCAGTAAATTCAAGGTATCCCTATCTCTCTTTCATTTATAGTTTCCAAAAATCCAGCTGCTCTTATATTTAGCTTCAATACGAAATTCGCACCTTGAAACACTTGTGTTTAGGTGCGTTACAAATGCCATATCATATCATATCATATCAATGTTCATATCTGGTATTCCTAATGCAAAGCAAAAGCATCCTTTGTGCATTTGTGTGTGTGTGTTCTTATTGACATATTGAATTCCTTCTATGACTACCTATGTGTGTGTTTATGTGTATTGCCTGCAATCCATTGAGTGCCTGTACTTACACTAGATCATATGCGTGTGTGCATATGTGTGTGAATTTGTGCATATGTGTGTGTGTGCATGTGATTGTGTATTCGTGTGTGTGTGTGTGTGTCAGTCCTCCTCTCCTTATAAGCATATCATAACAAGGACTGTGACATAAATCCATTCATCATGCATAATAATTCATATTATGCATTGATAATTGTGCCAAGCCTTCTTTGTTTTTCTTTGTCGGTGCCCAGCCTGCTTGTACTTATTCATAAATACATTTCATTTGAAGAAACATTTACAAAAATCTAAATAATGCAGTCCTTATTCTTGAAAATCATATTAATCATGGTGTGTGTTCACCAGAAAATACTCTTTTGACCGATTGTCTTCTCAATACAACTGTTAAATATATTATGCTTTCCATTTATTATGTGTAACCTTAGCCTTAGTGCATTTGAGAGTACTCTCTCCCATTAATTACTGCTTCCCCATTCTAAATCCAAATGCACTTCCAATATTTTCTCCAAAAAAAGGTGTTGTTGTTTTATTTATTCTTGCTATTCTCCATAAATATTCAAAGTGCTTACTTTAGTATCATGCATTGTTGAATGAATGTACTATTTAATGTAATTTGCACTCATAATTACATTTTTATTCTCAGCAACATCTTTTCACAATGTGTGTGAGCTTAGACATATATATTATTTTTCTTCTGCAAATGCCGCTATATTGTGTAGTTATACTGTGTAGTGGGGAAACATTGTCCCCCCTTTTGAAGCCTGCCCAATTTGCTATGGCCCTGGTGCACATGCCCGTGTCTGCATGTATAACGTCCCACTGACTCTGCATTGTATTATGGTGCAAATCTCATGTTTCCTCTCTCTGTCCCTCTTCCTTATCTATGTAACTGGCCCAAACATACCCCATAACTCATGTTCCTTCCAAATGCCCTTTCCATCACCAGCAAGAAATGGCTACCTTGCCCAACATAATAATCAACAAATCAGGGGCAATCCAGTGTGTGCCTAACAGAGAAAGCATCCAGCACCAACCCTAAAAATAACCAAAAAATAACTAAAATGGGAAATGACTTGTGTGACTTTCAACCAGTGACCCAATGAGACCACCCTAGTTCACACATGTGTGATAACTGGGAGCAGCTTCTACTGTAAAACAATACATTCACATATGGTTTCTTTGGCAAAATCAGCATTTTGTTCCCAAAATATATACCTTTACTTAACCTGAAAACCAGGGGCTCAACTATCCCACAATATATTAATTCAATCCATTGCTTCTGTAGCACCTGGCTTCAATAACCATGCACTAAAGCCATGAAAAAATGCTGTTTTTTAAAACGTACTCAATTGTCAATTTTCTCATCTAATGTTTGTCATACAGAGCTACAACTAAGTGCCCTCATTCAAAAACACAAATATTAAAACTAAATAAAAAATAATTAATATATATGTATTATATATACAAATGACCCACCACTTGTTTCAAGCAAACATATATACATCAACTTTGGCCCTACTGATTGTCACCTGTTTCAATCATCTCTTCATGAGTGTGTATGTGTTTTCCTATTTCAATGTTTAATATACATACCTAATTTCTCTCTAGGTTTCTGACAATTTTCGCTAATGTTTTACAAAATATATTATCAACAGCATAGTGCTGCTTCTCTTTGCAAATTGATACATAGCTGTTGTGACTTGAAAAGTTATTTTTTTCAAAATCACTCAGCTTTGAATTCCTACAACTATTTAATTACTTCTTGGCTCCGCCAGCCTTTATCTTTTAGCTTTGAAACAAAGCCCTTGAAAGAGTAGCCTTGGCTAATCTTCAACAGCATCATGATTTGGAACATAAATTTCACTTGTGTATGTCAGCGCTAGCTGTTTATTAGCTGCGCACTGTGTACAAGGTGGCTATATTTATGTCTTGTTGCTTTTTTAAAACCTGTCATGTGCCAAATGTCCTTCATTTGCTGAACCAAATAGGGAACCTACTGTCAGATTTTGAGTCCTAACTCAATGTAATGACTTTTTGTCAACTACACAGTTTCCTTAGCCATGATAAAATCCCTGCAGAGTCTCATTTGTGTATTATCTGTGTCTTCAGTTTAATGATTAGCTTGTCGGTTTTCTATCGTTCAAAACATTTTAGTCTATTAAGAGTCTTCTTATTATGCATATATAAGTTTTAACCCTTTGCCTGACTTCACTCACTTGTTTTAAAGGTGCAAAGTGGAGTCATAATTTGACTGTATTTTTTGTTTGTTTTACCAGCAGCCTTGAAACATCTCAAAACAGCAAATATGAGCTCACCCCATCAATGGCTTGCTCAAATCTCTAATTTCAATAGCCTATCTATTCTTTTGATTGGCACCAACCAGTTCTCCTCAATTTCCTTACACAAATGTCGCTCTTCGATTCTTTTTCAACATAAATACACAAACAGACAAATTAGTCGACTCATCACATTAATCCTTAGAGATCACTCTTAATTTTCTTCCCTAATAATACTGTGATTACAGAGTTTAAATTTTGATCTTATATGGACCTGTCCCGTATTTCACCTAGTTTACTTCAACTGAAGTGTATAACGATTTCTTGTAAAACCCCTCTGGTTAGGGATCTTGGGCACTCTATATCGCTTACTCTCTCTCTTAACAAAAATCTCCTGTTACTTTAAAAATTACCACAACCCCTTAATATATACATAATACATGTTTTATTTTTCCTTTGCCTCTGTCCCTTAAAATACATACCATAATTCAGAGATGCCAAGTGTGCCATGCTGACAGTCATGGGGAGATGCCCCTAACAACATATGAGAGCACACTGCAGTTTTGCCACTCACCCGTCTCTTTTAGGCATCTCACCATCTCTGTCAGCACGCCAACATGAAACCTGGGTCCTTGTCCCTGAATCTTATGAAAGACTTCAGGGTCCCTCTTTGTGGTTGCCAAGTGTCGAGGAGGGTCTTTTTCCATCCCATCAAGCTTTCTGGCATCTGTGAATTCCGGCTCAGACACAGGAACAAAGGAACCGATGCCCAGATGGTTTTTCACACCAGTCTTTTATTTAGCTGAGGTTACAAGACTCTTCTGGAAAAGTCCACACAGTCATTCTGCCTTGGAAGCAAGATGACACGGAGCAACACGGGTTTGATCACCAGGTCCGTGCTTAGAAACCTCTGTGTATTAAGCATGTTATAAATAATGTATCATATCATATAGGCTTATTTGAATGATGCAATACCCTCATGCAACTTACTACCTTGTGAGAGCATATATCTGATAGGTCCTTTTAGCCAGAGAAAGGCACTCCCTATCTTTTGATTGGGTGGCTTATCTGTTACTCATCAAGCCCACATTAGCTCATAGTTGGCAAACACTTGCTGTCTGACACATAGGCCCTCATTACGACCCAGGCGGTAAGTTACCGCCTGGGTCGTACCCTTACCACCATGGCGTAAACTACGTTTACGCCATGGTGGTTGGCGGATTTACCGCCCCATTCCAAGGTGAGTGGGGCGGTAAATCCCCATTTCCCATTTTACCCTTCCCCATTCCCATTTTCGCCCCATAGGGCATAATGGGAATGGGGAAAGGCGATAATTACGGCACCGTAAATTACGGTGCCGTAATTATCGCCAAGGTCCCTTTGCGGCATGGATTTTAACGGCTGCAAAAAGCAGCCGTTAAAAGCCATCCCGCAAAGGGAACCTTGTAATCAGGCGTTAAGGGTCGGCGCCGTTTACGGCGCCGTAAACCCCTTAACGCCTGAGTCAGAATGAGGGCCATAGACTGTTAGGCTACTTTAAACCCGGCTGGACACAATTACATCATTCTTCCTCTTCTGCCAAAACAAATTATAATCACATCACTTGTCAATTCATATCTGCTCTTTGAGGTTCTGCCAAGTTTAGTCAGTGTCTCATACTGTGGAAAAACAAATACGTTCATTTATTTGGTGTCAAGTAATGCAGCTGATCTTGTCAAATTGGTCTTCAAAAGTACACCATGCACTTCTCATTATGACTCTTGACTGGTTTTCCTGCCAAGTGCCAAATGTCACCTTCCAGGCATAATTATTTCACAGCAAGATGCTGCCAAAGATCTTCTACTGTATCAGCATGAGTCAGGGTTCTCTCACACTTGTCCTATAGCTAGACACCATGTTGTGCCTTGGCATACATTTTGAAATATATCCCAGTCTGCCTACTGTGCAACCCAACGGGGAGTCAATATTTCATTTCTTACTTTCTATCTCTCTTTAATAACATATGTTTTACATATTCATGATATGTGTGTAATACTTGAAGCACTCTTCACTTCCTGGGTCATTCTAACCCAAATATGTGCTGCACCACGTGCTCTTTTTTATCAAAAAATAAAGGCACTATAATTCTGATCTCTGCAATACTGGAACCATTGATCTGCCTATCATGTTATCTGTACTCAGTTGAGAGGGAGGGGTATGGCACCCCTATACATGCTTTTTGGGAGAGGGTAAGGAGGGGGTAGTGGGCCCAATAAAACAGTGCATGGAAGTCAATGCTGGGTCAGCTGTGTGCAGTGTCCTCACAGGAGAAAAGCCACAATTCCGCCTGGCTTCAGTGGGATAGACATCCTAGAGCACCAGGATGGCCAATCAGGTGAGCTGAGGGAGGAACAGAGGAGGGCCTGGGTAGAGGAGGCAGCCTAACACGTGGAATCTGCTTGAGGCCTGAAGCATTTGAGCTTTTTGGGAGCGGGTCAGGATGGGGCCGTGGGCCCTATAGTTCACCTTATGGAGCTCGATGTTGGGGCTGCTGCATGCAGTGTCCTCATAGGAGGAATGAGGTTATGATGAAGTAGCATAAAGTTATGGAGGACAGTAGCTGGAGAGGTGAATAGATTCACAGTAGAACAAATAAACCATAGAATGAGAAGCACTACATCCATTGCCGGGAACAACACTTGTCTTGCAGATAGGTCCATTAAGGGGAAGCTACATCGGTTAAATGCACACTTAAATAGGATACTGGTGCAATAGAAGGTTGGGTCCCACTGATTCATTGGTACAGAGAGGCCTATTGTCAAAATTGACAGAAGTTGTCAGTTTGTGTGTCAATATGCAGGAGTTAGAGGACAAGGGTCACAGATATGGGGAGGGGTGAGAGATAGAATGTGCAAGAACAAGAGAGAGAAAGAGAGATAGTATGAATGGGAGAGAGACAGCACGAGAGAGAGAGAGAGAGAGAGAAAGAGAGAGAGAGAGAGAGAGAGAGAGAAAGAGAGAGAGAGAGAGAGAGAGAGAGAGAGAGAGAGAGGCACACACACATTTGGAACATTTGCCAAGTGGGAGTGTGTTTGATTGCTTAGAGCTAAATGGCTCACAATATGCACCCAACATGATTATCTTTTCTGAATATGGGGGGAGGGATGGTTGAGCACTTGCATGGAAGCAGATTTCTTCTGGCAGTATGTTTGTGGTGCAGGTAGTGGGATACAAGGTTGCAGTGTTGGGATTTTCTAGTCTTGAGAAGATACTCTCGTTCTTGGGTATTCACTGTAAGTCTTTAGAGAGGGAGTGACAAACTACTGGGGATTCAGTGTAAAGATCCATCTTACACTCTGATTTTGGAGCAGTTGTTTTTGGTGGATAAGGTCTTCATTTAAGTGCATGTAAAGAAAGGTTCAGTAGTTGAGTCTTGTACTAATCAAGCCTTAGCCAATTTCAATATTCTGAGACATTTGCACATAGGGAAAGCTTTTTCATATGAATTTGGACATTCAATTTGTAACCTGAATGATCGCTGGAGCCACAGTTTGGTAGATGGCAAATGAGACTAGCAGTGTCCTGGCTGTATCAATAGGCAGAGGTAGTGAGCATCAGGATGGAGACCATTTGAAAGGGAGAGAGCTAGGATCCAAATACGTAGCAGTGTATCTCTATTAGCATAGTTACTGCAATATGTACAAACACTTATCAGCAGGGCTGCTTCACATTCAGAAGTAGGATAAACAGGTTTTTTCAGCGGGTCTTCTTTGGATTTATTAGAACACTATCAGAACCTGTTAGCAGAACTACTATAGGATTGTTTTGTATGGTTTCCATTGCAATAAAAAAAACATTGCCCTCTCCAAATAAAGTACACTCTTAGTGTGACATCAGTGAAGTGGATTATGGATTGCACCTCACTGGAAGTTAATAATTGACCCAAATGCAGTAGAGGAAGATCATCACTCCAGTTGCATAATCGGTGGCTCCTCTAAGAGTGTGGCACACTTTTATAATCGTGGCTCTCATACTCTGAGGGATACTCACTGTGATGTAGGAGGGTCGTGAAAGCAAAGTAGGTGAGGGTGGCAGCCTATTAACTAATTGTTTTTCCTTTCATAGGGAGGCCTTATCGTAAAGCAAGGGAAGTAGGGGACAGGGCCAGGATAAATGTGAATATCGTTTTGTTTTAGGGATGAGTCAGAGAGTGTAAAAAGACAGAAAGGGGGAAGGTGACAAGACACTCGTACACTGAGTGCTTTTAGGGGTGGCATAATGACAAAAGGCTGCATGAGGTTCATGCAGGAAGATGGATAGGAGTCAGCATTGTGGTGCTTGGGGTGGGAAGGAAGAATGTGTATGCTGTTTCTAGACCCCTTCTACCAGCATGCTCTGCATTCAATACAGCACCAGTGGTGTAAGTGGGCCACAGGCACAGCCATTCACAACACAACATCTCAGGTGGGTAGCAATCAACTTCAAGGAATATTCCACCTTGGTGTTCCAGGTGACATTAGAGATAACTGCAGAGCCATGCTCATTGACTATCAGATGTCTCCGGGAAACACTCGGTGAAAGATACACCTGTAGTTGGTGACTGCCCCCTTTTAATTCTATATAGTCCTATGTAGATATGTGTTAAAGTTTCATTGACCTTCACTCACCACCAGCTTGGGGTATTGGGACAATTACAGCCTCTGAAGAATAGATCAGGTTCATCATATTTTGAACAGTCATAGGTGTGCATCGATATGTGTTTAAAAAAAATAACTTCACTTACTAACAAATCAGCCAGTCTCCAGTTCTGACTCTGCGTAATTGGGAAAGATAAACTGTGTGTGTGTGGCCCTTGATGTCTGGTTGGGGATAGGGTCTGACCTATTATCACTATCCCTAATGAGAAATTCGTACACTATACTACAAACATTTTTTATTTGAATGAAGTTCAATTTTCCCGCATGTCCAGGGTAATGGCACTTGTTTACCCACGTGGGGCCACTACTTTATGTCACGGCATCTTAATCAGAAGCAATCCAAGAGGTACCCTGCCCTAATCTCATCATCCTTACACCCCCAAGTGTCTGACTGAACGATGTGCCTATTGAAGTGGGGTATTTGCGGACCATGAAGGTTGAGTCAGGTGGGTTGTTTAACAGCACAATCGATTGTACACAAAGTAACCTTTCGTAACACCAAATTGTGTTTGTGAAATAAAAAGAAATCTAAAAAACTGAGGTTTACACTGGCTTGTGAAGAATTGACATAAACATGTTTTGGTTCCCTGCAAAACATTCTAAGATTAAACAATACCTGAGCATTCCGCTGGAGTGAGAACGGGGACTGGTGGTAAAAAGCCCCCTATTGGTTAGTCACAAAGTTACGCTGCAGACCACAAGAGACAAATGTGCAAGCATTTGTCTCAATTGCATTTTTTCACCGTTCTTTTTTTAATGCATGTTTCATTCGTTTTAATCTCTGTAACTACAAGGGACAATCTACGATTCTATAATGCTGACATGGTCTTGACTAGAAAATGTGATTAATTAACAAGAGACATGCATATCATTATGCAAATTCCCTATCTGAAAGTCCTCATGTGCAAGATGCTCTGCAGTCAGCCTCTCTAATGCCTCGCGTCATCAAGTTGCATCGCGTTTAATGCACAGGACACCCGTTCTGTTGCAGTTAACACAAGATATAAAATGTCCTCGTGCAAGTCATTGTCAGCCTATGTTAATCCACGGATATACCGTTCTGGGCAGCTCTGCAGAAGAGCATGTCCAAGTTCAATGGCTAATTTTCAAAACGCATCTTAGTACGTCCTTTTTCTGACAGTATTTGTTCCAGAAACATCATTATTCTTGGAAAATACAGCCTCTTTTTGAAATAGCAGCAAATTATTCTTTAAGGTAAATTACATGAAAATGGCCAAAGTGTTGAATTTTGATGGGCCATTAAATCAAACATTATCTCATTTCAACATTGTGAGAGCCCAGCGGTGAGGCAGGAGAATAAAGGACCTGGCGAGACAGAAGCCAATTACAAGATTGGACAGGTCCGGTTATGAGGCGGTGGGGAAATCAATTCCAAGGGTTATGCCCCAATGTGACAGACATGCTGGATTTGCGCAAATGGACAATGGACAATATAAAATATGAGGCAAATCATTTTACACTGAGGACATGTATGTAGCATATTTCTTAAGAAAACACGGGCTACAACAAGATGGGGCTGACACATAATGGTCACCAACCCAGGAGAGATTGAACAGTGGCGGTAGACTGAAGATTAAGGTAAATTGGGATGTGCAGATTTCCGAAGGATCGAGGTAGTCTTCCAAAAGGAAAGTTCTTGAAGCATGGTGGGTACGTTTTGCCGGAAGGTATTGTATTCTGTCGCAAAACCATTCCAAATGACCACGAATGTTAGATATTCGTGGATCCAGATGACATCAAGATCAGGAGACCAGTGGCAGTGGGGCTTTCCTGCAAGGGCATGGTTACTCATTATGTGGCCTTAAAGTTGTTTTGGACTTCAACATCTATGTTACCCAGCCAGCGTAGCTAATGGTGAAAGATCACGGATGCTGTAGTCCAAACCATTGGGAGGGTGAGCAAATTAGTTATTGTGTACTATAGTTAAACCTGTCTGGCAATTTTCCCATCTTTAAATGGACCAGATTGAATACTCGTTGGTTAGGCTTTAACTGCTTCCATGAGTATCTTTTCATACCTGCACGAGCATCTAGATAAAACAATTTGGAAAACATGTTTTGCAAGTCTGTCCCCATGATAAGCACACTAATACTGTTCGCATATCTAGCCAAGAAGCTTGGGCAAGCATTATCCACACAGCTGGACATAGAGACCAGTATTTGTTCACACCACTAACCACGGCCTTGCTGTCAGCTACCCTGTTAACTAAACAATAATTTATTTGTCTTTTAGCATTGAGGATCGCCCACGTTGAAACACGTGTTCACTCAATGTATTTCATTGTTTAGAAAATCTAAGTCAGTCAACTGGACAACAACGTATGACGTAATCAACTAAACAGCAATACTTGGTTGCTTTGTTTCTCAAAAGTGTGAATGAAGTAGTGATGAGACAAGTCTGCAAAAAACAATAAACTTCATTAATTTGAGAATGCATGCCATTCAGACAGAACCAATCTAGCGATCTAGCATGTTCTTAATTGGAAGACCTGACACCCACCGAACAATACATATCTCACCAGGAAGAACACAAGGAACAAAACAAATAACTATTAAGTAACCTGTAGAAAACAATCGTATGGAACTTCCCCAAAGCACCAGCATACCATTTAAGCACAGTCAAACTAACCAACCAGTATTCTTTAAAACATGACCCAAAACCACAACAAAGGTAAAGAACCCTCACTTAAAACTTTCCCCATATCCAAGACAAATGAGAAAGTGTGTAACCTGTCAAAACAACTTTTGCAACCCCCATGCAAAGAACATAATCAACTAACAATCTTACCTTTCATCTGCACTCTCTCGCCAGGTGCTCCCCAACTCGTCAAACCCAAGCTGCTAAGATAAAACCATCAAACCCGACTACTGGCCAAAAAACCCTGATAAGCCAGGCCATTGGAGTCTCCCAACTGGAAGCAAAATACTTCCTGGGTACAAATGACTATCCACCTAGAAAACACACAGAAACAAGTGCTGGTTGTTCCTGGTTTTACATGCCCCAACATTTAAGGCCGCCATCTTGTTTCCCTTTCGGATCCATATGAGTACCTGCAGACCATGCAAAGGGCAGCAGTGGACAGTACCAACTCAATTAGAATCAAATATCATAATATTAGAAAAGTTGTATGCATTATTAACTTTAAAATCAGTGGGCATCAGAATTTTCATAAGGAGCACTTACTTCACATGAACATTTATGTAGTGCAGAAAAAAGTGAAACACTTTTACAGTATTGTGCTCATTTTAGTGGGTATCGTCCAATGGGGCCAGATACACACTTAGAGGGTAATTCATAGAAATTCGCAGAAAAGTGTCGCAAGCGGCTGGCGCAGAGTGTCCGCGTGCGATTGTCTGCGCCAGGCACGTGCGCTAAAACCGATTTCCGCGCACAGCGTATTCATGGATTTTAGGCTCCCAAACCAGCCGTGGCGCCGAGAATCGCAGCGACCCTGCAGCAGCGCCAGTAACGCCCCGAAGAACGCCCTCGCGCAAGGAAAAGCCATCAAAATCGCTAAATCATCGCAAAGGGCTGCGCTAACCCTGGACCAGTTCACCGGGCTGGCAAACAGCAAACGGCAAGCGGGGAACGTGTATTTCAGGGGTGCGCGGGAAGTTCCACACAAGATTGGCCCAGTGCGAGCAAGGTATGTGAATTTCAGGGGTGCGCGGGAAGTTCCACACGCGATTTCAGCAGGGTACGTGTATTTCAGGGGTTCGCGGGAAGTTTCTCACGCGATCGGGCCTGGGGGAGCGGGCTACGTGTATTACAGGGGTTCGCGTGAACTTTCTCACGCGATCGGGCCTGGGGGAGCGGGCTACGTGTATTACAGGGGTTCGCGTGAACTTTCTCACGCGATCGGGCCTGTGGGAGGGGTTCGCGTGAACTTTCCCACGCGATCGGGCCTGGGGGAGCGTGCTACATGTATTACAGGGGTTCGCGTGAACTTACTCACGCGATCGGGCCTGGGGGAGCGTGCTACGTGTATTACAGGGGTTCGCGTGAACTTACTCACGCGATCGGGCCTGGGGGAGCGGGCTACGTGTATTACAGGGGTTCGCGTGAACTTTCTCACGCGATCGGGCCTGGGGGAGCGGGCTATGTGTATTTCAGGGGTTGGCGTGAATTTTTTCACGCGATCGGGCCTGGGGGAGCGGGCTATGTGTATTACAGGGGTTCACGTGAACTTTCTCACGCGATCGGGCCTGGGGGAGCGGGCTACGTGTATTACAGGGGTTCGCATGAACTTTCTCACGCGATCGGGCCTGGGGGAGCGGGCTACGTGTATTTCAGGGGTTCGCGTGAATTTTTTCACGCGATCGGGCCTGGGGGAGCGGGCTATGTGTATTACAGGGGTTCGCGTGAACTTTCTCACACGATCGGGCCTGGGGGAGCGGGCTACGTGTATTTCAGGGGTTCGCGTGAACTTTCTCACGCGATCGGGCCTGGGGGAGCGGGCTACGTGTATTTCAGGGGTTAGCGTGAAGTTTCTCACGCGATCGGGCCTGGGGGAGCGTGCTATGTGTATTACAGGGGTTCGCGTGAAGTTGCACACGCGATTGTCCCAGTGCGAGCAGGGTACGTGTATTTCAGGGGTGCGCGGGAAGTTCCACACGCGATAGTCCCAGTGCGAGCAGGGTACGTGTATTTCAGGGGTGCGCGGGAAGTTCCACACGCGATACCAGCAGGGAATGTGTATTTCAGGGGTTCTGGGGAGTACTACACGTGAATTGGCCATGTGGGTCCTCCCAGGTGTACGCTCCACAACCTCCACGGCCCCTGCAGGCAGCCCACACCACGGGGGACTACCCTGCACCCCTGCCCATGTCCCGCAGGCAGCCCATTCACCATGGGCATGCCCCCCAGCCAACCCACATGTCACCTTGCACTACTGATCAACAATGCATGTCTCCCACCACCCCCACCCCCCAGCAGTGCAGGGGCAGCCTCCACCAGGCCCCCACTCATGTCCCCCTGCACCCCCACCCCCCAGCATCCAGGGTCACCCTCCACCAGGCCCCCACTCATGTCTCCCACCACCCCCACCCCCCAGCCACCATGGGCAGCCTCCACCAGGCCCCCACTCATGTCTCCCACCACCCCCACCCCCCGGCAGTGCAGGGTCACCCTCCACCAGGCCCCCACTCATGTCTCCCACCACCCCCACCCCCCGGCAGTGCAGGGGCAGCCTCCACCAGGCCCCCACTCATGTCTCCCACCACCCCCACCCCCCTGCCACCATGGGCAGCCCCCATCAGGCCCCCACTCATGTCCCCCTGCACCCCCACCCCCCAGCATCCAGGGTCACCCTCCACCAGGCCCCCACTCATGTCTCCCACCACCCCCACCCCCCAGCCACCATGGGCAGCCTCCACCAGGCCCCCACTCATGTCTCCCACCACCCCCACCCCCCTGCCACCATGGGCAGCCCCCACCAGGTCCCCACTCATGTCTCCCACCACCCCAACCCCCCGGCAGTGCAGGGGCAGCCTCCACCAGGCCCCCACTCATGTCTCCCACCACCCCCACCCCCCTGCCACCATGGGCAGCCCCCACTCATGTCCCCCTGCACCCCCACCCCCCAGCATCCAGGGTCACGCTCCACCAGGCCCCCACTCATGTCTCCCACCACCCCCACCCGCCAGCCACCATGGGCAGCCTCCACCAGGCCCCCACTCATGTCTCCCACCACCCCCACCCCCCTGCCACCATGGGCAGCCCCCACCAGGCCCCCACTCATGTCTCCCACCACCCCCACACCCCGGCAGTGCAGGGTCACCCTCCACCAGGCCCCCACTCATGTCTCCCACCACCCCCACCCCCCGGCAGTGCAGGGACAGCCTCCACCAGGCCCCCACTCATGTCCCCCTGCACCCCCAACCCCCAGCATCCAGGGTCACCCTCCACCAGGCCCCCACTCGTCTCCCACCACCCCCACCCCCCTGCCACCATGGGCAGCCCCCACCAGACCCCCACTCATGTCCCCCTGCACCCCCACCCCCCAGCATCCAGGGTCACCCTCCACCAGGCCCCCACTCATGTCTGCCACCACCCCCACCCCCCTGCCACCATGGGCAGCCCCCACCAGGCCCCCACTCATGTCCCCCTGCACCCCCACCCCCAGCATCCAGGGTCACCCTCCACCAGGCCCCCACTCATGTCTCCCACCACCCCCACCCCCCTGCCACCATGGGCAGCCCCCACCAGGCCCCCACTCATGCCCCCCTGCACCCCCACCCCCAGCATCCAGGGTCACCCTCCACCAGGCCCCCACTCATGTCTCCCACCACCCCCACCCCCCAGCCACCATGGGCAGCCTCCACCAGGCCCCCACTCATGTCTCCCACCACCCCCACCCCCCTGCCACCATGGGCAGCCCCCACCAGGCCCCCACTCATGTCTCCCACCACCCCCACCCCCCGGCAGTGCAGGGTCACCCTCCACCAGGCCCCCACTCATGTCTCCCACCACCCCCACCCCCCGGCAGTGCAGGGGCAGCCTCCACCAGGCCCCCACTCATGTCCCCCTGCACCCCCACCCCCCAGCATCCAGGGTCACCCTCCACCAGGCCCCCACTCATGTCTCCCACCACCCCCACCCCCCTGCCACCATGGGCAGCCCCCACCAGGCCCCCACTCATGTCTCCCACCACCCCCACCCCCCTGCCACCATGGGCAGCCCCCACCAGGCCCCCACTCATGTCTCCCACCACCCCCACCCCCCGGCAGTGCATGGGCAGCCTCCACCAGGCCCCCACTCATGTCTCCCACCACCCCCACCCCCCAGCCACCATGGGCAGCCCCCACCAGGCCCCCACTCATGTCTCCCACCACCCCCACCCCCCGGCAGTGCAGGGTCACCCTCCACCAGGCCCCCACTCATGTCTCCCACCACCCCCACCCCCCGGCAGTGCACGGGCAGCCTCCACCAGGCCCCCACTCATGTCCCCCTGCACCCCCACCCCCAGCATCCAGGGTCACCCTCCACCAGGCCCCCACTCATGTCTCCCACCACCCCCACCCCCCGGCAGTGCAGGGGCAGCCTCCACCAGGCCCCCACTCATGTCTCCCACCACCCCCACCCCCCGGCAGTGCAGGGGCAGCCTCCACCAGGCCCCCACTCATGTCTCCCACCACCCCCACCCCCCTGCCGCCATGGGCAGCCCCCACCAGGCCCCCACTCATGTCTCCCACCACCCCCACCCCCCGGCAGTGCAGGGGCAGCCTCCACCAGGCCCCCACTCATGTCCCCCTGCACCCCCACCCCCCAGCATCCAGGGTCACCCTCCACCAGGCCCCCACTCATGTCTCCCACCACCCCCACCCCCCTGCCACCATGGGCAGCCCCCACCAGGTCCTCACAATCCCCAATCATGTGCGTAATGGTCAGCCTCCACAGCCAAAAAGCCCTACCAAGTAACCCATTCACCCACATGGAAATGGAAATCACATGTTACACCCCCAATGTTCATGAAGCTAATGAACCCATGTCCGTCACACACATTTTTTGCAATTGAATGGGAAAACACACAACATGACATGCATGAAACCAATGAGATGATACCACACAGTGAACTATGCCAACAAAATTGTATTGAAAAAAATAAAGAATGCTAAAGAAAGAAAACTAACTACAATGTAAATGTGAAAAAATAAGCTGCATGTCCGCATAAAAACACAAAACTGGAAATCCAAATGCTACAAAATTTTGTCCAAAGTCAAATGTAAAAAAATCTCCATGCAACAAAGAACTATGTACAAAAATAACAAGGGTCCATGAGCCCAACTGAACTAAGGAAACCTCCTAAAAAACCTACCTAAATATCAACTATATACAAAAAGTGGAGCAGTGTCCATCGACTCCAAATCATAATAAGAACGAAAGGAAACCTAAAACTAAAGAACTATATACAAAGGCGGCGGGCAAGTCCAGCGGCTCACTCTGTGGTGTCCCGGGCCAGGGCATCATCGAACTCCTGTTCGATGTCCCGGAGGCGGTCCTGTTCCATGGCCCTGATGGTCCGCAGGGACGACGCTGTGTCCTCCTCCAACCCCCTGCGGATTGCCTCGAGGCACTCGGCCCGCCTCAGGGCCCTCCGCATGGAGTTCTCCACCCTGACCATTGTGAGCCGCGCCTCTTCCGCCCGCCGCCGCTCCGCACCTATGGCGTGGCCCAACCGCTGCCACACGGAAGACACTCTCTGTCCTGGGTCCCCCTGCCCTCCGGCCGATGCCTGCCCCTCCGATGTCAAAGGCCCCGAGCCTTCATGTCTCCCACCATGTTGCTGCTGCTGCTGCTCTGCCTCTGCCCGTGCACTGCCTCCTGCTGCCTGCACATCCTCCGCCGGCTGGGGTGCACTTGTTGATGTGGCCACCCCTGCTGGACCTCCGACTCCCGACTGTGGCAGGGATGCCTCCTCCACCAGCCTGGCTGCACCGTCAGAGGCAGCTCCACAGGGCACCCAGGTGACTGATGGGTGGGAAGATGGCACAGAGGACGACTGGCGCGTAGGGGGTCCAGTTGAGGAGGGGGTCGGAGCAAGCCCCATCAGACAGCGGAATCCGGCCTGGGTGACCTGTCCCAGCAGGCTGACGTGGTCAACGAGCCATTCGAGATGACGTGCAGTCTCTCCATGAAAAGACTGCAGGTCACCTCGCATGGCCCGTTGACGCAACGCCACACCAGCCAGGACAGGCTCAACCCGGACCTGGATGGCCACGTCCGCAGGCAGAGGAAGGCCAGTTGACGTCAGCTCATCCCCTGCCTGAAAACGGGTCTGGACGTAGGCATCCCTGCTGGTGCAAGATGATGCAGGGACAGGATCGGGGACAGGATTGCACACAGGCACCTCCGCGGCCGCCTGTGCTGCCTCCTGTCCCTGGTCCTGCACTGCACCACTAGCACCAGTGGGATCCCCACCTCCAGACCCCGTCTCTGGTGCTTGCGTGGCCCCCTCCTCCACCAAACCCCCCACCAACCTGGATGACTCCGTGCCATCTTCCCCTGTTGGGCCCTGTGGGGTCCCAGCTGCCCCTTCTGCTGCCGAGGAGTCCAACTGCAACCTCCGCCTCTTGGACCTCCCCCCGGCAGCTGCGGCCTGGGACGCAGCACCGGACTCCTCACTCCCCGACGAGATGACAACACGGGAGGGGAGCCGGGCCTTGCGTCTCCGGCTGGCGGTCGGATCCCCGCCGCTGTGCTCCACAGCACCTTCTCCGCCCTCTTCATCAGTTGACGCTGCAGACAGGGAGAAACAAAACACAGGCATCAGGGCACTGTACAATGGACACATACACGCATGACAGTTGCACATGAGTGGCATTGGCAAACCTCAGACATGTCATCACAATCCCCAACACACATGTCATTGCAACTGGCACACATGAGCCATACCACAGCCATATCGCAACTGCCACCACCATCCCTACACATACAACAGCATCAGCAGCCAAAGGGGAGCCAGACATCACATGCAACACAGGAAGTGCACCACACATGTACACACACCACCACACTTGCATGCATGTCTACACCTCTCCCAAGTGCCGCACTGTTCAGACGGGCATCTATGTCACATCTGCCAATCAGGCTTCCACATACCGCTGTCACATGCATCCATGTTGCATCACTGTTGCACCCTTGTCAAATACACACACATGCACATGTACACAGTGCTCATACATGCAGCCGAAAAGAACATACATGCCTAACATCACAGACATGTCTACTTACATACACATTCATCCAAACATGTGTGCACGCACAACTGCATTTGCCATGCAAGCCCACACACACAAGCACCATCCATGTCTCACACATTACAGCCCTCGCATGTGTCAGCCCCACGGCCCTGTACACCCCCACCCATACTCGACCCCATACAAACAGATGTGCAATCGGCACAATGGGGAATGATCACCAGACGCACTGCTCGCAACCAGGATGCATGTACACTCACCGCTCGACTCCAGACGGGTCTGCTTCTCTAGGACCTGGACGTGGAGCGCTGGGGATATGCGTTCCAGGACCCCCATCTGTTCTTCCGACAAGTGGCCCCGGCGCCCCTTGGCATCCGCTGCCTTCAAGAGGCGCCGGGCCTTGTTCAGGGTCCTGGACCTGAAGTCCTCCCAGCGCTTCCTGACATGTTGTAAGTCCCGGACTGCCACCCCCTCCGCGTTGATGGCAGTCACGATGTCAGTCCAGATCAGAGTCCGTCCTTCCTTGTCGGCGCGGGAACTTCCAAAGAGGGCATCATACTGCCCCAGGACTTGCTCCACCAGGACACCAACTTCGGTGGCACTGAAGCTGGTGCCCCTCTGCCTCTCTGGCCGGGGGTTGTCAGTGGTCACAGATGGTGTTTGCCCCGACATGACAACCCCAGAGGCAGGAGTGGGTGGGCAACTGGGTCCTGGGGCTGGGCTGTGGAGCGATGGAATTCCAGTCGGGAGTCTTCGGTTCCAGCAGGGGTGGTCACAGCAACAGCACCCCTGGCTGATGTGCAGGCAGCAAATGGCAGTGCACGTGGGCAGCAGGCAGTCAGGCAACAGCAGATGGCAGGTGGGAGCGTGCTCGGGGCTCTGGGGGGCAGTAGTTCGGCCTTCTGGGCAGGAGCGTGGTCTTCCGTGTGCTTACGCGTGGCCAGCTTGGTACGGAGTGATTTGGCACGTGAAAATCCTGCACGTCAGCTTGAAAACCGAGGAAAGGCCCTTAGCGCGTAAGCGCGTCTGTGACGTGACCCGCACGGGTGTTTCCCACACAGCACGTGATGACAGAGCACACGTGGAAAGACTGCACGTCAGAGTCTCATCGCGTGTGATTGGTGGAAATGGCCGTACACGCAGAAGTGACAAAGCGTGTAATTGGTGGAAATGGCCGTACACGCAGAAGTCACAAAGCGTGTAATTGGTGGAAATGGCCGTACACGCATAAGTCACAAAGCGTGTAATTGGTGGAAATGGCCCTAGCGCGTACACGCCACGTAAGTGACGTTGGACGTGTGGGCCTGTATAAAAGGTACGCGTAGAAGACCATTTCCTTGTACGTGCTTTTCGTGGAGAGCGAGTGGGTGAATTCTGTACTTCTTGTCCGTTCACACGCGATTTACTTCACGGCGTTTCAAGTTCGTATTCCCTGTTACCTCTGACAGCTTTTTCTCTTTTTTCTCTTTTACTGGTTTACCTGGGCCTGTTCCCTCAAACAGTGTTCCCTTCTACTGTTGTCCTGTCTCCTCAGACAGCGTACAAATCTTCTTTTGGCGGGGGTGTTGCCAACCAAACGCGCTCCTTTTTCACGCTCTTTTACCTGGCAGACGGTGAGTCACGCACGTATCTAACATCTGTGCTTGCCCCATGTGTAGCCTACCCCTTCAGAGGTCATTCTAGGCTGCGTGTGACACGCATACGTTCATTCTTGTGTTACTGGGTGCCACAGCGTAGTGCAAGTTTTTCTTTCTGCACACGCGGTCTAGGAGGGGTTGCGTGCACGTCATCTCCCTTTTTTGGGGCTCCTGTGTGTAGCGTGACCCGTCATCTTTCCCCAGGGGTTACATTCAGCCTTGCTAGAGCACTAGGGTACAATTACCATCTGGTACCCAACCCCTTTGACCCCCAATTGCCCAGGACAATAGTTTACAGCCACTCCCATACGCACATTAACATCAGTGCCATGGCTGGGAGGCAAGGATTCCGTAAGGGTGGCAAAGGTGGAAGAGCCACAAGTGGTGGCCGTGGTGGATCCGGTAGGGGACGTGGTCGTTACTTGCAGGGTGAGCCTGTCCCCCCATGTGTGGAGGACCAGTCAAGGGCACCCATAATCCCCCTCTCCCCCGTTGAGGCTGATGTGGCTGACACCATCCATGCTCAGCCCTTGTTGGACCAGCCCATTGTGGCACCAGACCTGGCTGACTCCATGGCTGACTTCCAGGTCAGCAGGCCTATGACACGTGCGCTGGTGCACGTTGATGTCACCATGCCACGTGCATCTGGGGCAGCAAGGTCATCTGCTGCACCAAGTAGGCAGGGCGGAGAGGCTGCAGGGGCAGCTGCGGATCCATCCACCCCAGCCCTCACACACCCAGCCCGGACAGTGTCGGTCCTAGTCCATGCTGCTGATATTCCCCCTGACACCATCACACTAGAGCCAATGCCTGCACCAACTCCCATGCTGAGTGTGCAATCCCACACTCCTGATACAGAGTCCACCAGGGCTCCTGCCCCTAGTGTCCAGAGCGGCGCAGGACACTCAGGATCACCACCACCTTCCAAGGGGAAGAGGAAGAGTGCTCGTCCGGCACAGGCTGATGCCCCAGACACGGCTACACAGTCCGGCCCATCCAGGAAGCCCAGCTTCACGGATGACGAACTGAATGCACTTGTCGAGTATGTGTCCGCACATGACAACGAGATGGTCATTGTTGCAGGATCCAAGACCACACCTGCACAACGCCAGGCACACTGGCAGACCGTTGCGGACATCGTAAGTGCCCTTGGAATCGTGAGGCGCACAGCCAATGATTGCTATAAGCGCTGGAATGACCTAAAGCGCAGGGCAAAGAGTAAGCTGGCCTCAAGTCATGCCGCAACTCTAGTGACTGGAGGTGGGTCTCCAGTAGTAGACATGGAACTCACTCCACATGAGTCAGTCGCTGGGACCTACGTCACGGAGGAACAGATCCAAGGCGTGGGAGATCTCCCTGATTACGAGGCATTGTCCGGTGAGTGCACATGCATGTGTGTGTCATCCATGTGCATGGTGTGTGTGAGGGCTTCTGTTTGTGTGCCAGGTGAGAGTGTGTGCGCCTGAGTCGTATGGGTCATCCATGTGCTTCATGCAATACATCCTGCTCAGCTGCATTTGGCCATAGCTGTATCCCTTCTGCCAACGGTAGACATGTAGTCCAACTGCACGCCAGTTGCCCTTGAAGTGTCACCTTGCCACAACATTGTTGCAAAATTTAGCACTGTTCATTTAGTCAGATATTTTCCATTCCACCACTTTTACTAGGCATGTCGCAGTCCTCTAGTCACATGTCTGACATGGCTATGGTAAAGTTGAGTGACTTTGTTACCTGGATATCATTTGTTCAAACATGTCCCTGTGCAATTGCACCATTTCGGACTGGCAGCTCCAGGTGAAGAATCTGACCTGTTAGAATTAGAAAAGCTGTTACATGCGGGAACTGGACAGTATGCATAGGTGCTGCCCTCCTCTCCATCTTCACTCAATAGCAATGGTACATGCCATCTGTGTGATGGCATGTGTGTCTCACCTGCCAATCACAGGCCAATGTGTGATGCCACTGCCAGGCAGCATGCAGAAAATGTGTTCATCTTCAATCTTGGTGTCATCAGTGTGTGCCATTTGCCTGCCCTTCATACGCAGTGAGGGTGCATGCATGGGAGGGTTTTAGTCATGTGGGACATGTGTCAAACAAGTACTGTTTCTCTTGCTTCTCAGCCCTCATTGTGTGCCATGGTGCTAATGCCTGTTTCCATTTCTTTGTTTTTATGTCTTTGCAGGGGAAGACGCACCTGATACTGCTGGGGTTGTGGAGATGGTGCAGACCCAGGAGGGGCCCGAGGGCCGACCAACCACCAGTGAGGGACGTGGTGTGGTGGTGGGTGAGAACCCACAAGTGCTGCAGGTCCTGCTCTCAAGGGGTGTCTCTGGCTGCACCTCCCCCGAGCTGTACTCAGGTGTTGATTCGGATGAGACTTACGTGCCGTCGCAGGTGAGTGTTCCAGGGAGGGATTCTGTTCTGTCTCACCCACCTGCACCAGGGTCAGAACCCTCAATGGGGATGTCAGTGTTGGCAGCTACGCCTTTGGTGGTTACGGATGCAGGGTCACACTCCGCGACATCTGATCCTGTTCCTGGGCCAGCAGATCAGAGGGGGAATGCAGTCCTGCAGCCTCAGGCAGTGCCGGCACAGCAAGGCGCAGTTCGCCTTGCCCCAGACAGGTGTGGTGCCCGCCGACGTGGTGGCCGTACGGCACCTGGCAATACTGCATGGGAGCAATCCATTTACGGTATGGCAACCCAACAGGCAGCATCATCCGAGATGATGGCTCAGGCCATGGATAGGGTGGCCACTTCCATTGTCCCCCCTGAAAGGCTGATGGAGCGACTAGAGCAGGCAACCGACACCATCTGCCAGTCACACAGGGAGGACATGTTGGGGTCCAACAGGGACAGGCGGGCGGCACTGGCGACTCTGCAGGAGGCCATCTCCATTGAGTCCCAGGGCCACAGGGAAGCCCTGAGGCAGGAGCTCCTTCACCTCAGGACGACTCTTGTTGAGCTTGAGGCTTCTACACACCAAAGGACAGAACAGCAGCTGGAGCGTCTCACCCGTACGCTCTCAGCTGAGATGCAGGCAACGAGGGCGGAGGTCCGGGCATCCCGTGAGTTGTTGCATGGGGACCTCTGCACACTCATCCTCCAGACCTACCACACCCGCATGCTTGCAGCCATGGAGGAGCAGACTAGGGCCTTGCGTGGGCTGCCTCTCATAGTGCAACCACCTCCGGATGCAGCTGCACAGGGTGATAATAGCGACAGCAGTGATACTTCCACAATAGGGTAGCCGTGTGGGCCATGAGCCCATGGAGGTGTTTTTTTTTCCCAGGATCCACGCAGGTGGGTTCTGGTGTGCATCCTGTCCTCGGACCTCCTGGGTGGCCTCCCCAACCCCCCCCCGGGCCCTTCAATGGCCATTTTTGATTTTTATTTTTAATTTTTTATTTTTATTTTTATTTCTTTTATTCCCAATTTTTTTGGGACGATTTGTTGGCTTCCGTGGTTCCTGTGGGCATACGCTGCATTGTGGCTGGGCACATGCAGGCTTGTAATGTATTTGGTTCAGATGCTTGGGTTTGAGTCACACACACCCCTCCTGCTTCCCGTTTCCATGGGCTTGCAAAGAGTGTGCCCAAGTGACAGTGAATTACACAGTGACGTTGGACTCCCATGAGCTGTGTGGGCAGTCTGTAGTCAATACTGTGTATACATTCCTAGTGCATATTGCTGTTGTGTTGTACACTGCATGTTGCATTGATGTGTAACTCATCTTCTGTGTCTACCTCCCAATTTGCAGGTCCCTTCCTCATGTCTACACAAGGACCTCTAGTCTGGAGATGTGGTCCATGTTGGCAGCAGTGCACCTACAACTCTACAGGCGCCAACACTGCACAGTTGGTAGTGGTGGGAGTGCAGGCATTTCCAGGTGGTGAGACTACTAATATTATACATTAGTGATGTCATGTTAATGGTAGTACGTGCTCAAGTTTGTTGTTGGTCCGGCATTACTGTGAGCATTTCAGGTGTTGCAAGTTTCTAATAGGGACACTGTACATTGTGACACTAGTGTCATGTTGTGGGTATTACTTTGTTTACGTGCAAATAGCATGACATGGCACGGTGTGTCATGTGGCGGTGCTGGGGTTGGGTTGGCTGACATGGCACTGTCCTCTTGTTGCATTTTGCAAGTGGGTATTCATTTCAGCTGCTTGAATGTGTAACTTCACAAAACTGCATTGGTGGTGTCAGTGTGGGTAGGGATGCACACATTGTGACACTTCCAGGTGAACAATCTCAGGCTGATATGGTTTTCACGGTTCTTTCTCCAGACATTCAGGATCAGTGTCAGGTTGAGTCATCATTGATTGTCAGATGGAATGTGCCAGGGCAGTGTGCACTCCACAGGGGTGTGATTTCTATGTGAAGTAATTAGCCACTAGCTGTGTACGGGCTGCCTCCCCCCGTGCCCTTTCCCCTCCCATGCGCAGCGGCTGTGCATGTGGTTGGGGATGGGGGGGCACCACCATGTCCACGGCCAGGCCCCGGCGTGTTGCAACGTTGTGCAGGACACATGCTGCCACTATGATCCTGCACACTACTGGGGGAGCGTACAACAGCTGCCCGCCAGAATGGTCAAGGGAGCGAAAGCGTGACTTCAGCACTCCAAATGTGCGCTCCACTATGCCCCGGGTTGTAATGTGGGCTGCGTTATATCTTACCTGGGGTGGCGTGGTGGGGTTCCGAATTGGCGTCATCATGTGGGGGCTGAGAGGGTAGGCACTGTCCCCTGTGGAGGTGGTGATTGGTATCATTGGTGGGGTTGTGACCTTGCTAAGTATCTGACATGCATGCATGTGCAGTGGCATTCATACTCACCAAGCAGCCATGTATCGCCATGCCGGCCAGCTTCTAGGTCCTGGCTTAGGGTGGACATTCAGTAAATGAAGCTGTCGTGGGTTGACCCAGGATAGTTGGGATATACTGAGGTGATGATTCCCTTGGCATTACATACTACCTGCACGTTGATGGAATGCCAGTGCTTGCGGTTCCTATAGATGTGCTCAGATGCCCTGGGGGGACGTAGAGCCACATGGGTGCAGTCAATGGCACCTAGCACTTTGGGGAATCGTGCCACAGTGTAGAAATCCAGGGCGGCAGCATGCCTTTCTGCAGGGGTTCTGGGCAGGTATATGTGCCTGCGGACTGATGGGCGTGCAGTGATGATGTTCAAGACCTGGTGTAGGCAGCGTGACTGGGTGGCCTGTGATACACCACCCACAATGGCACTTGTCCGCTGAAATGATCCAGTGGCTAAGAAGTGCAGTACATTGAGGACCTTCTCCAGGGGGCTGAGTGCTTGGGAGCACAGGGTGGGTGATGTGAGGTCGTCCTCCCACTCACTCACCAGGTCCAGTATGATGTGTGGTGGAAACCTGTACCTCCCATGCACCTGGTCATCAGGCATCCCGAAAAGGCTGGTTCTGGGTGTGAATATTCTGGCCCTGACTATCCTCCTCCTCCTCCTTTGGTAGGCCACGCCCACTGCTGCTAGGAACGGTATGTTCATCCTGGGTCTGAGCTAGTTATTTTGTAAGCGCGCAAATTAATGCGTTGCGCGTGTTGTAGGCGAGCGTGTGACCCGCGCACCCCTCAAATCCAGTGCCCAGTCCAATAGCGTGTGGAAATTGGCGCGCACACCGGGATACAGGTGCGCAGACGTACTTGCGTGTGTAAGTGTCCGCGCACACCTGATATACACGTACATAGGCCAATCGCGTGTACACGCACTTTTGTCCAATTACACGCGATGAGACTCTGACGTGCTGTCCAATTCCACGCGATGAGACTCTGACGTGCAGTCTTTCCACGTGTGCTCTGTCATCACGTGCTGTGTGGGAAACACCCGTGCGGGTCACATCACAGACGCGCTTACGCGCTGAGGGCCTTTGGTCCAATGGATTCGCGTATGCGTGCTGATGCGCTTATGCGCTAAGGGCCTTTCCTCGGTTTTCACGCTGACGTGCAGGATTTTCACGTGCCAAATCACTCCGTACCAAGCTGGCCACGCGTAAGCACACGGAAGACCACGCTCCTGCCCAGAAGGCCGAACTACTGCCCCCCAGAGCCCCGAGCACGCTCCCACCTGCCGTCTGCTGCTGCCTGACTGCCTGCTGGCCACGTGCACTGCCATTTGCTGCCTGTACATCAGCCAGGGGTGCTGTTGCTGTGACCACCCCTGCTGGAACCGAAGACTCCCGACTGGAATTCCATCGCTCCACAGCCCAGCCCCAGGACCCAGTTGCCCACACACTCCTGCCTCTGGGGTTGTCATGTCGGGGCATACACCATCTGTGACCACTGACAACCCCCGGCCAGAGAGGCAGAGGGGCACCAGCTTCAGTGCCACCGAAGTTGGTGTCCTGGTGGAGCAAGTCCTGGGGCAGTATGATGCCCTCTTTGGAAGTTCCCGCGCCGACAAGGAAGGACGGACTCGGATCTGGACTGACATCGTGACTGCCATCAACGCGGAGGGGGTGGCAGTCCGGGACTTACAACATGTCAGGAAGCGCTGGGAGGACTTCAGGTCCAGGACCCTGAACAAGGCCCGGCGCCTCTTGAAGGCAGCGGATGCCAAGGGGCGCCAGGGCCACTTGTCGGAAGAACAGATGGGGATCCTGGAACGCATATCCCCAGCGCTCCACGTCCAGGTCCTAGAGAAGCAGACCCGTCTGGAGTCGAGCGGTGAGTGTACATGCATCCTGGTTGTGAGCAGTGCGTGTGGTGATCATTCGCCATTGTGCCGGTTGCACATCTGTTTGTATGGGGTCGAGTATGGGTGGGGGTGTACAGGGCCGTGGGGCTGACACATGCGAGGGCTGTAATGTGTGAGACATGGATGGTGCTTGTGTGTGTGGGCTTGCATGGCAAATGCAGTTGTGTGTGCACACATGTTTGGATGAATGTGTATGTAAGTAGACATGTCCGTGATGTCAGGCATGTATGTTCTTTTCGGCTGCATGTATGAGCACTGTGTACATGTGCATGTGTGTGTATTTGTCAAGGGTGCAACAGTGATGCAACATGGATGCATGTGACAGCGGTATGTGGAAGCCTGATTGGCAGATGTGACATGGATGCCTGTCTGAACAGTGCGACACTTGGGAGAGGTGTAGACATGCATGCAAGTGTGGTGGTGTGTGTACATGTGTGGTGCACTTCCTGTGTTGCATGTGATGTCTGGCTCCCCTTTGGCTGCTGATGCTGTTGTATGTGTAGGGATGGTGGTGGCAGTTGCGATATGGCTGTGGTATGGCTCATGTGTGCCAGTTGCAATGACATGTGTGTTGGGGATTGTGATGACATGTCTGAGGTTTGCAAATGCCACTCATGTGCAACTGTCATGCGTGTATGTGTCCATTGTACAGTGCCCTGATGCCTGTGTTTTGTTTCTCCCTGTCTGCAGCGTCAACTGATGAAGAGGGCGGAGAAGGTGCTGTGGAGCACAGCGGCGGGGATCCGACCCCAGCCGGAGACGCAAGGCCCGGCTCCCCTCCCGTGTTGTCATCTCGTCGGGGAGTGAGGAGTCCGGTGCCGCGTCCCAGGCCGCAGCTGCCGGGGGGAAGTCCAAGAGGCGGAGGTTGCAGTTGGACTCCTCGGCAGCAGAAGGGGCAGCTGGGACCCCACAGGGCCCAACAGGGGAAGATGGCACGGAGTCATCCAGGTTGGTGGGGGGTTTGGTGGAGGAGGGGGCCGTGCAAGCACCAGAGACGGGGTCTGGAGGTGGGGATCCCACTGGTGCTAGTGGTGCAGTGCAGGACCAGGGACAGGAGGCAGCACAGGCGGCCGCGGAGGTGCCTGTGTGCAATCCTGTCCCCGATCCTGTCCCTGCATCATCTTGCACCAGCAGGGATGCCTACGTCCAGACCCGTTTTCAGGCAGGGGATGAGCTGACGTCAACTGGCCTTCCTCTGCCTGCGGACGTGGCCATCCAGGTCCGGGTTGAGCCTATCCTGGCTGGTGTGGCGTTGCGTCAACGGGCCATGCGAGGTGACCTGCAGTCTTTTCATGGAGAGACTGCACGTCATCTCGAATGGCTCGTTGACCACGTCAGCCTGCTGGGACAGGTCACCCAGGCCGGATTCCTCCGTCTGATGGGGCTTGCTCCGACCCCCTCCTCAACTGGACCCCCTACGCGCCAGTCGTCCTCTGTGCCATCTTCCCACCCATCAGTCACCTGGGTGCCCTGTGGAGCTGCCTCTGACGGTGTGGCCAGGCTGGTGGAGGAGGCATCCCTGCCACAGTCGGGAGTCGGAGGTCCAGCAGGGGTGGCCACATCAACAAGTGCACCCCAGCCGGCGGAGGATGTGCAGGCAGCAGGAGGCAGTGCACGGGCAGAGGCAGAGCAGCAGCAGCAGCAACATGGTGGGAGACATGAAGGCTCGGGGCTTTCGACATCGGAGGGGCGGCCATCGGCCAGAGTGCAGGGGGACCCAGGACAGAGAGTGTCTTCCGTGTGGCAGCGGTTGGGCCACGCCATAGGTGCGGAGCGGCGGCGGGCGGAAGAGGCGCGGCTCACAATGGTCAGGGTGGAGAACTCCATGCGGAGGGCCCTGAGGCGGGCCGAGTGCCTCGAGGCAATCCGCAGGGGGTTGGAGGAGGACACAGCGTCGTCCCTGCGGACCATCAGGGCCATGGAACAGGACCGCCTCCGGGACATCGAACAGGAGTTCGATGATGCCCTGGCCCGGGACACCACGGAGTGAGCCGCTGGACTTGCCCGCCGCCTTTGTATATAGTTCTTTAGTTTTAGGTTTCCTTTCTTTCTAATTATGATTTGGAGTCGACGGACACTGCTCCACTTTTTGTATATAGTTGATTTTTAGGTAGGTGTTTTAGTAGGTTTCCTTTGTTCAGTTGGGCTCATGGACCCTTGGTAGTTTTTTATACGGACATGCATGTTTTTTTTTCTCATTCACATTGTAGTTAGTTTTCTTTCTTTAGCATTCTTAATTTTTTTTAATACAATTTTGTTAGCATACTTCACTGTGTGGTATCATCTCATTGGTTTCATGCATGTCATGTTGTGTGTTTTCCCATTATATTGCAACCATTGTGTGTGACGGACATGGGTTCATTAGCTTCATGAGCATTGGGGGTGTAACATGTGATTTCCATTTCCATGTGGGTGAATGGGTTACTTGGTAGGGCTTTTTGGATGTGGAGGCTGTCCATTACGCACATGATTGGGGATTGTGAGCACCTGGTGGAGGCTGCCCCTGCACTGCTGGGGGGTGGGGGTGGTGGGAGACATGAGTGGGGGCCTGGTGGAGGGTGACCCTGCACTGCCGGGGGGTGGGGGTGGTGGGAGACATGAGTGGGGGCCTGGTGGAGGGTGACCCTGGATGCTGGGGGGTGGGGGTGCAGGGGGACATGAGTGAGGGCCTGGTGGAGGGTGACCCTGGATGCTGGGGGGTGGGGGTGCAGGGGGACATGAGTGGGGGCCTGGTGGAGGCTGCCCCTGCACAGCCGGGGGGTGGGGGTGGTGGGAGACATGAGTGGGGGCCTGGTGGAGGGTGACCCTGGATGCTGGGGGGTGGGGGTGCAGGGGGACATGAGTTTGGGCCTGGTGGAGGCTGCCCCTGCACAGCCGGGGGGTGGTGGGAGACATGAGTGGGGGCCTGGTGGAGGCTGCCCATGGTGGCAGGGGGGTGGGGGTGGTGGGAGACATGAGTGGGGGCCTGGTGGAGGGTGACCCTGCACTGCCGGGGGGTGGGGGTGGTGGGAAACATGAGTGGGGGCCTGGTGGAGGGTGACCCTGCACTGCCGGGGGGTGGGGGTGGTGGGAGACATGAGTGGGGGCCTGGTGGGGGCTGCCCATGGTGGCAGGGGGGTGGGGGTGGTGGGAGACATGAGTGGGGGCCTGGTGGAGGGTGACCCTGGATGCTGGGGGTGGGGGCGCAGGGGGACATGAGTGGGGGCCTGGGGTAGGCTGCCCCTGCACTGCCGGGGGGTGGGGGTGGTGGAAGACATGAGTGGGGGCCTGGTGGAGGCTGCCCCTGGTGGCTGGGGGGTGGGGGTGGCGGGAGACATGAGTGGGGGCCTGGTGGAGGCTGCCCATGGTGGCAGGGGGGTGGGGGTGGTGGGAGACATGAGTGGGGGCCTGGTGGAGGCTGCCCCTGGTGGCTGGGGGGTGGGGGTGCAGGGGGACATGAGTGGGGGCCTAGTGGAGGGTGCCCCTGCACTGCTGGGGGGTGGGGATGCTGGGAGACATGAGTGGGGGCCTGGTGGAGGCTGCCCCTGGTGGCTGGGGGGTGGGGGTGGCGGGAGACATGAGTGGGGGCCTGGTGGAGGCTGCCCCTGCACTGCTGGGGGGTGGGGGTGGTGGTAGACTTGAGTGGGGGCCTGGTGGAGGCTGCCCCTGCACTGCTGGGGGGTGGGGGTGGTGGGAGACATGGGTGGGGGCCTGGTGGAGGCTGCCCCTGGTGGCTGGGGGGTGGGGGTGGTGGGAGACATGAGTGGGGGCCTGCTGGAGGCTGCCCCTGGTGGCTGGGGGGTGGGGGTGGTGGGACACATGAGTGGGGGCCTGGTGGAGGCTGCCCATGGTGGCCGGGGGGTGGGGGTGGTGGGAGACATGAGTGGGGGCCTGGTGGAGGCTGCCCCTGGTGGCTGGGGGGTGGGGGTGCAGGGGGACATGAGTGGGGGCCTGGTGGAGGGTGCCCCTGCACTGCTGGGGGGTAGGGATGCTGGGAGACATGAGTGGGGGCCTGGTGGAGGCTGCCCCTGGTGGCTGGGGGGTGGGGGTGGCGGGAGACATGAGTGGGGGCCTGGTGGAGGCTGCCCATGGTGGCAGGGGGGTGGGGGTGGTGGGAGACATGAGTGGGGGCCTGGTGGAGGCTGCCCCTGGTGGCTGGGGGGTGGGGGTGCAGGGGGACATGAGTGGGGGCCTGGTGGAGGGTGCCCCTGCACTGCTGGGGGGTGGGGATGCTGGGAGACATGAGTGGGGGCCTGGTGGAGGCTGCCCCTTGTGGCTGGGGGGTGGGGGTGGCGGGAGACATGAGTGGGGGCCTGGTGGAGGCTGCCCCTGCACTGCTGGGGGGTGGGGGTGGTGGGAGACATGAGTGGGGGCCTGGTGGAGGCTGCCCATGGTGGCAGGGGGGTGACGGTGGTGGGAGACATGGGTGGGGGCCTGGTGGAGGCTGCCCCTGGTGGCTGGGGGGTGGGGGTGGTGGGAGACATGAGTGGGGGCCTGCTGGAGGCTGCCCCTGGTGGCTGGGGGGTGGGGGTGGTGGGACACATGAGTGGGGGCCTGGTGGAGGCTGCCCATGGTGGCAGGGGGGTGGGGGTGGTGGGAGACATGAGTGGGGGCCTGGTGGAGGGTGCCCCTGCACTGCTGGGGGTGGGGGTGGTGGGAGACATGAGTGGGTGCCTGGTGGAGGCTGCCCCTGCACTGCTAGGGGGTGGGGGTGGTGGTAGACATGAGTGGGGGCCTGGTGGAGGCTGCCCCTGCACTGCTGCGGGGTGGGGGTGGTGGGAGACATGAGTGGGGGCCTGGTGGAGGCTGCCCATGGTGGCAGGGGGGTGGGGGTGGTGGGAGACATGAGTGGGGGCCTGGTGGAGGCTGCCCCTGCACTGCTGGGGGGTGGGGGTGGTGGGAGACATGAGTGGGGGCCTGCTGGAGGCTGCCCATGGTGGCAGGGGGGTGGGGGTGGTGGGAGACATGAGTGGGGGCCTGGTGGAGGCTACCCCTGCACTGCTGGGGGGTGGGGGTGGTGGGAGACATGAGTGGGGGCCTGCTGGAGGCTGCCCCTGCACTGCTGGGGGGTGGGGGTGGTGGGAGACATGAGTGGGGGCCTGGTGGAGGCTGCACCTGCACTGCTGGGGGGTGGGGGTGGTGGGAGACATGAGTGGGGACCTGGTGGAGGGTGACCCTGGATGCTGGGGGGTGGGGGTGGTGGGAGACATGAGTGGGGGCCTGGTGGAGGCTGCCCATGGTGGCAGGGGGGTGCGGGTGGTGGGAGACATGGGTGGGGGCCTGGTGGAGGCTGCCCCTGGTGGCTGGGGGGTGGGGGTGGTGGGAGACATGAGTGGGGGCCTGCATGAGGCTGCCCATGGTGGCAGGGGGGTGGGGGTGGTGGGAGACATGAGTGGGGGCCTGGTGGAGGCTGCACCTGCACTGCTGGGGGGTGGGGGTGGTGGGAGACATGCATTGTTGATCAGTAGTGCAAGGTGACATGTGGGTTGGCTGGGGGCATGCCCATGGTGGATGGGCTGCCTGCGGGACATGAGCAGGGGTGCAGGGTAGTCCCCCGTGGTGTGGGCTGCCTGCAGGGGCCGTGGAGGTTCTGGAGCGTACACCTGGGAGGACCCACAAGGCCAATTCACGTGTAGTACTCCCCAGAACCCCTGAAATACACATTCCCTGCTGGTATCGCGTGTGCAGCTTACCGCGCACCCCTGAAATACACGTACCCTGCTCGCACTGGGCCAATCGCGTGTGGAACTTCCCGCGCACCCCTGAAATACACGTACCCTGCTCGCACTGGGCCAATCGCGTGTGTAACTTCCCGCGCACCCCTGAAATTCACGTACCCTGATGGAATCGCGTGTGGAACTTCCCGCGCACCCATGTAATACACGTACCCTGCTCGCACTGGCCCATTCGCGTGTGGAACTTCCCGCGCACCCCTGAAATGCACGTACCCTGCAGAATTCGCGTGTGGAACTTCCTGCGCACCCCTGAAATACATGTACCCTGCTCGCACTGGGCCAATCGCGTGTGTAACTTCCCGCGCACCCCTGAAATACACGTACCCTGATGGAATCGCGTGTGGAACTTCCCGCGCACCCATGTAATACACGTACCCTGCTCGCACTGGCCCATTCGCGTGTGGAACTTCCCGCGCACCCCTGAAATGCACGTACCCTGCAGAATTCGCGTGTGGAACTTCCCGCGCACCCATGAAATACACGTACCCTGCTCGCACTGGGCCAATCGCGTGTGGAACTTCCCGCGCACCCCTGAAATACACATACCCTGCTCGCACTGGGACTATCGCGTGTGTAACTTCCCGCGCACCCCTGAAATACACGTACCCTGATGGAATCGCGTGTGGAACTTCCCGCGCACCCATGTAATACACGTACCCTGCTCGCACTCGCCCATTCGCGTGTGGAACTTCCCGCGCACCCCTGAAATGCACGTACCCTGCAGAATTCGCGTGTGGAACTTCCTGCGCACCCCTGAAATACACGTACCCTGCTGAAATCGCGTGTGGAACTTCCAGCGCACCCCTGAAATACACATACCTTGCTGAAATCACGTGTGGAACTTCCCGCGCACCCCTGAAATCCACGTACCCGGCCAAATCGCGTGTGACACTTCCCGCGCACCCCGGTATACACGCACACGTATTTTTTGTCAGCGGGTCCGTGTTTGTGGGTACCCCTTTGCACGTCATTTGTCCTGGAGGGCCACAGTATAGGACATTCTTCATGGCAGTATATAGGTGCTATTTGTTGGCGCACCTTTTGGCGCACATTTCTTACAGCCGCAGAGACGCTACCGCCTGCTTTCTTGTGGCGGTCGTGTTTGTGCCTGTGCGCTGGTTTGAGCGTGCGCTTTTTTGCCCTATTCTATTCCATGAATACGTGTTGTAGGCGAGCGTGTGGGCGTTCCGCGCACTTGTGCCCTGTACTTCCCCCGTGACGCCCACGTTTTGGCAAGTTGTTCTCCATTCCGAGTGTTACGCCCGTGTTCCGCCTACTTTTGTTGCGTGCGCCGCGCTATGTGCGATTTTCGCTCTGGCCTGTGCGATTTTCGCTGTGACCTGGCGCACGCTGTTAGATGGCCTGTGCGCCAACGTGCGCCGCGCACTTTTTTATCGCACATCCGCTGGTTTTCTCGCGCACGGACTTCCATGAATCGATGTGCGCTTCTTTTCGTGCGATATTCGCACTTGCACTGCGATTTTCGCTATTCCACTCGATTCGCACGTTTTTGCCCACTTGCGCCGCGCTAATTATTCCATGAATCGGCCTGTTAGTTTGGTCTTCAGAGATCTTTGTGCAACCTACATTAATATCTTCGAATCCTGGCATGTCTCCCACTCGCTTCATCATTTCTCACTTGATAAAATGTGTGATATCTCTTATTTACAATTGAGTGAAGCTACAAGAATGCACTGTGATTGAGCTAAGTGTGTTGCTTCAGCCAAATAGATCAGATGGGATTCAAAATACTGTCCTTCAAGGGCCCAATCGCAACACCTTTCAGGATAACCACTAGGTAAATTATTCACATTAAGATGCAAATATATTGTGACAGGGTCAGGGTCATGGACGTGTTATGCGGGAACAGGGATTCCTCTCAACCTTTTGCCATGCGGCCTACCTGGGGTTTTAACAGAGCCAGCCCTGCCCTAGAGGTGGGGTGAAGCAGTTGGTAGGGCCCAGTCCCTGCCCTCTACATGTGCCATTCTTGTTGAGAATGGTACCACTGACTCTCACCCAATTAATAATGAACCCTTTTGTTGCCAGAATTCATTCGGGGTCATTACAAGTTTGCAGATGGCAAACAGAATTTCCCACCGCCTGATACCTGGCATTTATGGGATATTACAGGTGGCGGGAATGCCGATAATTCCTCATTACATGGAGTCTCATAGGATTCCATGGTAGGAATTACCCGAATGAATGGCACTGGTGTTACCGGTGCTGGTAATTCTGGCAGTTTATTGCCAGTGCGGGGCTGATTTACATCCAGCTCTTGGCTGTAAGTAAATTAGGTAACCCCCACAGCAAACCTGTGGTTTGGCAGGGCAATAAAACTGCCAGGAACAGATTTACCAGCATTTTTACCAGCACATTTACCGTTCTGCTAAACATGTAATTACCCCCTTTGTGTATTGTTGCAGAACTACTAGTCCCAGAAGGTCATGTAATCATGTAAAAGTTACCAGTCACTTCATCCAACTGACGAATGGATCCGCCAGCCAAGTCATGCTGGAACAAAAATACAACTCCAGCAGCCCATCAAAACAACAAACAAGTTTCATTGTATCTCCAGGACTACAGCTAAAGCACTCAGCCCCACAACAGAGACACTGGTTCTACCTCTATGTGTGGAAAGGGGGCTGGGCTAAAGAGAGCTTGCAGCACCTACAGGTGTTGTAGCCCAATCCTGAGGGGATGTGAAATACTAAATTGGCAAAGAGATAAGATTAGCAAGACAATCAATGAAAGGGGAGGAGAGGACTGGAAAGGGAATTTCGTCCTATAAAAACCCTGCAGAAGCTAAAACGAGTGATGGGTGTTCGGGTGTGGTCAAGTGGAGTGTAGACAGATTGAGAGACCAGGCAGAGGTGTCGGAATAGAAAATATATCGTGCCTCCTATTTTGGAAAATATATTTAATATTGGCCTACCCCAAGCTGCTTGAAAGTCACTTGCGAGAAAATCTGCGTTGCAAGGTCCTGACCTTTAATCCATGTAGGTCGCCATTTTAGGTCAAACTGCCATTTTAGGATTTGTGTGGAAAAGTCACCCTGTGAGCTAAAATGGTGGACAATGTCATTGCAAAATACAACATGGCCGTCTTGACCTCTGTACATCGTTAATGTGTAATCTGCCTGCAGGCTACTTGTTGAGGTCATGAACTGAGACCTCGTCCTACGTTGACCTATGTGTAAAAAGATTACTCGCGCAATGAAACCAATCCACGAGTATATATTATGATCATGTTTTTACATGTTGAACAAAGAACATTTGTTTTACTACATTGCATTAATGTTTAAGAAGACCTGCAATGCGAAACTTTAGAATACACAGTGAATGCATACGCTTATTGTTACAAGTAATAAAAACAAACCAGTTAGATGCGGTTATTTGGGATTCGGCAATGAACCCTAGAATTGGTGATGTATAAAGTGGAATATTAACCCGAAGTGGGGCTGGATATAGTGGCCACAAAATTTATAAAAGGCGAATGCATTCTAATGTACAGCGTCTCTCACTGAACACACTGAACCACGCTGGAGTTCATTGTGTTGTACTGAGGGCCGATAGCCATCAGACTTTGCACTGTTTTTGTAATTGACTTCAGTAGAGAATAAAGTACTTTGTATGTTCTTTTGTAACCCGTGTTCTGTGTATTATCTTTTGGGGTACTCAGCCTCGATATTTTGTTTCTGTTTTCACAGTTGGCGCCCGAATAGGGACCCTCAAGATTGATGCCGGATTGTTGAAGGTTGGCACACGTTATCGGACCAGGATCGGACGGTGTGACAAAAAGTAAGGGGCCCCTGGATGAGACGCGACACCTCAGCAGCGCTGCACGATCCGATCCCTGGACGACTAGCCTGTGGTCTGAGACGGCATCTTGACGAGGGTCCACTTATCGAGGAGGGCAGATTTGCCGAAATCACCATACACGAGGTAAAATTAGTTAGGTAAGATTCTTAGAAGTACCGATCGGTCCTCCTTAGGTTTGGCCAGGTGAGTCATGACCCGACTCTTAATTTGACCCTGGCAATTTGAATTTTGGCGCATTGTATCTGCAGACACAATTATTGACCAGGTAACACCAAGAATTTGAGATATGCCTGGGAAATTGTCTACCTGCGTTAGGGCATTATTCCGCAGTGATAGACAATCTTTGGAATTTAGCCGTCCCGCACCACAGAAGGGGTTGCCGGCATGTACTATGTACTGTAAGCATGGCATTGGAAGTATAGCATTTAATGATATTTGGCACAGACAAACCAGACATGCCTCCGAACTTCAGTGGCCAATCAACGGTAGTTTTGAGATCCTTCGCATTGAATATTTGGAGTAAAAAAAAAAAGGCTAGACCTGCAGCATTTGATGTTTTGCAGAATTGGAAAAAAGAAGAATTACAACAGCTTAAAAGTAGAGAGAAACATGCGCGCCGTCATAAAACGATTGCCGAAAACTCATTATTATATGACTAGGATAAACAGTCTGAATCGGCTAAAAATATGGAAAGGGATTTCTCACTTGGTATTCAGAAAATCTATCCTTCCAAATATCTTCATGATTCTGATGAGTTTTTTGAGAAAATATTAAATGAACAAAGGCCTGGTGCCTCTGCACCACCTCCGTATGTTCCCCTTCTCGCTGCTGTACCTTTTCCTGTTGTTATTCCTGCTCTTCCTGCTCAACCTGTTGTTCCTACTCCTCTGGCTTTTGTCCCTCCACCTGCTCCTCTGCCTCTTTTTGTCGCACCAGTTATAGTACCTCCATCAAATTTGCCTTCCCCCCTCTTCCAAGTGGTCTTGGGCCGCTTGTAATCGATCATGGTGCAGGTTCAAAGGTTGTCACTCGCAGCACTGTACCACCAGAGAAGAAACGTGAGTTAATTGCATGGGCTAAGCATTGTATGGAGAAGGATGATCACGCTAGTGTTTTTTTCCACACTTTTTAATACAGATAATTTTCCAGAGAAAAATGTTTTTATTGAAGGTTTGGGGATTCAGTTATGTATAATGTTGGGAAGATTGAATAATGCGGATGTTCCGCAAGGGTTAAGGGATCTAAATACTTTAGCACTTTCCAGAGACACTGTGGAGAAGGTAAATGAGCTTGTTGAGAGGTTATTTGAGTATAGAAAGGAGTTATAAAGGATACGGAATGAGGATGATGAAAAGCAAAGTATGTATGTACAGAAACGGTACCTTCTGTGTCGTAAACCGATATCGGAGGAAATGCGAATTTGTAAGAAAGATGCGATTAGATGGATTTCAGACATATCGATAACTCCAGTTTAGGTATATGACACATATAGTCAATATATGTTGGAAATGCAGACGAAAGTGATACAGGTAATGGTAGAGTACCTGCAGGATGAATGTGTAAAGAGGAAGATTAGTTGTCCCACAGAGTTATTGAATATTTATAAAAGAGCTTTTTCACTTGACACTTCTTCGACTGATTTAGCGCTCGACTTGGCTCTGTTGCTTAGTAAGGGCTCAGAGTCGCCTACATCTCAGTTGCCTATGAGACAGGTCCCTCCGACATTTGTCCCGAAGGTTGAGGTTGCGGCCAATGCTGCTCAAGATATAGCCGCTGTGGACATTCCCGCACATTATGTATCACAGTTTGTTCACGTCCCGTTTTCACGACAGGAATTGAACACCATTAGACAGACTATTCCTGATATTAGGACAAATCTGACAGGGTCTTATAAAGAGATAGAATCTGTTTTGCAATCCTCAGTGTTCACTTTAGGTGACATTGATTTATAGTTTCCAGTACTCCTGCCCGTAGATTTATGGAAACAAGTTAGAACTATTGACGAAGTAACCGGGTTGGGAGATACATGGGCGACTTTAACTAGGCTCGATGGGGAAAGGCCAGCTGGTGAAAGACCACAACAGGTGATATTAACTCTGCCTGATAGAATTATTGCTAAATTAAAAACCATAATTCCCGTAAAAATTATTATTTGGGACAAACTTACGGCCTGTGTCCAAGGAAAGTCTGAGGGTGCTACCGAGTTTTTTAATCGGTTCAAACAGGTATTTTCAGATTTCAGTGGACAAGACTTAGGCACAGAGTCTGGGAAAAGATTATTTATTGGACAAATATGTAGGTGGATTGCTGCCTGGCATCCAGTCACAGATTAGGTCCTCTGAGAGCGCTTGGCAGGCAAAATCGCAATCAGAATTACTGCACATGGCTAAGTACTATGAGAATCATGTCAATAATGAAAAAGGTAGGATTGAAAAACTGAAAGGTGATTTAAAAACTAAGGTGCTATTGCAGCAAATTGTCAGAGGCCCCAGAGGGGGTAACTCTCAGGGTAGAGGTCAGTATGTCCCACAGGGGAATGTGCCCTTGGGTCCTGTGAGTATTAATCAATGTGCTTATTGTCGACGAGAGGGTCATTGGTGAGCACAATGCCCCGTCCTTCAACAGAGGTCAAATAATAATATGGGTAGGCGATCCAGAGGTCGCCCGGGCGGAGGGGGCCCTGGTAGAGGTCAGTTTACACAGGACCCTCAACAGCTTTTTTCACAGGACAATCAGACTCCGAGTGCGGACACTAGGAACATATTCGATCATCCTTCCGCTGCATATTTATCTCAAGAGCTTCCCGTTGATAATATTCTGTTTCGTTAGGATTGCCCAAACCAGGGTTTGGAACCTACACCTATTCCTGTCAATCAGAAAGGTCCCTACGTTGAAATGATAGTGGGAAATAGGAAACATCAGTTTTTGATAGATACTGGAGAACAGAAGTGTTCCATTGATCGTTCGTGGGTTCCAAACATTCCACTGTCAGGGCAAACCAATGTTTCTGTAGGGTTTTCCGGTACACCAGTTGTTTGTCCGGTCTCTATGCTGGTACCTATTTCTTTGGGTCCCTTTACAGACCAGTGTCTTTTTCTATTGACCTCGGATTTTGGGGAAAACTTGCTGGGGTTGAATTTGTTAAAAGAATTGAATGCAGTGATTTATTGTTCTTCCGATGGAGTGCGCTTGACGATTTCACCGCAGCAATCTTCTGCCTCGCAATTTCTGACTAGAACTTTGCCTCCAGAATTTATTGATGTACCAGAGAACTTGTGGGCTGTTGACGACAACGATGTCAGTGTTTTGCAGATTGAGCCTGTTAAGATAGTTTTGAAACATGGAATTGAGCTGCCACGCATTCCCCAGTATAAGATTTCGGTTGAGGGCGAGCGAGCTTTGAAATGTATTGTTTCCAATTTTGTGCACCGCGGTGTGATTGAAGAAATTTCAGGAAGTTTGTGTAATAGTCCGATTTTACCTGTGTACAAGTAAGGCTATAATGTAATTCCATTTTGTATTATGATTAATTTACGTGCCATTAATAAAGTTGTGGCACCGCAATTTCCAATTGTGCCTGATGTAACGACAATCCTAACCATGATTCCAGCTACAGCTACTTACTTTAGTGTTGTGGACCTAAAGAATGCGTTCTTTAGTATTCCTATACGCAATGATAGTAGATATTTGTTCCCGTTTACCTTAGGGGGACGCTCATTTACATTTACTCGTGCACCTCAAGGGTACACAGAGAGTCCTAGTATTTATAGTAGGGCTTTGAAAGAACAACTTGATACCCTTGAATTGCCCTCTACCTGCACTTTGCTTCAGTACGTTGATGATTTGCTTCTGGCTGCTGACTCAGAGAGTGCCTGTAAGGAGGGCAGTGTGTTACTACTTATTCATCTAGCTAAGCATGGTCACAAAGCTTCGCTTAAAAAGTTTCAATATTGTTGTCAGGAGGTCGCCTATTTAGGCTATCTCCTGTCAAAGGAGGGAAGAAGATTGACACCTGAAAGAATAAAACATATTTCTGGCATGTCTGTCCCAAATACGCAGAAGGAAGTTAGGGCCTTGATAGGTATGGCTTCTTACTGTAGGATGTGGATCCCATATTTTTCACTAGTGATAAAACCGATATTGGCCTTGACGAAGAAGGGCATTTCTTCGCCGTTGCCATGGACCTCAGAACAGCAGCAATCGCTTGACTTGCTTAAGACTGCATTATGCTCTGCACCAGTTTTGGGCACACCAAACTATGAAAAGGCCTTCGTATTATTTGTGCATGAATGTGATGGATGTGCTTTGGCTGTATTGACGCAGGAGCATGGAGGGAAGAATAGGCGGTGCGGTTACTATTCCTCCGCCCTTGATCCTGTAGCATGCGCTTTGCCAAGATGTTTGCGCGCTGTCGCTGCTGCGTCTGTAAAGCAGAGTGAGGGAATGGTCCTAGGCCATGATTTGACCCTGATGGTGCCTCACTCTGTAGAGGTTCTATTCAACCGAACTCAAACGCAACACCTCACTTCTGCACGGTTGATGAGATATGAATTGTTCTTGTTTTCTCCTCACATTCAAATTAAGAGGTGTTGTGTCCTTAATCCAGCTGAACTCCTACCTTTCCCGCAAGATATTACTTGCGGCGATGAAGACTCACGTGATTGTTTGTATACGACCGAACAAGAAACAAAGGGCAGGATTGATTTGAAAGATACCCCTTTGGATAATCCGCAAGGAGAGCTGTTTTGTGATGGCTCTTGCTTTAAACTTCCGGATGGTACATCCACAGCCGCTTATGCAATCACTACCTTGAGCACGGTTGTGGAAACTAAGAGAATTACGCATAATTCTGCGCAGGCCGCAGAGATTATAGCATTAACCCGAGCTTGTGAACTTTCTGAAGGGCTTGTAGTAAATATATATACTGATAGTCAGTATGCCTTTGGGGTGGTTCACAACTTTGGGAGACTTTGGTCGGAAAGAGGATTCCTAACCTTGCATGGCACCAATATCCAACATGGCACCCTAATAGTGCAACTACTCTCAGCACTTGCGCTCCCTACTCAGTTAGCAGTTGTAAAATGTGCAGCACATCACAAGATTGTAGATAACATTGGAAAAGGGAATGCTTTCGCTGATCAAATAGCTAGACAAACTGCCACTGATCTCTTTACGGAGATATATGTTTCCAGGGAGACTGAAAATGCTAATGTGATGAATGAGGGCGTGGGGTCTGTACGGGATATCCAAGCCGATGCCACAGTAGAAGAAGCTAAGAGGTGGGCTGAGGGCTTTGGAAAACTTGATGATGATGGGTGTTGGGTGGACACGGTGCATGGAAAATGGTTACTTCCCGATGCTTATGTGATGATGATGGTTGTAATGGCACATGGTCCTACACATGTGTGTGCCCAACAGATGACGAAAATGTTAGAAAAAGTTTGGGTAAACGATAAAATTTCAAAAATTGCTCAGCACTACGTCCAGAATTGTATGATTTGCTTACAACATAATGTGGGAAAGGGGACAGCAACCCCGAGGGGAAGTTTTGGGCTACCCTCTGTCCCATTTGAAGTAATTCACTTTGAGTTCATTGAAATGGAGTGATGCAACAATTTAAAATATGTATTGGTAGTCATTTGTGCCTTTAGTAAGTGGGTTGAGATTTTCCCTGTTAAAGATGCTACAGCTATGACCACTGCGAAAACTATGTTAAAGGAGTAATATCCCCGGTTCGGGTTGCCCAAGAGTTATCTGGTCGGACAATGGTCCACACTTTGTCGCCGCTGTAATCCTACAGATATGTACCGCGTTACAAATTGACAAACGGTTCCATTCGGCCAGACATCCTCAGAGCGCCGGACTAGTAGAAAGACACAACGGTATCATCAAGAACAAGCTCGCTAAGACGTGTGCCAGCACCAAACTAAAATGGCCGGACGCCTTACCGATCGTGTTACTAGCTATGCGTACAACCCCTCAAACTAAGACTGGGCTCTCTCCATTTGAGGTGGTAATGGGGAGACCTGCCAATATCTGGAATTTACCAAAATGTCGAAATTTTAGAAATATTGAAAATGTACTTCTTTCAGATTATTGCAGCCAATTGACTAAAAACCTGTATTTGATTTACCACCAGGTACGAGAGGCCTTGCCTAAGCGGTACAAAGGCCCGGGCCACGGCATACGACCAGGGAGCTGGGTGCTCATTAAATCATTTGAGCACACCTCCTGCCTCACACTTCGCTGGCGTGGGCCTTTCCAGGTCCTGTTGGTCACCAAACCAGCGGTGCGGGTAGCTGGCCAAAAGAATTGGATCCACGCGTCACACATCAATAAACTTCCTCACCCTGTGCCACACATTACAGAAGAAGCAGAACCCCTCGCTGATACTGCAACTGATGATCCCAAAGCAGTAAGCAGCACTGAGAGTGTGTCAGAGAATATCTCTAAGCTCGAAAGGCTTGGGGAAGCTGCCATTTTGTTTCCACACTCTCCACAAATTCTGCGCCCGGAAACAGCTGTTTTAAATTCAGCCTCTTCATCTGTTCCTGATACGTTGCTTCCAACGGGAAGTGACGAGACATTGTTTCCGGATCAATCAGTACCAGGAACAGCCAGATATCACTTGCGTCCAAGAAAATAGACATAAATACGGCACGGTTCGGCTGTGCATACAAGGAAGGAAAAGAGTCATCGAGGGCTTGCTTTTGCCCAAATTTGAAAAAGGGTATTCTGTTGGCTAGGGTTTTGGAAGGACACAAAAATCGCACGACCGGGGGGTCGCCAGCAACGAACATTGGGTTTTCCGTTTGAAGACTGCTCTGCCTGCTACCGCCACCGCTCGTATTGGACTTGTAAATAAGGGGGTGACCAACCGGGACGATAGACAAAATGCCTGGGCCCCGAAAACGTATTGCTGTATTTTTGTAATAATATTTGGTTTTATAATAGGCACTATTGTAGGCCTCTGGTATTTAGAAGAAGCTTATCCTTTAGAGTTTTCACTACCGACTAAAAATGTACCCACTGTCCATACACCTTTAATGCATTCGCATACTTTGTCCCCTAGAGATTCCCAGCACAGACAAAGGTATCACAATAATACACTGTTACTTATTATGAACGCTACACATGCCATTTTTAATAGGTCCACTTGCTGGGTCTGTTCACATTTACCGCAACACGGTGATAAGGGGCTAGGTTGGTATATTCATCCTTTACCGTTGACAACTGCTTGCTATGCTTCTCTTAGAGCTGTTCTTTGGCCGATGGAATGATAGCGTCTCAGGGAACTTTGATGGCACCAATTTGAATAGTTTTGAGATACGTGTTTTGACTCCCCTGGGATGCTCTCTTTTTGCAAATAGGAGTAAACCGAATGTTGCTTCTATTAGGCCTTCTGATAGACTTTCTCGTCCCTTTCAATCTTTGATTTCCTTTAAAATGGCTCTGATAGGCAATAAGGATGCCATGCCTCCTTCTTACACTGTCAACCATAGCCCCGATTCAGTTTCTTTCTGCATACAGAGGAATGGCACTCGGTCAATGGGAGTTTTAAGGTTGTGCCAACGTTGCAAATTTGACTGGGAAAGACAGACCTTTGTATGTAGGTGAACCTGTCTATTTTGTTTGCGGTAATGTAGCGTTTCCATGGTTGCCCAGGGATTGGCAGGGAACCTGTTATTTAGGGATCCTGTTACCTGGCGTGTTCATAGCAAGTATTATAGAAATTTCAAAAGCTCGTCCATGACGGGATGAGAATGGTGACACCCCAGCACATGTTTTGGGAGATATAGCGAAATCAATTGTGCCATTTTGGGGGCAGATAGCGAATTCAGAGGATATCAGGAGACTAGCGAGAGTACTGGAGAGAACCATCAACCGGACCATGGATATACTCTACAATATGACATTAGAGCAGAAAGCAATAAGATTAGTAGCACTCCAAAATCGGATGGCATTAGATGTCATTTTAGCTGAGCGTGGTGGAGTATGCAAATTAGTGGGATCCGCTTGCTGTGTTTTCATACCGGATTCCTCCCCAACTATCTTCAAGGCAATACAGAATCTGCACATTCTTAGTTCCGAAGGCCACGTACCCGAGGGCAATTGGGATCTCAGTGCTTGGTTCGGGGACTTCTTGCGATCTTGGGGTTGGAAGGTACTTTCGGTCATATTAACTATTTTAGGTATTATGTTGTTCCTTTGTTGCTGTATTCAGTGTCTGCTGGTATGTGTTCGATGCTAGGGGGATGTTGCGCACAAGCAATAGATTCGATAGGCCATAAGGTGTATGCCTCAGATAAGACTTCCACAGAATATGTGTTAAAAGAGATATTAGTAAAAGACCTAATGGCAATAGATATTTCAGATAATGATTCAGGGTATATGGATACTTATGCATGGAATTATTCGCAAGGAAACCCAAAGGAGTTTTTAGCACTTGGCATAGGCCAAAAGGAGGGTTTGTCGGAATAGAAAATATATCGTGCCTCCTATTTTGGAAAATATATTTAATATTGGCCTACGCCAAGCTGCTTGAAAGTCGCTTGCGATAAAATCTGCATTGCAAGGTCCTGACCTTTAATCCATGTAGGTCGCCATTTTAGGTCAAACCGCCATTTTAGGATTTGTGTGGAAAAGTCACCCTGTGAGCTAAAATGGTGGACGATGTCATTGCAAAATACAACATGGCCGTCTTGACCTCTGTACATCGCTAATGTGTAATCTGCCTGCAGGCTACTTGTTGAGGTCATGAACTGCAGTTTGTTGTGTTGTACCGAGGGCCGATAGCTATCTGACTTTGCACTGTTTTTGTAATTGAATTCAGCAGAGAATAAAGTACTGTGTATGTTCTTTTGTAACCCGTGTTCGGTGTATTTCCTTTTGGGGTACTCAGCCTCGATATTTTGTTTCTGTTTTCACAGAGGAACGATGGTGGACCAGAGTGTTGCAAAAATGGTGTTGAGTTTGTTGCTGGTTATGTCTTGGTAGTAAGAGAGAGCAGTTTCTGATTGATAGAAAGGTTGCGAATTAGAGAGTGGTTCTTGAAACATGTGACAGAGGATAGGAAGAGAGTATAGGGAGTGATTGGGTGAGAATAAGGAGAGTGATTGAGAGAGTGAAAGAAGTGTACGGTGAAGAGGGGGAGGAGAGTAGAGTGGGCAGAGGAGGTTAGAGTGGCAAAGGGAGAGTAGAGTGGAGAGGTGAGGATAGAGTACATCACAGAGGGTGGAGAAGAGCAGGGAATGGAGGTGAGGGGATAGATTGGAGATTTTAGTGGATAGGAGAGTACAGAGGGGTAAGTACAGTAGAGAGGGGAGAGGAGAGTGGGAAGAGAGAGGGGAGAGGAACAGGATGAGAGAGTGTGAACATCAGAGGGACATAAGAGAGGGGGCAGGAAGGATTGAACCAGAGTATTTGATATTGGAGTATTTGATATTGGTACTTTAAAAACCCATCAAGTCCAGAAAGTGTTGGTCTAGGGCATCCCTAGAAGATTGCTGGATGGAGTCAAATGTTTAAGGCTGATTGCCTTTAGTCTCACACCAACAGCTAGTATAAGGTAGGCGTACCAATCGCGAGCTGGAAAATATGTGGGTTAGCAATGCCTGGTTTAGGGTGGTGGCAGACCACAGGATGTTGAGAGAGGGAATCTTTTTAGAATACCTTTCCTGCACCCTGACCAGAGAAAAAGAAACATTGAGTCTGATAATTTCCAAAATAAAAACCATTGAACCATCCTTTGGAGTTTGGGAGCAATTGAAGCCATTCATGAAAGTATATTTTCTGTATACCTTGAACACCTGGGCGAGCTCAGCCCCGGAACCCCTGGCATTCAAAATCCCTGTGCTCTGTTGCTGGTGTCGGTATGAGGTTGTGAAGCCCAAGGAGATTGCTGGTTATATTTCATTCTCCCTGTAGACCACACATCTGCAACACAGAGGAGAATTGAAATTGAAACGTTTTCTTCAGTTTCCTTCAGTTTTCTTAATCTCTGCTTCTGCTATACTGAATACCTCCCTAGAGTGCGAGGAGTAAGATAAGTGGTGAGGGTAAGGGATGTGTGTATGTGAGACAGAGGGTAAGAGAGGAGAGATGGGAGGGAAAGATGGGGAGTGGGAGTGATAGTGAGAGTGAGTGGGAGAAAGGAATATGCAGAGGGAGATAGAGGGACAGAGAAGAATCAAGGGTGTGGGAAAGAGGGACATGAGAGATAAAGAAGGAGGAAAATAAATCAACAGGAGAAAGAAGAGAGAAAGTGAAAATGGAGAGAACACACACAACAGAAAGGAAACGAGTGTGAGAGAGAGGGTTGTAAGACTAGAGAGAGAGGGATAGAGGAAGAGCAAGAAAGGGCAAGAAAGGAGATATTAACAAAATGACAGACAAGGAGAGAGTAGTGGGGCAATCTAAGAATGGTAGAGGGAGGGAGAGATGTTAAGGTGGGAGAAAGACAAAATGAAACAAGGAGAGTGATGGGTGAACCATTAAGGTAGCGAGTGAGGGATAATAAAAAGAACATATATTTTGGAATGGAGCGCAAAGTGAATTTACAATACAAAATAGGGGCGAGTGAGAGAGATTGGGTGTCAAGAAGAGTATGTCACAGAGGTGCTATTTGAAATGTCCAACACCTTTCATTGTGTAGTCTGTGGTGTGCTACACATCCAGAATGAATGCATAAAAAGGACAACTTAGTTGTGAAAATGGACATGCCTGTGTTATGCATCAGTAGGGCCTACTATCCTAGCTTCACTCTAGCCGAATGTGGAAACCCATGTTCCAGTCACATAACACCAGACCCACAACAACATTGGGCTAATAGGGGGTTCAACATACTACTCCCCTCACCCTAAAAAACTCTGGGCCATTGCTGAGTGGACCTCACTAATCTATAGGGTTTTCTTGAACACAGGATATGAAACGGATAAAACAAGGTGTCTCAAACTGCATGGCTGGCACATTAACAAAGGCCTGGCAATTGTTTCTTTTGCAGAATTGATTATTATCAACAGCAGTTTTCACATGCAAGAACCTTTAGGCAAGTGGAAAAGGGATGGTATATTTCCAAGTGAAAGCCCAACACAGTTGGAATTACCTACACATTCTGTACTTGCTGCCAAGACATTTATTTAACAAAAAGGCATACCATGTAGAGTGAAATGGATAAAATCATACAATCAATGAAGTCAGGTCTTAGTTATAAACAATTATCTGATTGAATTGCATGTTCACTATTAAATGATGTCTAATCAGAATAGCTTTGCTTTGAAATATCATTTAAATATTTTTAAACATAAACACAAAAAATGCTTTACTGAAACACATATGTACCTGATGCAAATAAACTGCAATTTTCATATTGGCATGTTAAAAGGGAATATGCAGACTTTTACTATGTGTATTTTAGTATGGTACTAGGAAATGATAAACAGATTGTTAATTGCAAATCACACATACAGTTTGGTATAGTTATGTTTAGTATAGTTATAAACAGACAAATGCATTATGTCAGTGTTATAATGATTAAAGACAAGGTAAATTGCACATCTCTGGTATTTGGGGTGCAATATCTCATGTTGCTTGTATGTTCTATAAACTTAAGCTTTTAACTTTGTTTGACTTGAACTTAATGTTTAAGCAGAGTTCAGGTTTCTTGGGACCAGAAATGCACATACACTGTTATGTTCACTGTGACCAAGACATTAAAAAAGGTAATGGTGGGGGGGCGTGGCTTGGCGCCGATGAAGACGGACGCGTAGCCGGGCAGCTCCGTCCCACAGAGCACAAAAAAAATATGGCATATTATATCTAAACAAATATTTTACCTACCTTTCCCTGTCTGCGCAGCGTTCTGGACCCCGACCTGGAACGCCTCAACGAAACTCGTCGCAGTTCCTCACAATTCCTCCAACGTCGCGGGTTCCGGAAGCTTGATCCTGACGACCGCGGCTGCCGCCCTCCACAGTCCACAGCACATGAAGTAAGTGCCGGCGTCACGCCCACTGCGACGCGCCGGCTGCGGCCTGGTCGGCCCTCCCCCATTCGCATTGCCGCCTCTGGCGAAGGCGCGCAACTGCCCTGAATGCCAAAACCTCCTTTAACAAAGGAGAGGGAGGTAAAAATAAATAAAAAGGAGGGGAAAGGAGGGAAGGGAAGTGGAGGAGGAAGAAAAAAGAAATAGAAAGGAAAACAGAACTTTTTTTTTTTTTTTTTTTTTTTTTTTCTCTCAGCTTTCTTAAAAAGATTAAGAAAAACGGAAGCAACACTGAGGTACTGACTGCAATAATATCATTCCCATTATATACCTCTTCTCAACAGTAATTCTGAAGAACTTTCTCCTGTTACCCTAAGCTTTTTGTGGCAAGTAAAACTTGGAAAAGCACATTGTATTATTCCAGCAGACAGTATGCATTTCGAGTTATAACAGCGGCGCATCCTTTGCTGTTCTTCTATTTTATGGACGGTATATATCTGACCTACTTATATCCTCACTTTCTACGAACTCTAAATGCAACATATTGCAATATATCAAAAACCAGGCACTTCCATAATTCTAAAAGGCACCTACTTTTTACTGGTTATCCGTATAATTGGAAGCATACTATTGATGCAAGGCTGGTAGTACTACTAATATGTACCTGAGTTTACGCCTTATTATCTAAGAGTGCTCCTATTAACCTCCTACAACAGGAGGAGTACTACATTTATAATATGGATGTAATAATTGTAAACTCACGGTTATAGAGTCTCACATATCAGGAGTCAAGAGTCTCTATACTTCCGAATACCACAAGCCGTTTGCTTAACTGATCTTTTTGGAAATGATACTTACAATTGCTTTTTCTTAACAATTACCAGCGACTCTTAACAGCTTAACATCAATGTTTATAACCATACGCTCTACTACTGTTCTCTTATACACTTATCACAACTAATAACATGGCGGCTAATAAAAAAAACAATTCCTCCACTACCAAAGAACCTATTATGCCTGCTTCCAACCTCAAAAGACCCAAAAGCGATTCTCCTCCACCGTTGAGCATCTCAGACCCTGCCATAGAAGCAATTCTATCTGAAATTAGATCTCTCAAACCCTTTATAGAGACCACAAATCTAAAACTACAACAGCTGGATGATAGATGGAAAGGATTTGAGAACAGAATGGATGAGGTTGAGAAAAGAGTAGGTCTAGTAGAAGAAACTACTCCTAAAGTAGCGCTTCTGGAAAAGTCAATTAAGGATCTTCAAAAACACAATGAAGATTTGGAAAATCGTAGTAGGAGAAACAACCTCCGTATTTCAGGTCTACCAGAGGGCACAGAAGGATCTGACGCCATTATCTTTTTGCAAAAATTTCTAATAACTCTGCTTCACCTACCCCCTGATTTAAAGCTCAATATTCAACGCGCTCACAGAGTTGGTCAAGCAACCTCCTCAACCTCTCATCGACCACCAACCAGAACACTGATTATCTATCTACTAGAATACTCCCAACTTCAGCTCATCATAGCTGCTGCTAAAGAACGCAAATCTCTCATATGGAATGGCAATAAGATCTATATATCACAGGATGTAGCTAAAAGCACAGCTCAGCGAAGAAAAGTATTCTTATCCTTCCGTCCAGCCTTGAAACAGTTCAATATACGTTATGGTTTATACCACCCCTGCTCCTTTAAAATAACGTATGAAGGCCGCACTATAATGTTTGATGAACCCGCAAAACTAAGAACATTTATACAATCCATCAAATCTGAGAATATGGACACATCCTCTATTGCAAGTACCTCTTCTTCTTTTGCTCTTTGAACGTTTTTACTACCTTCATTTACTGTATAATCTTTAATATAATGCCAGATTTATCACATATATATCAAATGTGGGACGGATGGCCTTGTGATGTTCGTCTTCCATCCTGAGTCGCTCTTTTTCCTTTTTGACGACTCAGGGGGTGTCACACTCTCCTACAATTTTATTCTCCCCTAGCCTCTCTTATCCTGTCTGATCTGTGTTCTATTCCATATTTTTAAGTTTTCAAGAAGTTGGTTATGATCAGACTCCCCATCCCTCATCCCTCTACCTTTCGTGTCCTCCTTATGTGTCTTACCATTGGCATATGTTACTCAAAATATTGTTCTTTTGCACCTATTATCTGTTATTATATGGTCTCAGGTTACGGCTTTATTATCATATGCTTTGAAATGTTACAATGATTCTCAAATGCGTCACATGGAACATAAAAGGATGTAATAACCCTATTAAGAGATGTAAGGTAATTTCTCATCTTAACAAATTCCACCCCTCAATAGCATGTATACAAGAAACACATCTCTCTAACAAAGAAGCACTAAAACTGAAATCTCGATGGGTTAAAGAAATCATCTCCAGCCCTGCTGTTGCTAAGAAAAATGGTGTAGCAATTCTAATTAATAAAAACCTACCCTGCAAAGTTCTTGAACAGGGTGCTGATACAGAAGGAAGGTGGGTTTGGGCTAAACTAAAAATAGAATCTACATGTATCACTATTCTGAATATTTATGGACCCACTAATCCTGACCCCAAATTTTGGATAGCCATAAAAAAATTGATACTTCAAAATGACTTTGCAAATCTCATTATGTGTGGAGATATGAATCAAATCCTTGACCCTTTTCTGGATAGGAAATCGAAATGCGTGTTCAAAAGCGACAAATCTCACAAGTCTTATTTGGGATGTCTAGCTGAAACGAGCCTTATTGATACTTGGAGGATTTCTCATCCTACCCAACTAGATTACACCTTCCACTCTTCTGCACATAATACTCTCTCCCGCCTAGATTATATTTTCACTACTAAAAACCTGACAGGCACCATCATCGACTCTAAAATAGACAGCATCATCATTTCAGATCATGCCCCTGTGTGTGCCTCGTTTAGTCTTTCTGACGTGCATAAACCATCATCCCGCTGGAAACTTAATAATTTTCTTTTACAAGATCCTAAATTTATTATATCTGTTGAGGCGTTTGTTCATCAATACTATGCTGATAATCAAGACTGCGATACATCGGTAGTAAATAACTGGGATGCTTTTAAAGCCGCTTTAAGAGGTCACATAATGTCCTACTCTGGAAAAATGAAAGCTCTACGCAAAAAACATCTAGACGACCTTTACTCTCAGCTTACTACCGCCGAACAAAATTATTACAAAGACTCCAACCCAAACAACCTCCGACTAGTACTGTCAATTCGCTTCCACATAAATAAGGAGATTACAAACCTAGCAGCCGGAACTATTCTCAAATATAAAACGAAAATTTACCAAACATCCAATAAAGCCGGAAAAGCATTAGCGTCTTACTTGAAAACGAAAAAAGAGAAATTTCTTATCTCCCATATTAAAGACTCATCTGGTACCATTATGCCAGCCTAAGGATATTCTAAATTGTTTTAAAGATTTCTATACTAACCTATACACTCCTGAAAATTCCATTCCCCATAATACCATCTCATCCTTTTTTGATAACATAGACAGATCCTCATACCCTCAATTAGACATATCCCATCTTGATAACAAAATTACTATGTTAGAGATTTCCAGAGCAATAAAAGGCCTAGGTCAAGGTAAGGCCCCCGGCCCTGATGGCCTCTCTGCAGAATTCTTCAATAGTCTATCACAAGTTCTAACTCCTAAGCTCCTGAAACTATTCTCTTACTTCTATGTCCAGAAAACCTCCTCAGGTTCCTTCTCAGAAGCCTTACTCGTACTATTCCCCAAGCCCGATAAAGATCCCTCCTTACCCGGAAATTATCGCCCTATCTCACTTATCAATGTAGAAAGCAAAATCTTTGCGAAAATATTAGCCAATAGGATCGAATCTTCTCTTCCTTCACTTGTAAAACCGGATCAGGTTGGTTATGTTAAAGGTCGTAACATTTCTTCCAACGCTAGACTACTTTTAAATGCTATCCATATATCAAACAAAAACCGAAAAGATAAACAAGGCTCAGCCGTTATAGCACTTGACGCAGAAAAGGCCTTTGACCGGGTCAGCTGGGACTTTATGTTTCAAGCCCTACACTGGCATGGTTGTGGCAACGAGTTCATTTCTCTAGTTAAATTACTGTACTCCTCCCCGAAATCCTCAATAAGTATTAACGGCTTATCATCCCCATTTTTTTCCCTTAAAAGAGGCACCAGACAGGGCTGCCCCTTCTCACCCATATTATATATACTCTCCTTAGAACCATTATTAGAACTAATCAGATCTAACAAAAATATCCCTGGAATACCAAGTGGTTCATCTTCCATTAAAATAGCCGCTTACGCGGATGACATCCTCATCCTCATTAAGAACCCTAAAACATACCTCCCATACTTACTTCAAGTACTTTCTCAATTCAGTTCAGTATCAGGTTATAAACTTAATAAAGACAAATCTGAAATTATGCCACTCAATCCCTACTGCCTTAAACATGACATTGACACCTTCGGTTTCAAATGGAGCAGTTCTTCCATTAAATATCTAGGTTTAAGATTTGCTCCTACTATCCAAGAAACTATAAAACTCAACACACAATCTTTATTAAATAGATTAAAGGAACTAACATCCAGATGGTCTCCCTTATATCTATCTTGGTGGGGACGACTCGATACCATCAAGATGATGTTGTCCCCAATAATCCTATACTACCTACAACTCCTGTGTGTGCCAATCTCTCCCTCCTTTTATAAATCTATTTATTCCATTTTACTTAATTTCCTTTGGGGCGAGGGCAAAAGTAAGAGAATTGCCTTGATTAAACTGAAGGCTCCTTACGATAAAGGAGGAGTTAGGTTTCCAGATTTTAAAGCATACCACACTGCCTTTCTCTTAAAACAAGCTAGAAGTTGGTTCGCCTGTCCAATATTATCAGATATCCCCACATGGTGTACCACAGAAAAGCACTTAGTGTGCCCATTTGACATAACAGACCTTATTTATACATTTAATCATTCCTCAATGATCATTTCAGATCCTATTAGAGCCACAATATCTGCACTTCAATTATTTTTATTCCCACATGTAAACTCTCCAAAAAAATGCCTATCCCCTTTTCTATGGCATAATAGTAAGATTCTGATTAATAACAGAACCCTATACAGAAAAACATGGGTGAAAAAGGGCATTAGATTCATACAACAAATCACTAACAGGTCAACCATACTTTCTTTTCAACTGCTTAAAACTCAGTTCTCCATTCCCAATACAGAATACAATTTTTATAACAAATTAGTTAACTCTTGCTTAGATGCACTTCATACCTCCTCCAATGATATTTTAACACCGAATGCCTTTAGACTGCTTCAACTTACAATGCCCACTGACACTAAAGCGTCAAAATTCTACAACATTCTCAGCACTTCACTAGAGTTATGTACAATTCGTCACAAATGGGAAGAAGACTTTGGCCACACCTTAGATGATAACACATGGTCTATGATTTTTTCTAGAATTAAACATATCTCCACCTCGGCGAATATATCTCAGCATTTCTTCTTCTTTATACACAGAGCATTCATTACACCTACTAAACTATGTTTATCCAAGATTAAGAACAATGACAACTGCTGGTCATGTGGAGATCCCTCTGCATCATTTATGCATTTGTTCTTTTGGTGTCCCTATACTTTTAAGTTTTGGCAACAAGTGTGGAAGTATCTAAGAGCTATTTTTTTCACAGACATTCCACTTTCTTTCATGAATATTGTTTTAGGAAACCTCGCTATTAACACCGACTTACCAACAGGTGCTGCTAAGCTATATGATCTCTTTATTTCTCTTGCTCTGAAAAGTATAACTGCTAATTGGAAAAACTCACGTTCATTGTGCATCAAAAGCTGGTGGAATAACATTTGTCTCACACAACGGATGGAATTGTGCATGGCTAACAATCTCAATGCTATACCTAAATACAATGCTAAATGGTCATTTTTCATTTGTTATCTTGATCACTTCAATGCAACCACACATGGAAGGTGATTTTGCCTAATGTATAACACCCCTTGTATGCTCCAAAGATCTGTTAACATATGAATATTACACCTGATACGTTATTGAATATTTATATTAATCGCAAAAGTGCCTCTCATCCTTATTCAGCCCCCTTTCCCCAATCTCTCCCCTCTTCTCGTGTTTGTCATGTGTTTGTCATGCGTTTGTCCTCCCCCATTTCTACATATAAGGATGCAGAATTGTTTCCACACTAAGTTGCACATAACATATGGCTATACTTCATTGTGGTTTAAGTGAGCCTTATTACAATCTTTCTATTGCTAGTCAGTACTCTAGCCGAATACTCTTAACCTTTATATATAGCAACATTTGTTTAACTGTTGATCATTAAGTGGTTTTGTAGTCAATGGATTACTGCATTTTGCTGTAGATATAATGAATTTATATCTGTACATGATATACTTCAATAAAAACTATAAAACAAAAAAAAAAAAGGTAATGGTGGATTTGTGTGTACTTAAGACAAATACCTGTGTCATAACTAATTAAAAACTCAGGGTTTTCATGATAGTGTATTTGTAAACACATCTGAAAGGCCACACTGTTAAGAGAGTGATATTTTTATTGTTAGTCTGTAATGGTAACATCAAATTAACAAATGTTTACACAAACCATGACCTCAGACCTGGCAGAGCATTCCATTCAAATCAGCCTATTAAAAGGGTCTTTGTTCATGACAGTAGATCTTTCTATTGATACCAAGGCCCTAGCAACACATACAATTCAAATCTAAATTGTACTATAAAATGTGCATGTAAAGTATAAAAAGCAGACCTAAGAACCTGTCTGATCTGAAAAATATAAATAGGCCTGAATTCAGCATAAAAACATGCCAGAAGCCCGATGATGTGCCAACCTGTCCTTCACCTCTGAAAGACAATCTAGAAGTGATTGCAATAATCTACGTACGTGCATTTATATAAATGTCCCAAGACTAATTGCAGTGCATATTGCAATTAGAAATATTTTGGGAGAACCCTGTTGTAAACCTTGTCACTAAAAGGAGGCTTTGCCTGTAAAGGCAACTTTGTTTAAGTAGATTTAATATAGATTGTACAAGAATCTATAATTGCTCAGGGCATTTGTGTCTCCTGTCAGTAATAACGTATTAATGTATTCCCTGTGTTTTCATAGAAGCAATACATTTGGATCCAAGGAGGTAAGCGAAATTGCCCTGCAAACATTGGTGAACGATTACTAGTACAGCTCAAAAAATGAAAAACACTGGGAGAAAATAAACTGCATTGGTTCCATTCCAAAGGTTAAAATAAATGTGTATTAAACACGTCAAATAAACATTAAAATCACTTTTACAAGAAACATCATGTTTAAGAAAAGCATGCAGTGAATGAATGGGTACAAATTACTAGGTGGGAATTCAATGGTACACCATTAATCCCACTGGAGTATGTGGATATTTACAACCAAATGTGGCACACTCAGAGCATCAACCCTGACATATTTCATCAATACCCCAGTTGTATTCTTCTCAGCCTACATGGTTCAGTCCCATGCACTCTGAATGTTGGACCTTCCTCAGGGCTACCAACAATGATATTCGTAGGTGGCCTTGAAAAGCTATTGTATTGCTCTGGTAATTAGTGACAAAGCCACCTTGTCAAAATGTCATCTACAGTCCTCTGAACTAGCATTCCTCTATCCGTGAACATCAGTTTTCTTTGTCCACATGTTGTAACCCAATTCCATAGAGAGCTATATACCAAAAAATAAAAATGAAACCTATTACCACTAATGATCAATGGCCCAACACACCAGCTTAAATCTCCCTCTTATAACTAATTATTATCAGACAACCCAAATATGTAAACCTCCTCCAACATACTGTATATCACTACACATTCCTCAAAGATAGTGATGGAATAATCACTATGAATAAGGGTCCACACCAGTGTGACCATTTCCAATTCTGGGAGCTCTTCTGTATAGTCATCTCTAAAAAACAATGAAACATTAAAAAAGGGGGTCACCTCTCAGGACACTAAATAGTCCAAATACCTGTGGGATGTTTTTACCCATACATCCGAGCCCTACCTCAAAACTGTGCAGTACTGACATGGAAAACATCATGATGGCCAGAGCTTCCCAGAAAATGCACAGGGAAATGCATGAAGAATAGGCTGCCACTCATTTTTGCTGATGTTATGGGCACAGAAGGGCACTGCCTAAAACCACCATTGGACTACCCACACAGTAGTCTGAAACCATTGGGAATGGCAATGCTGATTGCCAAAAGCAACCTAGAATTGTGGGGAATTCATTTTCTTAAATCCCAAAAATGGGTGCATTACCAGTACTCACCACTATCAGAAAGCCGGCGTTTTAAAACAACACCAGACTTTTTTCTTTTTTGTGTAAAACTGAATAAATGAACCCAAAGCAGGCCAAAGAAAGACTTACTGAGAGGTGGATCCAATGTAAAGTTATATTCTGAAGTGACTTGAAGGTTTATACAAGACTGGCTGAGCTGTGGATTTCAGCAGTTTAAGTAAATTTGGACTGAAAGACACTAAAAATCTAAATGTTTAAAAGAAATGAGTGACCTACTTTTGAGTGTCACATAGGTTGCAATTGTTTAAATGTCATAGTTTTAAACTTAGAATCAGCATTCTAGCTGCATATGTAAAAATGGTTAATTTTATTTGAATGCTGAAAACTGGGTAACTAAAAGTGACATTAGCTGGGGCCTGGCTGAATTCTGCCCACCAGCTACCCCCGACAGGAGTTGAGACTTGCACAACAGCTGTGTTCCCAGGCCTACCTGCCTTTTGCTGCTCCCACCAAAAGGGATATGACACTTCTCTGATTGAATTACCTGGGCTCTGCAGGAAATTGAACAAAGCCCTGTCCTGACCCAGGCAAATGTTTTATTATGGGGGCCGTAAAAATGGCTTCCTCTTGAACAATGGGCCTTCCAGGGCCCAGGCAGATGGTTTATTGCAGGGGTAATAAAAATGGCTTCCTCTTGGCAGAAACTGGGAGGGGGAGAAACTGGAGACAGAGGCTGAGCTTGAAGAAAGTGGAAAGACTGGTTTCTGTACTATGTGACCTGAAAAGACACACCCCTGTAGCCAGAATATGGTCTTAGAAAAAGATGAATAACTCATAGTACGGACTTGTCATAATTATTTAAATGATACCATAATTCTTGTGATTTTTCTGCCCACATTTTAAGAGGTTTTTAGAACCGGTGGCATGATCTGGGGGCAAACTAGCAGTTAAGAGGGTATTACTTAAAATGTATGCATGTTAAAAATCTGACACTTCATCAAGTAATGTCCATACTCCTTGCGCACATGTGTATAAATTTGGGGTAATGTCCGATATTACGAAACCAGTTAAAAAGTACAAATGTTGCCATTTCTGAATGCAAGCTCCCAGGAAGAGCAGATTTGGACAGGGTATACCTCCTGTGATATGTGATGGGTGCATGTAATTTTAAACAAATGTGTACCTGTGCAAATATGTCTTTTGGGTCAAAATATAGATTGTGTGTAATTTGACTGGGGTGGGTTCTCTGTACCATAAACAGACCTCATCATGATGACACTTCATTTCATTCCCCCAATCAAGGGGAAGAGGATGAAGTGGCCAATGACAAGTGGAGAGGGGTAGAGCCTAGTGATGCTGCACACACACCCATTTTCAAAACACATAAAAGCAGACAGTCAGGACAGATAGGGACATTCAATTCCATTTGCTGCAACGCGCTCTGCCGGACCACACAACATCCAGAAGATACTAGATTCAACACTTAGACTTTAAAACTCCAAAGAACTTGATTCAGAACTCAAAGCAAGGGCCTAAACCCACAAACTGAGAACTCTTCTCATTGGGCCTCAGCATCCAGCAAACCTAACAGCGTGCAGATCAGCGCTGGGTCCAGAGAAAGCTGTGCAGAAAGATCCAGAAGCAGTGCTGTACCCAGAGAAAGCAGAGCAGTATCCAAAACCAGAGAGAGAGCAGAGCTGACCCAGACCACTGTTAGCAGAACCAGAGAGCTGACCCAGATCACTGTGAAGTGCCGAGACCAGACCAGAATCCAGTCTAAAACCTGACCAGATCCGTGGCGAGGCCCATTTATTTCAAAAATATATCGCGAGTACCTAGCAGACTGTGCAGAACCAATCTCTTAGTTAGAATAATATAATTCAATCTATTTTAATCTAAGTAGAACTGCCTCCTAACTGTCACCTGTCATTTGTAAAGCTGTCACCTGTCATTTTCTAGTTGCTAGCTGTCACTTGTCTTTTTGAACTTTAAAATTTCAAATCTGAAAAACGACCTTTACCATTTCGCTCATATCTCCGTGACCGTTTGTCTTAGAGACTTGCAGTAACTTTCCTCTGAAAGCTTAGAATCTTAGCTTTCCTATGAACCTAGAACCGCATTCCTACCCCCGATACTTTTGCCGCAATCGCGAAAAACGCACTCGCGAATTTGCCGCGATTTGCAAATTTCTCCACGTGTGAAAACAGCAGTTCTTGCTTTCCTTGCTAAAATTTCGTTTGCCTCTTAAGAACCATCCTGAATCATTGCTAGAGTGAGCCTGGACTAATATTAACTTGATACCACTCACCCTGAACCTCTAGAGGGAATTAAAAGCATTTTTTTTTTTTTTTCTTCTTTATTGTTTCGGTGGTAAATTTTACTTTACACCTTTACAAATATTAAAAAACATACAACATCTTAAGATCTCTTATATACAAAAAACAGCCAAATTTCATTTCCTCTAAAACAAACTTTGAGATAAAATCCTTCGGGTGAGCGGAAACAGTGTGTTAGCAAACATAAAACTACTACAGTATACTGTAAACGTATACAACTTAACAGAACAACCCTCTCCCAAAAATACCCTTTATAGATGATAGGGCAGAGGTGAACAAAAACAAAAGAGATACAACACGCAATCAATCAAAGTTCAATAACACACAACACATAAGTAAATATAACAACAAGTTCATATCCAAACTAATCATATCAGCCAAACCTCCTGTTACCTATTCGCAAGTGCCAACCCAATGCTGTTAAAACTTGCGTGATTCATCATCAATAACTGTTCTTCAATCAGATTAACCAGTCTAACAGTTGCTAGTATAATAGTATTAGAGGAGCCCTGCATGCATCTTATCCATATTAGATTGGCTTCAAAGCTCGAATGAGAAAAGAACAAAGAAGCCAAGCAACACGATCTTTGATTCGCAAAAAATTTACAATAAATAAATAGATGTTGAAGTGTTTCCTTTTCCAATCTGTTCAAGCAAAATCGACATCCATGTCCCATTGCCAACTCTCCATAACCGGCCCAAGACCGAATGCGCTCTCTCGTTTGGATAAGATCCAAACGGAAACGCATATAGGTCTGTCTGGCCCTTTTATCAGGAAAACATAAGATATAAGGTAACCTTGGGGTCACGGCATGTCTGAACAGCGCATAGGTCGCAAAGGAAGGATATTCCCCGACCTTGTCCGAATTTAGAGCCCACGCATTGCAAAAAAATCGAGTTCTGACTTTGCTTGGGGTTTTAATTAGGTCTATCAAAGTCATATTAAGCGAAGCCAGAGCCTCCATTATTTCCTCCTTTACTTCCCGAACCGAGGCCGGGCAATGATTTTCCATCATTATATGAAACTCTTCATAGAGTGAGTTAGGGGGAGGTACAAGAAATTTACAAAAGGCATTTACCTTCCTCCAAAGATATTTATCAGCTAGAGCATAGAGTCCCAACTCATGTAATATGATGGGATTTGGTAAATAACTAGGTAGCCCTAGAATCTTCTTCCAGAGCTGACCTTGTATTTGATTTAACAGGGGCCCCAACTTCAATAGGCATATGTCAAGAGTATAAAGCAGGATGGGCTCTATCTTCATCGTATAAAATTGGATGAGGGGCAGGAGAGAGAAGCTGCAATATTTAGCGTTGATTATTCTCATTTGTCCCATTAACGGGGCAAGCTTCTCTTTCAGCAGGGCCCGCCATCCATCAATTGAGCTCCCATTAGACAGCTGATAGCCCAGATATACGATCGCCTCTTTCCTGGCAATGGTCTGCTGGTTGATAGTAAATGTAAATCTAGGCAGTTTTTTTTTGGCCGTAAAAATCATAATATGGGATTTCGCCGGGTTAATTGTCATGTTATTTTGCAGACAGTAGTCATGAAGTGTGTTTAATTTATTCTGCAGACCGAAAGGCACTCTGTCGAATAGAACAATATCATCGGCAAAAGCTAACCAATGTAGACGCATGGGACCCAATATTACGGGGAAAGCATTAATCTCTTTCCAAAGATTCTCAATATCAGCGAGATATAAATTAAATAAAACTGCAGCTAAATTACATCCCTGCTTAACCCCTATACTCGTAGGAATAATAGCAGAGAGGAGCCCCTTAGCATTGATCCGAATCTGACATGAGGTATTTGTGTGGAGTGCGGCAATTAAGGCCACCAAAGAGGATGGAATGCCATAGGCCAACATCTTGCGCCAAAGGCGGGCACGAAGAACATTATCGAAAGCACATGTAAGGTCTATGGCAGCCATATATATGGTGCCCTTTGATTCTCTGTGCACAGCTCTCCTTAAATGTGCTAAGATAGCGGCGTTTAATTGAGTACCCAATGCCCTACGAAATCCCACCTGAGCTTTAGACAAAATATTATGGTTTCTTATATGATCTTCTAAGTCAACCAGGAGCAGGCGTGTGAAAATCTTTGCCGCTGTGTCAATCAACGCAATAGGTCTGAAATTCGCAGGATTACTTATCACCCCCTTTTTATGAATGGGGATGATAATGGCTATAAGCCATGATGGCGGAATAATCCCGGTGTGGTAAATCGACTGATAGCATGACAGTAGATACTTAGCCCAAAAGTGGGGATCAGATTTATATACACAAGCAGGCAGCCCATCCGGGCCGGCAGCTTTTGATGGATTCAGTTGCTCAATTGCCCATATGATATCCTTTACTTCCCAAGGACAGACCACCGGAAGAGGCAAGTGCATCGGAGCGCTCTCTGAAGCGGTATGTCTAGCAGGTAGCGAGAACTTCAGATTAAAGAACCTCTCCCATTCCTGGCCCGAAATCACCGCCACCATGCGAAGATCCGCTTTTCCTACAGGATTTCTTAGGATAGCCCATAAGTCTCTGCTTTTTTTTTTACACAAAAGGCCAATCATGTATTGGTTGGCTAGAATATGAGCTGCACGACGCAACAGAGTTAGCTGTTGTTTATAGTGCGCCTGAATCATGTTCTTTTGGTGAATATACGTACACTGACATATCATTCGCTTCCTTAATATGCGGAGATCCCAATTTCTTTGTTTTTTTAGACATGCGATCTGATTGGCATTGACCTGGGCAACCGCAGTAGTGGACTTTTCCAAAGGCTCTTTCGCGACATCTACCAAATGCATATGAATCATTTTAGCATTCATTGCATTAATTTTGGTTACATTCGCTGTGGAGGCCTTATCATCCCAATGTACTAATATATCCCTATTTACCAAAAATGACATTTTCCTGCATCTGGCAGGAGTCCAGTTTACAGATATTGTATTCCTATCACATGACACTAAGGTTGCAGGGGCAGAAGTAGGATAGCATTCCACTCCCATATGCAAGCAGGAATATAGCATATGATGGTCACTCATATTCAAATCTAATATCTGTATTGGTTCAAGCAGCCCAGAGCATACTTTAGAGGCGAGTATGTAATCTATGAGGGAAGTGGATGAACCTCGTTGCCAAGAGAATTGAATGGAATTAGAAGCCAATTGAATTGGGTAAATCCCCCATAGATGGAAAAGCGATAGTAATTTCTGGCCTCTATCCTTGGCCTGTTGCGTGTAGGCTGAACTATTAGAAAAGGGTCGTGTTATGCTCTTTAGATATAGATAGCAATTCAAATCACCTCCAATCATGATTTCATAGTCAGGCCATTCCCTAGCTGCGATAGATAGAATGCGTTCTAGATCTTCAAGAAGCCCATCAAGCGAAACCGCTTTGGGATTCCAATAAATGGATAATAATAACAGGTTCAGATCTTTGGAGCTCTTAAGCGTCAATTTTACCAGCACACAGGAGGCCGAGGAATCCACTATGGAAGCTGAGACTTTCAATCTGGTGTTAATAAGAATCGCTATACCTCCTGCGGGGCGACCTGTGGTAACCCTTTCTGCCACCCTAGAAAAACAAGAAAATCCATCTAGGTAAAAGGGCTTTAATGCCATAGTCTCTTGCAGAAGTAAAATGTCAGGCATCTTGTCAGGCTTAACTTGTTTGTGCCATGCAATGAGATTGCCTAACCCACAACAATTCCATGAGGCCACATTTAAAGCTAAAGATTATGAGCCTGGTTTGGGATCAATGTTGGCAACAGACGCTTTTATCAAAGGTTCCAACCAGGAAAGACCACTTAAGGCTTGAGAAAGTGACGCTAATTGCAACGATAATTTATTAACTTGTGAGTCGGAAAGATCGCCCGCCAATGCAGTGGGACATGCTGGGGGAGAGGGTTGAATCCAATCAAGAAACGCCCAAGCAGATTCCATATCATAGAACAATCTAGGAGTAAGACCAATAGAATGAAAGTCTTCCACAAACTCAAAAAGCATCTTGGTAATAATTTGAGACTGCACTCTACAGAGAACTCTGTTGTTATTATGGGATGCTAATTTGACCCAGTCCAGATCCTTGGATGAAAGATTTCTTAGTGCTGGAATCTGAAAAAATGAGTTCATTAAAAAGGATCTGTTTATACGAGCCGGCCCATTTATCTCTGGATTACTAGACCAGCCTACTATTAGTTTCATATCCTTTGGTGTGTGTGCAAAGGAAGGCTCTGCCAGGTCTGACCCTCCCTGGGCAGCTAGGGGAGGGGATTCAATATCAGCACAGGGAGCACTCATCAGAGACTTAGGATCCAAAGCAATAAGAGTTGGCCCAGCAGTGTTATTTGGCTCAATATAAGATATATCCTGTGCGGCAGCGTGCACCACTGTCCCCTGAGCTTCCAGCTCAGCAGATGCAGGAATTTCCTGGAGGGACAGGGGATTCTGTAGGGACGTAACCGCTGCTTCTAGCTTGGGAGCTGACGCCCCTGTAGCCACTTTTTTAGAGGCAGTGTTGGGGAAGAAAGATTGCATCTTTGGTTGCGATTTATCAGGGCCTGTCCTCAAAGGGAGGAGAGGCATGATTTGCACATTGCCGCTCTTCAGAGCGGCAATCTGCAAATGCCGCCTACTTTCCTCGTCTAGGTCGTATAGGGCCATTCCCAAGTCGTCATGGCACGTCTCATTTTTAAGGCAAGACCTCGTCTCCGTCACCGAGGCCCTATTAGAGGCGGAAGTAGCCACGTCGACTTTCTTGAGACGCGCTTTGGTCTGTTTTAAACGCTTCTGAGCTCTTAGGAAGGATTTCCTAGCTTTTCGTGAAATAAAATTCCTACCATCAAGTTCAACGGGTTCATCCTCAGGTTCTGAGGATGGTATAATGGCCATATCACAAGATCCAGACTGAGCATTTACCAAATCCACCAGAATGGAGGGGCTGTCAGGCGGGGAAATTTGCCTATCTACGTCCAAGACAGCCTCTCCTTCAACATCCTGAGGGGCGGGAGTGCGTGGAGCAGCAACAAGCTTATATACAAGCTGCTCCATCTGCAGCAGCCGCTCATGTTGAAGTTTCAAAGCCTCAACCACGTTGATATCATCCACCCCCTTTTGTTCAATTCTATCATCCTTCACACCACTCACCACCTGTGAATAAGATCTTTGCGGATGTTCAGTTGCCAACACTACACTGTCTGTTTGAGTACTTTGCGAGGAGGTCATGACACCAGTGGTAGATTGAATGTGGGAAGTTGCTATCTTTCCTAGAAGTGTTTCAACTTGAGCCACATAAGACGATCTAGAACGTTCTTCAGCTATAATAAAACCCTCCATTTTTGCCATTTTATCTCTCATCAAGGACAGCGTGCCCTGCATCTCTCTGATGGAATAGTGCGTGAGTTCATGACCTCTATCCAATAGGTTGAGCAAGCTAGAAATAACGGGAAAGTTAACTGCTTCATTGTTACGGGCGGGTATCCTCAGCTCCTCCGGGGTCGAAGCTAGACCGCCCTCTCCTTTTGGAGCAGCAGGATCAAGGCCCTCTGATCTGGAATCGAAGGGGCTGCCGCCAGCTGACTGAGTGGGACCCGTAGACGTAACTCCCCCAGCCTTGTGGTCCTCATACAGGCAGGCGGCCCCCCCGTCTATATCTCCGCTTAACATCAACCCCAACTTACTCAAGGTGCCTCCCGCATTTTCGCTGCTATATAATGGGGGCTGGTGTAGGTGAACTTGTTCTCGAAATGGGAAGGAGGAGGCAGCTGGAGACGACGGGCCCAACGAAAGCCGCATTCTTCGACCCAATTCGTTAGCAATTGCGGGGGCCAAAATCGAGGTATCAGAATTGTAAGAGGACCTTTGCTGAGCTTGGAGATGAGCGCACATTGCACTCTGACCCAAGCAATTCCCATAACCCCCCTCCCCTAAGGCATCATTCGCCTCCTGTAAGGAGAAGGATGATTGCAGTAAGAACAAAGGCTTCCCATCCGCGGATGGGGGCTTGGGCGAGCATGGAGAAGCCTCATTCTCGTGCTCAAGTTCGCCCTCGCACGTCACCCCCTCTATCAGATCCTCCTGGGGGCCACTAATGGGCAATGGCATATTGCTAAGCGGAGGCGACAGAGGGGGCAGCGCGTTATCTAGGCTGTTGGACAGATGCTGGATAATCTCTTTAGAGGCAGAACCAAATTTCCCACTTCGTAGAATGGGACCCATTTTCCCTCGGTCCACTGACTACCAGACTAACTATGCGGCAAGACAAGAAAAAGGCCGCAACCCTCTTTTAGGGTAGCGTGTATAGTCGAAGCCAAGCACGGGTAGTTAAAGCCCAAAAAAGCCCCTCACCTCACGTCCCGCGAACCGCGAACAGCCAACAGTACTTAGGATGTACTTGGCAGGTGCGCGGCGCGGGTGCGCGAGGAAGCTGAATTTAAAAGGGCTTCCTGGGCGTCACTCGACCCAAGAGGGCGGGGCCTAGGGGAGAAAAACACAGAGAGAGCACATTACCACCCCTCCAGTCACACAGTGAAAATAATAAAAGGACAAAAAAAATAATGTAGCAGAGAGGGGGCCCTAACACAGTAATCAAAACAGTGGAAGGAGGAATGATAAGGCAGTTCAATGGAAAGTTCAATGGGCAGGGGCAGGTCAGAACGTATTAGACTGTCACCTCCTATCCTCGGGCCGGGGCCAGGCAAACTGTGTGCAACACAGAAAGACGTCCTCCAGGCGTGAAGAGCGCTCCGCGCCATAAACACCACGGCCAACAACAGATGGTGTAATAGCGCAGAGCAAAGGCGGCGCTGCACGAAGATTCCAGGAAAAGCGTAGGCCAGTCCGAGTCCACAGCCAACAGTACTTAGGATGTACTGGGCAGGTGCGCGGCGCGGGTGCGCGAGGAAGCTGAATTTAAAAGGGCTTCCTGGGCGTCACTCGACCCAAGAGGGCGGGGCCTCCTATCCTCGGGCCGGGGCCAGGCAAACTGTGTGCAACACAGAAAGACGTCCTCCAGGCGTGAAGAGCGCTCCGCGCCGTAAACACCACGGCCAACAACAGATGGTGTAATAGCGCAGAGCAAAGGCGGCGCTGCACGAAGATTCCAGGAAAAGCGTAGGCCAGTCCGAGTCCACAGCCAACAGTACTTAGGATGTACTTGGCAGGTGCGCGGCGCGGGTGCGCGAGGAAGCTGAATTTAAAAGGGCTTCCTGGGCGTCACTCGACCCAAGAGGGCGGGGCCTCCTATCCTCGGGCCGGGGCCAGGCAAACTGTGTGCAACACAGAAAGACGTCCTCCAGGCGTGAAGAGCGCTCCGCGCCGTAAACACCACGGCCAACAACAGATGGTGTAATAGCGCAGAGCAAAGGCGGCGCTGCACGAAGATTCCAGGAAAAGCGTAGGCCAGTCCGAGTCCACAGCCAACAGTACTTAGGATGTACTTGGCAGGTGCGCGGCGCGGGTGCGCGAGGAAGCTGAATTTAAAAGGGCTTCCTGGGCGTCACTCGACCCAAGAGGGCGGGGCCTCCTATCCTCGGGCCGGGGCCAGGCAAACTGTGTGCAACACAGAAAGACGTCCTCCAGGCGTGAAGAGCGCTCCGCGCCGTAAACACCACGGCCAACAACAGATGGTGTAATAGCGCAGAGCAAAGGCGGCGCTGCACGAAGATTCCAGGAAAAGCGTAGGCCAGTCCGAGTCCACAGCCAACAGTACTTAGGATGTACTTGGCAGGTGCGCATTTTAGCATATTTTTCACTTCATTGCCAGCACATATAAAATCATTTTGGGCCTGTGTTTCAAACTTCTGTAGTCTAAACTTGCTGGGGTGAACTGAATTACATTTGATTGCATTTCTGAGAACTGTGTGCTTTCCTTCCATTTCCTTGCATTGCATAAAGGGGGGGAGTGGATTGCCAGAGAAAAGTGATTACATTGTTTTGTTGAAATCATATTGAGTATTTTCTGTACTGCATTTTCATTCAACATTGCATCCATCTGAACTTATATAAAGCATTCTCTACCACCTTATTCTTCTGTTCCTATTCACAAGTGTGCTAGTGCCAGACTATCCATTATTGATTACTGCTCAGATTAAGTGTGATATCCAATTATTAATTATTATAAAGTGTGATATATATATCTATTGTTTAAATTATCAAATAAACCTTTTAAACTTGCAAAACAGAACTACTTCTTGGCTCAGCGGGGTCAGGGGGATTCCAAGAGAGGGGTGTTATATAGGGGTAGTCATCCAGAACGCATGAACTGGACATAAGGATATATCAATAAGGGTTTTCATTCAGTATTCTAGACTAGGCGTTGACTTAGCTGTAGTGTTGAATTGAATCCTCTTACACACCAAACACCAACAGTAAGCACACACAGAAAAGGAGGAGCACCATTATGTCCGTAAAGATATTAGTAGCATCCGTCAGAGTGGTGTGAACTCACACAGACGTAAGCCCAGCATGCATCGTCTACAATGAAACCTATTCCTGCCAGCACATCTTGACCTTACAACAAGGGTCTAAAAACCCTAAAGTGGACACCCTGTCCACACAGTGTGTTACAATCTGTCATGTTTTCTATTTCAAGAACGTCACAGCATGGAATTCACAGCTGCTTAGTTGTTGCAATAGTTTAGACCGACTCAAAAATGTGGTGTCTGCAGAAAACACATTACTCAAAATCATTAAACAGTATGTAATACCCAAACCAAAATACTCCGAATCACCAGACTAAGGATATCTTACATCTCCAAATGGGCGTGAGATCAAAACATTAACCTGGTGTTTCATAAAAAGGGTAGAATCCATGTAAACTCCCAGAGTTTTGACCTTTGGGAGAACAGGGATATTACATTCCACAATAGGTATATATATCTGGTAAATTGGCAAGCCTTTGCTGTGAAGCCACCAGAAGAAGTTCTGTCTTGGCATCATTAATGTCATTATTTATTAAATGTATATAGCGCGCAGACAGCCCAGGGGCATTGTGGCACTGTTACTTGCAAGGAAGACTTAGTTACAATGTGTCCAGGTTGTGCCTTGGGTTACAGTGAGGCAGTGACCTGTGATCAGATATACAACATAATACATCATACAATATAATCATGAGGGCTAGGCCATGTGTTTGTTAGATGAACAGGGTCGTTTTGAGGGCTTTCCGAAAGGTGGTCAGTGAGGGTTCAGAGCGCAGGGAGCTAGGGAGGGTGTTCCAGTGTACGGCAGCGAGGTACGGGAAGCTGTAGCCCCCTGCTCTGGTCCTTTTTACCCTGGGTACGGAGAGCATGCTGGCATAGGGTGACCTAGTGGGTCTTGTGGAGGAGACCGGGTGGATCCTCTGGGAAAGGTACATTGGGGCGGCAAGATGGACACATTTGTGGGTGATGCTTAGAGCCTTGAATAAGATCTTTTCCTTTATGGGGAGCCAGTGGGACGCTTTTCTGGCAGCGGTGATGTGCTCTCTCTTGGCAATGCCTTGTGCAGCGCGTAGGGCACTGTTCTGTATTACTTGGAGCTTCTCAAGATTTTTGTTGGAGGTCCCAAGGAAAAGAATATTGCAGTAATCAAGTCGCGAGCCGGTTATGGCCCTGGCTATGTTAGTGCAAGTGTCTTTTGACAGATAAGGTCTGATTGCGTTAAGGAGTTTTGCATGGTAAGCGGCCGAGGAGGCAATGGCGTTTACTTGTCTGGTCATGGATAGGTTGGAGTCTAAGTAGACGCCTAGTGTTTTTACCGTGTCAAGTACTGGGATTGTGATTGAGTCAATGGTGAAATGACTGAACTGTGCGTCCAGTTTCTTGATGGTGTCAGGGGAGCCTACGAGTAGGAGCTCAGTTTTGTCAGAGTTAAGGCAGAGGCCGTTGATAGCCATCCACATTTGAATTGTGTTGTAAATGTTGTTGAGGGTAGCAGAGTCCGTGTCATAGTCGCCTGTCAGAGTGAGAAGGATCTGTGTGTCGTCGGCGTAGTTGGTGTAAGAGATGCCCATGGCGTCAAGGATGAGGAAGAGGGGGCGGGTGAAGATGTTGTAGAGGGTGGGGGAGAGGCAGGAGCCTTGGGGCACCCCACATAGCATGATAGAGGGTGATGCAGTGGCTAGGTCAGAGAAGACCTGCATGGTCCTGCCTTGGAGGAAGGAGGTGATCCATGTAGTGGCTTCTTGAGAGAAGTTGGCTGTGGAGGAGAGGTGGTGGCAGAGGATGTCGTGGTCTACAAGATCAAAAGCTGCCGACAGATCCAGGAGAAGGAACAGGACAGGTTTGCCTTGGTCCCTTGCGTCGTCCATTTGGTTTTTGAGGTCGAGTAGGGCGGTCTCTGTCCCATGCCTGTGGCGAAAGCCGGATTGTCTCAGTCCAAGGAGGTTTTGTTCTTCAAGGAAGTGCTGGACCTGCAGGTAGGCTGCTTTGTCTAAAATCTTGAGGAGGAAAGGGACAGTGGTGATGGGGCGGTAGTTATTAGGGGAGGTGGGGTCAAGTGTGGGTTTCTTTATGAGGGGCCGGACCCATGCTTCCTTGATGCAGGCGGGGACTCTCCCAGTGGTTGACGAAGGCTGTTAGGAAAGGCGCCAGGGTGTCTGCGCAGTCTTTGATGATGGAGGCAGGACAGGGGTCGCCTTTGCAATTGGAGGGTTTTATGTTTTTCATAATGTTGATCATGTCGTTTTCTTGGATGGTTTTAAACGAGAAGGTGGGTGGGGCCTCAGTGGGTGATGGAGGCAGTGGTGGTGGGGAGGGTGTAGTGTGGGTGGAGAGTGTTAGTTTGGTGTTCAAGATTTTGCTTGGAGGGAGCTGATCTTATTGTGCATGGCTGTTTGGATGTTGTCACACCATTCTTTGTCCTTAGTGAAGTTTTGGGGGGTGGGTGTGGGGGTCTCAAGTTCCCTGAATATGGCGAACATTTCCTTGGTGTTCGACTTGGCCTCAGTAATTCTCTCTTCAATGGATTTAGCTTTGGCTTTAATGATGGCTTTCTTGTAATTATTTGCAAGGGATTTGAAGTTGAGTTTGTCTTTCTCATCCCGGGATGTTTGCCAAAGAGCTAATGCTGCCCGTTTGTCGGTGCGTAGCTTTAGAAGGTCTTGGGTGAACCACGCATTAGCGTGTCTAGTGGGTTTGGTTTTCCGAGGTTTAAGTGGGGCGATGGTATTGATTGCTGCTTTGATGGCAGTATCATAATTTTTTGTCCAGAGTTTCTGGGTCGTTGGAGAATGGGGCTGTGAAGGCAGGTCCCTGTAAGAAGGGTAGGAGTCTTTCTTTGGTCAGTTGACGGGCACTCCTTGTAAGGGCAGGAGGCAAGGGTAGAGGGGGGTGGGATGTGGTTGTGGTGGTGGGGATGTTAAAGGTGATGGTGTGGTGGTCGGACCATGGGGTGGGGGTGTTGCCTGTGACTGTGATGGGGCAATTGTGGTGGGCGATCCAGTCTAGTGATCTGCCTAGGGCGTGTGTGGGGTTAGTGATGGTGTTGACGAATCCCAGGGTGGCTAGAGCTGTGTCAAGGGCTTTGGCCGTAGGGTCTTTGGCGTCATTCAGACCAAGGTTGATGTCTCCCAGGAAAATGGCTTTGGATGACTTTTTGAGGTTGTCCGCCAGGAGGTGGGTAATGGAGGCCTGGAAGTCTCCTAGGGGGCCTGGTGGTCGATAGATGAGGTGTAGGGTGATGGTGCATTGGTGCGAGATGGTGAGTTTCAATTGAAGGTAGTCGCTGTTATTGTTGATAGTTTTGTCAGCCTTTCTGATGGTGATCGAGTCTTTGGCTATGAGTGCGACACCGCCTCCAGTGGTCATGCGATCTTGTCTCGTGATGGCATAGCCAGGTGGGAGAGTGAGGGTTAGGGCGGGGCCTGAGGCTTCATGTAGCCAAGTTTTGGTGACCATTAGAAGATCTAGATCTAGGGTGGTAATAAGGTCGTGGATTTCTAGTGCATGCGCATTGATGGATCGGGCATTGATGAGGGCACATTTGAGGTGCGGTTCAGGGGTGACATTGATGGTCGAGGGTGGCACATCCGAACCAGTGGGGTGGGCATTTTCTGGGGTCATAGACACAGATAAAGTGGCATTTGCATCATTAGGTAGCAAGGCAGTGGTAGAAGAATTGCAGATAGCGGTAATTTCATTCCAACCAGTGGGAGGCATGTTTTCTGGGGTCATAGACACAGATAAAGTGTCATTTGCATCATTAGATAGCAAGGCAGTGGTAGAAGAATTGCAGATAGCGGTAATTTCATTCATGTGGTGCTATAATCCATTGCGCACATCGGCTTCTTCCACCTGAGTTAGTTGTCACAGTCATATTTCCCAGAATCCTCTCCTCAGAAGAACAGTCTATGTGGTTCCTTAAAAGATGCATTTCTATAACCTCTTCATATGTATCTTAAACTTAATTGTGAGATCCTATACGATTTGTAACATTTATTTTTTCTAAACTCAAATATGAAAACCTGCACCCCACCTGCACCCCTATACCTTCCTTCCCCCATCCAAATTTCCACCCCACCAACTCGCTCCCCACTTTCCTTGCACTCCTCCGTCCCTCGCCAGCACCAGGAACACTTTGTTTCCTGGGGCATCTCCTTTCCGCAAATGTCCGCCAATGGAAAAGGAAACACACAGTTTTTCAACTTGAGAAAAAAACACTATGAGTACCCTGGTACAACATGCTGGGGTACTTATAGCAAAATCAACCTTGTAAGGGAGGCATTACCAGTTAGGTAATGCCCTGGCACTAACGTGTAAGCCTCGCTACGCTTGGGCTCCGAACTGATTGATAATGCCCCCCTGCTTGGGTTATATTGCTTAAGTGGTTGGACTAGCCCATTCTTTTCTTAAATGTTTTATTTAAACTGGATTCCAGCGTCAGGAGACAGTATGGTGCCAGGGAAAGGACAGATCGGAGTATTTCGACTTAAAGCTAGTTGATTTCTGTAAGGATCGCACAATATAAGGAAAATAATTTAGCATTAATATGTATTTGAATATGAATTAGAATAAGAAAACGCATCAAAGCCCTCCTTGTATGAAAGTAGTACGAATACATCATCTTAACACTGAAAATACACTATGCAGTTAACTGCTAAGCACATTGATGTTAATGGAATTTCCCATACACCTAGGACGAGCAATGTCACCCTTAGCGCTTAAGGGGTTAAGCAACAAAAAAAAATCGCTGGTGCTTTTTCCAAATGTGGGTTATTCAGGAGACTGGTTACAAAAGCAGCCCGGGGTCAATCTATGATTAGAAACCAGAGCATGACCTTGCCAGTGGCTGGGCGTTCTGTGAAATCAGGTCACGCTGTGAACCATCCAGGTGAGGTTTCAGACATACTAGAAACTGGGTATCTCCCAAAAGGAAAACTCCTGCATGAATTGTTTGAGACAGATATATACATGGAAAATGCATGTTGCCCAGTTTACAGTAAAAAATACATTGTTGTAGAAGAACCTTCACAAAACGTGTCGTTCAAATGCACTAGCAAAGCATAAATTCAGCTCTAGAAGCAGAGATCAAAGCCTTTTTCCCTATTTTGATCGCAGGGCAATGAAAATACAAACCTATGTCTCCCACCAATACAGATGGTGGTCAAAACAGCAGCCACATTAGTGGGGCCCTATGTCCCCCTTAAATTGGGAGGTGCATAGTGGGCCTACATAATTCCTCTCTGTGCCACCCAAAGTCAGATTCAATATCTATGCGTGTGTCCAACGGCCCCATTTTGGGAGGAAGCGTGTAACCCCAGTGGGCATAGCAAAGCGTCGTTACAGCCCCTGCTCAGAGTGGACATTCCTAAAGCCCCGTAAAACCTCTGAGTTGTCTGGAGGTACCGAATGCCTCCAGCCATGAGGGAGGGACATGCGCACCTCTCTCAGCATTCGCGTTCACTCGTGCAGTTCAGAGACGTTACCTGCCCAGTACCACACACATATGCTGCTTGATATGGATTGGAATCACTCTTGAGCACATCAGTTAACACTCCTTCCTTGACTGCAGGCCTTCATCTGTCATTGCCAAGTGTGGCACTTTCAGAGATACTGATGCTCTTCGTGTTGAGCCGTTCTTTGGCATACTCATGGATGTAACACATTGAATCCATTTTTTGCCCATTAACTTTGTCTTTTTATCTATCTGGCTGGCATTTTCACTATTTGTGCTTCGCTTTATTTTAGCACTGGGATAGAGTGCTGAGCGTTGAAGGTGTTCTTTTTGTGTGATAAAATAAGTTGTTCAACATTGGGTTTTAAAGCATGTAAACATCTTCAGCCCTCATTATAAATGTGTGGTGGTTACCGGAAAAACAATCAGAATTAGTAATGCCACCTGTTTTGACTTCCTTTCACATTATGAGCAATAGCATAATTACTGCACAAGATGTTCCATAGAAATTAGCCATGCAGAAAATACCGTGTGATTATGTGGAGATCTCGATGCACATTTTACATGTTTATCTCCACCCAAGATTTGAAGGGAAACATTTTAGGTTTTAAAATTGTATATTTCACGGAGTGAAGGGAAGCCCATTGTCTGCTTCGGGACCATCAAATCGGATAAAACAAATGGGCATCTCTGATGCCAAGCTTCTCACAAACATTGCAGAGTAGCGCGGAAAAGTGTGGAAAGTGACTCTTCTTTGTATTATAAAAAATGTACAGCAACGGTATGCTCCACTACAGCAAATAATCCACTTCCATGCTCAGAATTAGGGTGGACATGGATAAAAAGAATGCATGCTGCAATACTGCCTTGAGTATTTCCAAGTATTTGAACCCTTTGCCACTACAAGCACAGTACACCTATACTAATGAGAAAGTCATTAACGATCCACGCGCAGTAATAGTAATTACGACACTCATAAGAACCCCTACGTTTCATGGCATTACCCTCTGCTGAAAACGAGCATGTACTTTTGCTTGGTTTTCCCCATTGATGACATACTACAATATGGCTTTGAACATAAAACAAAATACATTCATAGCCAATCCAATTGGTAATATTCAGGGGGCTGGTTTAGACTTTCAACTTTTTGAGGGTGAAAGACCAAATTTGGGCCCGATTCATGGAATAAAATTGCACAGAAAAAGAGGTGCTTGCTTGCAACACGCGTGCAAACGCCCGTTCGCCGATTCATGGAACACAATGTGCGGGGCTTACCCGCGACTTGCTCTGAATCCCTTCGGGTTCAACACGTCACTGTGACACCACGAACACTTCGCACGAGACGCCCAGCACAGGCGCATACCGTCTTGCGCAGTCACCTAAAAAGGGGGCGGAACACGTGGAATGGGGAACAACAAGCATAAATGTGGCCGTTACGTGGGAAGTACCACAGTAAGATACTTGAAATGCCCACACACGTGCTAAGAACACCTATTCATGGAATCGAACAGGGCTCACCGGCGCACTGAAAAAGATGTGCTAATCTGGAAACACGTCCGCCATGCGAAAGCAGGTGTAAGCGTCAATGCGCACTAAAAACAATGCATAAAAAGGCGTGCGTATACAGCTACGATGAATGTATAATTGTTCACAGCAGTGATCGTGGGACACCGCAGGGGTAGGAGGATAGCCAGGGCATGCATTTTTTTTACACAGGACCAGCCTTTTTGGGATGCCTGATGACCAGGTCTATGGCAGGTATAGGTTTCCACCTCATATCATATTAGACCTGGTCACGTGGTGGGAAAAGGACCTTACATCACCCACCCTATGCTCCCAAGAATTGAGCCCCTTGGAAAAGTGGTTCAATGTACTGCATTTCTAGGCCACTGGGTCATTTCAGCAGACAACTGCCATAGTCGGGGGGCATTTCACAGGCCATGCAGTCACGCTGCCTAGACCAGGTGTTGGCAATCATGACTGCACGCCCCTCAGTCGGCAGGCACATATACATGCCCAAAACACCCACCCAGAACACCCGCAGAAAGGCAGGCAGTGGTCCAGGAATTTTACAGGGTGGCGCACTTCCCTAGAGTGCTTGGTGCCATTGATTGCACCCATGTGGCCCTACGTCCAACTAGGGCCACAGAACACATCTATCGCAATCGCAAGAACTGGCATTTCAAAACGTGCAGGTTGTATGTGATGTCAAGGCAATCATTACCTCTGTATATGTAAACTATCCATGGTCCACCCATGATAGTTTCATATTCAGAATGTCACCCCTACACCGGGCCCTGGACGCTGGAAGGCCTGGCAACAGATGGCTCATTGGTGAGTACAAATGGCCCTGCAAATGCATGCATGTCTCACACAGACAAAACCACACTACTGACAACCCATCTCAACTCCACAGGGGACAGTGCCTACCCTCTGAGCACCAACATGATGACGCCAATACGGAACCCCACCACACCACCCCAGGAAAGCTACAACGCAGCCCATACTGCAACTAGGGCCATAGTGGAGCGCACATTCGGAGTGCTAAAGTCACGCTTCCCCTCCCTCAACCACTCTTGTGGTGAGCAACTATATGCACCACCAGTGTTGTTCAGGATCATTGTGGCAGCATGTGTCCTGCACAATGTTGAAACACAGTGTGGCGTACCAGTGGACACGGTGGGGCCCCCAAATCCCCAACCACATGCATGGTGCCTGCGCATGGGAGGGAAATAGACACGTGGTGAGACTGCACGTACCCAGTTTGTGGCACAATGTTTCACCTAAAATCCAACCCCTGCGGAGTACACACAGTCCTGCAACATTCCAGGTGACAATTGATGATGACAAAGGGACAATCATCTGTCCTAACCTTAACACCCTGAGAATGTGTCCCTGGAAGTGCTACATTGTGTGCATCCCTTAGTACTAAAGGTATCTCAATCAGCTGTGCACAAAAGGAACACATGGAAGATGGAGTATGCCACGAACACCATGCCAAAGTACACGTCTAAATGCCGGTATGTCACCTAAACCATCCCACACTTCATGTCACCTGGTTTACACACTATGCCATGGCATGCAATGTCCAAACTGAGAAATGAATGACCAACACATAACACTACTGTCACAAAGCGCTCAACAATCAACGGAACAAGTTCAGAAATAACTCACTCTCAATCATCAATATAATAATGTACACAGGAACAACAATTGCCCAATCCAACATACCAGTAACACACGACCCATGAGTGAATCTTTCTGACCGTGCCCATACATAATTGCACATGTGCCTCAATGTGTCGTGACTTGCACATGGCACCCTTGTATATTCGTGTGGCACTGCTAACTAAAGGGGGCAGGGAAGTGCAAACAGCAGGAAGGCTAACAATAATGGAGATGGTCAAGCCAATACATGAAGATGGAACATGAACAAAGGATAGATCTCAATGTACAAACAAGAAGGGTTGCTAACCATGCACTGGACAAACAATCATGAATCCCACTAGGGGTGTATACACAGGTCAGACTTGAGACTGTACACAGATAGAATCGAAGCCCAATGTCTCTGTGTAAGTTACTTTTACATGCTGCACTCCTTGCAAGCCCCTGGAAAAGGTAAGCAGGAGTGGCATATGTGTCTTGACCCTAAGGCACAAACAAGGAGGGTTCACTATACATAAGGTAAGTAACAACCCCACTGAAAACCTAACTCCAATGTCCGGGGCTAACCTTAAGTATTTATAAACAAAAGGAGAGAAGGTACACAAACTTTAGTCTGATAAATTGCTCATCTGTCTACAAGAAGATGATTAGTAATGACCCATACCCATTAGTCCTGAAAAAATGGACTTGGTGTGCAACAAACTTTCATAGATTTGATCATTTTAATTATCATATTCAAATTCAATAAAACTTTGTTAGAACAACTTGTTGTAAACACACAATATATCCCAAGATTTTGACCCACATGGTGGGAATAACACCAACCCAATGGGATAAATTACACCACAATTAACAACATATAAAATTCACAGACACATGACAGTTACAATCCACTATGTATTTAAACAAAGTGTCAATTAACAACAGCCATATCCCGACATGTTTCAGTTCTTTGTTGCTTCTCAGTCCTAGGACTTTCTTCTGGGGAGAAACATTTTTTACATCAGTTTTCACCACCATGTAATCCTGAGTAGGGGTAAGGCAATCCAAAATAGGGCCACCTGCAAAGGATAACAACCAACACCAACAGATAAGACAGTGAGCCACATACTCAAAGTAACTCAAACAACCACTCCAGATTTCACCATATTGATGTCTAGAGGACTAAGGTACAGGTCTCAACTAGGCCTGTCCTATAAGAACAAACACTACTATACCTCTAAATGTGATTTTAAGTAGCGCTAATGTCAACGTCCAACCAAATAGCATAAAACTTCTTCAATCAAGTTTATTTAGTAGATGGGTACTCCAAGTAGCCCTCCTGGTTCCAAGATCTGTACAGATAATAAAATAATAAACAGAAAACACAAATCCAATATATAATCAATATAAAGCACCTGGAAGGCTCCTCCTTATACCGCAAGGTTCAAATTACAATCCATCACCTTAAATACACCAGTGCCTGAAATAACACCATTGAATCAAAATCTCAACCTATAGTGTCTCAGAGTATCCATCACCTTAATTACACCAGTGTCTAAACCTAATAACACCATCAAATCAATAGTGTCTCAGAGTGTCACTGCCATCACCTTTTACGTTAGTAAATCATTACCTCCACTATGAATAAACACAGGTTTCCAATGTAAACTATGAATGATTTCCAATCTTCACTGTAGGATTGACTCCAACACTTCAAACAAAGCTTGTATGCTAAAGGAGTGTTTCCACGCTATCTCATATCTACAAAGGTAATTATGCAAAGGGTAAGTATGCAAAAAACATTGCCTCATTATACCTGTACATAGCTATCAAAGAGCACTGCGTAAAATCATGCTGATTACCTTAGCGTATGCGGGACCCGGCTCTCCTGTTGCCGATCACCGCAACCCCCTCAAAACAAGCGCCATATAAACGTGCGCGCTGACGTCTTGTGTAGACACAAAAAGCGGACTCCCGTCATCTGGCACATAATGCAGGTAAGCACCCAAAACAGCAAAAACGGACTTGATCTCCCCACAAACTCCAACACTAAGGGAGTTTGCAACAATGTTCGTGAAATAAATTTCAACTGTCAGAGTACAGATAATGTTGCGACTACTGCAATAACCCACGTTGAAACTAATTTGCACAAAACATAAGTAGACCGCACGTCCCAACGAGAGCGCCATGTTGGAACAGGTAAAACCATCAAAGATGGAGGGAGGGAGAGTAATGACAAGGAACACGATTCCATGGTGGTGAAAACGGTATTACACATTCATAAAAACAAATAAAAATGCATCCTAGTCACACAGGCAAAATGACTGTTTCTTCAACAGAGATTTTATACACAAATATATTTGTTTTAACATTTTGAAAAGGTTTTTTTTGCAAAATAGTTTTTCACACAATTATTTTTTATATATTTTTATTTCACATGTATAGAGGCACTGTAAGCTAAATAAAGTGACGCAAAGGAAGCATAATCTATATTAGCCTCTTATATGTGAATTGATTCCGTGCATATACGAGCATCTAGTTTTTGCAAAACATGTGCAAACCCCTCACCACTATTTAGTGTCACACTTGGAAAATATGCAGTGTGTAATGGCATCCTATACCTTAAACCAATTGGTTAAAGTTCTACAAAGCAACTATTATCACCAGGCATTTAGCTTAAGAAACTACCAATTAATGCAATCAATACAAAGGAGAACTCATCAAACTAGATCCTAAGTGACTGAACCTGCATACGAAAAAGTAGGGGGACACCCACTAGTTGTGGGCATCTCATAGATTCCTATGGTGCCACTCCACTTCCTCGTTAAGCCCTCCAATGTGACTGTGACATTTGAAAATCATTTTGTGCTCGAAGTTCGAGGAAGGAATCAGTGGTAATTAACCTTTCAAACTATTCACTTAGCCAAAACGAAGAAAAGGTGCTCAATATAGGTCTTAATTTTGTCACCACTAAATTTCATGACCGTTTTGAATTAAGATCTGAGTTTCAGGCCTTTATGCGCAAACTACACCTCAATGAATTTTTCGAGCTAGGGAATAACTACACAAATCTCAACCATACAGGTTTGAGGAATAAATCCACCTTCAATGCTCCTTCCAACAGTTTTTCAGCTGAATCTCTTGTCTTTGAGAAACAAGTTCTGTCAGATTTGCACAGGTTGGAACAACAGGGCATTCCTAATCATTCAAATTTTAGTACTATACAACGTACAGTGATATGTAGGTTAGCCAAAGATCATGATATTATTGTAACACAGGCTGGCAAAGGAGGGGCTGTAGTACTCTTAAATTGCTCTGATTATGTGAAAGAGTGCCTGAGACTCTTAAGCGATGAAAGAAGTTATTGTCGTATTCCTAAGAAAATGGCCACCGCCATGGAAAAGGAAAACGGAGTCCATTTTCCCTTTCCATGGCGGCCATCGGGAGCGGACGCGCTGGGAACACAAGTGTTCACAGCGCGTCCGCTCCCGAAAAAGGATCAAAAAGGAGGTAAGTGGGGTTGGGGGAGGAGAAAAAAAAATACAAAAAAATACGTACCTGCGTCCCCAGTGAGGGACGAGGGAAGCCTCCAGCCGTGTGGAGGTGCAGAGCGGGGTTGGCCCCGCTTTGAGCCTCCTCATTGGCTGAGGGGCTGCCACGCCCCTCCGGGCACAATGGCCGTGGAATCCCGGCTGAGGGATTCCCGGCTGGGTAAAGATCCGACGAGAGCCAATCAGAATGCGTGTTGCATTCTCCTTGGCTCTCGCCGGGTACTAATATAGATTATGCTTCCTTTGCGTCACTTTAATTAGCTTAGAGTGCCTCTATACATGTGAAATAAAAATATATAAAAAATAATTGTGTGAAAAACTATTTTGCAAAAAAAAACCTTTTCAAAATGTTAAAACAAAGATATTTGTGTATAACATCTCTGTTGAAGAAACAGTCATTTTGCCTGTGTGACTAGGATGCATTTTTATTTGTTTTTATGAATGTATAATACCGTTTTCACCACCATGGAATCGTGTTCCTTGTTGTTACTCTGCCTCCCTCCATCTTTGATGGTTTTACCTGTTCCAACATGGCGCTCTCATTGGGATGTGCAGTCTACTTATGTTTTGTCCAAATTAGTTTCACCGTGGGTTGTTGCAGTAGTCGCAACATTATCTGTACTCTGAACATTGTCGCAAACTCCCTTAGTGTTGGAGTTTGTGGGAAGATCGAGTCCATTTTTGCTGTTTCGGGTGCTTACCTGCATTACGAGCCAGGTGCCAGGAGTCTGCTTTCGGTGTCTACACAAGACGTCAGCGCGTACGTATGTATGGCGCTTGTTTTGATGGGATTGCGGCGATCGGCAACAGGAGAGCCAGGACCCGTATACGCTAAGGTTATCCGCATGATTTTACGCTGTGCTTTTTGATAGCTATGTACAGGCATGTTTTTTGCGAACCTACCCTTTGCATACTTACCTTTGTAGATACAAGATCGCGTGGAAACACTTCTTTAGCATACAAGCTTCGTTTGAAGTGTTGGTGTGAATCCTACAGTGAAGATTGGAAATCATTCATAGTTAACATTGGAAACTTGTGTTTATTCATAGTGGAGGTAATGATTTACTAACGTAAAAGGTGATGGCAGTGACACTCTGAGACACTATTGATTTGAAGGTGTTATTAGGTTTAGACACTGGTGTAATTAAGGTGATTTATACTCTGAGACACTATAGGTTGAGATTTTGATTCAATGGTGTTATTAGTTTCAGGCACTTGTGTATTTAAGGTGATGGATTGTAATTTGAACCTTGGGATATAAGGAGGAGCCTTCCAGGTGCTTTATAGTGATAATATGTTGGATTTGTGTTTCCTGTTTATTATTTTATTATCTGTACAGATCTTGGAACAAGGAGGGTTACTTGGAGTACCTATCTACTAGATAAACTTGATTGAAGAATTGTTATGCTATTTGGTTGGACGTTGACATTAGTGCTACTTAAAATCACATTTAGAGGTATAGTAGTGTTTGTTCTTATAGGACAGGCCTAGTTGAGACCTGTACCTTAGTCCTCTAGACATCAATATTGTGAAATCTGGAGTGGTTGTTTGAGTTACTCTGAGTATGTGGCTCACTGTCTTATCTGTTGGTGTTGGTTGTTATCCTTTGCAGGTGGCCCTATTTTGGATCGCCTTACACCCTACTCAGGATAACATGGTGGTGAAAACTGATGTAAAATGTTTTTCTCCCTTGAAGAAAGTTCTAGTATTGAGAAGCAACAAAGAACTGAAACATATCGGGATATGGTTGTTGTTAATTGACACTTTGTTTATATCCATAGTGGATTGTAATTGTCATGTGTCCGTGAATTTTATATGTTGTTAATTGTGGTGTAATTTATCCCATTAGGTTGGTGTTATACCCACCATGTGGGTCAAAATCTTGGGTCATATTCTGTGTTTTAAAACAAGTTGTTCTAACAATGTTTTATTGAATCTGAATATGATAATTAAAATGATCAAATCTATGAAAGTTTGTTGCACACCAAGTCAATTTTTTCAGGACAATAGGTATGGCTCATTACTAATCATCTTCTGGTAGACAGATGAGCAATTTATCAGACTAAAGGTTGTGTACCTTCTCTCCTTTTGTGTATAAATACAAACAAGGAGGGTACCAACACCAGACAAGCCTGCATGGTTTCAGCTGGAATCTACAGTGGATGCCCTAGGCTGCCACACAAAGCAACACACTGTCACATAAATGCTCAATAGACAAAACACAAGTAAAACAAAATAAATTGCACATGGGAGTGTGGGGGGGCACCCAGGAGGGAGGAGCCGCAGGGTGCATGTCAACTCCCACATGTGCAGATGTTGAGAGAGAAGATAAACCCTCCATGGGTTAATGAGCCACATGGCTAGCATGGATCGGGAGACGTGTCGCTGCTGTCACCACCCTCTGATGTTGCATCAGAATGTGGTAGTGGTAAGGGAGGATCACCACGTATAGCCTTGGTCTGGGCCTCCATTGCAGTGGCCATGCAGGACTGAGATACTTGCATCTGCAACATGATGGCTCGGAGGTCTCCATGCAACACCTCATAGGATGCACGCAGTTCCTCTGTGATGGCACGAGCCATCAATTGCATCTGCCGTTCAGACCGTCTACTGCTGGATGCCTTAAGTCCATCCAGTCTAGTCCTGAGGGAACTAAACTCTAACTTCAGGGCTTCCGTGTGAGCCAGACCCTCTGCAGCCATTCAGATCCCTCAGTTCTGCCCATCGGCTCCTGTTGCTGGCCACCATGTTCAGCCTGTGTGAGAAGCATATGGGCCGTAATGCCTGATGCTGGTGCTCCACCTGTCTTGCTGGGGGTATCATGGAATTGGCTACCCTATCCATGCCCTGAGCCAATATCTCATATGATGCAGCCTGTTATTGTGCAACTGCATACATGGACTGCTCCCACACAGTATCGCCAGCGAACACAAGGCCACCGTGTTTGCGGACCCCATGCCTGCCTTCGACCAAGCGAATCTGACCCTTGATGTGATGGTGCTGTCTGTGGCTGCAGGACTCCATCCCTCCCTTGATCAGCTGGCTCAGGAACGGGAGTCAATACTGTGGAGCGTGATCCTACAGCCATAACCACCACAGACGGATGTGCCAACACTGACTGGCCCTGTGACGGGTTGTACCCCCTCCAGACATTTGGGATGCAACAGCACCCACAGTCGATGCACTCACCTGCGACAGCACATAGGTATCCATATTCGTTTCACCACCAGAGCCAAAGGCTTCCTCTGAGGCGGACTCAGACTGTATCAGGGCCAGGATTTCCTGTAGCACCAGTGGATCTTCAAGGCCTATCACATCATGTCCTCCACTGGTGGTTGGTTGTGGTTCAGTATCCTGTTCCTCCTCAGCACCTGCACAGGTACAAACAATTACATGAAGAGCCATGTAAATTGCATAGCCCACATACATAGGCATCACAATGTCATCATACAACACATCAATCTTCAATGTCACAAACTCCCTCATGTACGCAGTGTTAATGCAAGTGAAGGGTAGCATGAAAGCAGCCATGGGCGCGTGTGGAAGGGCTAAATAGAACATGTAGTGCATGGTTCATTGCACCTGCTACACACAGGAGAACTTGACTGGCATAGTTCATTCTTCAACATCACTGATTCAAAAACGCATATGCCACGCAGCATAGCCATGCCTGAACTGCAATACTGCATGAAATGGAACTTGCTGACTACTGTCCCAGAGCCATGTACAATGGATGTGACATGACATGACATGTAAATCACAAAATCAATACACACAAGTGTCACACGGTGCTGCGATGCAAGGGTGGTGGGATAGATTGAAGCCATACACACCCATCCCATGAGGCCAGGTCATATTGACATCACGCAAGTGTATAGGCATGGTGAAAGTGAGACCTGGGTTTGGAAGTGGGAGTGGGCAGTACAGTACATGGGAATGGCATACCAATTCAATACAACTACATAATCAGCAATGAAAATGCGGCGGGCTGGTGGAAGTGTAAGGGCAGGCATCAGGTGTCAATTGCTCCTAGAGGGTTGTAGGGATACAGTAAACAGCCAGTGTGGGGATGGCAGTGAGGCAGTGCATGAGTACAACTGGTGGCTCAGAGGCCCGTGTCGGAGATTAGAGTGTGGGCAGGTGTCTAGTGCACTAGTGGAGAGGAGGTTGAGAAAGCAGAACACATGAGGAAGCATCAGCAGTGCCTTCAGACCCGGAGAAGGTTCACCTCCAGTTCCTTTGAGGCAGGAAGGCTGTACCAGAGGGAGGCCCAGCCAAAGATAGACATTAACCACCAAATACATGCTATGAGAAGTAACTAACCCTGAGGGAGTAGGGAAGGGATGATCAAAGACAATGAGAAGGAAGCAAATTGGGAAGATGGAGTTGAAGGAAATGCAGCACCACGACCCATAATGCCCTTTGGGCAATGTACAGCAATTGGAAATGAACAGTCGTAGCCACTGCGAGCCAGTGCCATCATCACAGTCCTAGGGAGCTACAATACCTGGCATCAAGACAAAAGGACAATCCCCACAGTCCAGGTCAGGATGAGTTGCAGAGGGAATAGAGTAGAGGCACAGAAATCTTGGAAGAGGCCATTGCAGTACCCCACCATAGGTATGACCAGTCTTCTGGAGACAGTGAGCTACTGGGGGAATGAGAGGAAAGGAAGAATACCCCTGAGGAGGTGCAGCTGGCAGGGTGACCTCTCAGAGATGTCAGAAATGTGCAGATAGACGGCAAATGTGGAGTGCAAGATTGTCACAGGCTACCTGCCACCACAGGTTGGAGCAGGAAGAGGGTCAAGAGAGCCTGGACAGAGAGTGACATGGAAGGAGTCAACAGGTATGGTGATGGGGTTTGTCATGGTGTGCAGCACATTGTGCGTATGCAGTCTGCAGGACAACAAACACATCTCAGTCCACCATAACATGGTTCACCCATGGCAGTCATGTAAATGCAGGCAGAACTGCCAGACAATCATTACACTTCATCCAAGCAACATGCACATGTCCTGGACACACAAATATCAGCACTCACCAGACATTCCCTCATAAATTGGCAGGTCTCCCATGCATTGGATCTGCTCCACATCATCCATAACACCTATGATCTCCTCATGTGGAGTGAGTGCTTCGTCCTCTCATGGTGACCCACCTCCAGTCACCTGAGTAGAGGCGTAGTTGGCACTCAGCTTATCTTTGGCTCAGTGCCGGAAGTCATACCAACATTTCATTGTGTCAGAAGCTGAGCGCCTCTCATGGCCCAATGCGTTAATATGATCAGTGACACACTGCCAGTGGGCCATAAACTGGGCAGGTGTCTGTGTGCTCCCTGCCCGCACAAGCATGTTGTGTTTGTGTTCCTGCACGTAGTCCATGAGGATCTGAAGTTCCTCATCACTAAAGCTCCACTTCCACGACGTAAGGGTCTCCTGTGCCGTGCCTTGGGACTGAGCCTGATTACCTACTGCACGTGTTGTCTTCTTGCAAGCTCGTGCAGACCCTGAGTGGATGGGACCACTTGGGTCAGTAGGGGCTTGAGCACTGGTGGCCTGGGCTGTGGCATCACACACTGATAGTGTGACAGTAGGTGCCCTTGCAGGTTTATGTTTATGTTTATTGAGCTTATATAGCTCTTTAAGCCAAAGCGGCTGTACCCAGATGGCTGTACCTGGGTGCTGGTGCCAGGACGCTTCACAACATGTCCCTCCCCCTTTGATGCACTGATGGCATCTGCCCTGCCTCTCCGTGGACCAGGGTGGGAACACCACAGGCATGGCTGGGTGGTGAGGTCTGCAGCTGCCCCTGCAGCTACCTGATGCTGGTGGGTGTGTACAGCAGTTGACACTGCTGCATCTGGACCCTGGGTGCCGATGCCAGGATGCTGCACAGCATTTCTCTTCCCCTTTGATGCACGGATAGCATCTGACCCTGCATCTCTGTGGACCACGGTGGGGAGCACCACAGGCATGGCTGGGTGGCCCAGAGGCTGGGTGGTGAGGTCTGCAGCTGCCCCTGAAGCTACCTGACCCTGGCGGGTGTGTCCAGCAGTTGACACTGCCGCATCTGGTCCCTGGGTGCCAGGACATTGCACAACATGTCCCTTCCCCTTTGATGCATGGATAGCATCTGCCCCAGCATTTCCGTGGATCAGGGTGGGGAGCACTACAGGCCTTGCAGGGGTGCCTGGAGGCTAGGTGGTGGTTGCTGCAGCTGCCCCTGCGGCTTCCTGACCATGTTGGATGTGGGGCATAGCTCTCACTGCACTGGCCCGGACACCTCAGACAGCTCGGACACCTCAACCATTTCCACCACCTCTGCCACCTCTGCCACCTCCGCCACTCCGGCCACCTTTGCCTCCCTTCCCACTAGTTGCCTTCCCAGTAATGGCAAAGATGGATTAGTACTTTTTTCCCAGAGGGGGTCAACAGGGCCGTCAAGAAATCAGCGACAACAGTTCGGGCCCGGAATGCGAAATCGCCAGTGGTATTCAAACCAATACAAGTTGGTAACATCTCTATTTTCAATTTGTCTGAATATCCACTGACAGACATGGAACGTGAAGTTTTATCACGCGGATTGCCATTCGTACCAGTCATCAAAGCTAACCCTTTCCAGTGTGAAATGTAGCTACAATGCTTGTTCCGCAATATCAGACTCAAACATTTCTTTGAGGTATACTTACCTCTGCAGAAATTAGATGCTGAATCCAACAAGAATCAGGAAGAGATGCTGAATGTGCCTGGGCTAAAGAATAAATCCCGTATTTTTTCCTCGACCACATGCTTGTCCCCCAGAAATTCTGGAATTTGAGAAGACTGTGACTACACAGGTGCATGAGGCTCTCAAAAGAAAGAATTTTCACAGGGACAATTTAAGTAAACAAGAACGTGAAAGTCTAAAAATCGTATACTACAATTTGGATATCACAATAAAACCGGCCAATAAAGGCAGTGGTATTGTTGTTATGGATACTTTGAAATATGGAAAGGAATGTGTGAGACTTCTGGCAGATACCAATGCATATAAGAAGCTTGATCAAGACCCAACATCTAGATTACGGGAGGAAATTGGCAGTCTAATGAAACATGCAATGGAGGAGAACTTGCTGAGTAAGGAAGAAGGAAACTTCCTGGTTAAAACTTACCCCAAGGTAGGGGCTTTCTACACACTACCAAAAGTGCATAGAAATCCTAACACACCTCCAGGCCGGCTGATAGTATCGGCTATTGACTCCCTGTTGGAACCACTGTCTATTTACAGTGAGTTGTTCTTAAACCATTTGTTCTATCTATGCCGAGCTATGTAAAAGACACTACAAATATGATTAATCTGCTGAAAACAGTGACCATCGAAGAAGGAGCTATATTAGTGACCATGGATGTGGAATCTCTTTATACATCTATCCCTCAATCAGAATGCATAGCGGTGCTGTGTATGTATCTTGACCGCATACCGGAACCCTGATCACCACCGACGGGCTTTATCCTGGAGTGTACACGTACAGCTATGTGCGAGAATTTCTTCCTGTTTAAAAAACAGATGTTTAAACAACTTAAGGGCGTCAGTATGGGTGCTACGTTTGCACCTGACGTAGCAAATTTGTACATGGCAAATGTTTAAGATCTGTACATCTCTGGAGCGAATAGCTCACTTAAACAACAAGGTTTTGCAGCCATTCTAATATTGTGGAAACAATATATAAACGCTGTGTTCCTAATTTGGAGGGGCACCACTAATTCACTAACGTGTTTTGTAAGATGGGTGAACAGCTGTGACCTTAACATTAAGTTCACGATGGAATGTAGTGATGCCAAAACCAGTTTCCTGGATCTATTATTATTATTATTATCATTATTATTATTATTGTTGATCCTTGAATCAGGCAACAAACTGGAAACAACTTTATTCAGGAAAACTACCGATATGAGTTTGTTGTAGCACTACCAGAGTTTTCACCCAGAGGGGCTCAAACAAAATTTGACGTATGGGCAATACATGCAGATCCGAAGGAATTGTACCAAAAAAAAAGCCTATTTAGAACATGCCAGTGTCCTGAAGGAAAGACTCACAGACCGCGGATACCCTAGGCGGTTAATCAAACAAAATATGAAACAGGCACTTAGTACACAAAGAGATGTATGTCTCTCGAAAAGGGAGAAAATAAAGAAAGATCAGCTGATTTGTGTCTTGACTTTCTCGCCCATTAGCAATGCCATAAAAAAGAGCATTACACAATATTGGCATTTAGTGAAACACCCGGGTAGTCTTGAAAAAAAGCCACTTTTTGCTTTCAAAGGAACTGCAACCTCAGACAAAAGTTGGTGCACTTGTACCTGGAAAAAATAAATGATGAACTAACTGTGTTAAACCAGTGGGGTCTTCCACCTGTGATAGGTCTCTATCAGTGTGGGCACTGCACAGCATGCCCATACACAGAGACACGCCACACTTTCGAAGATGAGAAAGCTAAGTGGACTTTAAGAGGCCATACCAACTGCCTCACTGACAATGCAGTCTATATCATCCTATGCCCGTGTGATCAGATCTATGTAGGTAAGACAATGAGAAAAATGCGTATGAGTATCTCAGAACACAGGTCCTGTGTAAGAAACAAAGTGAGGGACAGACCACAAATCAATCATTTTGTCAGAGCAAAACATACAGAAAATGAAATTAGATGGTTTGAATTACAGACCCTAAAGGCACCAACACGCGGAGGAGATATGAGTAGTTTACTGCTCAAATTGGAGCAGCTATGGATTCACTCGCTGGACTCAGTGAAGACTGGCATGAACATTACCGTTGAATGGAATAGACTCTTCTGAATATAGCTAGTATGTGTATGATACCCTAGAAGGTGTAGGGATAGAGACCGGTGAGGCCTACCCTATAGGATGAAATTATCATAGGTGCCCCAGAAATCATCATATGTGTTCCTGATGTGATGTCAGTATTCTATCCTCTATAACATACGATGGTTCGACTTTGTTCATCATATAGGAAGAAATTATCCTAGATGCCCCAGAAATCATCATATGTGTTCCTGATGTGATGTCACTATTCTATTCTCTATAACATAAGATGGTTCGACTTGTTCATCATATTAGCACTTGCAGCATGCAGCAGGAGGAAAAATGTGCACAATCACCTTATTGAATTTTATTTGTAAGGCGATATGTCACTAGATCGAAGGGCCCCGCTAATTTTGGAACAAGAACCTGAGATGACACTAAGTTTCCTTTAAGAACAGCCATTGTAGTTGGTATTATATTTAGTAACACAAGGAATATCGACTCATCAAAAAGGTTCTTCTGACCTTTTGCTCTGAGTAGCATGTACAACATGGGTTGTGCCCTTTGGATTTATGTTTAACACTTTAATGAATGAGATTTGGCTTTATCTGCTCTGTGTGAGCCTTAAATGGCTCACAGCATTCGATCAGGCAGCAGTCCTATTTCTATGACTGTTCTAGTGATACACGGACGTAGTCCATTGCCCATTTCTGTGAAACTGTTACTTCTGGAATTGCTATGTCTGGGTGAGCCGACAACGCCGCAAGTTTTTGATGGCGATGCAGAGGACTCGTTATGAATAGAGATACATTGAGATATGGCACTCTAAAGGTAAGTAACGGCCATCATGCGAAAAATCATACACATTCATAATGGGCACATTATCAGACGTGCATCAGAAGTGACAGTGATTAGATGGACAATATGAGATAGAGGTATGCTCTGTATTAACAAAAATTCAAGCAAGGTTATACCACAGCGGCTTGAGAGCAGCTTACTACATGCATGAAACAGTGGCTACACTGAAATAAAATGCATGGAATAACGTTTAGCTACATTTAGGGTTACGTGTATGGTTTTATGCAAACCAGATGATTGGAAGTGTTAAGTCTGTAACGTGGCTGTTTTCTATGACATAGATGCAGTGACGAGCGTACACGATCAGATGTGAGTGTAACTAGAACACTGAGCGGGTCACAGGATACTGATGTCCAATATGGGTGAGTGCATTTATCCTTGATGTTGCTGTAAATATGTGATCACTAAATAATTTGAAATCAAAATTTAGGATACCACTCTAATAGGAGGTATTGATTTGTAGATGCAGCTGAATAGAACTGCGGCTGCTGTTGTGCAAATTGGCAAAATACTGAGTCAGCTTGAAGCACCTTGTGAAAGTAAGTGATGCGGGTTCACCCTGTGGCTAGGATGGGTTGGACTAGATGTGTCAGCCCCTAGTAGGACGCAGAATGTTAACTCTGGGCCTATGTTTTTTTAGGCTATAACTGATCTATCCTATCACAAAGGATACAGAAGGTTATAAGACCATGGCGGGGTGCGTGAGAGCCAGAGGGTTTTTTTTTCCCAATACTCATAGGATCTTCCATCAGAAAAATGTGAAGGTGAGTGTGAGTCAGTACAATGGAGTAATCCTGGGTTGTGTTGCATAAATCAAATATGCTTTGTTAAAGAAATGAGGTTGGATTATAATTAGTGTGTTTGTTTTGTTATTTTTAGGTGATTGAGAAGTGTAGATCTTTTGAAGACATGTAACACCTTATATTTTGGCATACACAGATATGGAGCTGCTTGTTTGTATAGACTTTCCTGAAGAAGGTCATAAGAACGGTGCGCAAGATTGGTGCCTATAGGAGACCGAAACATTTGTGGACATAGGCCATAAGAAATTGAGTGGCTTTAAAAAGAGGGCACACAGGAAAATAAATTGTGGGGCCGAAGATAATATTGAAAACAACTGAAAAAGAAAAGGAACAACAATATATATAGTTCATATTGTTTATATATGCTAGAATATGTGTAAAACATCTCAGTGTGTGAAGGCATGAGAATGTATGCAAGGTGGTAGTGAGAGATGTGGTCAATTTGTGATATATACAGTATCTATGGTATTTTTATAAAATGTGTATATAATTTGTTGTAAAAAAGAATAAATAAGATATTTTTTGCTAAATCTGAAGATATGAAGATTTTGTGTTAGTAGTGTTAATCCAACCTCACTGCCTTCAATCCTATTTGCGGATTATATAGATGGATTAGTGCAATGGGAGGTGCAGCTATCGATTGTCCTGGGCAATTTGAGTGAGGGGGCAGTGTAGATGATGTGTGCCACAGCAAGGCTCAATGTAACCCCTGGAAAAAAAATAAACGGGCCGCATAACACACAGGCACCTCAAATATGAAAAATACATGTATGCGACCCCTCAACAGCCCACGTGTAAAGGAAAAACCTAACCCAGCATGCTGTGGCACCCAGCAACACAAAACGTATGTACGCGAAGTACATGTAAGCTACAGAATTCAAAATGTATGCACAACTCACTGTCAGCTTCAAAAGTACATTTGTGTGTGCGCAAAGGCAATCCCCAACCAAAACAAGGGGCTCGCACAAAGTGAAGAGATCGTGTGGAAATGAAGTCCACCAGTGCGTCTGCTATAACTCGGCAAGCTTGTGATGCTCTCCTACGCACTACTTTATCTCGATACTGGCACCACGCCCAATGTTCAGCGCGTGTCATGTAATTTATGCCCTTAGGCCCTTTCCTCTGATTTCACGCTGATGCACGCTTTCTGCACGTGCAGAGTCACTCTGTTTCCGGCTGCCCATGTGAGTAACACGGAAGACACACACTCCTGCCTGCAATCAAATTTACCTGCCTCCAAGTGCCCCGAGCTGGCTCCTACGAGCGATCTGTTGCTGCCTTCCCACTGTGTGTGCTTGCTGCCCACGTGCCCTACAATTGTGGTGCCTGCTAAACAGCCATTGCCAGTGCTCCTGTCATCGGACCTGTGACCACCTCTGCTGATCCAGAAGACTCCTGACGTGACATACCACCACTCCACAGCCCAGCAACAGGACCAACTTGCCCACCCACACCTGCCTTGTCATGTCTGAAGCAAAATCATCGGAGGCAAGTGGCAACCCCATGGCAGCGAGGCAGAGGGCTGTCAGCTTCTCAGTCAGGGAAGTTGACATCCTGGTGGAGCAAGTCCTGGTGCATTATGATGCCCTCTTCCACGGACCATCCCAAGTTGGCAAGGAAGGACGGTGGAAGATCTGGGCGGACATCGTGGGTGCCAGCAATGGGGATGTGGTTGCACCCGCGACTACCACAATGTACACAAGCGTTGGGAGGACTTCAAAGCCAGGACCCATAACAAGGCCCGGCACTTCCTTAAGGCTGGCATGAACCAAGAGGGGCTTTGGGGCTGGTTGACCACCAATGACATGCAGGTCCTGGAGCGGTTCTACCCAGCGCTGTAATGCCCAGGTGATGGATTTGGATCTCAGTCTGGAGTCGATTTGTAAGTGTCCATGTATACCTGTCCACAATAGTGCATGTGCATGTTGATGTATGGTTGGAGTGTGCACCTTGGCCTTATGTCTGGTATGCCTCTTGTACAGATGTCTGTGTGCATGTCCCAGACAGTGCTGCATGTGAGTCCATTCAAGCATGTGTCACATCAACAGTGTTTGTAGCAATGTGTGATGTGCGGCAGCAAGTAACAATGTGCACATGGTTGATTTCATGTGTCTCTACTTGGCCATGTGAGAGGTGTCACACATGGGTGCTTTTGGCAACATCATGGACATGCATGGTGCATATGTGCATTTGTCTGAAGAGTGAGTGTGTGACTGGTCAACACTCCGGGATGGATGTTACTTGAGCATTAGATTGTGTGATTGACTCATGCTGCCAGATTGATCTCTAGTGCACTCTGATGTGATAGCTCCATGGCCTTCTTCATGACTATCAGCTGATGTGTGTGAATGAGATGTGTATGTCCCATGATGCATGTGAGATGAATGCACAATTTTGAGGTGCTGACAGTAGTGCCTTGTCCAAGGATGTGATTGTCTGTTGAGACATGATTGTGCATGTGTGTTAATTACACTAACCTGTGTATTGTGGACGGTGATGATGGTTGTGACCTTTGATAGTGCCACGCATGTACATTTGCTTTGTGCCAAACCGACATATGTTCAGTTCCCTGATGTTTGTGTTCCATGTCTCCCTATCGACAGCGACGATGGAAGAAAAGGGCTGAGAAGGCGCTGTGGAGCAAGGCAGTAGGGATGCCTCCATCAGGCAAAGACGCAAGGCCCAGTCATGCTCCCAGCTCATATCATCTTCTGGGAGCGAGGAGACTGGTGCTACGTCCGAGCCAATGGCCACAGCTGCTCAGGGGAGGCCCAAGAGGGTGAAGTGGGTTGTGGGCTCCTCGGCAGTGGGAGGAACATGTGAGGTAGCACGGGGTAATCCAATGCGCAAGACGGTGGGGAGGCATCTAGGTTGGCAGAGGTGGAGGAGGAGGAGGCTGCATCAGCCCAGCCCACGCGGCCCGGCGCGGGTGATGACTTGGGTGTGACTGGTGCAGTCCAGACTACAGGTCGCCGCTGAGCGGCATGTGGCTGGTCCTGCCCCTGGGACTGTGACAGCACCAGTATGCACCTGCGGGTATGCCCCAGGCCGGACCCATCTGCAGGTGGCGGATGTTACCACCCAAACGGAAACACCAATACCTGTGGATGTCACCATTTGGGACTGTGTGGAACCAGTGCTAGCCGGTATCATGAGGCAGACAGAGACCATTCGTGATGATGTGCAGGCTTCCAATTGGGGGCTTGCATGTCATCACGAGGAGGTCTGCCATCTCGTGAACTGGCTGGCACATTTCCTGGTCAGGAATTGGGTGCGTGGACTGGCCACTTCTGCAACCCCCTCCTCATCTTCGTCCTCGGTGCGCCAGTCATCCTCCCTGCCGCCTTCTGGCCCAGATGCCACCATGGCCCCCTGTGTACCTGTCCCAACCCCGGCGGCCAGTCTGGTGGAGTTTACACCCCTACCAGAGTCGGGAGTCGAAGTTGAATCTGCTGAGGTGGCCACCACACAGATCCACCCTGCGACAGGAGCTTTGGCAATGGAGGGAGAGCAGACACAAAAAAGCACGGCACGTGCACAATGGCCCCGGGGGTTGTCATCATCCCAGAGGCTGTCCTTAAGGAGCAGGCACCGGGCTATTGGGCAGCAGCAGGCTCAGAGTAGGAGGCTAAATTACTCAGGGTTTACCGACTCAGGGAGGCAGGTATCAGTCATCAAGCAGGAGGCAAACGTGGACTTTGCACAAAGGATGTCTTCCATGTTGGAGCGTTTGGGCCAGCTGATCGGGTCAGAGCAGCAGCAGGCACAGGAGGCACGACTCACCATGGTCAGAGATTTCAGTGCATCGGGAAGAAAGGTGGGCTGAAGCCCTCGGGGAGACTTGCAGGGAGTGGGAGAGGAGCATGTTGGAGTCCTGGCAAGCCCTCAAGGTGAGAGCGGAGGCCGACCTGGGGAATTGGACGCAGTGTTCGATCATGCCCTGGCCGAGACATTGAGGGAGCATATGGTCTGGAGGAGTACTAGCCCGCTGCCATTGTTCATAGTTATTTGGCTATAACTTTCATTTGAATTTTTTTTTTTAGTGTTTGGACTGTGCTCCACTTTTTATACATAGTTTTATGGGTGTGTCATTTTGTGGATTACTTTTTTCTTTGTTTGGTGTGCATTTCAGACATTGGACCTCTTTCTTCTGTAAATAGTTTGGATTTTTTGGCTACTTTTATGTTCAACATGCAGCAATGGATTACATTTGGACATTGTTATATATTTTCTTTTCATGTACATCTTATTTCATTTTGTGTATGTGTATGACGCAAATACTGGTTTTAAATATATGTTATTTATTTAAGTCCCTGTGATGTTTGATTTTTATTTTTTTTCCAAAGTTTGGCACTTCCTTACTCTGTTCTGTGTATAAGATGATGACCAATGTTGTTCACATGTGTGCACACTTGCATGCATGTGTCATGTTTGACATCCAGTTGCATGGGGCATGTCCTGGTGTGCATGACCAGTGGATTGGTTGTAAGGGGGAGTTGGAGTGTGCACTTTGTAGTGGCATCTGATTGCACATGTGCTGTATCAATGTGTATTGGCCCTCACTGTGTTGGGCGGGGTTAATGATGGGAGTGTAAAAGGTTTTTCATTGTGGGCCAAGATTGCATTGATGCAGTGTGACACACATGTCCTCCTTTGGCCTTCGCCAGCATGTGTTTGTGCTTATGTAATTGTCTCTCATGTAGTTGGCCATCTAGCTTTGCAATGGCATTTTTGAATTGGTGTGGATTAAAAAAAAGAACAGACCAATGCTACAGTATTTGTGGATAGTTAACGGTATGACTTCCATGTTTTCAATCATGACTTGAGTAATTCCTCTGTGCTTGTGCTTTCGATACTCCTCTGCCCTGATGTTCTGCTTTCTGAATCTGCTATGGTCAGCTGGCACCCTCTTTACTTGGCAAAGGGTCCCCTCGCATGCCACTTGCACACCTGCACTGGTTCCCAGGCATGCACAATCTTTAGACTGTGTTCATGTATGCCAACAGAAACCTACCAACAGTTTGCACCTCCAGCATGCTCTGCCACCAGCTGGCCATTCTTTCTTAGTTGTCTTTTGGGGTCTATTTGTTTGGAAGTCCTTCACTTGAGCGGGACTGACACCTCCCAGACACATTTCAACAATCAACACTTCACATGCACTGGCACCATCTTAATGCCACCTGCTCTGATGAGTTTCTTGCGTCTGTCTTTGCTCTCTTCCCCCTCCCGGGAGTGTTTGGCCCTTTTGACACTTGTGTACATGTGTGCATTCAGAATTACAGGTCATTTGAGTGTATGTCATGTCATGTCCTTCACACATGGAAGTGTCACTCATGTGTTTATGAGATTATCTGTTCAGGTGATGTGTGCTCATTGAGGCTCATGCCGTGAAATGCGAGGGAAATGTCGCTCGCTTAATGGGACAAAAGTCGAGGGTGCTTTGCATTTTGTCTTTGTGTGATTATTTGTACATGTGGATTATTTCTTTGTCACGTGCCATGCAGGCCCTCACTTTGACATACACTTTTGTGATGTGTATTTTGGGATATGGTTGCAGTTAGCAATTTGGTATGATCAGCTGGACACTGTGTGCCTTGTGTACGTTTTGTTGGTGTTTGCAGGATATTTTGTGACCAGGAAGTTGAGGGTGGTGTCAGTACACTGCAAGCAAGTTCCTGGACACATCATCGATGTAATGAACATGTGTCACTATGTCATCATCCAGGTGTTGTCCAGTCTGGAGGGGCCTGCCTTCAGGTTGCCATCATGGGTGATGTGGGTGACCCATATGGATGGGCGTGTCCCATGTGGCGGTGTCTGTCTGCAGGTTGCTGCCACGGGTGATGAGCTGGGGGTGTCCCATGAGGTGCGGCCTGCCTGCAGGTTGCCGTCACAGGTGATGGAGGCAGGGTTGTCCCATGTGGCCGGGCCTGCCTGGAGGTTGCCATCACGGGTGATGAGGGTGGGGGTGTCCCAAGTGGCGGGGCCTGCCTGCAGGTTGCCGTCACAGGTGATGGGGGCTGGGGCGGGTCCCATGTGGTAGGGCCTGCCTGTGGGGTGTGGTCATGGGTGATGGGGGGTCCCTTGTGGTGTGGGCTGCCTGCGGGGTGGAGTCACGGGTGATGGGGATCCCATGTGGTGTGGGCTGCCTGTGGGGTGTGTTCACAGGTGATGGGGGCTGGGCGGGTCCCTTGTGGTGTGGGCTGCCTACGGAGGTGTGGTCATGGTTGATGGGGGCTGGGAGGGTCCCATATGGCAGGGCCAGTCTGCGGGGTGTGGTCACGGGTGATGGGGGGTCCCTTGTGGTGTGGGCTGCCTGCGATATGTGGTCACAGGTGATGGGGGTCCCATGTGGTGTGGGCTGCCTGTGGGGTGTGGTCACAGGTGAGGGGGGCTGGGGGATACCTTGTGGTGTGGGCTGCCTGTGGGGTGTGGTCACAGGTGATGGGGATGGGGGGTCCCTTGTGGTATGGGTTGCCTGCGGGGTGTGGTCACAGGTGATGGGGTCCCATGTGGTGTGGGCTGCCTGGGGGGTGTGGTCACAGGTGATGGGGGTCGGGGGGTCCCTTGTGGTGTGGGCTGCTTGCAGGGTGTGGTCACAGATGATGGAGGCAGGGTGTCCAATGTGGCCGGGCCTCCATGCAGGTTGCCATCACGGGTGATGAGGGTGGGGGTGTCCCAAGTGGCGGGGCCTGCCTGTAGGTTGCCGTCACGGGTGATGGGGGCTGGGGCGGGTCCCATGTGGTAGGGCCTTCCTGCGGGGTGTGGTCATGGGTGATGGGGGGGTCCCTTGTGGTGTGGGCTGCCTGGAGCGTGTGGTCACGGGTGATGGGGGATCCCATGTGGCGTGGGCTGCCTGTGGGGTGTGCTCACAGGTGATGGGGGCTGGGGTTGTCCCTTGTGGTGTGGGATGCCTATGGGGGTGTGGTCATGGGTGATGGGGGCTGGGAGGGTCCCATATGGCAGGGCTGTTCTGCGGGGTGTGGTCACGGGTGATTGGGGGTCCCTTGTGGTGTGGGCTGCCTGAGATATGTGGTCACGGGTGATGGGGGGTCCCATGTGGTATGGGCTGCCTGTGGGGTATGGTCACAGGTTAGGAGTGCTGGGGGGTACCTTGTGGGCTGGGCTACCTGCAGGGTGTGGTCACGGGTGGTGGTGGGACCCATGTGGTGTGGGCTGCCTGTGGGGTGTGGTCATGGGTGATGGGGGTGGGGGGTCCCTTGTGGTATGGGTTGCCTGCCGGGTGTGGTCACGGTTGATGGGGGTCCCATGTGGTGTGGGCTGCCTGCGGGGTGTGGTCAAAGGTGATGGCGGCTGGAGGGGTCCCTTGTAGTGTGGACTGCCTGCAGGGTGTGGTCATGAGTGATGGGGGCTGGGGTGTGGCTGTCACGTCAGGAGGGATCTGCTTCCAGTGGATTTGTGCATTTATCGTGGGGTGCATGCAGGTGTTTCCATGAGATTGGCCTGGGATGCTCCGGGGTATGTGTGGGTCTTTCCACACGATTGGCCTAGGGTGCGTCCAGGTGGGATGCATCCCTGCAAAATCATGTGGAAACTTAGCGCCTGTCCCAACTGCACCCCGCCAAATTGCATGGAAACTCAGCACGTAGCCCATCCGTACCCCAACCAAATCGCATAGAAACTCAGCGCATAGCCCGACCGCACCCCACAAAAGTGCGTGGAAACTCAGTGCGTACCCCGTCCACATCTCACCAAATCTCATGGAAACTCAGCGTACAGCCCGTCCACACCCCGCAAATCGTGTGGAAACTCATCGCATACCCCGTCCACACCCCGCCAAATCGTGTGGAAATTCAGCACATAGCCCATCCACACCCCGCAAAATCGCTTGGAATCTCACCGCGTACCCCGTCCACACAGCACCAAATTGCGTGGAAGCTCAGCACGTAGCCCGTCTGCACCCCAGCCAAAATCGCATGTGAACATAGCGCGTACCCCATCCGCACATCAGACAAATCACGTGGAAACTCAGCACGCACCCCGTCTGCACCGTTTTTTCACACGATTTGGCTGGGGGGGGCTGTATGCTAGACCAGGGATGGCGTGGGGGTTTGCACCGTGTTAGGTATTTCACTAGCTTTTTGCTTCACGTGGGGCCTTGTTGGGGTGTTACTGGCACTGCTTGATGTTCCTTGCGCCACGTCTAGTGATGACTCGGGAAAACCATGAATACGTGTACCGCGCAACTGTTTCTTTGCGGCACGGCTGGCACATGCATGGCGCACGCTTGTTCTCAGCATGCAACGCTTGCTCCTTTTCTGCGCTGGATTCCATGAATCAGGCCCCTTATCGTTGAAAAACACACATTATCAAGCTGAGCCAGTAAAGAATGGGTAATACAAATGAATTATGTGAGCACAATTATTATGGTCACTGTTAGTGACATTATTAATAGAAACCAGAAATGATGAGGGACAACTTCAGCATTGCCTCTGATTTCCTAATATGTTTTCAAACAGATACACATTTGAGTGATCAGTGTGTTAAAAATGAATTAGTAGGTCCACTCTACCACTGTGTGAATCACACACCCAGATGACTGCTTGAGGAGGCCGAAGTGCACCTGAGCCCAAGTCACCAGTTACAGCTGAGTCAAGACTGGTCCAGAGGATGACTGCTTAGGAGTGTACACCTCTTAGGTGATTGACCTTACCAGCCCACACATACTTATCTTCCTAGACGAAGTGGCGTTGTAATTGAAACAGCTGGCAGCCACCCTGAAGAGCTCTGTAAATCTGTTCTATGGCATGACATGGTTTCATAATGCATGATAATATCAATCAGTTGAACACAAATGTACATTTCACTCTTAATCCCCCTTTCTGTTTAGGGTTTGCTGAGAACAGTTACAACACATATGTAGTGTATAATCTTAAATATACTCAAATGCTGCTCTTTGTTGATGCAAGATCTTTGAACTGAAGTATTGAAACATTCTACTATGCCCAGAGATGGCTCATCTTTTGAACAGCACTAGGGGAAAAATAGACCCGCACTGCTGCACATCTTTAAACAACAATTAGGGGGGCATAGCATGACTCATTGATGGCATCATAGGAGCTACTAGGGCTGGAAAGGATCTAGCAGATACAGAGATACACACATGGCCCCACAGTTCGACTCTTTTTCCAAACCGCTCAGAGGTCATACATAATCATAGAACTATCATGGAAAGAGGACACGTCATGTTGTTAGGAATCAACATGTGTACCAATCAGTTGAGGTGCAGGAAGAGGGCTGGTTAAGGAACAGTTGGCTGAAGTTATCATCCATCAGAAAGAACATTACCAGTGCTAAGAATTCTCCTGTGGATATCATCTCCCATAGATTCCACATGTCTTTAAAGACTCCAGAATGTCAGACAATAGATTATAAAGAAATGCAAAAATGGTGTGATCTTTTAACTCATTTTCCAGGAAGTATTGCATGACAAAAGTGTCTAGAGAAACCCACTTGAGAGAATCCGACCTCTGACACACACCTCTCAAATGTGTTTCTCCCACTCGTTGAAAGGCCACAATCACTTCAATAAATCCTCTGTTCACCAGTTCATACAAACTCTAAACACATGACAATTTAAATAACAATGCTTTCCTTTGTAACGACTTGCCCGTTCAAAACCAGGAGCACATAGAACTACACACACATATTATAACAAATTCATAAAATAGTGCAATGTAATATACTCTTGTGCGTAGTTTAATGTATTTGTCCAATCATAGGTAGGGTTCTTATATCACTCTTTTAATTTTAAGGCTCTACATTTCCATTCATGTATCCAACCAGGGAGACTATTGTCCTTTCTGCATTTGGCCCCCCTTTCAATTTTTAAACCTAAATTAAAGACTTGTCACCATAAGGGCTTGGTCCCTCACGCCTAATTCACCAAAACACATTACACACGCGAAAGGAATTTATAGCCCCCATAGTTACATTTCATTTTTAAGAAAAATAGGACTACATGTGCAAGCACGTGTTTGATACCTGAACTTCTATGCATCTCACACCCATCAGTCACACTGCATTTTAAAAGAAGACTGACGAACAGTAACAATGATATAATTTATAAATGTGTGTTGATATGTACTTTATTGTCAACGATACTATTTTCAGCCAATACCCTATGATGTGACAAGAAGGGTGTTTTCAGCAGGAGGAGCAAATGGACATGTGACAATTCCACATGGTGAATTTGAGGTGCAAAATGTGATTATTAATAAGCCTTCGGGGTGAATTACCACACTCACAGCCAATGGGGGAATTGTGGGGCTAAGTGGAGTACAGTGCCTAAAGTTTGGGTACCAATTGTACTTTAAACTAAAGAGAGTATGGCAGTGTTACAATATCTTGGCCCAATGAAAGACAGTAAATGGGGGAAACTACTAAAGACAATGAACCAGGAAACTAAAGCACCAATCAGGATACACAAGCAAGAACATGATCCAGGGCGCTGTAAAGATCAGGCTTATCATCCCATTTGGGCGGAGAACCAATAGGATAACAGGCTAAAGAAAATCAGACATACACACAGGTACCCAACAGACACGCCAGCTTCTGGTTAGCCTAGCTGTTCTCTTACGGCTGCAAATAATTGAGTAAGAAAAGTAGCAGGTGCATCCACATCAAGAGGAGAGATGATTGACCATGAGAGTAACTGCCCCTGTGAGAGAGGGAATAACACATTGTTGATGAATATCACAGGCATGAAAAACATGATAAACATGTGGGTTAGCCATCAGGATGACCCAGATAATATAAATTGAAGTTCTTGTGAAATAATGTAGATAGTATACCTGAATACATTCTCTTTTAAGTCATATAGAGGGAAGTGGTGACATTATTCTTTTAAAAGAATACGAAAAGCATATTATTCATAGTAGGGGCTACACCAGTTTTCCTAGATAACATAAAACTTGAATTGTATGTTTTTGCACCCACTATGATATCTTGTAATCCAACTCAGTGGCTACTTGTCACATATATTTTACATTCATTCTAACCTTAACTCATGCACATGACTTCAGATACTTTGCACCCTTCCTGGGTACAAATTTAAATTATATTGATATTTACAAAATGAACTAAATAAAACACAAGTTCTAAACCTGTGTTAATGCTACAGCAAGTCAGTTTAAATTCAATAAAGACATCATACATAAACATAAAGCATCCTTAAGAACACTCATTCATATACATTTTGATTTGAAATAACATATAAAGGCGTGTCGTTGAATATAAATGTTTTGTTTCTTCCCCAAAACATACTGCTTGTCCATTCAGTGCAACAATATGAAAACAGGCAGGCAGCATTACATTATATTGTTTCTATGGTTACAACGTTCCTTTGTAAACAGTACACATCTGAACTGCAGTTTGCTTGGCATTAGGGAAGATATTACAAAAGTTGAATTGGCACACATTGCTAAATTGTGGGCTGCATTGCCAATGACAAAGCTTCAACCTAATTTGCAGAGGAAATATGGGGGTTTGAAAGCAAACTATACAGATGATTTGTGTTAAGAATGTATATATGCACAATAAAGAACATAACTACCTCTCTGATTAATTTTTCTGCTCTCCTCATGCTTCCTTGGTGTGTCTGAGAGCTTACACGATAAACAGAACAGCGTTGGCAGGAGGGAGAGGGGATATAACGCCCAATGGAATGGAATTTACTTTAGAAACAAACAAAACACTTGCAGTGCATGTATGTTTGCAGCCCAAGCAGGTGGAACTCTACATTCTCACATACTGTCACCACATGTAACACTCTAGATTACAAAGAAGTGTCCCAATTCTAGGTGTAGCCGGTTAAGAAGCCAGCTACGTGTACGGAGTACACGTTTTAAGAATAAAATGTGCCATTAGAAAGAGTTTCCGTTCTAACAGAACACTGGTTGGTGAACCTTGGCCTGTATCTAAGGGACTTCAGGTACCTAATCAGGCAGAACACATGTTCACTAACCGTTGAATTGTCACAAATGTATGATTTATTGGCTGAAACATCAACAACAAGGTTGCTAACTAAATGCTAGAGAAAGTGGGGGGGGGTGGGGGTTGAAAGCAAATTATACAGAATATTTAAAAGAAAGTCTGCACATTTGCAATAAAGCATAGACCTAACTCTCTGCTTCACTTAAATGCTCATCATGCTTTCTTGGTGTGACTGTGAGCCTTCAAAGTAAACGGAACAGAGTTGCAGGAGTTCAAGGGGATTAAACTCTCAAGGGAATGGAATTTAATTTACAATAAAAATCCCTGTGATGCAATTAGGTTTGAAGTCCGAAAGTGTAGAATGCTACATTCTCATATCCTGCCACCTAAAGTAATAGTATGTTGAATCACACCATATTCGAGGTGTAGGCTTTTAAAATTCTACCTCGGTGTATGCTGTACAGGTTTTACACCTAAAGGTTGCCATTTCAAGACATCATGTACCCACGCAGTGAAGGCTTGTGGCTCTTGGCCTGTGCTAAAGGAATTGCAGTTACCCAAGATGGGGAATGCATTTACGCACACTAATTTAACCTACAAACCTGAAATCCATTTTACTGGACATTAGGCAAGATATTTGAAAGGTTGAAATGCCACAAATGTATGATTTTTCGCCAGCAACAATAAGGACAAGACCACAACCAGAGTTCGAGAGAAATTGTGTGTCGGGGTGGGGCGGTTGAAAGAAAATCATAAAGAATATTTAAAACAGTCAATAAACTTGCAAGAAATCAAAGAATGGCCACTCTGTTATATATGCCTGCTCTCAACATCTTGCTCTCTCTGTGCGATGAGGGTTTGCAAGATAAACACAACCGAGTTGGCAGGAGGAGGACGTCATTTAACTCCCAAAGGAATGAAATGTACTTGCACTTTAATGTGTAAACAGTGAAATATATTATCTACTTATTTTATGTCAGGTGTATGTATCGATCATTTTATTTTAAATTTAAAAATGTCAGCAATAGTACAAAATAGTCTGTTTGCTGTCCCTTAGTGTGGAGGTGTGATCGTTGTGGTTTAGAACCTTTAAACTTTCATTTTTTCAGGAATTTGTAAAATATAAATGTGGGATCCTTCATTTGAGCTGGACTGTTACATTGTCCTGAAATGTTGTTGCTAAATGAACAACCCTACCATATATCATACCATCTTATTCTAAAAGGTCCCATATACTTTGATCTGAAGTTGCAACTGTGAACTTTTCTTTTGGAGGTCTTTGTTGAACTGAAGGTCTATAGCAGTCTGCCAACCACCATCCTTGTGTGAAGAACCTTGGCTACCACCCTGTTACGAGTTCACAAAGGAGAACCATCTCAATTGCCCTCTGTGTAGATGTCTGCAAATTCTTTAGCCAGGATGTGATCTTGAGGAGGGGGGAGGTGGAGGTAGTGAGTGGGATTATATTAGCATTCTTGACATGGGAGGCACTACCCAGAGGAGATTGTTTTCTGAATCTGCCAGCTCAAGGTAAGCTAATACATTTGAGGCATGAGCTGCCAAATACTATCCCCTCACCAATACATGATTTCAGTTCACCTCTTTAATGAGGAGTTGGAGTGGCAGAGCAACTTTGTTTTGAGTCACTGTTAGCACGAGAAGGATACCCTTCTGCTGAAAACGTACTGACATGAAATCGAAAATGACCTGTAAGTGCAGAACGTCGTGGGCACAGAAGTGGACAAGCCAAAAGAGATGACATTGGACTTCCTTTCCAGTGGGTCAACTCCTTTATTACTTTGTGTTATGCTGTGTTAATATGTTTTTGTCAAATACCAAAATCACCACTATAGTACTTTCAAAGCACCTATCGTGCAATTGGTGTATTATAGCCCCGCCTGGGAAAAACAACCCTTAGTCTGGTGGCAAGAAGAGCATGGAAATGTTAAAGGCTCGAGGTAGGAAAAGCAGAATTGGTTGCAGAAAGAGGGAAGGAATGCATAAGTAGCAGACAGTTTCATGTTAGCATTGACGGATGTTGGTCCACAACATATTTGCTTGATTCTAATGAAGAAAAAAAAACACTTAGAGATGTGTGTGTTTTGATTTCATATAGTCTGTCTTTCCAAGGCAGTAGTGTTGGTTGAATAAGTAACTCAACAACGTGCTCGGGCAATCCTGGTAGCTGAGCTTGGTTAAGGTGGAGATGTCTATTTATAATATTACAGGTGGGTTCCAGAATGATCATTTTGAGAATGGCCAAGCCAGGTCCAGACATTGCCTAATCCAGGGTTAGGCTTTGTAAAAGGTCAATGTTGTTAATAGCACACGGCATAAGAATGGGGTAAACAGACCTAAATAAAATATAGACATGATGGCATCACATAGGTAAGAAGGCTTCTTTATGACTGTCTCTTGTATCTGTGAAGATTAAATATAGTTTGTTCCATTGATGAGGAGGGCCAACTTGGAGGGAAGAAAGAATGATCCATGGAAGGCATTGCCCTTATGATGAGATAATGTGGGCCTGTACTGATACCGCTTAAAGAGTTCAAGGATGCTCCAGCATGAGGCTTTGTTTCCTGTTTGTTTGTTTCGAGAACAGTACCCCAAGGATCACATGAAGGATGTTGGTGGTCCCTGCAGGCGGAAGTAAAGAGTATGTATGCCCACGCCCACAGGGTGGAGTGGCCTATTCTGAGAAGTGATTGCTGTCCCACATATGTTTAAAGCGATATGCAGAGTAACCTGCCAGAGACATAAACAATATAAAGGAGATGTGTGAAGGGATGCCTAGAGAAATAAACACACACATTGGGGATCATTACGAGTTCGGTAGTATATGTAATACAGTCAGTGGAATTACAGTTAATGGAAATACCAGCAGGAGCACAAAAGCTGTATTACAGTTGCTGTACAAGTTGGGACATGAAGGTAATATCGCTGAAGTCCAGCGGTAATACCACCAAAAACACAGCGCAGAGACCTCCACCTTTCAGGTGCAGGTAAATGCAGAAATGTGCCAAAAATGACACCACAGGTGCAACACAAGTGCACTCAATCCAAGTAAGAGTGCTACAGAAGGCAAACACATTCCCCAATCACACTTTGCAACACCAAGCTGCCACTAGCCATTGCATCCTGGGATATGCAGCTGCTCCTGGTGAGCATGGACCTACAGAGTCAGGAAAATCAGCCCAGGTCACAGAGTGCAGAGAGGTGAAGGAGGAGGAGACGCCATAGAAGGCGAACACCCATACCCTGGGTCAGGCCCTTACCCTGGACACTCAAGGATATCCAGCTGGTAACCCAGTACTGGCTGAACCGTGATACCATAGGAAAGTTGCACACCAAAATCCAGGGGGACATTGAGAGCAGGATTACCATCAGGACAGCTGTGCACTCACTGCAAAAGCTACGGTCTGTCCTGCAATTCCTGGCAACTGGCACCTTTCAGCACTCTATGGCCCTGCTGCACCATGTGTCTTGGTATGTCGCTCTGCCCACCACCCCGTCTAGGGAGCATGCTAGGAAAGCACCGTTTTATGCTGTGGCACACAATCCAAATGTCATTGCAGCCCTGAACTGGACCCATGCAGTGTTGGTGGCCCCCAGTCACATGAAGCGGTGTACTGCAATAGGAAGTACTACCACTCACTGAACATCCAGGTGACCTGCAATCCAGATGTCATGATGCCTACCCCAAGGCATCCGGACCAAGCCCATCAGCCCCGGGAGCAGGCATCTAGACATTTAGTAAAACCTCAGCAGCCACGGCTAGGGGCTATCTGGGTTTAGTCCTGGCGCCGTAGTCGCCAGGCTCATAGTAGGAATCAGTCATGGTGCCTCATAGTAATTACTTACCTCAGGCAGACCATGCTGCAAATGACTCCAATCCAACATGAAGCCTGAAAGGGACTATTTTTCTACAGGGACTATTTTTTACTCGGGTGTGGTTCTAGGGACTTCTTACCTGGGACTACTTTTGAGGCTATTTAAACCACGCCCGACCAGCAACACACGCTTCGCGCTATTCTGCATTCAGTAGCGTAACACTCACCGTGCCTGCAGCCTGCATCCAGTCTTCTGCCACGCCGCCTCGAATCCGGAGCTCCTAAAACAAAGAGGAAAGAAGGGACAAGGTTAGAAAACAAACTTATTTCTATTCCACACCTGATTCTGTATCCATCTTGTCTCCGGACCTGTAAAGAACATCATTTCTGCACGCGCCGCACCTCCAGCTGCAGCGCCGCGCCATACTCACCAGTCTTCACAGCATCCTTCGGGTCGGCGCTGCCTCCATCATTTCTTCGCCGAACTTCGGCACCTAGGAGACAAAAGAAAACCACATGGTGAGCCGAGGGAACCAACAAATAAAGTTCTTACCACCATAGACTTACCTGATTTACCACCGAAGGCATCCTTTTGTGACTCTCCATATTTTCACATGCCGCATCTGTAAAGAGAGACAAAACAACACGTTTTCCTCGTGCAACATTTACCGGAAAGCGCCGGGTAATACAGACTCTTACCTGAGCGCCACCAGCTGCCACAAGAGCATCTTTTCACGAGCCAGCTGCAAGACAAGAAAGGAAGGGGGGAACAAGAGTGAACATCGGACATATTGAACTCTATGAACTTAATACTTACTGGTCCTCACCAGGAACCTCAGAGTCAATGCTCTCTGGAACTCTCCCGAGCCTTCAAACCAGTGAAGTAACTGGAATCAATGCGTCCCTGCAAATCCACGCAGGATGGAAAGTTCATCTTTCAAGAATATAAGGTGAGATTGCTGTGAGGGCATTTCGGAGGTGATTAGTTGGGGAGGACTGTGGGGGTGCCATCGCTTGAATCCACAAGTGGCTAAATCTATCTCTCCACTTGCAGGAGAATATTTCTACGGGTTAAGCAGACAAGATTAGGAGGGCAGATCCAGTCAGTCATCGCTGCACTACGCATCACGTGGGTGGAGACCGCAGCTGTCCGGGTCCGACCGACGCCCCTGTGGGAGCCAGGTGAGCGTAACAGAACACAAAGCCTATCTGCAAATCCCCACCCAGGCGTTATGGAAACCTCAGAAAACGACCAACTAGCCCTATTGTTAGGGGAACTTAGGGCAGAAGTGCACTCCGCGTGCCAAGAGACTAATGCCCTCAGGAGAGAACTGATTGTGTCAAAGGAGCGCACTGATGATCTTGCTAGACAATTACTGCAAAACCAAGCTGGGCAAACACCATTACCTGGACTCGGGGGGAATCCAACTCCTGTTTCATCGAGCAATCCTGTGCAAGTGGTTCTACCAGGGAGCATTCCTTTAGCTCCACCCGAACGTTTTGCTGGGGCCCCAAAAAAAGTTCGCCGTGTTTATGAACCAATGTTTATGAACCAATGCCGCTTGCACTTTTTATGCAGACCTGGAGCTTTTCCGAATGACCAAACCAAAGTAGTCTTTGTACTATCATATCTTAGTGGTCAATTCCATTAGTTAACCAGGATGACCCTCTTCTTCGTGATTTTCAAGGTTTTCAATTGAGCATGGAAAGACTATTTGCCAGACATTCACAGGGAAAGGCCCTGGATAACAAACTTTTATCATTACGACAAGGTAACCAGGATCTACTAACCTATATCGCCACTTCCAATAGGTTAGTGGTGGAAACCGGATGGCCAGAGGTAAAACGAATTACATTATTTCATCGTGGACTTCGGGGTGAACTCAAAGACGTTTTGGCCCAAGTTGTGAACCCACCTCAGGATTGTGCAGAATATATAGACTTAGTGGTCCAGTTAGACCACCGACTTCAGAATAGAAAAACTAATCAAGCTAAGTTCGAGAATCGGGTATTGGTTAAACCCAATGTTACCCTCAAAGGAACAGATGTATCAGAACCGATGCAGATCGGGGGGTCAAGGGACCCTTAAATCAAAAGGAAAGAGAAAGAAGACGGCAGATGCAATTGTGTCTGTGCTGTGGGGCCTCGGGACATTTTCTACGGGATTGCCCTATAAAAACATCTAAAAAAGTAGTCGGAGTTGCTGATAAAAATCAAACCGAGCCTGATTCGGGAAACGACCACGCCCAACAAGCGTAGAGGTCCGCTTGCAGAGCTTGAAGAAGGATACTCAGACCTCGCACTTCATCATACCAATGGTCCTTATAGATCCAAGGCAGCCATCACATATGCACGCAGTGAGGGCATACATTGATAGCGGGGCCATAGGAAACTATGTGGACCACGAGTTGGCTTCTATGATGAATCTATCTCTCTGCAAAAAGACCACTTCGGATGTCATCACCACAGTCGATGGAACAGAAATTGCCTCTGGGCCTGTAACTCATTCCACCGCAGAGATGGCACTATTGGGTCAGGATGGGCATCGAGAGACTATTGTGTTTGATTTAATCAAAGCCGCGCAGTTCCAAATAATACTGGGGATACCTTGGTTGGAAACACATAATCCTTGTATTGATTGGCGAGAGAAGAGAATAACCTTCCCGGATTGTGCACATACTTGTTACCCAAAAAAACCCTTGAACCAAGGCCTGGCCACAGTCGCTACTCCAGTCATGCAGTTACCTCAGGAATATCAAGAATTCCAGGATGTTTTCCAAAAGGAACAAGCAAACACCCTACCACCTCACAGATCATATGATTGTCAAATCGATCTCATACCCGGTGCACAACCTCCATGCAGTAGGATCTACGCCCTTACGGAACCCGAAAACCTTCACATACGACAATACTTGGACCAATACCTTGCTAATGGCTTCATTCGTCCATCCAAGTCCCCTGCATCTTCAACTTTGTTCTTCGTGCCTAAAAAGGAAGGTGACCTCAGAACGTGCATAGACTACCGTGCATTAAATAAGATCACGGTTAAGAACCGATACCCATTGCCTCTGATCCCCGAATTACTAGACCAAGTAAAGGACGCTCGCATCTACACTAAATTAGATCTCCGAGGGGCATATCATCTGGTACGTGTAAAGAAAGGCGACGAATGGAAGACTGCTTTTCGCACTAAGTACGGGTTATTCGAATACCAGGTGATGCCCTTCGGGTTGTGCAACGCACCAGCAGCCTTCCAGTATTTTATGAACGATGTCCTTCGTGAACTCATTGACGTCTGTGTTGTTGTATACATAGACGATATTTTAGTGTACTCCTCTTCAGAATCAGACCATGTGAAGCACGTTCGTGCAGTCCTTGAGAAACTACGCCAGCACAAGTTATATGCAAAATTGGAAAAATGCGTTTTTCATGCTACGGAAGTTGAATTCCTTGGATTTATCCTTACTCCAAAAGGAGTCCAAATGGACTCTCGAAAGGTGGACACAATCCTCAAGTGGCCGTCACCCAGTTCAGTTAAAGGTGTACAAAGCATGCTCGGATTTGCTAATTTCTACTGCAGATTCATTCCGGATTTCTCACATGTTGTACACCCTATCACAGCACTTTTGCGAAAAAACAAATGCTTCTTGTGGACCGAAGAAGCTGAAAAGGCCTTCCAAGAGCTGAAAGCGAAATTCACGTCTGCACCTGTCTTAAAGTATTCACGCCCCGAACTTCCATACATAGTTGAAACTGATGCATCCAGTTTAGCCATGGGAGCTGTCCTATCCCAGAAGGATCCTGAAACCGGTCAACTTCACCCAGCAGCATTTTGGTTCAGAAAGTTCTTGGCACCCGAGTTAAACTATGTGGTTACCGATAAAGAATTATTAGCCATAAAATCTGCCTTCAAGGCTTGGCGGCATTATCTTCTCAGTGCCAGGCATACCATTACGGTAATCACCGATCACCGGAACTTGCAGTATTTAAAAACAGCCAAGGCCCAATTGTTGCGTCAACTTCGATGGGCATTGTTCTTTGGCGAGTTCGATTTCGTGATCACTTATCGACCAGGTTGTAAAAATGGCAAGGCAGATGCCATATCCTGAATAGGGATGGGAGAAGCATATGCGAACCCGGAACCGGTGCCTCTAATTTCAGAACAAAGAATTCTTGGCATAACCACTCTACAGACACTAGAGGATATTCAAGTAAAGATCCAACAACTCTTCTATCTAACAGCCCTGCAGGACTGGGTGAAGAAAGGCCCGGACTACTCAGTCATCAATGACCTACCTTATTATCAAGGGCGACTATTTCTACCACACAAGGAACAACAAGAACTAGTCATCTCCAATTATCATGACACCCTGATGGAAGGACACCCAGGTATCGCAAAAACTGAAGCTAATATTAAGAGACAATTCTGGTGGCCCACCTAGCGAAAAGACGTAAAGTCATTTGTAATGTCTTGTGGCATTTGCGCCCAAAACAAAAGTCAGAAGAAAAAACCAGCTGGCCTCTTACAACCTTTGGATATTCCACCTACACCATGGCACACCTTATCGTTAGACTTTATTACAGATCTACCTCCATGTAATGGATTTAACACCATTCTAGTTATTGTGGATCTTTTTTCCAAGATGGCCCACTTTATTCCTCTAAAGGGATTACCTTCTGCTTCAAATCTGGCCAAGGAGTTCCTCGGAAACATTGTTTGAATACACAGATTTCCATCCGTATTGGTCTCTGACCGAGGTAGTCAATTCATTTCACATTTTTGGAAGAAATGTTGTCAACTGGCGCAAATCGACGTGAGGTTATCAACCAGTCACCATCCCCAGACCGATGGTCAGACGGAGAGGACCAACCAGACCCTTGAACAGTACCTACGTTGCATGCTACACCAGACCGAAAGTAATTGGAAAGATATTTTATGGATTTCCGAGTATGCATACAATAACTCTGTACATTCAGGAACCGGACAAAGCCCCTTTTATACCATATATGGACATCACCCTCGAACCACAGAACTAGATTCGCCTCAGCATTTAGAAATGCCTGCAGTTAGTCATTTGCATTCTACTATTACACAAGCCTTTAAAGAGGCAACAGAATATTTGAAACAAGCAAAAGAGAAATATAAGAAAAATGCTGATCAACATAGAAGTGAAACTCCACAATACCAGATTGGGCATCAAGTTTGGCTGGCTACAAAACACATACCTCTGAAGGGAACTCAGACTTTTAACCCTAGATATTTGGGACCTTACACTATTAAGGCCATTATCAACCCGGTAGCCGTCAAATTGGAATTACCCTCTAATATGCGCATTCATCCTGTCTTTCATGTTTCACTTTTAAAACCAGTTCAACCAGGAACAAGATTAACCAAACCACCCGACCCCATCTTGATAGATGGAGAACCTGAATTCGAGGTACAAAATATCCCGGACTCCAATATGGTTAAAACAAAACGTTTTTATTTAATCGATTGGAAGGGCTACGGACCACAAGAAAGGTCATGGGAACCTAGTGACCACGTCCATGCACCTCGGTTGGTGAAAAGATTCCATCAGAAATTTCAAGACAAACCAGGGCCCAGGGGAAGAACAACTTTAGGAGGGGCCTTGGGAGGGGAGTGCTGTCATGATGCCTACCCCCAGGCATCTGGACCAAGCCCATCAGCCCCAGGAGCAGGCATCTAGACATTTAGTAAAACCTCAGCAGCCCCGGCTAGGGGCTATCTGGGTTCAGTCCTGGCGCCTTAGGCACCAGGCTCATAGTAGGAATCAGTCCTGGCACCTAAGGCGCCAGGCTCATAGTCATTACTTACCTCAGGCAGACCATGCTGCAAATGACTCCAATCCAACATGAAGCCTGAAAGGGACTATTTTTCTACAGGGACTATTTTTTACTCGGGTGTGGTTCTAGGGACTTCTTACCTGGGACTACTTTTGAGGCTATTTAAACCACGCCCGACCAGCAACACACGCTTTGCGTTATTCTGCATCCAGCAGCATAACACTCACCGTGCCTGCAGCCTGCATCCAGTCTTCTGCCACGCCTGCCTTGAATCCAGAGCTCCTAAAACAAAGAGGAAAGAAAGGGACAAGGTCAGAAAACGAACTTATTTCTATTCCACACCTGATTCTGGATCCATCTTGTCTCCAGACCTGTAAAGAACATCATTTCTGCACGCGCTGCACCTCCAGCTGCAACGCCGCGCCATACTCACCAGTCTTCACAGCATCCTTCGGGTCGCCGCAGCCGCCATCATTTCTTCGCCGAACTTCGGCACCTAGGAGACAAAAGAAAACCACAAGGTGAGTCGAGGGAAACAACAAATATAATTCTTACCACCATAGACTTACCTGATTTACCACTGGAGGCATCCTTTTGTGACTCTCCATATTTTCACATGCCGCATCTGTAAAGAGAGACAAAACAACAAGTTTTCCTCGTGCAACATTTACCGGACAGCGCCGGGTAATACAGACTCTTACCTGAGCGCCACCAGCTGCCACAAGAGCATCTTTTCACGAGCCAGCTGCAAGACAGGAAAGGAAGGGAGGAACAAGAGTGAACATCGGACATATTGAACTCTATGAACTTAATACTTACTGGTCCTCACCAGGAACCTCAGAGTCAATACTCTCCGGAACTCTCCCGAGCCTACAAACCAGTGAAGTAACTGGAATCAGCACGCCCCTGCAAATCCACGCAGGATGGAGAGCTCATCTTTCAAGAATATAAGGTGAGATTGCTGTGAGGGCATTTCGGAGGTGATTAGTTGGGGAGGACTGTGGGGGTGCCATCACTTGAATCCACAAGTGGGTAAATCCATCTCTCCACTTGCAGGAGAATATTTCTACGGGTTAAGCAGACAAGATTAGGAGGGCAGATCCAGTCAGTCATCGCTGCACTACGCATCACGTGGATGGAGACCGCAGCTGTCCCGGTCCGACCGACGCCCCTGTGGGAGCCAGGTGAGCGTAACACCAGACCTCTACATCACACACTGCTGTGCCCGCATCCTTGGTTTCACCCACAATGCCATGGTCCTATGTAATAGTACACTGCCTGCATCCAAGGCACAGACGACAATGGATGTGGAAAGTGGGTGAGTAAATTTGCCATCACAATGTCAATTTGTTGCACTACAGAAAAGCACATTGAAGGGGGGTGCATGGGCACAACAGCAAAATGTATTCCCTGGCAAGGCCATGTGCATGCAGGACCTGCACTCTCACCGCACAAATGACAGCCTACAACCCAGGACTAGTATGAATATGCACATGCACATTGTCACAACAGCCTACCAACACACACACACACATGAATACAAGTACCAAAATGCAACATGATACATCCCTAATCATTGAAATAACGTGCAACACAGCACCAAAGAACAGTAAGACTGGCAGTTGTTCAGCCAAGTACTCAGGTAGATGACACCATAAAGAAAGAGACGAAGACACCAGAAACCTGCTTAGGTACAAACAGCCAACCATCAGGGCACATGTATGAGAGCATGTGGTGGTTCTTCGTCTGTCCATTGGGCCCATCCGTGCTAAGGGCCACGCTTGGGATATTCCTTTGGCATGTGCATTGCCAGGGGTAAGAGAGACATTCAAACTCACTGGATACAACTTGGCTGCTGGCCCCGGCTCCACACTCCGACCCCTTTGATCCCCTCCATGTAGAGCATGGAGCTTGCCTTCTTCTCCCATGGGTTATGACTAGGGGGTCCTCTCTAACACTTCCTATGGCCAATATCTCCTGCTGATGTCTCGACAGGAGGAGGCAGTCCCTGCCATTGAGGTAATTCCACCTCTTCCTGCAGTCCTCTCTACTCCATTGAAAGACCAAAGAAATATTGAGGCTTAGTACCAAAAAATGAAATATGCCAATCACGGGTTGAAAATATACAAGTATCTTTTATTTCTGTACAGAATTCAAAGCAAACAGATAGCTATCTGGCTCCCAACACTTTGCAGTGTGTATCAGCAGACACAGTGAGGGGTGAGAGTGCTTGACATCCTAATGCAGGCACTTTTAAACAATTTTCCAAACGTTGTCCAGCCCCTCTCCAAACTAATAATTTACATGCTAGGGTTTGTGCCCAGTTCACATGACAAATATTACAATATTGTACAACGGATTTAACAAGTTTGCATGCCCATGAAGTTACAATGGTGACATTGCTTTCTGATCCACAGTAAACCTTGTTTCAAGAAGCGCTACAATGCAGTTCAACAAAAACACACGATCTGAGTTTGTTCTACATTGTCTCATTGCTTATATGAGGATGAGGCTTGTGAGCGCAGAAACCACTGGGATTGCAGTTCATTCGAGTCACAAGGTTTCTTTGCATAGAACAAACAGTCTGCTCTCTGTCAGCCTAGATGTTGACACAACTCAAAGGTCGTTTGACTGGGCTGCAGTTGAAAACACAGTTCACCATTTTAGGACACAAGCAAGAGTAAAAATCAAAATGGCGGATGATTCTTAAAATGGCGACGAAGCTGATTAAAAATTGAAAAATTCCAAACGCGGTTTTCCGTGCAATGCGAATGGGTTTAAGCCAATATCCATAACAAGGCGGTATTATACGAATGCAGTTTAAAAAATCCCTCCTTTTGGCCTAAGACAAGAGCATTACTCAAATATTCACCTTACTCAAAACCCCACGTCTGAATGTCTGTACATCCTGAATCACATTCTTCAGACATATTGATCGCCATAAGTCCCTTGATAGTAATATTCTTCATTACAAAAGCGCTCGCAAAGTTCTTGGGCGCATGTACTTTTGGTCCTAATGTACCTATCGTTTGTGCACAACTTCTTCCTAACATCGAACACCAAGAACTATCATTAGGACTGCAAAGAATTCCAACCCCATGAACATAATAAGTCCCATAACCAAGCACTAAGATCTCAGTTTCCCTCTGGGACATGTACTTCCGTACTCAAGGTATGTAGATTTTGTATTGCCTTGAATATGGTAGGGGAGGAGTCAGGTTCGAAAACACAGCACGCAGATCCCACCAATTTACGTACCCCACCACGCTCAGCCAGGATGACGTCTAACACCATCCTATTTTGGAGGCCTTTTGCTCTAGCGTCATGTTGTACAGAATATCAGTGGTTCTATTGATGGTTTTCTCCAGTATCCTTGCTAGTCTTCTGATATTCTGAATTCATTATTTGCCCCAAAATGGCAGAAACTATTTTTGTTCATCAACCCAGACTTGTGAAGTAGTATCACCATTCTCATCCCGCCTTGGACAAGCTCTAGAGACTTCAAAGGTGCTGGCCACTTATACCCCTGGTAACAAGATACCCAAATAACAAGTACCCTGCCAATCTTTAGGTAACTAAGGATAAGCTTCATTCCCACAAACAAAGTAAACAGGGTCTCATACATATAAAGGTTTGTCCTCACTGGTTAGATTTGCAATCTTGGTACAACCCTCAAATGTACCCATTGGTTCAGAACCATCACTTTGTATACAGAAGGGAACATACTTGGGGCCATGATTGATAGTATAAGAAAGAGGCATGGCATCCCGGTTACCTACGGGAGCCATCTTGAAAGAAGTGAGTGACTGAATAGGTCAAGAGAGTCTATCAGAAGGCCTAAGAGTAGCAACATTGGGTTTGCTTCTATTTACAAAAAGACAACATCCCAACGGTGTTAGGACTCGTCTTTCAAATTCGTTTAGGTTCTTCCCATCGAAGTTCCCAGAAATACTATCATTCCAACGACCAAAGAATAGTGCCCTTAGTGAGGCGTAGCAGGCAGTAGTTAAAGGAAGAGGATGAATATACCAGCCCAGTCCCTTTTCCCCATGTTGTGGCAAGTGTGAACACACCCAGCAATTTGTTCTGTTCAGAATCGCATGGGTCGCATTCATGATCAATAGAAGAGTGGTATTATGATAACCCTGTCTATGTAGGGAGACTCACCGAGGAAGAGTGTGCAGATGCACGAAAGGTGGGGACACAGTGGAGATAATTTCAGTAACAAAGTCTCAAGTGGACGCACCACTTCCATGTACCATAACCCAAGCGCAAATACAATTATTAAACAGACCAGTACTGTGATTAAAAAACAATGGGTCCTCAGGGACCATGATCGTTGATGAACAGATTCTTTGTCAGCCACAATACCAATAGCTTGTTCGGCACAAGTAGATTGAGTAAAGGCCATTGTTTCTTAGAGTCCGTTTAGAAGCGTCACCGTTAGGCTCTTTTAGTACATCCGTCGGTGTCTCCTGCCCACATGGCCTATCTTGCTTGAAGTTAACTTTGCCGGTCCCTACCTCTTATTTATTTTGCTGCAAGTTTGGTGTCTCGGACGCAGATCGTACCTTAAGACTTCCTGAAGGAAGTGATGAAGCAGAAGCAAGATTGCTCAATGGTGCAGAAAGATCCGAAGAAGAACTTGAAGGCAAAGCGGCAGTCTCCCCAGGCTCCACGGGCTCAGGAAGGATTTCCCAGACACCCTCGGTGTTGATTAGAACAGACTTGTGATGTGGAACAGAGTGAACAATCTCCTTCTCTTCCCCTTTGTTGTGGGGCAGAAGAAAAGGTATCTTCTTGATGTGCGTTGCGTGAATCCAGTGTTGTTTCCCTTCCACTCGTACAGCGGTCTGTGTGGCCAATAGGACTTCAAACGGGCCTTTCCAACGAGGTGCGAGACAGAAGGCTCTTTCAAATGCTTTGATGAGCACCCAGTTGCCAGGTCGGAGTCGATGACCTGTGCCCTCGTATTTTACTGGGAGGGCTTCTCGCACCTGTTGATAAATCAAATACAAGTACTGAGTTAACTGGTCACAGTACTCAGAAAGGAGCAAATGCTCTACATCTTTTAACAGCTTAGGTTTGGGTACATTCCAAATATTGGCTGGTCACCCCATGATTATCTCATTGGGAGAGAGACCAGTCTTCATTTGTGCAGTCATCCACATGGACAATAGAGCTATCGGTAAGACATCTGGCCATTTCAAATTGCTACTTGCGCAGATCTTTGCCATTTTGTTCTTTACTATACCATTATGGCGTTCTACAAGTCCGGCACTCTGAGCGTGTCTGGCCGAATGGAACTCTTTATCGATCTGTAATCCCGCGCGTACTTGTAGGTTTAACAGCAGCGATAAAATGGGGACCATTGTCTGACCAAATTACCCTCTGTGGGATGTTTATACCCATGCATCCAAGTCCTAAAATAAAACTGTGCATTACTGGCATTGAAAACATCATGATGGCCAGAACTCCCCAGAGAGTGCACAGGGAAAACATGAAGAATAGGCTGCCACCCATTTTTGCCTATGTTGTGAGCACAGGAGGGCACTGCCTAAAACCACCATTGGGCTACACACACAGTAGCCTGAAACCATTGAGAATGGCAATGCTGATTGCCAAAAGCAACCCAGAACTGTGGGACATTCATTTTCTTAATGTCAAAATGGATGCAATACTGGTGCTCACCACTATCAGAAAGCTGGTGTTTTAAAACCACCAGACTTTTGTGTAAAACTGAACAAATGAACCCAAACCAGGCCAAAGAAAGACTTGCTAAGAGGTGGATACAATGTGAAACTATATTCTGAAATGACTTGAAGAAAGTAATTATTTAATGTATATATAAAAAATAGGTGGGGATGTCAGCAGCTCAAGTGAATTTGGGTTTAAAGCCACTAAAATCGAAATGTTTAGAATAAATGAGTGACCTACTTGTGAGTGTAACATAGGTTGCAATTGTTTAAATGTCATAGTTTTGAACTTAGAATCAGCATTCTAGCTGCATGTGCAAAAATTGTAAATTGGATTTGAATGTAGAAAACTGGGAACTAAAGTGACATTTAGCTGAATTCTGCCTGACAACTACCCCGACAGGATTTGAACTGGCTCAACAACTCATCCCAGGCCTGGCTGCATCCTGCTGCCCCCATCAAAAGGAGGTGACACCTCTCTGATTGAATTAGGGGAGTGGTACCTGCAGACTGCAGGAAGTTGAACAAAGCCCTGTCCTGGACTCAGGCAAATGTTATATTGGGGGGTCGTAAAATGGCTTCCTTTTGGGAGAAACTGGGAGGGGCAGTGCCTGTGAGAGCAAGCTGAGCTTGGGGGAAGTGGATAAACCAGAAATTCCACCATGTGCTTTGGAAAACCATACCGCTTTGGGGCCAGAGCATGATTTTAAAAAGATGGATAATTCACAGTGCGGACTTGTCAAAATTATATAAATAACATCATTTTTCTGTGCACATTTTAAGAGGTGTTAGGACCCTGTGGTATGTTCTTGGGGATAGTAGCGGAAAAAAAGGTTGTTACTCCAAATGTATGCATGTTAAAAATCTGACACTTTATCATCTGAAACCCATATCCCTGGTGCACATTTGTGTAAAATCTGGAAAGGTTTAGAGGTCGTTATCTGGATGAAAAGGGGAGAATTCTGTCATAAGTGGACACTACATCGTACAAAGACAGGGATCGGATGGTTTGGTGCTACAGATTAGAAAAACGGCACATAGATAAATATGTATTTGGGTCAGAAATAGATTTGGTTGCAATTTGACAAGGGGAGGTTCCTCTGACCATAAAACATACAACATCACTCTGACACTCCATTTATTTCCCCCAATCAAGGGAGAGAGGAAAGCTTGGCCCATTTTCAAAAGACATAAAAGGAACATTGAAACCCAGGTAGAGACATTCACTTTCCACTTTCTTGCGGGACGCTTTGCCGGGAGACTTCAGACTTCACATCCACAGATCCAGACTTCAAATCCATCAATCACCAGAGACCAGAAATTAACTCCAGAATTTGTAGCAGAGAGGCCTGAATCCACAAGCTGAATCCTCTTCAGCAGGCCTCAAAACCAACCAAACTATTCAACAGCCAGGCAAGCTGTTTGAATTCTTTGCCAAGAACTTCTGCAAGAACCTGTAGCAGTATCCAGAAAGCAGTGCTGTATCCGGAACCAGAGAGAACCAGAGACCAGATCGCTGTGAAGAACTACTAGCAGAAGTCCAGCCAATCCTGACCCGATCGGTGACGAACTTGCATTCCTGTCCAAAATCTAGTGTGAGTACCCAGCTAGCACTGTGCCAAAACCAATCTCTTAGTTTGAAATAATCTAATCCAAACTATTTTAGCCTATTAGAACTGCCTCCTAGAATCGTGTCATTCTGTCATTTTTAAAACTGAAAACTGTCATCTGTCATTCTGAGCTTTAAAATTGCAAATCCGAAAAACTACCTTTACTAAATCGGTCGTATCTCCGGAACCGTTTGTGCTAGGAGCGGGTCTTAACTGTCATCTTAAAGCTAAGATTCTAAGCTTTGCAACAGACTTCCTACTCCTTATACTGCCTCCATAATTGCGCTCGACGCACGCGACTAAATTTGCCGTGATTTGACATTTTGCTTAATTTCAGCCACATGTAAAAATATTTGACCTTGCTTTCCTTGCTGAAATTTGTGTGCAACCTGACAATCAATCATAGAGCATTGCTAAAGGGATCCTGAATTAATTGAAGTATCTCTCACTCATCCTGAACCTCCTATAGGGAATTAAAAGCCTTTTTAACATATTTTTCACTTAATTGCAACCACATCAAAGTATCTTGCCTGTGTTAAAACTCCTACCTGTTTTCCTCTAAGCTTGCTAGGGGGAACTGAATTATATTTGATTACATTCCTGAGAACTGAGTGCTTTCCTCCCATCTCTTTACCTTGCATAGAGAGGGGGGGTGAATTGTCAAAGAAAAGTGATTACATTGTCTTTTGTTGAAGTCATATCAAGTTTATTTTCTGTACTGCATTTTCATTCATCATTGCATTGTCCTTGAAGCCATAAAAGCATTCTCAGCTATTTCATCCTCTCTATATCACTCCTAAGCCATCAAAAAGAGTGTACCACTGTAACATTATCCATTGTTGATCACTATCATCCTCACAAGTGTGCTATCAAATATTAATTTACTATAAAAGTGTGATAGATATATATTGTTTAATTTTCAAATAAACCTTTTAAATTTGCAAAACAAACCTACTTCTTGGCTCAGTGGGGTCGGGGGGATTCTGGGAGAGGGGTGTTATATAAGGGTTGTCATCCAGAGTAAATTAACTGGACATAAAAATACATCAATAAGGGCTTCCATCAGCATCCCACACTAGGCATTGACTTAGCTGTAGTGTTGAATTGAAGTTGCTTACATAGTGGGGGCTCGTCCGGGATATTCTGGATTAGAATGACCACTTGTGCAGCTTAATACAGTGTGTCAACTGACCGGATACACATATCCGGTTAGATCACCACGCTGTTCTACACTGTGAAAGCACCCCTCAAAGGAACGCTCTAAGGAAACGGTCTGTTTTGCAAAATAAAATACAAACTTCTTAAGTCAGGAAGGAACTCAAATTCCAGAATGACGACACTGGTAGACATCAAAATAGCCAGAGAGCACTTCTTACATAAGCTATTTGTGAGAGGTGAATGGACTGAGCAGGGCCAGGATGCGTGGTTGCAGGCAATCACACGACAGGTCACTGCAACTGGGTTAGATATCTGGAGAGATCAGGGTCCCTTACATGTGGCCCTGAGTGAACTATACATGGCTCCTAAAGCTAAATTTGAACACGACAAGATGGTTAGGATAGCGGCATATTTGTATCTATATATGGGAGCCATGCAGGACAAATGTGCTGAAGGCCAAGATCTGGCAAATAGGCAACAGATCGCGTTAGAGAAGGCCCAATCTGACATGGTCTCTTCTGAGCAGAGGATGCACAGAAGCCAGGAGTCAGAAAATGAGAGCAGACAGTATCTCATTAAAATCAAAGAGGACATGTGTATCCTGCAACAGGAAAAGTCTGACCAGGATACCAGATTTCTGGCCTTGCAGAAGGAGTACCAAGAAGGTTTGGACTCCCTACTGCACAGCTGGAAAAAGTTGGAGCAACAATTAGATTTCAATAGGGCATGTGCTGAGCAGGTAGTCACCCTGCAAAGCCATCTAGATAGGGAAAAGGGAGAGAGCAATAAACTGATCCTGAAAGACCTGGATACCCAGGCAGAGTTTGATCAGGAGCGCCAGAAAGCTGGTGCCCTTCAAAGGCAAAGGGACGACCTGGCGTCACAAATGCAGGCTCTTAGTCAGGAAAGGGATACCTTAGGCCAGGAAGTCTGCCATTTAAAAAGAAAAATTGAAGAAAATCACTTGGCCCTCCAGGGGCTGGGTGACCTCCAAAAAGAGCATCAGGGCTTGCTAGGTCACACCAGGAGGGTGGAGGAGGCTCTGGCAAGAAAGGAGCAGGCCACTAGGGATGGGACTCAGGAGGTAACCCTCCTGCAGCAGAGACTAGCCCAGTACTCCTGGACCAATCATGAGGCACAGAGAGAAAATGAGGCTCTCTGTCAGCACAATGATAGGCTCCAGCAACAGGTAGCCATGCAGGAGAGACTGATAGAGTCTAGTAAGGCCTTAACTGAGGAACTGAAAGCGCAGGCTCTTGCATTGCAACAGGGAGCAGGGGCTGACAGAGATGAAGTTCGCTGGGAAAGAGAAACACCTGAGCTTAACCTCAGAAGCTCTAGTACCAGAGGCCTTCATCTCTCTCAGTCCCTGGACTCTGCCACCCCCATGTCCCCTGGCGCGCATGAGCACAGGGCCACAGGAATGGCAGATTACTATCCAGCCAAAAGTATGGGGCTCATAGGCCAGTACCACCCAGGTATGGATGGGTGGACACCCGGGTATGGGCACCTAAGTACAGTGCAATTTAGTGGGGAACCCCAGGAGAGTAGGCCCACTAAGGGCATACTGAAAACCTCTGCCCAGTTAGGTCAGTGGGGGGGTACCCATTAAATCCTGGTAGCAAGGAGGGATCTGAAGACTCCTCTGAGCGTCACAGGACACAGGAGACCAGGTCCCCACATTCTGCCAGCTATTCCCAGCCTCGCAGAATCTGGGAAAACCTGGAGGATCAGACGGGCACCTCTGGGAGCAGTGCGTCTGAATCAGAGGATGAATGGACCAGGGTTACCCGAACCAAACAGGCCAATAAGGTGAAAAGGGCCTTGCATAAGGACCCCTTAAAACAGATTAAGGCAATCAGGAGTGTCATCACGCCTTATCATAAGAACGCCAAGTATTCTGTTTGGGAACACTTGGAGCTCTAGGAGCAAATGATGGAGACTTTCCATTTGAAGGACAGCAGTAGCTGCATCCAGTACGTCAAATGGACATTCTCCCCTGAATACTCCAGTTTCTTTGCGGGGCTGGAGGACCAAAACCATTCAAGATGGTCCACATATAGGGCGGCCATCTTGAAACATTTTTCTGTACATAGAAATCCCCAAGAGGCTCGCAAGGCAGCCTACAATTTGCAATGTGGGGAGGACCAGGCCCCACAAGAATTCATGCAAGAATTGAAGCATGCCTTTGCGCAGACCACCAGAAGGGTGCGCACGGACAGCAGAGAATTCATCAACACATTTTTCCATGCTTTTCCCAAGTACATAATGACCCAGTCGTGAGAGATTTTCACGAGTAAAGATCTTTAGACTGGGTCATTGAGCAAGCCACCTGGATCTATGAGGTGCAGAAGCCCATAGAAAATAAAAGTAATGCGCAGAAAAACCCCAAAACCAACAGCACCCCTGCTGCTGCCAAGGTGGCAGAGGTAAAGATTGCCCCCGTTTTAGATTTGGAGATGGGGGGGCCTAAAAACCTGCCTGCACCAAATAATTCACAGCCCAGAAGGCCCTCGGGCCAGTCACAGACAGGGAGTCGAGGAGGTAGTCCCACAAATGGGGTCCACCGCTCCCCTGACTATCTACCAACCAATCCTAGGTTATGTGTGGACTCCTCCAGCCAAAGGGGGGGATCCAGCCAAGCACCTGACCCAGGGAACTTCCCTCCTAACTTCCCACAGGAGGGCAGAAATTCCCCAAGCACTGGGCAGAACTTTTTTCCCAGGTATCCACAAGGTTTCCAGCCCCAAAACCATCCATCCTTCTTTCCCCAATTCCCAGAGCCCAGACAAACTAATCCGGGAGATGGGAGGCTAAGGGTGGAGGGGTACCCAAATCTTCCCAACCCGGGGTATTACCAGAGAAGGGATAGCTACCCTTCCCGGGATCAGCCCAAGGGAGAAAACAGAACCCCGTATCAACCTGAACGGGTTTCCCAACTTGAGCGCCAGGTCCAAAATATGGCACGGGATCTGGGTCACATATTGAGGGCTCAACAGAACCCTCAGATGAGCATGCCACCGCAGAATGCCTCAAACTATGGACCTGGTGCTCCAGAACAATTACGGGGGCAGCACCCCGATAACCCACTGGTTCCCAGGGAGGAGGCACAAGGGGAAGGGGGGTGTAAAGCCTTGGAGGAAGCTTTCTTCCCAACTTGTAAACAGCCCCTGGAAAGCCAGGAACCGGAAACAAAATCTCCTACCCCTGAAAGTCTGCCACCCAAGGAGCAGAGAGGAGGTAGGAGAAACAAAGGACCCAAACAGACCCAATTTGTGGGAGAGAGATCCTCAGAGGATCCTGGGGAAAGGATCTTCTCCTTCAGAGATGGGGGAACTCCTCCCAAGGAAAAATGGGTCCCAAGGGATTTCAACCCAGACTGGGTAGATGTGGGGATTGAGCTGTCACCGCCCATCATCCTATCCAAGAACCAACAAAACCAAAAACCCCTGGTTCAAACCCATCCTGGTGACTGCCTCCAAAAGGGGAGGGGCGGCCCAGAACCAGAACCAGGGGAACCTGAAACCGAATCAAAAGACTGGGTAGATGTGGGGATTGAGCTGTCGCCGCCCATCATTCTATCCCAGAACCAACAATACCAAAATCCCATGGTTCAAACCCATCCTGATGACTGCCTCCAAAAAGAAGGGGGGGGGGGGCGGCCCAGAACCCGAAACCATTTCCAGTTGCCAACTTTTTCTTTCAGATTCCCCAGGCTCTTCACAGAATTCTGCCCAAATATCTTCGCTAGCAATGTCCAAAACCAGAAAATTAGCCCACCAGTTGTCCAAAAATGTGCATTATCTGTGCCCCCTTGAGGAGAAGGAGGGAAGATACTATGCCCCGGTACAAGTACAGGGGCAGGGTACAATTTTGGCACTGGTGGACACTGGATCCCTAGCTACCCTTCTGTCCAAAATGGCCTTTGATGAACGGAATGCAGGAAGGGGGGAGAATTACCGTATTCCTCTCACCTCTCTTCCTGGACAACTGCAGAACTTTGATGGGAAGGAAATTCCTGTCGAGGGGACTGCAGACTTGGACATCAATATTGGGCGACACAAGGTAAAACACCCGGTCATAGTAGTGACTCCAGAGGGCACCCCTTGTTTACTAGGGAATGACCTCCTGAGAAGGTTGTCACCCCTAATAGATTGTGTAAATAAGGTCCTCTGGACCCAGACTAGCCGACCAATAAAATTAAAACAGAGTGTCCATGTTAGTTTAAATGGCACCTGCCACATGGTTGAACAAAAATCTGACCAAGTAGAATTTCATTTCCAGAACAACCAAATTCCAGACGTGACAGTAATAGCAGTCGGAAAACAGGCGGGTGATGGGGGGTCCTCTCTATTTCTGAAAATCAACCTTCCTTCCAGTTTAAGGTGGTATTCCACACTGGAAAGAAACTCTCTGAAATTCTTTACCAATCCACAATCAGACACTCCCACTCCTATAGTCCAGAAAGATGTGAAATCAGCTCAGAGCTTAGCTGATATTCAGCAGATTGGAGAGCAGTTGTTCATCCCTGTTCAGTTAAATGATGGGAAGGACACTCTTCTCGCTCGAGTGTGTGTGAACCACGGTAAGAGCTTCATCAGCGAAGACATGTTCTGCCAACTCTCAAAATATCCAGCCATTCCCACATTCAAACTGATAGACAAATGGGAAATGGATCTGGAAACACCCAATTCGAAACATCTCCTGCCAAGCAGGTGTATGCTCAAAATCTCTATTGGCAACAAGAGCATAGTCCATAATTGTTGGGTCCTGCGAGACGTCACTGCCGCCTTTTACTTAGGCAGTGACATTCTCAATCGATTTGCCATTAGTTTGGACCTAATAAACTTCAAAGCTTGGTCCCGATTAGCGGATAATCCCATGGGCTTTGATGATTCAGAAAAAGCATTTAGGTCAGCTCAATTGCTACATTATGCAGTTGAAATTCAGATTAAAGAGGAAGTCCCCATCCCAGAAAGGACCTGACAATTCTCCCTGGAAGTGAAAGTTAAAAGAGGACAAAAATTGAAAAACCCTTATGCGTATATTCATCTAAATGCTTCTCTCCAACAACAAGGGCTAGGGGTAAACCCAACACCATTAGTGAACATAGAATATGACACCATTCCAATAGAGGTGGATAACAGCGACTTACAGAGTAAGACTCTAGCCGCAGGCACCATTATTGGAATGGCGGTTGATGTCTGACATTTCTCCATTGATTTAGGAAATGAACTGTTAGGACCAATCCCCAAGAACTGTTTTGACAGTGACAGTGAGGACAATACAATACCAGAAGGGATTTTCACCCAGCGTGTGGGGAACTTCCTGGTGTACACTTCTTGCCCTTATGGTAAGGAAGATGTGAATTGTGACTTCAGGAGGGATGAGGTGATTTTCCAGGTCCATGAGGGCTGCCTTTCCCACCTGAAGCCTCCAGTCCAAATCAGCACTCTGACCAAGGACTTCTCCACCCAGCTGGAGGAGTCCGCTGAGATAGCCAAACCAGAAGTCTTTCCAGGCTTCAGGCAGATGGTGGAAGAGAGAGTCAACCTAGCTGATGCCTGTGTGACTCTGGAACAGAAGCAAAAGTTGAAACAAGTTTTCTTGGATTTCCAAGTAGACTCATATAACTGTGGTCGCACCGACATCCGCACAACAACCATTCCCACGGACCCTGGAATGACTCCAGTGTTTGTGAAGCAATATCGTTTGCCTCTCGCATCCATGGAGTCCCTTACTGAAATAATTAAGAACCTTGAGTCCCGTGGGATAATCCGTCCAGTACACAGCACCTTCAATAATCCAGTGCTGGGAATATTGAAGCCAAACGGCCAGTGGAGACTCTGTACCGACCTTAGGGAGCTCAACAAACGGGTCCATACTTCCCGATGGCCTCTGCCCTACATTGACCAAGGGCTGGCCCAGATTCAGGGGTCACAGGTATTCACAGAAATAGACCCGACCAATGGATACTGGACCGTGCCTGTCAGTAGGGAGGACCAATACAAACTGGCTTTTACCTTTGGGGGCCAGCAGTACACATGGACCCGAACTCCTTTCGGATACCTCAACTGTTAGGCGGAAACCTGTGCAGTTCCCTCTGGGACCACTGCAAAAGATTTAGGACTACAGGCGTTGGCGGTGAACCCACTTGGTAGCAGTCTGCACCACACAGATTCACGTGGTAGCTGTGGCTGAGCAGTCAGACTTCTCTCAAGAAAAGTTGAGCAGTATGTGGAGTATACAATATAGGGCAATTCTTCACAGCAAGACAAGCAAACACGCAACGAGGCTTAGTGTAAAGATATTAAGGTATTTATTTATAACAAAACGTCTATGAAAAACACTAAGGCAAATCACGCCAAACAAATCAAACACAATTACTCTACGAAGTAGACGATCAATCCCCCTAGCAATATTGACAACTCTAGGTTCTACTGGTACCACTTATTTTCAGACAGAGGTGTATACCTCAACCCAGATGACACTCGAATATTAGTTAGGACGGGAGAGAAAAAGATAGGCAGGTTACGAAATCAACACAGTTCGATCCTAGCGGATAAAATGCAAGGCAGGAAGGCAAGAATCACAATAGATCGTAAAGTTCAGAGGCCAGGCCCACTCGGAGAGAGGCAAGGCGCGATGTCCCAAAAAGTCTCTAGTGGAGATGCATTCAAGTCTGTATTGCAAATTGTTATCGGTGGATTGAACCAGTTCAGAACAACGAATGAGAAAAGCTTGGAGGCGACCCAACGGAACGGTGAGGATTAGGACACCTCACTCGAACCGATCGAAAGGGAAGCCAGGCGGACACGGTACCTTGTTGTGGAGGGCAGCTCTGGCGAGGGCAGTTGATCCTGGGGGTGGATGCACGTCGGGTCTTTGTCAAGAGTAGAGATGATCTCGTCGTCGAAGAAAAGGAAGTCCGGTGCACCACCAGGGAAGAGACCAGCCGCGGAGTGCTCCGTCACAAGGCACCAACTTTTGGTCACGGTTCAGGGGTAGTGGCTATCCGGTTGCCGAGGTGCTCTGCACGGACAATTCGACCACTGCGTCCTGAGGCGAATAAAAAGCAAAGGGGACTGGTTGTTCCCACCAGTCAGGGGAAGAGACTCTCCAGCAGGGAGATCCCCTCTGTTGTCGGGAAGTGGTGAGTCGTTTCCGCAGGGCTCCACCGGAGGTGTCGTCGTGCAGGTCGGCTCAGCGTTACCCTCGTCGGATTCTTAGGTCCTGTGGCGACTTCTGAAGATCCAGTCCCAAAAGCCCTGCTTTTATGCAGAAAACCCCCAGCTGTCAATCAACACATGCTAAGTGGTGAGCGGGAAGGCTCACCACCTGGGCCAATCACTCCAGAGTGCGACCGGAGTTGGCAAGGCAACTCGGTCCAGGGTGCCTAAACCCCCTCCCACACCCCTGTGGTAACCCAGACAGAATGGCACCACTTTGGAGGGTCTCTTTACAGAGCCCGCCAAAAGTGGAACAAAGGGCTCGACCTTTGGTTTAGGAGTCACAGAGACGAACACAGACGCCATTTTACAAACCGAGTTCTGGCAGAAAATACCACTCGATAAACCTATTTAAGATAAGTGGATCGGTGGTACGTCAGAGATTATTGAGAAAAAGTATCAATCTCCAACAATGGGACGAGTCCCATAGGGTTATGTTCGGGGACGAACATAACAAGTAGTTTCCACTGCCACCAGCCAAAACTCGACGAGGGGGGACGGGACAGTGCCCCCTCGAGTAACAGATCCAGGAGTAATCGAATTACCCCTATTAGTACGTCCACAATAAGATGGTTTGTGCTAGTTCTGTTAGTAAATTTAGGACTAGTAAAGCCAATGGTGACTTTACATGCCCGGGGAGACAGTAGTCAGTCCCCGGGTATGGAGTCTATGGTGGGGGATCCGCTAGGGTGCCCCCGTGTTACGGCACGTAGGGTGCGGTGTAACACACATAGAAAAACATATGAGACCCTATGGAGTAAAAGACCCCATAGCCCATCGAACACATTGACATTTCAAAAGGAATTACACACATACATGTCCAAGAGTGGGAGAAAAGAGTCTCACTCTTGGCAGGATGGAAAAAAACAAACTCCAGAAATCCAGCAAAGCTGCTGGGGGACTCACTAGGTTAGGAAATTCAGCCTAAACAGAGAATTCTCCCTAACACTCGCCCCCCCAGACTAAAGGACAGGAGGATTTAATCCACTCCTGGATGAATCTCATACCTCTAGTCGATGACATACATCCTAGAGAGACCATCAGCATTTTGGTGGTGACACCCTGACCTGTGTTCAATGGTGAAATCAAACCCTTGCAGGCAGATCGACCATCTCAGTAGTTTTGGGTTTTCCCCTTTCATTTGCATTAACCATCTCAAGGGTTGGTGGTCAGTCTGAATGACGAAAGTAGAACCATACAAGTACGGCCTAAACTTCTTCAGAGCCCACACGATAGCAAAGCACTCTCTTTCGATTGTTGCCCACCTTGTTTCAGGATCCTTCAGCTTGCGGCTGATGAAGCAAACGGGGTGTTCCCTACCTTTCCCATCCAGTTGACTGAGTACGGCACCTATTCCTACATTTGAAGCATCTGTCTGCACAATGAAGTGTTGGCGGTAATCAGGAGCTCTGAGTACTGGGGCTTGGCAAACAGCCTTTTTCAGGTTTTCAAAAGCCTGATTGCACTGCTCGTTCCATTTAACCTTTTTAGGAAATTTGGGCGAGGAGATTACATTCAGTGGAGAAGCTATGGTCCCATAGTTCTCTATGAAATTCCTGTAATACCCAGTGAGGCCTAGGAAGGCTCTCACCTGGGTTTGAGTAGTCGGTGTTGTCCAATTTTGCACAACTTCAATCTTACTGAGCAAAGGCCTTATTTCTCCACCGCCTACCTCATGCCCAAGATAGACTACCTTACTCTGTCCAATTTGGCATTTGCTTGCCTTTATGGTCAGATTGGCTCGTCCAAGAGCCTGCAAAACATCTCTCAGGTGGGTTACATGTTCTTCCCAGGAATTGCTGAACACTGCGATGTCATCCAAGTATGCCATGCAGAAGTCCTCCATCCCATTTAGAACCTGGTTTACCATCCGTTGAAACGTAGCAGGTGCATTCTTCAGTCCGAAAGGCATTACCTTAAACTGGTATAAGCCAACGGGGGTAGAAAATGCAGTTTTCTCCTTGGCATGGTCTGTCAGGGCTATTTGCCAATAGCCTGACGTCAAGTCAAATGTGCTGAGGAACTTGGCGGCACCAAGTTTATCCACCAACTCATCTGTTCTTGGCAAAGGGTGGGCACCAGTCTTGGTGACTGCATTAAGAGCTCTATAGTCCACGCAGAATCTAAGCTCTTTAGATCCGGCCTTTGATACTAACACAACTGGGCTAGACCATGGACTAGTAGAGGGCTCTATTACCCTGAGATCGAGCATCTTGCTGACCTCACCTTTGATGTTGGTTCGTACGTTTTCTGACATGCGGTATCCTCTGCTTTTGACTGGCTGACAGTCACCAGTGAGTATGTCGTGCTGGCCCCAAGGGGTCAAGCCTGGTGAAAGCGAGAACAGGGAGGCAAACTGATTCAACATAGATTTGCACTCTTCTTGTTGCTCGGGTGTCAGATTGGAGGAGAGATTCACTCCTTCAATTTTTTCATCTAAAGGTAAGCCTCTGAGGAGATCCGGAAGAGCTTCACTCTCTTCTTCTTCCTCGGATGACGCTAGAAGCAATGCTCTTACATCAGGTCGCGAGACATACGCTTTAAGTCGGTTGGTGTGAAAGACTGTCGGAGCCTCCTTGGGATTGCCCAAGTCCACCAGATAGTTAACCTCTCCGAGTTTACCCACTACTCGGAAGGGTCCCATCCACTTATCTTGCAAGGCCCTCTGCCTTGTTGGGATCATAACGAGAACGAGCTGGTCTTGAGCGAACTCAACCATGTTAGCCTTTTGATCGTGCCAGTGCTTGACCAATGCTTGTCCAGCTTTCAAGTTATCGCTTGCTTCCGTCATCATGTGCGACATTCTCCTCCGGAGACCTATCACGTAGTCAGTCACTCTGACTGGCTTGGGGGAAGGAGCACTCTCCAACCCCTCCTTAATCAGGGCCAATGGACCTCTGACGGGATGACCATAGAGTAGTTCGAAGGAAGAGTAACCTACTCCCTCCTGAGGGACTTCTCTATAAGCAAAGAGAAGGCATGGCAGTAGAAGGTCCCACTTACGCTTAAGGGGTTCCTCTAAAGCACCTATCATGCTCTTCATGGTTCGGCTGAACCGTTCTACCAACCCATTGGTTTGTGGGTGGTAAGCTGTTGAGAACTTGTAAGTAACTCCACAGGTTTTCCACATGGCTTTCATGTAGTGGGACATAAAGTTTGACCCCCTGTCAGAGATTACTTCCTTAGGAAACCCGACACCAAGGAGGGCCTTAGCCACAGCCGGAGCTGTAACAGTCCTCATAGGAATTGCCTCAGGATACCTAGTAGCATGGTCTACTACAACAAGCATAAACCTGTTGCCTGAGGAGGTTGGAGGATCAAGGGGACCAACGATGTCAATCCCTACTCTCTCAAATGGGACTCCCACAACTGGGAGAGGCACTAACGGTGCCACATTCTTGGATCCAACCTTACCAGAGATCTGGCAGGTGTGGTAGCTCCTGCAGTGTTTTTCTACTTCGGCCCCCATCTTTGGCCAATAGAAGTAGAGCGAGAGCCTTTCCTTAGTCTTCTTGAAACTCAAGTGACCAGCCAAAGGAATCTCGTGGGCTAACTGCAAGAACTGTGGTCTGTTCTCTTGGGGTACTACAAGTCGTTTGTAGTCTCCAGGTGCAGACTCGGTCGGTTCACTGTAGAAGAGGCCATCTTCCCAGTGCAACCTGTATTTCCCAGGCTCTTGCCCTTCAACCTGAGCTTCTGCCTGGTGGTGAAGACCTTCCAGAGTTGGACATTCTCTCTGTCCCTTACTGAAGTCTGCCCTGTTGGGTCCACCTTCTGCCAGTAAAGACTGCAGCTCAGGATGGTCAACAGGATCCAGATCTCCAATGAGTTCCTGGCCTTCCATTAGCTCTTCCTCAGAGTCTAATTCTACCACACAGGGTTGTACCTCCCTCTCAGCCTCGGCTGGAGGTGGAGTTACGGGTGTAACTTTGGACAACCGAGGGGAAGTCCGTGTTGGTTGCACTGGAATGCTGGCTGCTGGTTTCGGGATAGAAGTCTTAGGTTTCCCTTTCGCTTCTGATTTCTTGGAGACAGCGGCCGACAATTCCAGTGGAGCAGGAGTGATATCTTTCTTCATCATCTCCTGGAGAGTTACGCGCATGGTCCTCTCTCTTGCGGGTCTGGTTAGCTCCTGTAACCGTTTACTAGGAGGTCTGGGAGTAGGCGATACAACTCAGAGAGTTTTCAAATCGTTACCTAACAGTACGCGTCCTGGTACCTCACTCTGTATGCTGACAGGTATCTTCACAGTCATGTCGTTACACTGGATGAGAACTGGTAATTGGGGAAGCATCTGCACAGGCCCTCCAGCTAACTTGGTGAGGCGTTTGGGTGCCTTAGCAACATCCTCGGCCTGAAAAAACGATTTATCCACCACAGTTATGCTGGCCCCAGTGTCCCTAATGGCAGGAGTCTCCTGACCATTCACCTGGACACTGTCCTTATAATACTCTTTAGTATTATCGGGGATAGAATTATAGACATCTAAATTCTGTTGTTCCCACAACCCCAGAGATACTAAAGAAATGCTGGCTGAGACTCCAATGGGTTTGTCAGCTAGCAGTAGAAAGTTTCCACTTGCCATTTGGACTTCCTCCTCTGGAGCGAAGGCTAAGGAGACAAGCTGGACCCCTGAAGGTTTACCCTTACATCTGGGATCTCCTTTCACGTGATCAGTCGAGCCACAAACAAAGCATTTACTGAATGCTTTCTGGAATGATGGCTTGTTCTGACCTCCTTCCGGTTTGGCACCAGAAGACACACTATTCTGCTGTGGTTTTCCCGGTGGCTTACCCTTCTGGTTTTGTTTGGGGCCCTCTTTGGAATGGGAGTTATTAGAATTCTCTTTTGAGTCTTTTTTAGGCTGTCTTCCCTCATCCTTTTTCTGGGTTGCCCCAGAATCCTTATGAGTAGCCCTGTTGGCAACCCACAAGTCAGCAGCCTTAGCTAGCTCCCTGGAATCCAATTCCTTCGAATCAGCCAAGTGCTGTCTGAGTTCAGGAGAACAGGCATCATAAATAGACTCCAACATAAAAAGATTTCTCATACCCTCATAAGTGTTCACTTTGTAACCCTTAATCCATCCCTCTAAGTTTTTCAACCCTTCACTCACCCAGGTAGGCCAAGGGGTACCATCATGCTTTTTGAGGGTTCTAAACCTCTTAAGATACTGGGAAGGGGTCTTCCCAAATCTAGCTATTAAAGCTAGTTTCACACTTTCGTAATCCGTCTTATCCGCCTCCCCCAACTCCATTACCACATCAGTCGCAACAGGAGGGAGCCTAGAGAACAACCAGGGGAGCAGCGCATTCCCTGTGATGTCCTGGATCCCATGATTGTATTCAAACAGTTTTAACCAATCCAACACATCCAATCTCGGTTCATACATACCCGCTAATTCCTTCGGCTTCCGGGGTCTTTTGGGACTGGAGCTCCTAGAGGAACCAGAGGAGAGAGAAGCATTTTCCATAGACAACTTTTTCATCTCTAACTCGTGATTAAGTTCTATTTCTCTGAGTCTTAACTCAGCTTGCTTCTGCTCAGCCTGGGCATTCATCCGTCTGAACTCGAGCTCTTGGTTTCGTTCAGATTGAGCTAAGAACCGTTTATATTCTAGTTCGAGCTTCATTTTTTCAAGTTCAAAATAAGCAGGGTTACTTGTGGGACCTGGTATGGGCCCCGTAGCCACATCTGGTAAGGCAGGTAGAGGAGCAGGGGAGACAGTTTCGTTAGCCTCTCCGTCCTTGTCAGCCTCTTCATCGCTATCATCAGAATCACGATTCAGATCAACACCATTACTGTTATCTACAGTTGCTGGAGAGATTGGTTCCTCTGAACCAGTACCCAGACTTTGGTTCGCCAGCAATCTCTCGATTAGTTCTAACTTCTTGCCTCTTACAGGAAGATTCTCTTGCCTACAGAGAGCTCGCAGACTCTCAGTATTTTCACTTGACAAAGACTCTTGACTGTAAGTTTCCATCGTAGACATGTTTTTTGAAAGTTGCTTTTTGTGCAAAGTTTTGTGGTTAGTTATCCTACAGTGTCGAAAAGCACTCTAAACTGTATACTCGATACAAATCCCACCGCTGTACACCAGTGTTAGACAGAAACCTGTGCAGTTCCCTCTGGGACCACTGCAAAAGATTTAGGACTACAGGCGTTGGCGGTGAACCCACTTGGTAGCAGTCTGCACCACACAGATTCACGTGGTAGCTGTGGCTGAGCAGTCAGACTTCTCTCAAGAAAAGTTGAGCAGTATGTGGAGTATACAAAATAGGGCAATTCTTCACAGCAAGACAAGCAAACACGCAACGAGGCTTAGTGTAAAGATATTAAGGTATTTATAACAAAACGTCTATGAAAAACACTAAGGCAAATCACGGCAAACAAATCAAACACAATTACTCTACGAAGTAGACGATCAATCCCCCTAGCAATATCGACAACTCTAGGTTCTACTGGTACCACTTATTTTCAGACAGAGGTGTATACCTCAACCCAGATGACACTCGAATATTAGTTAGGACGGGAGAGAAAAAGATAGGCAGGTTACGAAATCAACACAGTTCGATCCTAGCGGATAAAACGCAAGGCAGGAAGGCAAGAATCACAATAGATCGTAAAGTTCAGAGGCCAGGCCCACTCGGAGAGAGGCAAGGCGCGATGTCCCAAAAAGTCTCTAGTGGAGATGCATTCAAGTCTGTATTGCAAATTGTTATCAGTGGATTGAACCAGTTCAGAACAACGAATGAGAAAAGCTTGGAGGCGACCCAACGGAACGGCGAGGATTAAGACACCTCACTCGAACCGATCGAAAGGGAAGCCAGGCGGACACGGTACCTTGTTGTGGAGGGCAGCTCCGGCGGGGGCAGTTGTTCCTGGTGGTGGATGCACGTCGGGTCTTTGCCAAGAGTAGAGATGATCTCGTCGTCGAAGAAAAGGAAGTCCGGTGCACCACCAGGGAAGAGACCAGCCGCAAAGTGCTCCGTCACAAGGCACCACCTTTTGGTCGCGGTTCAGGGGTAGTGGCTATCCGGTTGCCGAGGTGCTCTGCACGGACAATTCGACCACTGCGTCCTGAGGTGAATAAAAAGCAAAGGGGACTGGTTGTTCCCACCAGTCAGGCGAAGAGACTCTCCGGCAGGGAGATCTCCTCTGTCGTCTGGAAGTGGTGAGTCGATTCCGCAGGGCTCCACCGGAGGTGTCGTCGTGCAGGTCGGCTCAGCGTTACCCTCGTCGGATTCTTAGGTCCTGTGGCGACTTCTGAAGATCCAGTCCCAAAAGCCCTGCTTTTATGCAGAAAACCCCCATTCATTCAGCCTAGCTGTCAATCAACACATGCTAAGTGGTGAGCGGGAAGGCTCACCACCTGGGCCAATAACTCCAGAGTGCGACCGGAGTTGGCAAGGCAACTCGGTCCAGGGTGCCTAAACCCCCTCCCACACCCCTGTGGTAACCCAGACAGAATGGCACCACTTTGGAGGGTCTCTGTACAGAGCCCGCCAAAAGTGGAACAAAGGGCTCGACCTTTGGTTTAGGAGTCACAGAGACGAACACAGACGCCATTTTACAAACCGAGTTCTGGCAGAAAATACCACTCGATAAACCTATTTAAGATAAGTGGATCGGTGGTACGTCAGAGATTAATGAGAAAAAGTATCAATCTCCAACAATGGGACGAGTCCCATAGGGTTATGTTCGGGGACGAACATAACAAGTAGTTTCCACTGCCACCAGCCAAAACTCGACGAGGGGGGACGGGACAGTGCCCCCTCGAGTAACAGATCCAGGAGTAATCGAATTACCCCTACTAGTACGTCCACAATAAGATGGTTTGTACTAGTTCTGTTAGTAAATTTAGGACTAGTAAAGCCAATGGTGACTTTACATGCCCGGGGAGACAGTAGTCAGTCCCCGGGTATGGAGTCTATGGTGGGGGATCCGCTAGGGCGCCCCCGTGTTACGGCACGTAGGGTGCGGTGTAACACACATAGAAAAACATATGAGACCCTATGGAGTAAAAGACCCCATAGACCATCGAACACATTGACATTTCAAAAGGAATTACACACATACATGTCCAAGAGTGGGAGAAAAGAGTCTCACTCTTGGCAGGATGGAAAAAAACAAACTCCAGAAATCCAGCAAAGCTGCTGGGGGACTCACTAGGTTAGGAAATTCAGCCTAAACAGAGAATTCTCCCTAACATCAACTCCGGCAATGAATTCAACATTTTCCCACACAAGGCCATGCCCGACCTGGGTGCGAGGGGTAACCTGGCTTATGTAGATGATGTCCTCATCAAAAGTTCATCTGTGGAGGAACACATAGCGGAGATCCGTTATGTTCTGACACAGTTGAGGGCCGCCGGAGCAAAACTTTCCTTTCAGAAAGCACAGTGGTGTAGAAACCGTGTTAATTTTTTGGGGCATGAGATTACTCCTCAGGGTCTCTGTCCCCAGGAAAAGAAAATGGAAGCACTCCAGAAACTGAAAGATCCCACAACTCTGCGCGAACTAAGGATCCTCCTTGGACTGACTAATTACAGCAGAAAGTTCATTGAGGGCTACGCAGAGATCACCAGACCCCTGATTCATCTCCTGAAGGGGAGGGTCACGTGGGAATGGGGTCCAGAAAAATCCGAGGCAGTAAGCCTCTCACAAGCACCTTGCCTAGCTTACCCTGTCAGAAACAATGAGTTCTTCCTGGAGACAGGATATTCTAACACGTGCTTGACGGCAGTATTATACCAAAGCATGACAAGGTCAATAAAGTAATATCCTATGCGAGCAAAACTTTATCCTCTGTGGAGGAAAAATTCTACGTTTGTGAGAAGGCACTCCTGGCAACGGTGTGGGCATTGAAGAATTACCACCCGTTTATCTAGTGGGAACACATCATAGTGGAGACTCCACACCAGCCTCTGCAATATCTCCAAAGTGACAGAATCCGGGCCGGAAATGTGAGTAATTCCCGAATTACTTCCTGGATTCTGTCAATGCAAGGCTTTCCTGTGGAGGTCAGATATGGCCAAAACAAGAAGAGTCCCCTCGCACAAGGTCTGGCTGACTTGCATGATTGTGCCAGAGAAAACTGTCTCGAGGACGAAAGTCTAAAATTCGAGGACAACATGGAGGCATACCTTAATTCCCCACACAAAGTCTTTGAAGAAGACAAGTGTGAGGGAATGCGCACTGTCTATGTGGATGGATGCTCTTACCATGTTGACAACAACGGGGAGAAAGAACTGGTGGCCGGCGTAGGGAATGCATGGGTGAAGGAGTTTCCAGAACCTTCCGCTGGATACAAAATTGGTCCCCGAAGTAGTCAGTGGCAGAATTGATGGCTGTGCATCAAGCCATCCTCACTGCTGTCCAACATCAACTCTGCGAACTGGTCATAATCACAGATTCGGATTATGTACGGAACGGGTTCGTGGAGCACCTGGTTAATTGGAAAACCAGAGGCATGTTATGTGCTAATAACAAACCTTTGAAACATGGGAAGTTTACTCAAAACATTGATGATCTGGTCACTTCGAATGGGATGACCATCTACTGGAAAAAGATCAAGGGTCATTCCAAAGTAGAGGGACCAGATAAAACTGGAAATGACTTAGCTGATCAGCTGGCCAAAACCGGGGCCATTCAAGGGGATCTAATAGAAATAGAGTCCCTGTTGGGGGAAATCCAGGTCACTGCTATCACTAGGTCCCAGACAAATGCTCACAATGATCTTTCGACTGCACAATGGAGTAAGGAGACCCCTGATGCTGATTTAATTACGGCTCAAAAGGGGGATCCAATAATTGGTAAGTTTTACCAACACATTGAGGACCCTGAGAACTTTCCCCTGACGGATACCGATTACATTGGGAAAGAGGACCTAAGAGTGTTGATGAAATGTCCAAAAAGGTTCCGAATCCAAGATGGTTTGTTGGTAAGGAAATCCCAAGCTGGCCATGATCAGTGGGTGGTTGCTACCTCATTCCGAAGCCTGATGTTAAGTCACGCCCATGATGCGGCCACCGCCGGTCATAGGGGGTTTCATACAACACTTGAAATCTTAAGAGAGGTTACATACTGGCCACACATGGGGCAGGATCTCGACCAATACTTGAAGGGGTGTCTTGTGTGTGCACAATTTCAGCCAACATCCCTCACACACTGGGCGCCTCTCCAAAAGAGGGGGATGACACTGCTATGGTCAGATTTGTATATCGACTTTGTAGGCCCTGTAATCCGCTCGTCTAGAGGAAACAAGTACATGTTGACCCTCACATGCTTGTTTACCAAGTGGGTGGAATATCTCCCGGCCCCAAACTGCAAGGCAGAAACAGCAGCTGCCCTGATGATTAACCACATCTTTTCCCGTTTTGGTCTACCTCAAAGGGTTGAGTCAGACAGAGGTAGCCATTTCACCAGCGAGGTAATGACAAAGATGTGGGAGATACTGGGGGTTAAAAGGAAGCTACACATTGCTTACCGGCCAGCGTCTTCTGGCGCAGTAGAGAGATACAACCGAACCATTGTGAGCACATTAAAAAAAGTTTGTGGCAGATTCTGGGCCAAGTTGGGATATCCCATTACCTCTGGTCCTAATGGCCATCAGATCTACCCCTTCATCTGCAACTAAAATGTCACCATTTGAGTTGATGACCGGACGCAAGATGGTGCTTCCCCAGCATTTGCTCTACAGGACCCAAGAGCAGACATTGATAAATGCCTCCACAACTGATGAGTATATGGAGAATTTAAGGAAACACCTTCAGCATGCTTTTGCCTATGCTCAGCGGAATCTAGAAAGATCAGCTGATAGCATGAAAACCCACTACGACCTGAAGACCACCAGGAAGGAATATACTGTGGGAGACCGGGTCTATCTATACAATTTCCAAAGGAACCAGGCCAAACAGCAAAAATGTTTGCCTACATGGAAGGGACCTTCTGAAATTATAGACAAAATCTCCCCAGTAGCGTATAAGATCCGCATCCCCAAAGGTAGTCTGGCGGAAGGGGAAGACAAGTGGGTCCATATTAATCAGCTAAAGTGTTGCCATCCCAGGCACACTCTGCAGCAACTGGAGGAATCCTCTGGAATCCCAGAGGGGACCGCTCCAGATTAATCCAGTTCCAACCTAAATTATCCCATGTAGATAGTCTCTGAAATATTATGATTCTTGCAAAAATATTTCTTGTTATATCTTGTTTTTAAAACAAGACTGAAAAATGTAACCGGATGTATAAAATGCATGTGTTGGCCACACCATTAATAGTGGTGGAGAAATGTCTACGAATAGGTATTGCCGCTTTTGCTTTATCATCCTCGGAGAGATGAAACCACGGAGATTGACCAAGGAGAATGACCCGGAGACCGGGAGCAAAGATCCGAGGGGCCCGGGGTACAGCCCAATATTCCCATCAGGACAGGCGAGGAGAACCGATCGATCCAACCGGATGGAGGAAAAGATGCTGAACTGTGCCATCTACGGAACTGGAAGAAGATGAGGCGAACATCCCAAATCTTGCGAGTTCCATCAGTGAAAGATCAGAATGGCCATCTCAAGAGGGGGGGCTTGTGGGATGTTTTTACCCATGCATCCAAGCCCTACCATAAAACTGTGCATTACTAGCATTGAAAACATCATGATGGCCAGAACTCCCCAGAGAGTGCACAGGGAAAACATGAAGAATAGGCTGCCACCCAATTTTGCCTATGTTGTGAGCACAGGAGGGCACTGCCTAAAACCACCATTGGGCTACACACACAGTAGCCTGAAACCATTGGGAATGGCAATGCTGATTGCCAAAAGCAACCCAGAACTGTGGGGAATTCATTTTCTTAATGTCAAAATGGATGTAATACTGGTGCCCACCACTATCAGAAAGCCGGCTTTTTAAAACCACCAGACTTTTGTGTAAAACTGAACAAATGAACCCAAACCAGGCCAAGGAAAGACTTGCTAAGAGGTGGATACAATGTAAAACTATATTCTGAAATGAGTTGAAGGAAGTAATTATTTAATGTATATATAAAAAATAGCTGGGGATGTCAGCAGCTTAAGTGAATTTAGGTTTAAAGCCACTAAAATAGAAATGTTTAGAATAAATGAGTGACCTACTTGTGAGTGTCACATAGGTTGCAATTGTTTAAATGTCATAGTTTTGAACTTAGAATCAGCATTCTAGCTGCAAACCACCAGACTTTTGTGTAAAACTGAACAAATGAACCCAAACCAGGCCAAGGAAAGACTTGCTAAGAGGTGGATACAATGTAAAACTATATTCTGAAATGACTTGAAGGAAGTAATTATTTAATGTATATATAAAAAATAGCTGGGGATGTCAGCAGCTTAAGTGAATTTGGGTTTAAAGCCACTAAAATAGAAATGTTTAGAATAAATGAGTGACCTACTTGTGAGTGTCACATAGGTTGCAATTGTTTAAATGTCATAGTTTTGAAGTTAGAATCAGCATTCTAGCTGCATGTGCAAAAATTGTAAGTTGGATTTGAATGTAGAAAACTGGGAACTAAAGTGACATTTAGCTGACTTCTGCCTGACAACTACCCCCGACAGGAGTTGAACTGGCTCAACAACTCTTCCCATGCCTGGCTGCATCCTGCTGCCCCCACCAAAAGGAGGTGACACCTCTCTGATTGAATTAGGGGAGTGGTACCTGCAGACTGCAGGAAGTTGAACAAAGCCCTGTCCTGGACTCAGGCAAATGTTATATTGGGGGGGGTCGTAAAATGGCTTCCTCTTGGGAGAAACTGGGAGGGGCAGTGCCTGTGAGAGCAAGTTGAGCTTAGGGGAAGTGGATAAACCAGAAATTCCACCATGTGCTTTGGAAAACCACAACCCTTTGGGGCCAGAGCATGATTTTAAAAAGATGGATAATTCACAGTGCGGACTTGTCAGAATTATATAAATAATGTCATCATTTTTGTGATTTTTCTGTGCACATTTCAAGAGGTGTTAGGACCCTATGGTATGTTCTTGGGGATAGTAGCGGACAAAAAGGTTGTTACTCCAAATGTATGCATGTTAAAAATCTGACACTTTATCATCTGAAACCCATATCCCTGGTGCACATTTGTGTAAAATCTGGAAAGGTTTAGAGGTCGTTATCTGGATGAAAAGGGGAGAATTCTGTCATAAGTGGACACAACATCGTACAAAGACAGGGATCGGATGGTTTGGTGCTACAGAAAATATGTTAACTGGACCTATAATATTAGAAAAACGGTACATAGATAAATATGAATTTGAGTCAGAAATAGGTTTGTGTGCAATTTGACAAGGGGAGGTTCCTCTGACCATAAAACCTACAGCATCACTCTGACACTCCATTTCTTTCCCCCAATCAAGGGAGAGAGGAAAGCTTGGCAATGATAAGTGAGAGGGGCAGGCTTAGCTAGGCCCAGGCACACACCCATTTTCAAAACACATAAAAGGAACATTGAAATCCAGGTAGAGACATTCACTTTCCACTTTCTTGCGGGACGCTTTGCCGGGAGACTTCAGACTTCACATCCAGAGATCCAGACTTCAAATCCATCAATCTCCAGAGACCAGAAATTAACTCCAGAATTTGTAGCAGAGGCCTGAATCCACAAGCTGAATCCTCTTCAGCAGGCCTCAAAACCAACCAAACTATTCAACAGCCAGGCGAGCTGTTTGAATTCTTTGCCAAGAACTTTTGCAAGAACCTGTAGCAGTATCCAGAAAGCAGTGCTGTATCCGGAACCAGAGAGAACCAGAGACCAGATCGCTGTGAAGAACTACTAGCAGAAGTCCAGCCAATCCTGACCCGATCGGTGACGAAGTCGCAATTCTGTCCAAAATCTAGTGTGAGTACCCAGCTAGCACTGTGCCAAAACCAATCTCTTAGTTTAAAATAATCTAATCCAAACTATTTTAGCCTATTAGAACTGCCTCCCAGAATCGTGTAATTCGGTCATTTTTAAAACTGAAAACTGTCATCTGTCATTCTGAGCTTTAAAATTTCAAATCCGAAAACCTACCTTTATTAAATCGGTCGTTTCTCCGGAACCGTTTGTGCTAGTTTTAACTGTCATCTTAAAGCTAAGATTCTAAGCTTTCCAACGAGCTTAGAACCGACTCCCTACTCCTTATAGTGCCTCCGTAATTACGCTCGACGCACGCGACTAAATTTGCCGCGATTTGACATTTTGCTTAATTTCAGCCACATGTAAAAATATTTGTCCTTGCTTTCCTTGCTGAAATTCGTGTGCAACCTGACAATCAATCATAGAGCATTGCTAAAGGGATCCTGAATTAATTGAAGTATCTCTCACTCACCCTGAACCTCCTATAGGGAATTAAACGCCTTTTTAACATATTTTTCACTTAATTGCAACCACATCAAAGTATCTTGCCTATGTTAAAACTCCTACCTGTTTTCCTCTAAGCTTGCTAGGGGGTAACTGAATTATATTTGATTGCATTCCTGAGAACTGTGTGCTTTCCTCCCATCTCTTTACCTTGCATAGAGGGGGGGGCGGTGAATTGTCAAAGAAAAATGATTACATTGTCTTTTGTTGAAGTCATATCAAGTTTATTTTCTGTACTGCATTTTCATTCATCATTGCATTGTCCTTGAAGCCATAAAAGCATTCTCAGCTATTTCATCCTCTCTATATCACTTCTAAGCCATCAAAAAGAGTGTACCACTGTAACATTATCCATTGTTGATCACTATCATCCTCACAAGTGTGCTATCAAATATTAATTTACTATAAAAGTGTGATAGATATATATTGTTTAATTTTCAAATAAACCTTTTAAATTTGCAAAACAAACCTACTTCTTGGCTCAGCGGGGTCGGGGGGATTCTGAGAGAGGGGTGTTATATAAGGGTTGTCATCCAGAGTAAATGAACTGGACATAAAAATACATCAATAAGGGCTTCCATCAGCATCCCAGACTAGGCATTGACTTAGCTGTAGTGTTGAATTGAAGTCGCTTACACCTCGGCAAACCAAACCTAGGAAAATATTCCTTCAGCATGGTTTTCGCCGTCGTCATTGCTGTGGCATCTTTTATTGGGAAAGCTTTGATGCATTTGCGGAAAGCACAAATAACTACCTGATCATATTTGTAATTCTGACAACACTCCATTTCAATGAAATCGAAGTGTATAGCTTCAAAATGCATCAAAGGCAGACCAAAACTACCCCTCAGTGTTGATGTACTTTTCCCCACATTATGCTGCAAACATAACATGCTATTTTGGACAAAATGCTCAGCAGTTTTCAAGATATTTACATTCAACCAGACAGGTTCTAACAATTTACAAATCTTTTTAGTGCATATGTGAGTGGGACCATGAGCCATCGTAACCATAGCAGTGACATAAGCATTGGGCAGCATCCATCTTTGTTTCGCATTATCTACCCAACAACCTTCATCGTCTAAACTTGCTGAACCCTCAGCCCATTGCTTAAGTTCATCTGGAGTGGCATGAGCCTAAATGTCTTTTATGCTCCCAATCCCTACGTCTATCACACAAGTGTTAGTGACTTCTTTCGTTATGTACATTTCGGAATGCAAATCGGTGGCAGTCTGTTTGGCTATTCTGTCAGCAAAAGCATTTCCTCTCCCCATATCATCTGTTACTTTCTGGTGTGCTACGCACTTCATTATCACTAACTGAGTAGGAAGTGCAAGTGCTGAACGAAGTTGAACTATCAAAGTGCCATGTTGTATGTTAGTTCCATGCGAGGTCAGGAAACCTCTTTCTGCCCATAATCGACCAAAGTTGTGAACATCCCCAAAGGAATACTGAGTGTCTGCAAATATGTTCACACTATAAGCCCTTCAGAAAGTTCACAATCTCGAGTCAATGCAATAATCTCTGCGGCCTGCGCAGAGTTATGCAGAATTCTTTTGGTTTCCACAATAGTGCTTAATGTAGTGATGGCATAAGCAGCAGTGGATGTATCATCCGGAAGTTGGAAGCAGGAGCCATTGTAAAACAGCTCCCCTTGTGGATCTTTTAACGGTGTATCACTTAAGCCAATTCTGCCTTTAGTCTCTTGTTCTGCGAAATAGAGGCAGTCATGTGACATCTTGTCACTGCAAGCAATTTCTTGCGGAAGAGACAATAGTTTGGCCGGATTTAATGCACAACATCTCTTAATTTGGATATGTGGTGCAAATAGAATCAGCTTGTATCTTGTTAATCATGCTGATGTGAGATATTGTGTTTGCGTTCTGTTTAATAGAACTTCTACAGAGTGAGGTACAATCACGGTTAAGGAGTGACCAGAACCATACCCTCACTTTGTTTAACTGATGCAGCGGCAGCAGCAACAGCTCTCAAACATCTTGGCAAAGTGCATTCAACACGGTGAAGCATGGAAGAAGAATAACCACACTGTCTATTATTCCCTCCATGCTCTTGCGTTAACACAGCCAAAGCGCATCCGTCACATTTATGCACATGCAACAGAAAGGCCTTGTCCTAATTTGGTGTGCCCAAAACCGGTGCTGAACACAACAAAGCCTTGAGCAGATCAAAAGTTTTCTGGCAATCCATGTTCCATGGTAAAGGCAAAGAAATACCCTTCTTTGTCAATGCCAAAATTGGGTTTTATCATTAATGAGAAATTAGGGATCCACTGTCTACAGTATGAAGCCATGCCTATCAAGGCTCTGACCTCTTTCTGTGTATTTGGGATAGACATGGGCATCATTACGAGTCAGCCGGTCCGGAAAGAATGGTGGTGGTTAATCTGCCACCACTGTTCTTTCCGGACCGGCTGATCTCGAGTTCTGCAGGAGGGAGGGGTCACTCCTACCAGGTCTGACCTGGTGGGTTTAACACAACCTGCCTGCAGGCGGACATGGAAACACCGGCACCATTACAACATGGTGCCAGTGTTTCCACTTCCCCATTCTATAGGACTCCATGGGAATGAGGACTTACAGATTTCCGCCTCCGGAATTCCCGGGTCACCAGGGTCGTAATGCCCCGGTAATTCCGGGAATCACAGATGTGGAATGGAAATATGAGTCTGGCGGTAACTTGCCGGTTTTTCCAACTCGGTTACCGCCAGACTTGTAATGAGGCCCATGCTTTTGATGCTTTGTATCCATTCAGGTGTTAGTCTTCTCCCATCTATTGACAGGAGATAGCCTAAATAGACAACCTCCTGTCGACAATAATGAAACTTTTTCAATGAAGCCTTATGCCCATGTTCTGTAAGATGAATAAGCAGCAAAACGGTGCCCTCCTTGCAAGCAACTTCTGATTCTGCAGCTAAAAGAAGATTGTCAACATACTGCAACAACGTACAAGTGGAAGGCAACTCAAGTGTATCAAGCTGTTCCTTCAAAGCTCTACTGTAAATGCTTGGACTCTCAGTGTACCCTTGTGGCACACGAATAAAAGTAAATGAGCTTCCCCCTAGGGTGAACGCGAACAAATATCTACTGTCAACATGTACAGAAATACTAAAGAAAGCATTCTTTAGATCAACAACACTAAAATGAGTAGCTGAAGCTGGAATCATTGTTAATATTGTAGTCACATCAGGCACAATTGGAAATTGTGGAGCAATAATCTTATTGATAGCACGTAAATCAATATTAAAACAGAAAGGAATTACATTATCCCCTTTCTTATACACTGGTAGAATTGGACTATTAGACAATCTTACTGCAATTTCTTCAATTTCTCCTTGATGTACAAAATTAGAAACTATATTCTTTAAAGCTTGCTCACCGTCAACTGAAATCTTACACTGTGGAATACGTGGTTGTTTAACACCTGGTTCCAACACAATTTAACTGGTTCAATTTGTAAAATACCAACGTCATTATCATCAACCACCCATAAACATACTAGAACTTTATCCAATTCAGTCGGTAAAGGCCTAGTCAGAATTGTGAAACAGAAGTTCGTTGAGGTGAAATCATCAAATGCACTCCATCCAGAGAACAATACATTACTGCATTCAATTCCTTCAGCAGATTCAACCCCAAAAATGTTTTGCCACAATTCGTTGTCAAAAGAAATGGACATGAATCGGTGAATGGTCCCAGAGAGACCGGACTAACCGCTGTCATACCAGAGAACCCTACAGAAATGTTGTTGTGCCCTGACAGTGGAATATCTGGAACCCATAAATGATCAACGGAACACTTCTGTGCTCCTGTATCTATCAAAAATAAATGCTTCCTATTCCCCACCTTCATTTCTACGTAGGGCCCCTTTCTGATCGACGTGAGTAGGTACTGGTTCCAGACTCTGATTTGGGCTGTCTTAACGGAACAGTACATCATCAAATGCAAGGTCCTCAGAAAGATAGAGAGCCGAAGGATTATCAAAAATGTTTCTATTATCAACACTATGCTGCTGACTATCTTGTGAAAATGACTGTTAATTCTGAGTGAACTGACTTCTACCAGGACCCCTAGCCCAGGAACGGCCTCTGGATTGTCTACCCCTGGTACCATATGTGTTATTCAATCGCTGCTGAAGGATTGGGCATTGTGCTCAACAATGACCTTCTTGTCTGCAATAAGCACATTGGTTCATGTGTACAGGACCCATTTGTGCATTACTCTGTGAGGCAAATTGACCTCTAAACTGTGTATTTCCACCTCTGGTTCCGCTTACTATTTACTGCAACAGTACTTTTGTCTTCAAGTCTCCCTTCTTCTTTTCTATCCTCTCTATTTCATTAGTGACCCTATTTTCATAACACTAAGCTATGTGCAATACTTCAGACTGCAATTTTGCTTGCCAGGCACTTTCGGAAGTCATAATTTGTGATTGGATATCAGGCAACTATCCACGCACCAATATGTCCACAAACAGCCTTTTTCGTGACTCAGTACTCAAATCCTGACTGCTAAAATCCGAAAACACTTGTTAGAACCGATTAAAAAATTCAGTAGCGCCCTTAGATTTCCCCCGGATGCAAGCTGTAAGCTTGTCCCAAACCATTCTTCTCTCTGGAACCAAAGTCTTCAATTTAGTTACTATTCTGTCTGGCAGTGTCAATATCAGCTGTGGCGGTCTCTCACCAGCATTCCTTTCTCCATCTATCCGTATCAAGTTAAGCCATGTGTCACCCAGCCCTACCAGATCATCTATAGTTCCAATCTGTTTCCATAAATCGGCAGGTAGGATCACAGGGAACAACAAGTCGATATCACCCAGCGTGAAAACTGACGAATGCAAGACATATTCAATTTCTTTATAAAATCCTGTTGGATTTTTCCTGATATCTGGATTCGTCTGTCTAATGGTATTCACTTCCTGTCTAGAAAATGGAGCATGAACAAACTGTGAAACATAATGAGCTTCAGTAGTAGTGGCTGCTGTGTCTGTAGCAGCATTAGCTGGAATTTCTACTTTAGGAACAAATATCGGAGGAACTTCCCTCATTGGCAATTGAAAAGTAGGCAATTCTGAACGTTCATTAAGCAACAGGGCTAAATCAAGTGACAAAGTAGTCAAAGCAGTATCGGGCGAAAATGCTCTCTTATAAATGACCATCAAATCTGTGGGACAACAAATCTTTTTCTTCATAAACTCATCCTCTAGGTACTCTACCATTACCTGTAACACTTTCCTTTGCATAGCCGGAGTATACTGACTAAACGTGTCATATACTTCAATGAGAGAAATTGAAACATCCGAAATCCATCTAAGCAAGTCTCTTGTGCAAATACGCGTCTCTTCACTAATTGGTTTACAAGAAGGAAGAAATTGTTTCTGCACATACAAAGCATCCAGTCTATCGCCATCCATATCATAATTCTGTAACTGATCTAACTCCCTCTTAAACTCAAAAACCCTCTCAACATACTCATGAACATTCTCCGCAGTGTCCCTTGGGTAAGCCTAGACATTCAAATCCCTCAACCCTTGTGGGACATCCATGTCCGTCAAATCACTCCACATTTCAGCCAAATGCATTCCCATCCCTTCTTTCAAAGTATTTTGTTCGAGAATACTTTCTTGGTCAGAAATTGTAGTCAAGACAGCTGATTTTTCACCTTCTTCTATACATTTCTTAGCCCGTGCATAAAATTATCTTTTTCTAGCTTTAGATACTGTACTACGAGTCACTACTTTTGAATTGGCAGTCGCCCCTTCAATTGCTGCAAGTTGAGCAGAACCACTTGGAAAAGAATGTTCAGACAAATCTTGTAAAATAGGTAGTGGAGACACTACCACTGGCGGTAAAGATGGAATTAAGGGAACAGCAACTGTACCCCAAGTTGAAAAGCCCTATACATGCTTCTAATAGATTATGACTGTTTCTGTTGATCATACAAGAATGCTTTTTCAGTTAGACATATGTCGATGTGTGTGTTTCTCTTTACTCTTAAGTTGCTGCATAGCTTCCTTTCTCCAATTCTTAATTACATCAAATGCTGCAGGCCTAGCCTTTTCCTTTAAAAATATAGACTCTAAATACTCTATACGGGCAATTTCAAAACTACCATAAACTGGCCACTGAAATTCAGAAGCATGTCTAGTTTCTCTGTGCCAAATATCGTTGAATACTAAACTACCTAGGCTGTACTTACAGTACATAGTACATGCCAGCGAATCCTCAGGTGGCGCCGGTCGGCCGTATTCCAAAGATTATCTGTCTATGCGGAATAAACCCCTGAAACAGGCAGACATTTTCCCAGGCATGTCAGATCGCTGGTGTTACCTGGCATTGTTTGAATTCACGAGTGCAAATCTACAACCAAATATCAGGATACTTAGGAATCAGGGCATGACTCACCTGATTACAAAATACAAAGGCGGTCCGATCGGATTACAAAGGATCCTCGTGGTTAGTAATTTGAGCAAAGAGCCCACCTCGATATGGGGACCCTCGTCAAGATGTCCTCTTGAACCGCGTGCTCACTGTTCAGGGATCGGATCATGCAGTACTGTCGAGGTGTCTCATACAAAGGGGGCCCCCTTTTCTCACTCTCCGATCCCAATCCGATAGCCGTGTCTCCTTTTCAGCGAGGAGACATCAATCTTGAGGGTCCCTATTTGAGCTCCATCTGAAAGACCAAAGAAATATCGAGGTTTAGTACCACAAAATGAAAAAAGCCAATCACGGGTCGAAAAGATACAAGTATCTTTCATTTTTGTACAGAATTCAAAGCAAACAGATAGCTATCTGGCTCCCAACACCTCACAGTGTGTACCAGCAGACACAGTGAGGGGTGAAAGTGCCAGACATCTTAATGCGGACACTTTTATAGAATTTTCCAAACGTTGTCCAGCCCCTCTCCGAACCAATAATTTACATGCTAGAGTTTTTGTCCAGTTCACATGACAAATATTACAATATTGTACAACAGATTTAACAAGTTTGCAAGCCCATGAAGTTACAATGGTGACATTGATTCTCTGATCCAAAGTAAGCCTTGTTTCAAGAATCGCTACAATGCAGTTCAGCAAAAAAACACAATCTGAGCTTGTTCTACATTGTCTCATTGTTTATATGAGGATGAGGCTTGTGAGTGCAGACAACACTTTGGTTGCAGCTCATTCGAGTAACAAGGTTTTTTTGCATAGAACAAACAGTCTGCTCTTGGTTAGTCTAGATGTTGACACAACTCAAAGGTTGTTTGGCTCGGCTGCAGTTGAAAACACAGTCTACCATTTTAGGACAAGAGTCAAAATGAAAATGGTGGATGATTCTTAAAATGGCAACACAATTGATCAAAAATCGAAACATTTCAGATGTGGTTTTACATGCAACGCGAATGGGCTTAGGCCAGTATTCATAACAAGGCAGTATTATACAAATACATTTTAACACCATCATCTTCTTGCAGATGTCATCCCAGATGGTGGTCTTAGGCTGCACCGAGGTTTTGTGGTGCCAGGAGCCATAAAAATCCTCTGCATCAGCCACCACCTCGTCAATGAGGACCTGAAGCTCTGCCTCACAGAATTTCTGTTTTCAGAGCCTCTGATCACACACCTTTCCCTTTACTTTCTCCTGTGACATCTTTTACAACTCCTGTGTGTTAGGATGGCAACAGGAAATGGGAGCTTGAGAGTGATTTTTTTTTAAAGATGGCCATCGCCTTGCTTCCTGTTCTGGCGATGATGCTATTTCCATCAGCAGAATTACAGTCAGAGGAATTACCGTCAGCGGAAATAGTACCTACTGTACAGAGGTAACAGTGAGTCCACCAAATATGGACCAAATTACCTCTGTGGACCCAGTTTCAGGAATAATTTTGCAAGACAGAAATAATGTTATTGCCAATGGTGCGTTCGTGCTTCTGCCACATTGTAATATGGCGGTGCTTACGCCTGACATCACGGCAGTAACAGTAATTACGCTGCGGCAGAATAACTGCTGTATTACCACCCAACTTGTAATGAACAACATTACAAGGTATCAAGCTCCAGTCAAGCAATACATTAATAAATGCTCTTTTTTATCATCACCAAATAATGGCAATGTTCCAGTCTTCACAAGCTACAAAAATCACTTTTAACTTCCCATTCAGTTCTGCGTTTGTGTTATTGTCACATGTGTGATTCTGAAGTGGGTAATGCTTTCCCTGGTAGGGATTAGAGGTTCTACAAATATATGACTGCTGTATATGTTTCCTCAGTTAATTCTTTGCCCCCACCCCCCGGTATACCCTACACACTTTCACTACAGTATGTATATGTACCATAGGCCCATCATGGAAAATATGCAATAAGTGTCATTCTCTCTCTCTCTCTCTCTCTCTCTCTCTCTCTCTCTCTCTCTCTCTCTCTCTCTCTCTCTCTCTCTCTCTCTCTTTCTCTCTCTCCCTCTTTGCTATCCGACTGCAGACGTTAGGCTCTGTGACCGTAAGGCAGAAAATCATTGTGGTGCTTGACTGGATCAATAGATAAATGGAGACTGTTTAGGGCAGAATATCTCTGGGGTGGGCATATTTTTATGTTTGAATTTCACTGTATTATAAAAACAAACTACACCTTCTGATGTACGGCCAGTAGGTATTTTTAAGGGATTTGGGATTGTCACCCAGGATAGTCATGTATCAAGACTGATATCTGCTCGCTGAGCTTAGTCTGCTTAGTGTTCCTGCAGCACCCTGGCAATTCTTGAAATTGACATCTGCATGGATGAATATTGAACAGTGTTCAGTATCCACCTGGATACTGGACACTGAATGGTTTTAGTCTTTACTCCAGCCACTTTATTCTATATATGTCTTAGAGGTGGTGGTCCATTCCATGGTTGACAGGCTATCTCTTCTAAGCAATATGAGGGTGTGTGGTTAATTGGGTCAAGTCTAGAAATGTTTATACTAAAGTTTAATTGATTATAATTTGAATAGGCGGGGCTGTTGTTCACTTTAACCTTTCTTTCAGGATCCTGCGCAGTGCTCAGCAGCAGCCTTAGTTTCGGACTCTGGGCATCTGGTCTAAGGTTCTCAGTGATCACCGAGAGCCATAAAGTGTTTTTGGAGTGCTAACAAATAATCTAGTGAAACAGATCTCCTTGCTTTCATACAAGCTGTCATGTTGTTAGATTACTTGCCTGATAGGTGGAGCAGCCCCACTGTATGTAATTCTGAATCATATTCTATTTACACAAGTATCCTTGTTGCACTGTCTTTAGCTACTGTGCTCCAATGGGGTGTTTAGGGAGCAAGGGCTTGGCCCTGCAGTGGGTGCTTTGCTAGATGAGCTGGGGCCATAATGGAAATTGTGACTGCAGGGCCTCAGAATGGATGCCAGCTTCTGCCCCAGCTAAATGTCAAATAGGATGTTTCTCTTGGAATGTCAAGAGATTGACCTGCGTTAGAAAAAGAAGAAAGTTGGGTCTTACCTAAACATACCTAAAGAAAATGGGCTTTGATACGGCCCTTTCTTCAGAAGACCACCCTACGGAAAGAGGATGCACAGACGTTGCCACATGAATAGATGGGTAAGGTTTATTACTCTAGTTATGATTCCAAGTAAAGTGCTGTTGCCATTTTGATGTGCAAACATTACAATTGACTCTACTCTCCTTTGCGCATGATGGTTGACAGAGGATTGTCTCTGCCTTGGTTATGTTCTGAGGCCATACTAGGGTAATGAGTAACATTTATGCTTCCACATCCGGGGACCTGCATTAATTTAACAGAGTCACAAAATATATTGACTCCCTGTTTTTGGGTAGTGAATTTATTGAGGTACTGAATAATGATATTGATAGACCATTTGTATAGCACAACAGTCAGAAAGTGAGACAATCCACCTAGAACCATTTTGTGGCTAATCAGAGAGCATGCAGTGTCAGACCTCGGGAGTCTACAATATCAAACCATAAGAGAAGATGCCTTTTATTTGAAGGTGCATGACAGTTGCTCCAGATTAGACTTCTTGTTAATATCCCTGAGAGTGACTCAGGCATTATGTAATTGTGTCACAGGCAACTTCCTGATCTCCAACCATGATCTGGGATCTCTGGTCCTAGGTCTCAACCATGTCCTCAAGAAATTATTCAACGGTGACTGGGCATACCCTTCATGGATAATGAAGCTACCAGAGATCACATTAATGAAGAGATAGCTGACTTCATCGGGGAAAATTGCGCCAGCAAAATCAGTTATTGAACTCTATGTTGAATCATTAAAATGCTACAAGGGGTGGATTCCTGATAGAACCTACAAGAAGGAAATGCAAGGAGATGAACTGACCGCTGTCTGATTTGGAGAAGCAAGTAAAGGAGGCGGAAGGGCTATATATGTGTACAAAATACTTGAAAGCTGGAGGATACCAGAGACACTTAAATTCAATCTAAAAAACTCCTCTCGTAGCAGGTGGAGTGCAATCTCTTTTAGTTGAATACTAGTTTTTTAACAAGGAGAAAAGTGCTTAGAGAGTGAACAGTTTATTTCTGCTTACTGAGTAACGGTGGGATATCCTGTTTTCCATGAAAGATAAATGATTTGTTTAAAAAGAGTTTGATTCATTCATATATGAGTCCAAGCAGCACTCTTTAGAGGAAGTGCAGATAACCATCATAGGGGACCTTTAATTAACACCTTAAAAGAGGGAAAATCAATAATTACAAGGTTAAACAATAAGCTTGGAGGATGTATAGGTGACCATAAGTTCCTTGAACAATGGGAAGACACCGGGCTCAGATGGGTTTCCCTCCAAATGTAAAAAGATGTTGCAAGATCCTGCTGCAGAACCACATCATGCAATTCTACTGACTCCATAAGACAAGCGGGGCTGCCTTAACTGCTGAATCATGCCACAATATGTCTCCCCCTGAAACAAGGTAAACAGGTGACTAGTTAAAGGCAGCTATAGGCCTCTTAGTTTTCTCAATACAGATTACAAGATATTTGTAAAATCTCTAGGAAGATGTTTGGAAGGGGGTTTACCCCAGAAAGTCCACCATGACTAATGCTGTTTTGTCAAGGGTCAGAATGTGATAGAAATTATGCTGAAGATACTACACAAGCTAGTGATGAATCATGCCAAGAAGTACCCTGTGGCAGAGATATTGTTGGATAGTGAAAGGGCATTTCATAACATAGAATAGGACAAGCTATTTCAGACAATGTCTCACCTGAGTATCTGTTAGGCCTTGATAAAGATTACCAGATTACTGTATGCCTCCCAAATGACCCCTTCACTCACAATTGGACTGATATCAGGACCATTCAAAGTTAGTAGGAGAACAAGGAAAGGATGATCTTTCCTCTCTGTTGTTCATGATCACAACCAAACCCTTAGCAGCCAGGATATGAAACAGTAATTTAATTATGAGAATATCTGTTGGTGGTGAGATTCAAAAATGATGGCACTATACAGATGATCTCATCCGAGCCTCGAAAGATGTGACTGTTTCACTGCAGAATTTGTTTTGGAGGATAGAGTTACTTCAAGGTATAAAGAGGACAGAAGCAGGTCTGATGTTTTGCCGGTAATTACGACATATGGAGATCTAATACTTAGGGATCTGAATTACATATGACATCATTGTAATAGTAAGAGCAAAGACAGATCATCTTAATGGCAGGGCTAAGAATGATCTGAAAAAAGGAAATTTCTGAAACTGTCCCTATGGGGGTACAGTTAACTTGATTAAGATGGTTTTAGCCGCAGAACTGAATTATTCGCTCTCTATGCTGCCTTTGCCGGTACTTCGTGCATTTCCCAAACATCTCATGGGATAATATTGGGATTCATATGGACTGGAAACCTGTACATACTGCACTGAGGAAGCTTCAGCAATGAAAATCTATTGAGAGTCTGGGACTCACTGACTTTCAGAAGCACCACATCACCTATTAATTGAGACACATATGTAAATGTTTTTCAGATATCAGTGAAGATCTTTGGGTGCAATGCAAGACTTCCCACATGGGTAAGCAATCTTTGCAGGTATTGGGCAGCACTGTACATGCAAAAAAGGAAAGACGTTCGTTAACAAAGGTTTTAAGGAACTGCTGGTCAGGGATATTTAAAACATAGGGATGTGACCCATCCGGTTCACTGAGAACTTTTTATGGTTGAATCTTGTGATTACACTGGAAGGGAACCAACTGTTTTGGCCAAATTGGTACATTTGTGGAGGCAGATACTTAGGCAAAATATATGAGACAAAGGGATGGCTATCATTTGAAGTGTTGCTGCAGAAATATGGCTTAGAGGGGAGTACATTTGATGAATATAGAGCATTGAAGAGGGTGTTGGTATCCTGGTTAGTGGTGTCTTTGATCTTTAATACCCATGCGCATCACAGCGAGTTGAAGTTGATGGAGGACAAGCCTTATTGCACAGACCTAATGTACATGCTGCTAACAGAGGAAGAAGGCACAGAGGATTGGCTGCTGAGGGCATGTTGTAGAGAGCTGGGCATCGAGGTGACAGCTGACGATTGTTCAAAGTGATCTGAAAACATTAAACACACTTCAATAGATCCTGGAGCATGGCCTGTCATGTGAAAATACTGCACATGGCATACCTCACTCTGAACAAATGTTCCAAAAAAAGTCTGCAAGATTCAGATTCATGTTAGACCCGTACACAGTCCAGGATCTCTGTAAGTCACATATTGTGGGTATGTGAGATAATTCAGGCATTATGATTTTTTCCCACTTTTGTAATCTTTTATTTGGCTATTAAGTCATCAAAGAACATCCTCACATTACATCGTTACATATCAATAGATTGAATACAAATTCATATATCAAAAGGAAATAACATTCAGTTCATCCAGAATCTAGAACATATCAACTATAAAATCTAATTAGACAGTGTACTAAGGGGGAGAGATTCTACTTGCATATCATATGAATGTGCAAAATTGTTTAGAAGTTTAGGGTGGTAGCTAAGGATTCATAATTTGAAACAAGACCAGAGTGTTATTGAACAGAAGTGGAATAGTCTCCCTATTAAGTTGAGACTAGAAGAAAACATTCTTTTCTTCAAGAAATGTTTGAAGACACACCTCATTAGGTTATTCCGCAGGAAATGGAACCAGCTCTGTTAGGGTCAGCATAGGAGTAGTGATATCCATCAAGTTATAGGTTGTATTGTTTTATGTTAAGCGCCCTGCTGCCTGTGGGCTTCCGGCGCTATATAAAATTATATACATACATACATAAATACATACATGCTTCTGAAGATATTGTTCACTTAAGAGTTACATCTTTCCCTTACAAAGGATATGTTTGGAAGTAAATGAAAGGATATTTGGCATTAACAGGTAAAAACAAGTTTTGATGAGCCACTAGCTAAGGAATGTCTCTAAGGGTCTAGAAGTTCAGATTTAGAGCTGCACATGTCAAGAAGGGGAGCCCAGGTCCTCTGAAGCATGTAGCCATTTCCAAGGTTGTGTGCAAGGAATACATAAGATTCATAGAGGAGAGTGAAATGGACAACCTTAAAGGTCACTCTATGCCCCACTAGGAGTCAAGTGTATGAGATGAAGAGATGTTCCCAGTACATTGAATGATCAGTTTGTTCTGTGTCTCTGCTGAAAAGTCAAATGTGCCACTCTTGGTCATTCTTGGCTCTGCCTAAACATGCCAGTTCCAGACACAAGAATCAGCATGTCAACATCTGTGCCATTCAACAACTGCTCCAAAAGGAATTATGATATTCATCAGGAATTTGTTGAGCGGCTTCATGGACCATGATGGCTGGCAAGTATGTGAATAACTGGAAACCATGTGGGAGAGCATTAGCAGTTGCCACACTGAATGTAAGACAGCATTCCAGATCTGCAGCAAGGCACTCAACATTCAAAAACCGTCTAAGTGTCAAGTGAGCTTCATTATTTACTTTTACAAAACGTTCACTAAACACTCCACTCACCAATTGTTTGCCCTTATGCAATGATCCAACATGGAGCTCCACATCAAAACCCAGCCCTCCCTCAAAGCACCAAAATGATTATTGTAAGCATATTTTGTTTTGGAATACTGTAACATTCAAAAATAGCTATATAGTGTTAGAGTCCTGTATAAACATGGAAAAGTATGGCGATATTGTCCACTTCGAGTGGCTAACATTTTGCCACACCCCTGATCTCAAATATGTACTGGCTTCGTACGTAATGCAGTCATGTTTGGTTAAATATTGGAGTATAAATTGTGATAATGTCGCAACTGTGCAGGTATAACATTACAGGCGTATTTGCAAAGCGCACGTTCACCCTTGAAGGGGCATCTTGGCACTAATAACAGATGTATATTGTTACCCAACTGAATGGTACTCATTTCATTGACCTCAGAAAGATTATGGGTTGAGTGGACTTGTCCTGATTCGAACCTGTGACTATGAGGTATAACACAGGTCCCTCTCTAGTGGCTGTATTAGTCCACTGATCCATAGACCCAGTATGCTTTTAGAGGTGTCATAGGTGGCATGCAAAGACCACACTGTCAGTGCTTGCCGATGACCATTATCTGGCAGCAAGGGAAGCCAAGTACACGTGTACTCTGGGGTTTGGGGACCCACCAGAAAAACAAGGCCAGGGCATGCCTCAGATGCCATCATTCCAATACTCAAAGCTTTTTCTCACCCTTTCGTTCATGCTTGCATATGTTGTTATTGGTAAATCTTCTGTATTTGTGGCTATACACATTAATTAGATCGTCTGTGGTAAAAAAAAATAATAGCACAAAAATGTCTTTAAAAGAAAATACTGGCGCTCTCTTTTGCTAGGATTTTCAGCCGAAATCACAAAGTCTGCATATTAATAGAAAACAAATGTATCATTTTAAAAAATGCCGGGAAAACGCATTCCCAACCATATCAAAGTAATGAATACAAGAAATTGCAAATTACTAATGCTGCAATGTTTGTATATTTGTGGCGAAATATTTTAAGATGTTTTTCTCGAAGTGTAAAAAATGAAACTCTGACAACCAAAACAATGCATCTGTATTTCGCTGTTTCAGTAAAAGCTAAACATGTTTTTTTTACATAAAACATGTTATAAACCATTGGCTCCCCAACACAGAAATGCAGTAAAATATTATTTTACCCATTTTTTAATAAATGGAAAAATGTGGTCTTGTATCCACCTCAATGGAATATAACACACATGACAAGGACTGTATACATGTATGCATGTTTATAGATGCATGCAAATGCCACATTTAATTAACACAATCTATGGTGCGTGCCATCTCTAGAATCTTGGGTGATAGTTCAACCCCACTGACAGACTTACTTTCTGACCCAACAACACCATTTTGCCCCTTCTAGGCATCCCCAGCACACATGCTATTCCGGCCTAAAGTCAATGCACCCCAGGGAAATTTGAAAGTCGGCTCCACTGCCGGTAGGGCTTCACATATTGGCAATTCGAGACCACTGCCACTGTCAAATTTGTCCTACTCTTCACTTAAATTGAGAAAAAGTGGCAGTCTGATTCCAGGACATATTCTAATTAGTAGTTAGTAGAATTCCCAAATTAAACTGTGAGTTATACATCTATCACAACAAATGTGTGAGCTGAAAACCCCACACTTTACACTGTAATGACATCTATCTATGGAACATATTCACTTTTCTAGTGTTTTGCTATAAAGAAATATCACCCATTAATTGCACTCAACCACACCATTCCCACACCACATTCTGGGACAAAAAACACACTGTTTTTAATCTTAATATATTGGTTTATTTAAAAGCAATCAAAGAATTTGAGATGGTTCCCTACCCTAAAATGCTGGGCAAATCACCCACAATGCTTCAAATAAATACTGGAAACTTGTTCGCAGAAAGGAAAATGCAACTTGCCTTTTTTGTCTACTAATGTGTTCAGTCCAGTTTGCACCAATGTATACCAACATCCATACATCTAAAACCAATATGCAAGACTATTTTAGAAAACAGCCTCCACTACTTCAGAAAGTAGGCATACAAACTGACATTGATTGTTTGATTTAACTTTCTTTTGGAAATCCCAATCTACAGCATACGAAATTATGTCTACCTGTGTCCAACTCCTCCTGAAAATAAAAGGTAAAGCAAACTTCAAAATAAACTTTGAAACAAACAATTTACTTGGTTTCACTGAAACCATCTACAAGTTTTGGAATTATAAATATATGTTGCTCTTTTCAGTACAGTTCATCAATTCTAGGACTGATTTGAAGTAAAATGTTGGACACTGTCTGAGACGATGGGCGTCATTATGATGTAGGTGGACACAGTATTGACGGTGCCAGTAAGGTACCGGCACCGCTCATACCGTGCAGCTGAATTACGAGTTCTGCTTGCGGGATCCTGACAGCCCACCAGGTCTGACCTGGCGGGCTGTGCGGCACCCGAGAGCATAACTCATAATTGCACTGGCACCGTTACCAACGGTGCCGGTTCAACCATGCTCCCCACCCACATTCTGCCCTATGGGACAGAATGGGGATCGGAAGCCCGGCAGTACCGTCACCCGCGAATGGCAATTACTGGCCCATTCAACTCATAATGGGCTGTTTATTGCCCAATCGTGGGTGGCGGTGCTGGTAGCGAGTTTGCCAGTAGCCATGCCTGGGAAACAGGCATGGCTACCGCTAAACTCGTAATGAGGCCCAATGACATTGATGTGTCCCTTGCTTGGGCATTGACACAATTAAACCCCTTTTCAGTGATGTAGCTGTTAAAAAGAGTTATCTGAAATATGTTAATTGCTATCTGCAATGTAATGAATATCTGAGAGATGTTTCTAAATAATTTGGGATCCTTGCATTCACTTCTTGTTTGTCTTTCAAAGGACCAGAACACATAAGGTCTCTCTTTGGCTCAGGCTGTTCCGGCATCTAAGCCCTACCTTCCAACAGGTGCACCTGATCTCAAAGTTGCTCTGAGGTAAACTGGACCTGCTTTGGGAAAAGGCCTCTGCTTTCAGTCGCATTAGGAAACCAGCAACTTACCTCTTTTTCCTATGTGTTTGAGCTTAAATACCCAGAATATACTACTCATGCAGTATCATTTGACATATATTTTCTGGTTTGAAAAGGGTCTGCAATGGTTTGCTTTTTTTCCGAACCCACCAGGCCCACTAATCATTGCTTTTATTGGAACAGTACAGTTTCTGTGTCAAAAGGGGATGCACCAGCTACAAATTAACCGTCCCTCAGTAATGATGGATCAATATTGGACTGGATTATTAATGTTCCTTATCATTCGCTATGTATGGATAGGTGCTTGTATTGAAAATGACAATCTGAGTCATAAGAATATTCAAAATCTGGAATCTTCAATGCAATGTTTATATACATGTGATCCATGTGTGTATGTTGTATCTAAATCTGTATTCGGCTTTCAAACTGAACCAAGGGTTCAGACGTTGTAGCTGAAAATGGATATCTTATGGTCATTTTGTCTTGCACATTTAACACTGACTTCATGTAATTGCTTCTATCTGAATTGTATTTGTGTTATCTTGACCCATTTTTTTTAGCAGAATCCAGCTGAGAAAGACATTCAATTTAACAAAGGAATCATTTTAATAGGCAGCTTAATGGATAAACACATTCTTCATGAGGCCTTATGCTCTATCAAGGTTTAGAGTCAATGACCTGGCCTAGGCATCTACTTATTTGAAGTAACCAGTAATTAGCATACTCACACTGAATTGCTGTATAGTCAAACTATTTTAAAAATGCAAGCACATTGATGTTTGCTTTTGAATGCACAATGCAGGCATTTGAATGTAATTTTCTGGGTAAATTTATCGTAAATAAGCACAGATGACTCCATTAACTATTTTACACATTTATCAAAGTGATGGCGAATGGGTTTGTTAATTCCTGCTCCCCAAAAGAGCTGACATACGCAAAAACAACTAAGTTGACAATTGCTATTTTAGATGCACAAAAGAATTGTTCTTGTTGTCATGTTTACTTGTATTTGCAATCTAACAAAGTGTGGATATGGTGTGAACTATAATACACATTCTAACCTGGTAAATCACTTTACATTCGGTCCTTTACCTTGTGGAACATGGCAATATACATACAGAATCTCATTTGCATTGCATTATTTTGTTTTCATTATAGCCTACAAAATGGCATGTTTTGAATGTCTGTTGATTTTTCTTTTACATAATTCTGTCTGTCTAACATTAACAACAACATTGTTATAAGATCAGCTGACAATGGTGGTGGCTTTGTAGTCTTTCACATTGAACAATATTGACAGGTGGCACAGAGCTTTTGCGGGACACCGACAACTAAACCCGTTTGAGAAAAATCCCTCCTAAGACATCAAACAGATTATTCAAGAAGCCACCCTCTTTGGGTACCAAAGACATTATATAACAAAGCTGGAATTTGAATTTCTAAACAATTCTGAGGAGTGTAATCCTATGTTCTAAGCTATGCCAAAAATACACACAGTTGCACACAAACTCCTGGGGGGACCATATGTTACAGGTTGTAGTTCTATCCTAGAACCCCTCTGCAATTGTGTGGACTACCTCGTCAGACCCTTAAGCCAGACCACTACCTCATACCTGAAAGACACTGCTGCAGGCATAGACATTTTTGAAGGCATACCTTTTGACCCCAGTAATGAAATATTGTTTACCATGGACATAGAAGCACTTTACACCAGCCTACACCAGGAAGATTCAGCAGAGTGTGTTAGACCATGTCACACATCAGAACATCCAGGATGGGGTCCCCCACCAATTGTATTACTTAATTAATGCCTGTTGCACTGAAACACAACTTCCTTAATTTTGACAACCAATTTTATCTCCAGACCAAAGGCACAGCCTTGCAAGCAGTCTTTGCTACAAGTATGGCCATCATTTTCATGGCCATATTTGAAAATCTATATGCCTATCATCAATGCAACCTGTATTAGATTTACATAAAACAATGGAAAAGATGCAAAGATGATACCCTCTTCATTTGTAATGGAAAACCAGAGAAACTGCAAGAGTTTCATAGTTGGGGAAATGTGGGGGCCCTCATTTATCCAATTATAAAACTCTTGCAAACGTGCATACTATGAAACTCTTGCACACCTGCATACAATTCACACTTTAAAACAACTCCAGTCAGATTCATTTTGTAGATCGTACACTGAAGAACAATGATGGCTCCTTGAGTTGCACACTATTCAGAAAATCGACAAATAGAAACACAGTGCTTAACTCCAACAGTTAGTACCTGAGAAGTATGAAGAAAATGGCCCTCACAGACAATTTCTATAGGTGAGATGAAACTGCACAGACATGTCTGACTTTTACTTCAAAACCAATGATTTGTTCACCAGACTCCATGCAAAAGAATACCCCAAGTAATTATTAAGTAACTCAAGAAAGCACACTAGGTACAAACCTAGGGAAAAAATTCTTACTCCCAGAGACAGATCAGAATCACCTGTGCTCTTATATATGGCCCACGTACTGCAGAAAAAGTGATAAACAATGAAGGTGCCCATTCCCCAACACAATATCCAATACTCAGAACAATGGACACACCCCAGTAGGGAATGAGACCAGGTGATAGATTGCAAGTAGAACAAAGTTTTATGTAAGATAAATTGTGCACGCAGAGAACTCTGCTGCCCAGAGAGTGCTCTGCCAAACATTACAAGGGCAGCACATTATAAGATAGAGAATCGTCATTGATGTTGTCACGTTACAAGTACACAATTCTACAATACAATTGGGTTGAGTCGTTAGTACAGTATAGATGTGTAGGTGATGACCATGTAGGATTGGCTGTTGCTTGGGTGTCACTCCCGCCGTATGTTGGTCAGCAGGGCTCATCTCCGTGAGGTGAACATGATACACTCCCTGACTAGCTATTCTACAATGACATAATCTGAGAGCATGAGACAAATGACAATCATAAAAGTCTGGTGGGAATGTGGGTGCTTTTCAGAGTTCATTGACAAGTTACAGGTATGTCTTCTACCCTCTGCACCCCGGTACCCATAAACCAAGAGTCCCCGACCCAGGTACCCATCTTGGAGGTTTTGATCTACCCAATGCCTCATGATATGAATATACAAGTGTTAGATTAGAAAGAATATATGAGTGTCTGGGGTCAGGTCTCTCGTGGGTGTCTTCATTTGGTCACTACAAGAGGTCAAATGAGTATCTATATCAAAGAGCAGAGGGGCATGGAACTGGTGGACTGAAGCTTGGCAGGGGCAGGTGAGTGGAGATGAATGGGCACTCAGGCGGGGGTCTGTTCTGGTCTCACATGGCGCAAGGACGGCACTAAAGGTTGCAACAATGTATGGCTGAGCTTCTGTGAGAACAGGGTTTGTGTGACGCTGGCAGGAGGCAGTGGAGGCAGTGGGGTGGGCGCCTGGGCTGGCGGTGTGAGGTAGAGGGCAGAGGGAGAGATAGGCTTTTAGAGATCATTTTCAGGCCTAGTAAAATATAGCAACTCGTGGGTTACTGAAAATTGAGTCTCTGCACTTCAATGCGGCTTGGTTAAATGCTTTCCCTGTTAGTAATTAATAGGTGATTAGCACAGATTACAGTTGGGTGGGAAGGGGGGACGTCTCCCCCCTTCAGCACAAGTGAGATCTGTATATACAGGACTGGTGAGAGGGGCGGGAAAGACCACATCTCTCCCAACAACAAATATTGACGCTTGTATAGCACAGCATGCCAGAAAAAAAAAACGATACCCAGAATGACTCTTAAACATGATAAAAATCTTTGTATCTGGTACATTCAAACTTTGAGACAATTGAGATGAGATCTGTGCCCGCTAGTGGGCCGTTTCCTGTGGGGCAGCTGCAAATCATACAAGTGCACTTCAAAAAGGAGTTCCTTTCAAGTAGGGAACCAAGATTGGCACATTAGACGCTTTTGTACTTGCAAGACTGCCAAAGTTGTGCATTGCATCCAGTGCCCTTGAGGATTAAGATACATTGGACAAACCAGCAGAGCAATTCATGTACGTTCAGCAGAACATCGCTCGTGAACCAGGTGCAAAAACCTGACTGGTAGCACACTACGTGGAACATCAACATACACAAGACAACAATTTCTGGTGGACCCTGGAAGTTATTAAAGGCCGGACTATAGAGGCATGGAGCATCCACCACATGTACACACATATCTGGCCTTAATGATCAGCTACTTTTGCATACAATAATAAGCTTCTCTCTCTCAAGTTTCGATTTTTGGGTCCTCACCACCAAGTCATCATATTGGGGGGCGGAGTTGTTTCTGACATTTTTGGGATAATTCTTTTGATATGTTTTCACTAAGAACAAGAATACCAGAGTACCTTTACCCCACCGGTCCTCTCAGAGGTTGTATATGCTATTACACACACCAACTCATATACATAATTCTTATTCCGTCAGATAACTGGTCTGGTATTTTAAGAGTCCCCCCCTTTTTACCGAAGTCTTTTATCATTCACTGCCAGCCCGACCCCTTTTAGGACGCAGAAGGTCCCACCTCTCCCCCTCTTTCACCTCATATCTGGACATGACCCCCTCCAGCACATAGCTGCACTAATCCAGGATTGGAGGCATCTATTAGCCTTCCTGACACGTCCCGCATTGTTTACAAGTGTATCGCACAATAGGAGTGTACACGCTAGGCTCTTTTTCATTTTGGCACCTCATGTTACCAAGTCCTCTTATGTGCCGATGTGTCACACCACTAATGACGTCACCACGTCATTCACACCGTGATGCTAGAGGCCATGGAACTCAGTGGCTCCGTAGCAACTAGTATACAACAAACTTCGACGTCGACCATCAGACACTCTCTGTCTTGCCCCGAGCTCTGCACTGCACTGAATTTCTACGAGTCTAAACCTCATAGATTTTTCAAGTAAGTCAGAAACGAAACTCTAGTTTTCTGTCACCTGTTTACAGAGCAAAGTCAATGCAAAGTTAATTTTGTACTATAAAAAAAAATGTGCACTGACTGCACTGGAAAAATGCACTTTGCACAGTTCCATGAATCAGGGTTTGTGTCGACAGTGCAAAGTCACTTTTCAGCAGTGCAAAGTCACTTTGAATCCTGCAAAGAATTCCGTGAATTGGGCCGCTTATCCGTAGGGCTGGTCATAGAGATGTACATTCTAATTCCAGTCAAGGGACATGTGAGCCAGGTAAAATGTGGACATGTGAGCCATTTAAACATGTATTGGCGGCAGATTTTCATAGAGTGTTCCTAAATGGGCACTTAGATATATTTTTTCAAACTCATTATTTATAACCCACAGCCATTTAGGGTGTAGGGTTCACACACCATGTCAGTATTCCAGACTTTCCTCTTTACATTTAGTACTTTTGAGCAGAGGCAAGCAGGTCCCCCCAATACCACCCAACATGTGGTGGTCTTTTTTCTTCCATAACTCTCGTTGGCAGTTCTTAATGTTTCCAACAGATTCTCATTCCATTTTTAATTGAACCGTTGTTAATATCTTTGTGGACACGGTCAAATTAAATACCTCCGGTCCTGACGAAGGCGATTCCATGTAGTCACCATCGCTGAAACGTCTGCAATCATCCACGAACATCTGAAGCTCATGAGCTACTCTATGACCTAGACCCTGCTTCAGGGCGCACAACCACTTCACTGGCACTCAGCCTTGAGTCAGCTCTGTCCTCTCAATCAGTTCAGTTTGTTTAACTCACATTGTTTTATGCACAAGAAACGAAAGAAAATTTCCCCAGAAAGAATCTGCCCTGTGAATGTTTATTTCATTACTATAGGTTATTTATGTCTTGTCTGCACGCGGCAATAATGTGAATGTCAGACTGACAAAAAGCCGAATCTGTAATGTATCTTTTTGCATCAGGTTACCCATGAAGTCAATCATTCTGTGACTTCTGCACAATTGTTTTTCACTTAGCAATTCAATTGCGTATTGATGAAGTAATTGATAAATAGTGCAGATTAATACACACAACTGCCCTAGAATTGTTCATTCATTGTAATACACAAGTACGTATTCAATTATAATTAGGTGACTAGGAACACTGTGTTTTGCCAAATACTAACGACTTGACATTTCAGTGCAAAGAAATCATTTGACCAGTGCGCCGGATCAAAAGAAGGATGCAGACTATCAAATGGAACATTTGAAGACACTTTAAAGGCCTAACTATGCTTATCATTATGGGGGATTCCTACCTAACTGAATAACGAAGGTGCTGGTCAGTCTGTCGTGAAAGTCCAAATAATAAAGTCTGCTGTCCAAATTACCCTAACTGACCTGCCTTTATATAAACTAACTTAGGTTCAGAGAATGGCTCCCTTCTCCTCAGGATACTTCTAGTATCAGTCTATAGTTTAGTATATGATTCCTACATGTTCCCTTGTTATTTCTTTGATCAGTCTCTGTAATTCCTCAATTGATCTTGTGAGTATCCCTCTTTCTTTAGGCTCTTCCCTTAAGGGATCCTTATAGTATTTCTCCTCTTGCTTGGTTTTTAGAGTGTCCTGTTGGATATTTTCGGGGCTTAGGTTAACTACCACTCTTGGTTTGTTATATTTCAATTCACTTTTGTCTCTCTAACCCTGCCCCTGTGATAATGCCTGCCTTCCTTTCCAGGGTATTTTTATAATTGATTGTTCACTCTCTTTGTTCAGCTTTACAATGGTTTGCTCATTCAAGTTATCACATTTTAAAGTTACTTTACATTATTTTCCCTTTTTCCAGGGTATTTCGATTACTGGTTATTCCCTTTTAATATTCAGATTCCCTTCTAATATTCAGATTTTCCGCCATTTGCTCTTTCATGTTATCAATTTTGAAATCACTTTCTTTAAATCTTAACTTCGTTTCTTGGTTAACACTGGGACGAGTTGGCTGAGCAGTAAAATGATTTTCTCTTCAGCCAAGCAGGGACTCATACTCCCGGTTACCTTCGGTATTGATGGGGTATGTCTTCAGGAGCCAGGTTCCTCAGAATTCTTCTCTCTGGGTCTCGACAGCCGACAAGGGACCAGTCCTAAAATAAATGTGGGGGGACTCATTAACATATATGATGGGATGTCACCAGGAATTAGCATATCAAGATGACAGATGCAAATTTCATTCTATTGGCTTTGCATAACCATACAAATTATAGAAAACATACACAAAAAGCCAACAGAGGATATTTTTTTCTAATAAGGTTTGAAAAGGTTATGCATATGGCATAGGTTATGTTCATGTTTTAAACCCCAAGAATCAGTGCCACTGGTTTCCATAGTGAATGTGGTCCTGAAATGTGACTTTTCACCTTTAGCTGTTTGTTATTTCTTACCAGATTATTTGGTGTAGTGGTGAAGTGCCTGATCTGTGAACCTGGTGACTGTGGTTCAAATCCCCTGGTCACATTTAAAATCTTAATTTTGAAATACAGTCACATTTGAGTCTCATTATGACTTTGCTGGTGTGGTTATAATGTAATTCCATTTACTGGCATGTTACTGCACCAGCAAAGTACAAGTTTGCCAGTGGGGCACCTGAGGTGCCTTACAGGCAAATATCACGTGTATTACCTGTGCTGGTAATGCTACTAAATCCCCCCATTGAGTTCTATGGGACTCCATGGAATGGGGTTTTACTGCCCTTACTGGCACTTGTAATCTGGCAGTAATTCTGCAAGACCAAGTCCCGGTAAGGGAACTTTCATTTGCTGGTATCCTGGTGGTATCACCACCAGGATACCAGCAAACCTTTAATGAGCACAAAAGTGTCTTATTTTACACAAGGCCACTAAAATACCATGGGGACAGCGTCCACCCTCTGAAAAAAGTGTGGTGGCTCTGTCCACCCATGCATACCCTCGACTTGAGCCCTGTCTGACGATGCCTCTCCTTCATGGGTGTCAGCTTTCTTGCAGCCTCTTCTCTCCATCTCGTCTCTCATCTCATTCCAGGACTATGGTGCTTGGCTTCGGGACAGGCCACCCTGTGGTTTTGCAGTCTTGATGGTCTCTGCAAGATTTGTTTGACCTGCAGTCCACCACAGGTGACCTTCGGTGCTCTTGCCACCACTGACGTCTTGGTTTCTCACCGTTGGGGTTCTTGAGCTGCCAACACGTCATAGCTCTGGTGTTCGTCTCTGTTCACTTGATTGAGTTTGAAACTTGAGGTCTCTATGATTCCTAGTTCTTGTAGGTGTCACGCCACTCGGCATCTCCCTAAGCCGATGTATGTGTTCCTCTATCTTTTATCTCTCCTTCCTGTGCCTCATCGAAGCTCCCTTCATGATCGTATTCATCTCAGTAGATTGGTTATTATTATTGAAAGGGACACATTCCCTTCTAGTAAGTTCATGGCGTCTCTGCTGAGTTTCCTCATCGCAGTTTTGATATAAGCAGGTTTCAGATTCATTAAGGTGTCCTGTGTAGGCCATAAGTTGTACAGGTGTAGGGATTTCCTCACAGGAACAGGAGTCCTTCTCCCCAAAGGGGGAGTCTCTCCCGGTGAGATGCATCTTGCCTAGAACCCTCAGGGGGGTATTGGGGAGCAGGCTCACCTCCTTAGCCTCACAGGAAGGGGCTCCCTCTTGGGGAGAAGGGTCTTATTCCCTTCATTTGTCATACCATGCTTTATTAAATGGTGCTCAATATATAGAATATATTAATACCCCTCAAAATCCTCAGTTTCGTAAACTTTTTGCACTGATTAGATTACAAAATCAACCTGCTTTTCAAAACAGAGTAGCGGCTAACTGAAGGGCATCTATTCATGATCTGGTTCCTCCTCATTACAAGACAAGTATGGCCAGCCATCATACTTCACATAGGGGAGGATTTGCATTTATTATTTTTCATCAATGATACTGTAAGCGTCCTACTCAACAAGCTGATTCCTTAATGGCAATCCATGCTCTTATTTACTATCTACTGAGTGTGACAAATCAACTTCTGGGCACCAGTGGTCCAGGGATGAATAACGAATTCTAAACCATCAATCAGCCCCACGCATCCAATACACCAGAAGGGATCCGAACAGATTTAAAACACAAACAAACTATAAACCCCCTTGTCCAATTTTGTTAACATTGACGGAATGGCAGGCTTATCTCCGCAAGTTCGTGGATCATTGGTTAGTTGCAACACAGCTGAAATAGAATTATTACCCAAGGATAATAGGGACTGTCCAGTCAAGCTTGTATACAAATATCTACTTTATTATTATTCAACAGACAGTTCTAGCACACTACACAATACAACCCACCTTGTAAAGGGATGCAGAGGACAGTTTCAAGAAGGAAAAGGGATGCACTCTGTATACTGACCGGAGGGTATTCAGTAAAGTAATTGATCGCAATAGTTCAAGGATACTTCTTTTCACCATAAAGGTAGCAATCGGTCGTGAAAAATGTCACTAGGGACCTTCAGAAAAGGACCAAGGGTACACAACCACAATGTACCTTGTGCTTGTAGAAGTTCTTGGTGTTTGATCGGGTCAAGTCAGTTTCAGGGCGCTTTGCAGCTCCAGGGACAGAGTTCAAGATGGGAGACAGCTGCGGGTATCAGGTGGCAGGCAGTTTGGCGAGCAAGGCTGGATTGACAGCTGCAGGCTGGCCTACACAGTGGATCGGGGTGAGGAATCATTGTCTCAGTGCTGGTTGGCGGGTCTGAATCACTGGTCAAGGCATCTTGGATGACGTTAGTGACTGTAGTGTGACACAGTCAACGGTGCAGTCGGTGGAAGCTTGAGGGGCTCAACTGGCTCAAAAAAGTCATTTAAGGTGGATGCTGGTCGATGTTTGTCGATGCCCTTCATCTAGCTTCTTCACTGGCACAGGGTCATCCTTTAAGGAGTTTGGCCCAAAGCTGAGGAGAGTGTTGCAGGCAACCACCTTATCCTGGGTGTGGTTCAGAGACTCTCTGGCACTTCCTACCTGGGAAGCTTGCTTGCAGAGCCTAGCGGGCATGCTGCCTGCTGATGGGTACCAGTGCTGCAGCTGCTGGAAGGGTCCTCTGGATTCAGTATCTCCCTTTGTACCCTTGGAGATGTTTAGGGGAGGGATTTCGCTTCCCTCTTTGGAAACCCTAGCCTTCCTTCACTGGTGGAAGCTGTAAGGCAGACCGTACCTTCAACTAGGGTTCACATGAGTTCTTCTTGTTGCTCCTTGCAAAGTCTTCAGATGATTTGCCAAAAGAGGGGCTTGGCCCTCTTTTAATCCGAATGGGCCCCAGTGATTGGTGTAGGGTAAGCCGACCTTAATGAACCAATCTTGGGTACCCACCATCGTCCTGTCTGTTGTGGATCATAGGGTCTCTTTGGGTAATTGAGCTCTCAGTGGTTCCTGATTAAAGCGGCAAATCTCCCTTGAAGCTGTGGTGAGACCAGACTTTTGGTTACTGCCAAACAAATACTAATACCTTCTGAATGGGTGTCCCCCTGCGGGATGACTGCTGTAAATACAGAGTCCCAGACATGACAGATCATTGCCCTTGATACTGAGAGGCAGGAGCTGGCTTCAGATTGACACAGTGCATATCAAAGGTTGTTGGGGTTTTCCTGTCTTTTGTTTGTTCTGCAACAACACCTCCCAGGAGCCTGCTTGAATTAACTCTGATTATTATTTAAAGCTGCCACCAGCAGCAACAAAGAACAGGGCGGATCCATGGAGCCTTTTTTAGTTAATTAGGATGGCCATGGCAGGAGGAAGGCTTTGCCTTCCCCCTTATGAGATGCCATGATGTTCTCTTGGTTGTCATATTCCAACTAAATATGACAGGAGGGACAGCGCCTGTAGGCTGAATCCACCCAGAGTACACAGGTCTATGTGTATGTTGTGCAGTGAGCATAGGAAAATGTGTGCAGATTAGCCCCAAACATTTTCCAGAGGTTGACCTACTATCATTCAATTTCATTTAAAATTTCAAAAAAGCCCAGGCGACCCCCCCGACCGTTTGGATGGTTGAATTCCTATTGCTGTTATACCACCCTCCCACCAATGAATTACTCTTTCCCATCCACCTATCTGACTTAGCAGGGAATTATTGTTTGAACGTAAGGATATTACAATTGTAGGTGAAGTAAACTTTAAACTGAATATTATAACTATAATCGAATACCTAATCTAGATAATCTACATTTTTACATACTCTCTGAATGTGTCTCAAATGATTCAGGGCCATACACAAATAGCAGGGTCTATGCTGAACCATATTTTATGCAAAATCCCATTCACATCATCATTCTCATACCTCCATGGATTTTTCTGCTTTTCTGTTCTCAGAATTAGATATTCCTCAGGTAAGGAAGAACCAACCAAATGTACTCAGGGCGTTGCCATGCTGTTGGCATACAATCCAAGTACGGACATTTCTGGGGAGCGTGTTCTTCATGGAGAGTAAATAACTCATTCAAAACAATGTACAAACTACCTTTTTAGCAACTGACTAATGAGATCTCTCAGGAGCTAGGTCTAATTCTATTAAAGTGATTTATGATCAAACAACAAGTCACACAGATGTAATACTGCAAACTTGCTGGTCTCTGAAGGGTTCATAGAAGATGACTACAGCATCTGATCGCCTAAGGCAGAAAGTTAAGCTCATAGGTCAGATTCTGCCCATCTATATGTAAGGGTTTAGCTTGTCACATTCCACTGCTGCATTTCTTCAAACATCACCTCACCCTTTTTGTTTCCACCTGGACAGATCCAAAGACCTTCAAGAAAGCACATATGCCACCTTAATAGATTATGTGCAGGCCAGTGCTACAGATTTGTCCAATTACTGGCCACTCTGAAATGTAACAGTTTTTGGTAAATTGCTAGAAAGGGTGGGAATGCAACCTCAGCACTATGTTGAAAATAACTGTCTGTTGGAATCTGCACACGACGTATTCTATCCCCTATATAAAACGGAATTGATAGTATCCTTGATTTTTGATAAATTCAAGCTAGAAACGCTGGATATTTTGGATCTGTCAGAGCATTTCAACACGGTCAAACATGTGATACTACTTTCAAGAATATCAGGAAATGGCATTACTGACTGCTCTCAAATGGAAACAGCTCATTTTGAAAGCCATACAAACATAATTGTTTTTTTAAACCTTTAAGTACAAATGCAGACAAGCAATTTAATTGCTGAGTGTCTCGGGCTTCATTCATGTTCCCTCTGCTTTTCAAATATTTATTTCACCCATGAGGAAACGGATACAAATTTGCAATGTTAAGTTTTATAACTAAGCCATTGGTACAAAGCTAATTTCTAAAAGGAAACATAACAATGAAGATTACCCCTGCTAATATCGCAGGGAGTCTTGATTCTATTAAAGACAAGGAGGCAAGCATTATGCTTCATTTTCCATGTATTCCTGTCTCCAGCAGTTTCAAAAAAAACAAACTTTGCAACTTCCCACATGGGAAAACACATCATTTTTCTTCTTTTTAGCCAAGAAACAACATTTCCCTTCGATTCAGTTAATTTGCTGTCCTATGTGCCCTGCGCACGTAACCATAGTCCTTCCTGTCCTCTCCCTCTACTTTAATGCTCGTGACTGCACTCCAACACATAACCAAACTGAATTAGTCCAAGCATGAGGTCTCCTTTCTCCTGCACTGCTCTGCTTGGCTCTCAAATGCCTGTGTGTCATCGCTGCTCAATCATCCTGTGCAACTCGCTAGCCTGCTTCGGTTGTTTTTCTGGTCATCTCCTACCGAAAAACATAAATAGAACCTAAGGGAGGCGGATACACAACCCCATTCTGGGAGAAATCCATCATGAATACAAACATAGACATTATCATCCCACTCTCCCGTGGATCTAGGGTGGGAAAGTAATGCTCACCTCCTTGTCTTTAATAGAATCAAGACTCCCTGCACTATTAGCAGGGTCATCTTCATTCTATGTCAAGACGTAGGCAAGCATTATGCTTGTTCAAAGCTTGTCCTTACTGTTGCTGCTACTGACTGCATGGGCTTAAAATAGAATGTTCTAAACATAGTGTCGCTGGCAGGGGCGTAGGAGACACATACAATCTGGGGGGGCCAGGAGACATCTTGGGGAGTTTGCTTTATTTATTTATTTATTGTGTTTTCACAAAATTAGAATTAAAATAGCAGTACATATTAAATTACAAATATCACAGTATAAAACAAGAGAAAAGAAGATAAGAAAACAGAAGAAAATTAAAGGATGCAGCAGCAAAGAACATGTCTTTGTATGTTGCATTTCTGGATTTTTCATCTGACTATGAGCTCATGATAAGAGAGAGGAAATAACAATTACTTCCAGTGAGACACAGCTAGGACGCCAGCTCGTTAAGAGGCAGATCACCTGTGAGTGGACTCTTGCCAAATAAAGGAGTTGCAGCCTTTTCGACCAACTGCAAGTAGCAACTTTTTTGTGTGGGGCAAGGAGACGTGTGTGTCTCTTGGAATGGAAGGATGGGGGTTTCAAAGAAAGAGGAAGGGCCTCATTACGAGTGCGGCGGTAAGGGGTTAACGGCGCCCGTAAGGATGCCGGTGAGTTAACCCTTTACAGCCGCATTCCGAGGTCCCTTAGCGGGTCCCGCTAGGGGACCAGGGAGCTAATAACGTTATTAGCTCCCTCCCCATTCCCATTGAGCCCTATAGGGACTCAATGGGAATGGGGATGGGTATTTTGAATGAGGATTTACCGGGTCCTCCAAGGTTGGAATGACCCGGTAAGTCCCCATTCAAAGAACCCGGACAGGAGTTTGGAGGAGCCATGGCGCTAATAGCACCATGGCTACCTGTAAACTCGTAATGACCCCCAAAATCTTGTTTGTAACTCTGAGTAAGCCCTGTTATGGGAGTAGAGGGACCAGGTGTGTGATGTTGCTGCTTTGACTGTTTTCCAGGGGTGGCGGGGGTACAGCAAACAAGGAGGAAGAGCGATCGCAAGCCCACCCCCTTGTAAGCACTCCCCAGGTCCACGGCCAGATGTGTCGGACCCGGGGATGCCTAGTAGTTGGGGTGTATGTGGGCACAGGGGGGTGGCCAGAGGGGCAGCCCGCTATGTGGGCTGCCCCTCTAGCGCCCCTGCGAGGGCCAGGGCAGCCTCTCACTATGAGTCTGGTCCCTCTTATTCCATCTCATGCAGGCTTCAGAGCCTAGCCTTTCTTTACCTTTGTTATTCTGAATGCAGAGCTGGACTCTGTTCCTTTCTCGTCTAAAATTTGCTGCAAAGCCTGATCTATTTCATTCTCTCATATGTTACTAGGATGGCAGAGCATGGGTCCTCACCCTGTTACATTATTCAAAGAGCCCCTGTGGCCTTTGTTTGCCTCTCCCTTGTCTCACTGCTTGCTTTCTTAATACATACCTCCTTGCTTGAACACTCAACATATTCTCCCTAACACAGCAAAGGCAGCTGTAGTCTGTCTTAACTTCTATTTGTTCCGTGTGTTGAATTGGCCTCTTATTTCCACTTTTCTGTCTGCAGGGGAAAGGCATTTGCCAGTCACTGCCATGATGGTTCTACTTGGCCATAAGAGGGCAACAGCTAGCCAATATTGGAAGAACATGAGCATATTATGCCAGAGGCTGGCAACTGCCTTCCTAATGCCTACACAAGAGACACAACTCTTGCCTTTGTTTCTAACAGTAATTCAGTGGATGAAGAAACGCGAGAAAACACATATTGCTTATAAATGAAGGGGATGATGTCACACTTGGTTAAGACATTTTGATCACGGCTGGAGCTAATTTCTAGCTGCAACTAAGCGATTACCTTTTAGACTTCTGGCTTTGAATAACGTTAGAATCACCTGGAAAGCACAGAGGTTGCTCAACAGGGTTCCTGGAGCACGAGAGGTACCCTACTCATGGGCATGGATGATTGGAGGGCAATCTTGCCCTGGTTTGGAGCCTGGCCCCTACAGCCATGATGGGGGGAGGGGCCTATTACTTTTGGTTGTATGTACCATTTGAGGGTGGGCAGACATTGCCTCCTGCTTTAGCCCACTAACAGTTCTGCTTTGCAACTTTATCACACATACCTGTCAGGTGGCATGTAACTCAATGCTACTAATGTTATCAGCCTCAGAAGTCTGGAATCCTTTGCCACATCAACAGGCTTGCCACCTGAGACTTACCAATGTCTGAGTTAGCATCTGTCACCCTGTGGGGAAGACACACACAGAAAGAGCAGGGCACAGTGCCCTTGTGGGTTTTTCACACTTCTTCCTCTGGGTGGGCACAATTCACTCCACAGAGAAAGTGGCACATGCTGGGCAACATTCTCCCACTTTGACAATGTCACCCAAAGAGCGAAATTGGCCATTTGAAATACCTCTGTCAACTTATTATTGCGCAATCCACACTGATGGGTTTAAGCACCTGCTTAACGCGAGATGGCAATTAAGAGCATTTGTCAACACACTCAAGAAGCACAGGACACCCTCTTACCAGCGACATGCCATGCTCACTCATTCTGATCACGAATTGCCATTTATCTGGGGTCATGTTAAATGTATTTATTTATTTATTACATGTGTATCATCACGCAAAACCCCCAAGCCTCAAGGCGCAAAGTAAACTGCATGATGCCCTGATGCCCCCGGGCCTGATGGCTTGCGCGTTATAAATAAACAAATACAAATACAAATACAAATGGAGTGGACCACTTCCATTGGCGCACGTTTTTACTTTTCCGCCACAAAATGGAAGATTTGAGCGTAAAAGGCAGGTGAAATCACATTTTTTTTCCACTTTGGAAGAGTGTAAATACCTCGCGCAATTAGCGATTGCTGGCAGAGTTGACAATGGCTTCCTCTGGACTCCGCCCACTTTTACCAGGTTTCATTTCCAAGCAGATCCCAGAGGAATCCCTTTCCTTATTTCCTGCATGATAATCCATGCTGGCAGTAAGGCTGCATTTGTCTGGTGGAGTGGGAAATACAGGGGGTCCTGGTGTGTCCACTCGGCTCCCGAACTCCACTAATAGTGTTTTCCACCACTTTTTCTGAACCAATTGACCTGGAAAATGCTGTGTTGCATCGGAAGCTGAATGCATTCACTCTGTCTATTATCCCACCGGAAGATAAAGCCAGGGCGATGAACACAGGTGTTACATATTCCTGTGCACAATCTGCATTTGGGGCATTAACTAACTGAGCTACCTTACAGATGATATCTCCTCTGGGGCTTTACCATCTTAATCCCTTAACTGCCATGGGTATTTCCCCCCAGTGCCAAGGCCTTTTTTGGTGATTTCGGTATGTTGCCATTCAATCCCTTGTAACTTCTTTTTTAGATGAGATATCTCAGCCAACGTTGGCCCCTTTTTTCCCACTTGTAGGTGGTCGTAATGCCAACAAAGGAATCTAGTTTGCTGTAGGGGGGTGAGAGAAAATAACCAAAAAGGAGAACATTTGTTTTTTTTTCTCTGAAAATGCCAATAAAATGTTGTACAAAGAAGCCTGTGGTGTTTTCATTGTAAGAGCTGGGAAGAAATGCTTTGCTGTGTTCGCCATTATCCAGGCTTTCAAGAACAGATTGAGTGGAAACCAAAATAACATTTTGATATGCTAATCAGCCGTTTTGTGAGAGGTAGGCGATTTTGGCGTTTTTTTGTCCAATAGGACATGCATGGACGGAATGGAAGAAAAGGGTAGGAAAGACGAACTGGAAGCCAGAAAGGCATACATTTCTGAAAGTAGACAAATATCAGGGAAATGACAGAACTAAAACACAATTTTTGCACATTTCACTCTGGTCACCCACCGAAACACGCAGCCAACAACACATGGCCTACCTTCCGCGTTCCTACAGGTTTCCTGACAAAAACGGTACCTCACATTTGTGGGTGCACCTACCTGGGTGCAAAGGGAAAAGCCTAAAACACTGGTAACCCCAAGTCTTTTCGCACAGCAGATGTTCAGGAATTTTGCTCATGTGGACAAACTACAGATTTGGGCCTAGGGTGCCGAAGCCGCGAAGGAAAATAGGGAACCCCATGCATTTGCGAAAAGAAGACACCTGTGGAAATCCACAGAGGTCTGACTTGCGCGAATCGCTTCTTAATTTATGACCCACAATCCCTGACAAAGTCTGAAATTTGGTGGAAAAAACACATTGTCTGGGATTGTGGGTAATAAATCCTGGGGCGATTTTTGCAAGTCAGACCTCTGTGGATTCCCACGGGTGTCTTCTTTTCGGAAATACATGGGGTACCCTGTTTTCCTTCGTGGCTTTGACACCCTAGGCCCAAATCTGTAGGTTGTCTCCCCAAACCCTTTGGGGGTTACCAGCGGTTTAGCCTTTTCCCTTTGCACCCAGGTAGGTGCACCCACACATGTCAGGTGTCCTGACGAAAACGGTACCTCATATATGTGGATGCACCTACCTCGGCGCAAAGGGAAAAGGCTAACCTGCTGATAACCCCAAGCCTTTCGGCAAAGCAGATTTTGCTCATGTGGACAACCTACAGATTTGGGCCTAGGGTGTCAAAGCCACCAAGGAAAACAGAGAACCCCGCGCAGTTCCAAAAAGTAGACACCTGTGGGCACCCCCTTTCCACTAAAAACATCCATGGTGGTTTAGTGACCCCCACACCCACCCAAAACAAGTTATTTGTTTGTTTTTTGTTTTGCCCCTTTCCTAGGGGCAGATGGGCACATGTGGGGGGGCAAAACATACTGCCCCAGGCTTCGGGGTGGCTCTGCCAATATTTGCAATGGCCTCTCCCCTCACCCCAAATGGATGGGGGCATCTCATGTACCCCTTCCTAGGGCAGAAATCTGTTGCCAGGGAGGGCTACATAAGGTGCCCCCCCATCCACTTAGGGGGGGGGAGAGAGGGCCACCCCCTTGCAAAAAATCCCTGGTGGCTAGTGGTCCCACCCGCACCCACCCCACCCAAAACTAAGTTTTAAAAAATATATATTTTTTTTGTTTGCCCCCCTTCCCTGGGGGCAAATGATCACCCATCTGCCCCCAGGGTATTGCCCCAATGCTTTGGGGGTCAGTGGGGAGAGGGCAGCTTACATAGTAAGCAGCCCCTCCCCCCACTTCAAAAACAGATCCCAAACATATATTCTGGGGGTGGTAAATAACATTACATCACCCACACTTAAAATTGTGGGGGGGATTTGTCCCCCCCTATGTCCTACACCCATGGTCGCTGGCCCAGTCCGCCATTTGCAGGATATCTTGCAATTTTGCGCCTTGCGCAAGCGCCTTTAAAACCATTGCTCCCTGACAGACTGTGCCTCGAACCTGGCCATATCTACTGCTGCCAACTGCATCACTTCTCGCACTCATCTCGCTATAGTGGCTGATGCAACTGCTTTGCTTGGTTTTCTGCGTGCCGTGAGCAACTGTGTTGTCTCCATGGACCTCGTTGCTGCTGTCCTATGCTCGTATTCCCTTATGCAGGCTGCTACGCATCACTTGGGATGTTCATGTAGGTAGGGATACACTATTGCTGAGGAGCCGGTCTTGGTTCTCCTGACCAACATGAAGGTAACTCCTTCTGGTCCATGCACTTTTCTGTTCACATCCAGGGCTCTAACATCTGCTACTCTCCTACATGAGACAAGGCATAAGAGCATTGCTAGCTTGTGTGACAGTTGTGTCAATGACAGATATCTGTTCCCCAGCCAAACGGCTAGCAATTTTAGAACTGCTGGTATGTTCCATATGGCATCATACCTTGGTTCTCCTAAATCGTCTCCTGGAGGCAGTACTCTCACTAGTTCCATCATCATCGGGAACAACACTTGGGACTTCCATATTGGAGACACCACTATCATCTTCGCTCTCTCTCTGCGAACATTCATTAGTACTCCCCAGGAAGTCTATCCTCCTCATCGGTACCACGTCTGACTTTTCCTAATTCACTAGGAAACCCAGTGACGCCAGGAGCTCTTTCATTCAGCCTATCTGGTATTGGAGCATCTCTCTGCTGTTCGCCATCAGCAGCATATCGATATTTCCTTCTCTCTGATTGCTACTGCTATCATGAGCTTCGTAAAGGCTAGTCCAAATGCCATTGTTGTAAATTGCCAAAATTGTCCGTCCCAGTCGAGCGCTAGGAATGTTCGGTGTTCCTCATTCCTCTTGGACTGGAATTGTGAGATAAGCGTCTTTCAGATTGATCCTCGTGAGCCAGTCGTCCTGCCTGAGGATATCCCTGAGCTGGTGATCCCTTCCATTTTGAAATGGCGGTATGTCACCCATCTGTTCAGTTCCATCAAATTTATTACGGGCCTTACTTTGTCTTTCCTTTGTACCAGGAACATGTTGCTTATAAGTTTTGACGGTATGCTGCAGGATTCTATTACCCTTTTCTGTGCTAGGCTTTGCAATTCTGCGTGTAAGATCTCTTTCTCTACCTCTTTCTCTACCTGTGCCGTGTTTCGGCTGGGGGGTTGGCTTTGACTGTCTGCAAAACCCAGGCGTCGCTGGAAAGCATGTGCCAGTTCTCCCAGAAACTAAGTGTTCTCCCCCCATAGTGGTGGATATGGCGAACGTCTCACCTGTGGGGAAGCTTTGTTTTCTCGAGGGGAAGAAAGCATCTTGCTGCTTATTTTCCAAGTAATGGGCCCTGTTGTTAGGAGGCCTTATTGCGGCTTGGTAATGACTGGTCGCTCAGCTTCGAACAATCCAGGGTAAAACTCTGCCTGGAAATATCTTTCTTATTGAGGTGTGTGCCTTCTCTAGGGAGGTGTAGGTACCTATGCACTTCCCCATTTCCTTCCCGAACATCTCCCCGAACAGGAGTCCTTGTGCCACCTCACCTGCCTCATACAAGTCTAGGTCTCCTAACTTGTGATCAATTTTGAGGAGAAGGCATCTTCTGCACTCTGATGATATGGTGCAGTTAGCATTGCCTAGTAGGCATACTGCTCTTTGTGCCCAGTTGGCAAGGATAGTAGAGACCAAGAGGAGCTCCAATGCACCGGGAACTCAATGGAGCGCACAAAATTATAACAAAAAGTAAGTTCCCAGAAAAACTTGGGTTTAAATATCGTTTGAGCCGCTACCAGTGCCTATTCAACTGATAGCAAAAACAGAGCAAATCATTCAATTTACATATATGTGTTTTTGTCACACCATGCAGATAAACCTCTATAACCATTGAGAAGGTATAAAAATATAGAAGTTTTTATTATTTCAAATGGAACAGCAGATATAGCCGGTTGCTAGTTACGTACATAAACAATGTTAACACAAATAAGTGAAAAAATGTATGTGCCAATCTGAACAAGAAAAAATATACTTTCAATTATGTAAAAGGAAAAGGGACAAAATAGTGGGAAGGGGAGAGAGGAAGAAAGAACAAGGAAAACAACATGAGATGATACAACAAATATAGTCGATTAAGCAAAAAAAACAAAAAAACATTTATGCTATTGATGGTTTTTATCCATCCAAAAATTTCACAAAGGGCAGTGCAATTAGTCACCAGAAATTGAAGGTATGAAATCACAAAGGAAAAAAAAAGGATTAGCTATCACTAACTAGCCCTTACTAACTTGAAAGAAATTTGAATTATTATCAAGTAACACATCCAAGTAGTGTTTTTGTTAATACAATTAAAGGTACATAATGCCGTACTTAGGCAGTTTGTGCAATTGACTGCAATCCAGTTGGCAAGGATGTCTGGGTTCACCTCTTCCCTTCTAAGGCTCCTTCCACCAGGTCCTTAATTTATCCAGGGGTCCTGCAATGTCGAGGACCTTGGCAGCTCTTCCAGGACCTATCTATCCCTTTCCTGGGGTATCGGGAGGTTTTCGACACGAACGCCAGCATCTTTGGGTCTAGTTCTGGTGCCTCGGCTACCTTGCCTGTCAGTTCTGGTTTCCGGAATTTTGCACGCATCGGCTGTCTCGCCTCCCTTTGAAGTCTGTGCGTCATATATTTCGTCACGCGCAGTGTCAGTGGCCAGTCTGTGGACTTGGGGTTGCAGATATCTTCTGCTTCAAACATATCTGCAATCTAATTGTCGTCCTCAGTATTGTGAAGTTTCTTTAACCTTTTCTTAGGCCGGGGCTGCAAATCTTCTTCATCGACTCCATTGTCCTCTTCTTGCGAGGATCGTGCGGTCTCTGTAGGCTCTTCTTCTGAGTCCTGCCCCTCATTTCCCATATTTTCTTCCCCTGGGTACGGGGTCGTGAGGCTCAGCACTCCAGACTTGCGCATAAAAGCATCTCAAAGCTTCATGAATACGTCAGCAACCTCTGGGGCCTCATCATCTGCCCCGTTTGGTGGACCCGGGGGTCAGAAGAGATTACTTTTCTCTTCCGGGTCTTGCTTCACCCCTGAGAGCCCTCAATGTGACTTCTGCAGACGTGCTTTCTTTTTTGGGGTTCTTAGTCTCCTGGCTCAAGAATTATTCAATGGTTTCCAGTCTCTCCTGCAGGGGCCTGACCCCATCTGCCAGAGCTTTAGCGAGTGAGTTTCCCAGCACTTCCCCAAAGCTATAGGCTAGATCTTCAACTTGTTCCTCCTCACTCCATTCGAAGTCTGTCATGCTTCTGCGGTCTTTAGTGCTTATGTAGCTAGCATTAGGTGTAGTGGCATGTCCACTCCTTCAATGTACTTTCTGTGTGAGGCTGAACCTTATTCTTTTCCCTGCTGTGCAGATTTCAGTGTTCCTTCTAGAGCTGCGGCTTTACAGCTGCTGTTGGTTTTAGCAGCGTCCTATCTGCGGTGCAGATTGGAATCTTGTATCATGTTGGATTATGCAACGTCTCCCCACAGGGATAATTCCTTGGTTCACCATGTGCGGCTCAGTCAGATAAAAAGGTCTCTTCTATGCAACCTCTCCCTTGAGGGTGGAACGCTGTTACATGCGAGTTTCGTTAATAAAATTTAAAATGCCACCTTAAAGCTTTCTCTCTGCTCCGTTACGCTCGGCTTGTGCATTGCCGGTTACTGTCTTGGAGGGAAGTCCTCCCACACAAAGGTGGGGGCTTCCGCTCCTTGCCTTGCATTTCGCTGTGAAACACGCTGCGTGCGGGTTTATGGCCCTGCCTCCACGAGGGTGGGGGTCACTCCGCTCGCTACTCCCTCCCAAGGGATGGGATTGACTGTTGTTACGGAGGTCGGTGGACCTCTAGCATGCCAAGAGTGCAGCATGTGGCCGCCACCTCTGCATTATCTGCCTTTCGTAGATCACTCTTGCTTATACTATATACAAACTGTAATGCGCGCACTCCCAATACAAATCGCTCCTCGCATCAAGTCAATTTGTAATTTACATTATAAAACACATATAATTACACATTTTAGAATGCTGCTCTACACAGCTAGTGAAAAGGTAACTTATCTGCTTGGAGAGCAGGAAAGAAGAGAGAGAGGACAGGAAAGACTATGGCCACGTGCTCAGGGCACATAGGACAACAAATGAACTGAATTGAAGGGAAATTACAGTTTTGGCCTAAAAAGAAAAAAAAATGTTTTTTTCCATATGGGAAGTTACAAAGTTTGTTTTTGTTGTAACTGTTGGAGACAGGAATAAATGGAAGATGAAGCATAATGCTTGCCTCCGTCTTGACATAGAATCTCCTAGAAAAACACAATTATTTGTTTGAGAGATGCCCCAGATTCCTGATAACCCGAAATGTGGCCCCAGCAGCAGATGAGCAAAGATTTCAAACCCATTAAAAAAATAAATTATGGTGGTGCTGTTTGACCACAGCTTGCCACTGGCACTACACGTTAACTCAGTGTTCATAAAGGGCTTCTACAATGTGAATATTGTAATAGGGGAGCTTTTCTTTCCTTAAGGTTATAAGTAGAGGATGTGCAGTGCTAACCTTGGTCATTTCACACCTTATTCTGTTCCTGTGCATTCCCTTGTATCTCATACACTGCCTTCAGGGTTCAGCATTCCTGCATCCGAGACTTGGCTGTTCTGAACATCTCTCTCCTATCCTTCACACACTACTTTGAATTAATGCAAGAAGCAGAATTGAGTCCAGGCCGTATGTATGGTTCAGAGAGTCCATCTTTCTTGATTACTAAATTAGATTAGTACTCTCCATCTCATTGCTTTCACTCTTCTAGGAACATATTGGACTGTATTCCGTGATTCAGGCTTAGCAGATAAGGATCGTGTTGTTAGGAGTCGTGCTGATATAATGAGGGAAGGATATAACCCTGGGGATGGAACAGGCAGAGATGGAAGTTTGGAATGTGAGAGAGGTGGGCAGAACAAGTGACAGTTGATATGGAGGATGGTGGATGTGGGAAGGTTGTTACTTAATGAAGAAATGAATAAAGGAGAACTTACTATAACATTCCTTGGTCTAAGTATCTTCTTTTCCACTTCACCATGGCACCCGGGCAACCACAAATCAGCCGTGATCAAAGCTTTGGTCCTACTGATACCCACATGGTCTTTGTGCCCAAACTCAAACTCAAAACGTTTATTCCTCATACACCCCAGAACCACTAGCTGGTGTCCTCTGCACGAATAACCGCTGCTCACAGATAACTCATTACCCACTCTCCTAAATGCCTTTACTTCCTTGTCTACCATCTTTCCAACCCACTTTGAGCACACCAGCTTAATTACTGCTTTGTAAACCTCATCATCAACACACACTTCATCCCATTCTCCAGTTGTACACTTTCCTGTACTTGAAATATGCCTTACACCCCCTCATCTTCAACATCTTAATTTACACCTTTCACCACTATCATCACTATTAATCTTGACAAGGCATTGCCAATTACATTGTCCTTCCCTTGTGTATGTCCAGCCCTTGCATGCTGGTCACCCACTTCATGATCCTCCTGGACACACCTTCCAATCCATCCTTGTTAAAAATTCTCACCAGCAGTTTATGATCTGTCCTAACCACAAAACGTCTTCCCCACAGACAAGTCCTAAATTTGGTGATAGCCCATACACATGCAAGCGCCTCATGTTCACAGAATGAGTACCTACTTTCTACCTCCCTAAGCATTCTGGAAACAAATGCAATGTTATACATCTTGCCTTCTTCTTGTTGCATTAAAACAGCCCCAAACCAGAATAACTTGCATCCGTATACACCACTGTCTTCTGACCCGCCTGAAATTCAGTCAGCAATGGAGCTTGCAATACACAATGCTTCACCTCTCTAAACTCATCTGCACATACTTCATTCCATTGAAACATTACCCCTTTTGTCATGAGCTTCCGAATATTCGTGGTTTTGTCTGCCAGACCGCTCACAAACTTCCTATCAAACTCTACCAGATCAAGCTGCCACCACAAGCTTACTTTAAGTAAGGTTCATGCATGTACTTGATTATTTCAAACATGTCATATTTTGGTTTGATGCGGTCACCAATGATCTGGTGATATAAATATGTAAACATGTTCCTCCTGGACCTACATTTCTCAGAAGAAATGGTAAGACTTGCTTCTTTCAAGATCTCCAGCACTCTCCTCAATCTGGTTTACAGTCACTATTTCAAATAATATTTGGTCGAAAGTCAAAATGTTGAAAAAATAATGTCGAACATTTTTTTTTCGAATGTCTTTTTTTGTTTGTTTTTTATTCGAAATGGGGGGGTTCCCCCAAAACTCCCTTTAATTATTTTTTCTGTTTTAACCCTTTTTTTACTTGCGGAACCCAAAAGAAACATGTAAATTAAAAGAGAAAGCATTCAAAGTTTCTTTTTAGACATTATTTTTTCGACATTTTTGTCATTCGACCAAATGTTTTCGACATTTTGACTGGACACCCCTCAATCTCACATCATGTTCAAACACACTTGCCCCACATATCAGCACATCATCCTGAAAGAACATCACACCAGCCTCATCACCCAACCACTTATACATGACTTTTTGAATCACAGTGGCCACCGACACAAGGCCAAACAGCATACTTTAACATTTGAAAAGGTCAAATGGTGTGATGAATGCCGTTAGATCTATAGAATTGTGGTACTGTGATCTTAATTCAAACAGTGAAAACACTTGTGCCCCTGACACATTCATCAACAGATCATTAATCTTCGGGAGAGGCAACTTCTCAGCAATCATGTTCCTGTTAAGATTACTCAAATCAATACATAATCTCACTGTCCCATTTTTTTTCTGAACTACCACACTGGGCTCAGCCATTCTGAGACCTCAGTACGCCCTCCTCCATCTTCTTCAATTCAAACTCTACTTCCTTCCTCAGAACCGAAGACACAACCGCACCTTTGCTGACATCGGAACATCCCCAGACTTGTGTACTATCCAATGGACAAATCCTTTCAAACACCTATTTATTTCTCTAAAACTTCTGGAATCCATAACGATACACCATCGTTCTTCTCAGGTGTTTTCCAACTACCACCTCAGACCCATGTAATGTCAAAACATGTTCTGGATGACACAGATTCAACTGGATAGCCAATTCAGCTTTGTCATTCCATGAGAGCAGTTGACAAATTTTTCTTGCAACACATGATATGATATGATAAGTCATTTATAACGTGCCTGTACACAAGTGTTTCTAGGCACAACAAGACAAGGGAGGGCAAAACAAACAATCTTACTAGGACTGTTGTGTCATTCAGATCATGCAGGTACCCCTGCGGGATGACTGCTGTAAATACAGAGTCCCAGACATGACAGATCATTGCCCTTGATACTGAGAGGCAGGAGCTGGCTTCAGATTGACACAGTGCATATCAAAGATTGTTGGGGTTTTCCTGTCTTTTGTTTGTTCTGCAACAACACCTCCCAGGAGCCTGCTTGAATTAACTCTGATTATTATTTAAAGCTGCCACCAGCAGCAACAAAGAACAGGGCGGATCCATGGAGCCTTTTTTAGTTAATTAGGATGGCCATGGCAGGAGGAAGGCTTTGCCTTCCCCCTTATGAGATGCCATGATGTTCTCTTGGTTGTCATATTCCAACTAAATATGACAGGAGGGACAGCGCCTGTAGGGTGTATCCACCCAGAGTACACAGGTCTATGTGTATGCTGTGCAGTGAGCATAGGAAAATGTGTGCAGATTAGCCCCAAACATTTTCCAGAGGTTGACCTACTATCATTCAATTTCATTTAAAATTTCAAAAAAGCCCAGGCGACCCCCCCGACCGTTTGGATGGTTGAATTCCTATTGCTGTTATACCACCCTCCCACCAATGAATTACTCTTTCCCATCCACCTATCTGACTTAGCAGGGAATTATTGTTTGAACATAAGGATATTACAATTGTAGGTGAAGTAAACTTTAAACTGAATATTATAACTATAATCAAATACCTAATCTAGATAATCTACACTTTTACATACTCTCTGAATGTGTCTCAAATGATTCAGGGCCATACACAAATAGCAGGGTCTATGCTGAACCATATTTTATGCAAAATCCCATTCACATCATCATTCTCATACCTCCATGGATTTTTCTGCTTTTCTGTTCTCAGAATTAGATATTCCTCAGGTAAGGAAGAACCAACCAGATGTACTCAGGGCGTTGCCATGCTGTTGGCATACAATCCAAGTACGGACATTTCTGGGGAGCGTGTTCTTCATGGAGAGTAAATAACTCATTCAAAACAATGTACAAACTACCTTTTTAGCAACTGACTAATGAGATCTCTCAGGAGCTAGGTCTAATTCTATTAAAGTGATTTATGATCAAACAACAAGTCACACAGATGTAATACTGCAAACTTGCTGGTCTCTGAAGGGTTCATATAAGATGACTACAGCATCTGATCGCCTAAGGCAGAAAGTTAAGCTCATAGGTCAGATTCTGCCCATCTATAATATGTAAGGGTTTAGCTTGTCACATTCCACTGCTGCATTTCTTCAAACATCACCTCACCCTTTTTGTTTCCACCTGGACAGATCCAAAGACCTTCAAGAAAGCACATATGCCACCTTAATAGATGATGTGCAGGCCAGTGCTACAGATTTGTCCAATTACTGGCCACTCTGAAATGTAACCGTTTTTGGCAAATTGCTAGAAAGGGTGGGAATGCAACCTCAGCACTATGTTGAAAATAACTGTCTGTTGGAATCTGCACAGGACGTATTCTATCCCCTATATAAAACGGAATTGATAGTATCCTTGATTTTTGATAAATTCAAGCTAGAAACGCTGGATATTTTGGATCTGTCAGAGCATTTCAACACGGTCAAACATATGATACTACTTTCAAGAATATCAGGAAATGGCATTACTGACTGCTCTCAAATGGAAACAGCTCATTTTGAAAGCCATACAAACATAATTGTTTTTTTAAACCTTTAAGTACAAATGCAGACAAGCAATTTAACTGCTGAGTGTCTCGGCTTCATTCATGTTCCCTCTGCTTTTCAAATATTTATTTCACCCATGAGGAAATGGATACAAATTTGCAATGTTAAGTTTTATAACTAAGCCATTGGTACAAAGCTAATTTCTAAAAGGAAACATAACAATGAAGATTACCCCTGCTAATATCACAGGGAGTCTTGATTCTATTAAAGACAAGGAGGCAAGCATTATGCTTCATTTTCCATGTATTCCTGTCTCCAGCAGTTTCAACAAAAACAAACTTTGCAACTTCCCACATGGGAAAACACATTATTTTTCTTCTTTTTAGCCAAGAAACAACATTTCCCTTCGATTCAGTTAATTTGTTGTCCTATGTGCCCTGCGCACGTAACCATAGTCCTTCCTGTCCTCTCCCTCTACTTTCATGCTCGTGACTGCACTCGAACACATAACCAAACTGAATTAGTCCAAGCATGAGGTCTCCTTTCTCCTGCACTGCTCTGCTTGGCTCTCAAATGCCTGTGTGTCATCGCTGCTCAATCATCCTGTGCAACTCGCTAGCCTGCTTCGGTTGTTTTTCTGGTCATCTCCTACCGAAAAACATAAATAGAACCTAAGGGAGGCGGATACACAACCCCATTCTGGGAGAAATCCATCATGAATACAAACATAGACATTATCATCACACTCTCCCGTGGATCTAGGGTGGGAAAGTAATGCTCACCTCCTTGTCTTTAATAGAATCAAGACTCCCTGCACTATTAGCAGGGTCATCTTCATTCTATGTCAAGACGTAGGCAAGCATTATGCTTGTTCAAAGCTTGTCCTTACTATTGCTGCTACTGACTGCATGGGCTTAAAATAGAATGTTCTAAACATAGTGTCGCTGGCAGGGGCGTAGGAGACACATACAATCTGGGGGGGCCAGGAGACATCTTGGGGAGTTTGCTTTATTTATTTATTTATTGTGTTTTCACAAAATTAGAATTAAAATAGCAGTACATATTAAATTACAAATATCACAGTATAAAACAAGAGAAAAGAAGATAGGAAAACAGAAGAAAATTAAAGGATGCAGCAGCAAAGAACATGTCTTTGTATGTTGCATTTCTGTATTTTTCATCTGACTATGAGCTCATGATAAGAGAGAGGAAATAACAATTACTTCCAGTGAGACACAGCTAGGACGCCAGCTCGTTAAGAGGCAGATCACCTGTGAGTGTACTCTTGCCAAATAAAGGAGTTGCAGCCTTTTCGACCAACTGCAAGTAGCAACTTTTTTGTGTGGGGCAAGGAGACGTGTGTGTCTCTTGGAATGGAAGGATGGGGGTTTCAAAGAAAGAGGAAGGGCCTCATTACGAGTGTGGTGGTAAGGGGTTAACGGCGCCCGTAAGGATGCCGGTGAGTTAACCCTTTACAGCCGCATTCCAAGGTCCCTTAGCGGGTCCCGCTAGGGGACCAGGGAGCTAATAACGTTATTAGCTCCCTCCCCATTCCCATTGAGCCCTATAGGGACTCAATGGGAATGGGGATGGGTATTTTGAATGAGGATTTACCGGGTCCTCCAAGGTTGGAATGACCCGGTAAGTCCCCATTCAAAGAACCCGGACACGAGTTTGGAGGAGCCATGGCGCTAATAGCACCATGGCTACCTGTAAACTCGTAATGACCCCCAAAATCTTGTTTGTAACTCTGAGTAAGCCCTGTTATGGGAGTAGAGGGACCAGGTGTGTGATGTTGCTGCTTTGACTGTTTTCCAGGGGTGGCGGGGGTACAGCAAACAAGGAGGAAGAGCGATTGCAAGCCCACCCCCTTGTAAGCACTCCCCAGGTCCACGGCCAGATGTGTCGGACCCGGGGATGCCTAGTAGTTGGGGTGTATGTGGGCACAGGGGGGTGGCCAGAGGGGCAGCCCGCTATGTGGGCTGCCCCTCTAGCGCCCCTGCGAGGGCCAGGGCAGCCTCTCACTATGAGTCTGGTCCCTCTTATTCCATCTCATGCAGGCTTCAGAGCCTAGCCTTTCTTTGCCTTTGTTATTCTGAATGCAGAGCTGGACTCTGTTCCTTTCTCGTCTAAAATTTGCTGCAAAGCCTGATCTATTTCATTCTCTCATATGTTACTAGGATGGCAGAGCATGGGTCCTCACCCTGTTACATTATTCAAAGAGCCCCTGTGGCCTTTGTTTGCCTCTCCCTTGTCTCACTGCTTGCTTTCTTAATACATACCTCCTTGCTTGAACACTCAACATATTCTCCCTAACACAGCAAAGGCAGCTGTAGTCTGTCTTAACTTCTATTTGTTCCGTGTGTTGAATTGGCCTCTTATTTCCACTTTTCTGTCTGCAGGGGAAAGGCATTTGCCAGTCACTGCCATGATGGTTCTACTTGGCCATAAGAGGGCAACAGCTAGCCAATATTGGAAGAACATGAGCATATTATGCCAGAGGCTGGCAACTGCCTTCCTAATGCCTACACAAGAGACACAACTCTTGCCTTTGTTTCTAACAGTAATTCAGTGGATGAAGAAACGCGAGAAAACACATATTGCTTATAAATGAAGGGGATGATGTCACACTTGGTTAAGACATTTTGATCACGGCTGGAGCTAATTTCTAGCTGCAACTAAGCGATTACCTTTTAGACTTCTGGCTTTGAATAACGTTAGAATCACCTGGAAAGCACAGAGGTTGCTCAACAGGGTTCCTGGAGCACGAGAGGTACCCTACTCATGGGCATGGATGATTGGAGTGCAATCTTGCCCTGGTTTGGAGCCTGGCCCCTACAGCCATGATGGGGGGAGGGGCCTATTACTTTTGGTTGTATGTACCATTTGAGGGTGGGCAGACATTGCCTCCTGCTTTAGCCCACTAACAGTTCTGCTTTGCAACTTTATCACACATACCTGTCAGGTGGCATGTAACTCAATGCTACTAATGTTATCAGCCTCAGAAGTCTGGAATCCTTTGCCACATCAACTAGGGTACAGGCTTGCCACCTGAGACTTACCAATGTCTGAGTTAGCATCTGTCACCCTGTGGGGAAGACACACACAGAAAGAGCAGGGCACAGTGCCCTTGTGGGTTTTTCACACTTCTTCCTCTGGGTGGGCACAATTCACTCCACAGAGAAAGTGGCACATGCTGGGCAACATTCTCCCACTTTGACAATGTCACCCAAAGAGCGAAATTGGCCATTTGAAATACCTCTGTCAACTTATTATTGCGCAATCCACACTGATGGGTTTAAGCACCTGCTTAACGCGAGATGGCAATTAAGAGCATTTGTCAACACACTCAAGAAGCACAGGACACCCTCTTACCAGCGACATGCCATGCTCACTCATTCTGATCACGAATTGCCATTTATCTGGGGTCATGTTAAATGTATTTATTTATTTATTACATGTGTATCATCACGCAAAACCCCCAAGCCTCAAGGCGCAAAGTAAACTGCATGATGCCCTGATGCCCCCGGGCCTGATGGCTTGCGCGTTATAAATAAACAAATACAAATACAAATACAAATGGAGTGGACCACTTCCATTGGCGCACGTTTTTACTTTTCCGCCACAAAATGGAAGATTTGAGCGTAAAAGGCAGGTGAAATCACATTTTTTTTCCACTTTGGAAGAGTGTAAATACCTCGCGCAATTAGCGATTGCTGGCAGAGTTGACAATGGCTTCCTCTGGACTCCGCCCACTTTTACCAGGTTTCATTTCCAAGCAGATCCCAGAGGAATCCCTTTCCTTATTTCCTGCATGAGAATCCATGCTGGCAGTAAGGCTGCATTTGTCTGGTGGAGTGGGAAATACAGGGGGTCCTGGTGTGTCCACTCGGCTCCCGAACTCCACTAATAGTGTTTTCCACCACTTTTTCTGAACCAATTGACCTGGAAAATGCTGTGTTGCATCGGAAGCTGAATGCATTCACTCTGTCTATTATCCCACCGGAAGATAAAGCCAGGGCGATGAACACAGGTGTTACATATTCCTGTGCACAATCTGCATTTGGGGCATTAACTAACTGAGCTACCTTACAGATGATATCTCCTCTGGGGCTTTACCATCTTAATCCCTTAACTGCCATGGGTATTTCCCCCCAGTGCCAAGGCCTTTTTTGGTGATTTCGGTATGTTGCCATTCAATCCCTTGTAACTTCTTTTTTAGATGAGATATCTCAGCCAACGTTGGCCCCTTTTTTCCCACTTGTAGGTGGTCGTAATGCCAACAAAGGAATCTAGTTTGCTGTAGGGGGGTGAGAGAAAATAACCAAAAAGGAAAACATTTGTTTTTTTTCCTCAGAAAATGCCAATAAAATGTTGTACAAAGAAGCCTGTGGTGTTTTCATTGTAAGAGCTGGGAACAAATGGTTTGCTGTGCTGGGTTCGCCATTATCCAGGCTTTCAAGAACAGATTGAGTGGAAACCAAAATAACATATTGATATGCTAATCAGCCGTTTTGTGAGAGGTAGGCGATTTTGGCGTTTTTTTGTCCAATAAGACATGCATGGACGGAATGGAAGAAAAGGGTAGGAAAGATGAACTGGGAGCCAGAAAGGCATACATTTCTGAAAGTAGACAATATTCCAAGTTTAGGAAGGGGTGATTTGCGCAGGTCAGGCAACAACTATGTAGGGAAAGATTCCATAGTTTGGGGGGAAATCGGGGAAATGACAGAACTAAAACACAATTTTTGCACATTTCACTCTGGTCACCCACCGAAACACGCAGCAAACAACACATGGCCTACCTTCCACGTTCCTACAGGTTTCCCGACAAAAACGGTTCCTCACATTTGTGGGTGCACCTACCTGGGTGCAAAGGGAAAAGCCTAAAACACTGGTAACCCCAAGTCTTTTCGCACAGCAGATGTTCAGTAATTTTGCTCATGTGGACAACCTACAGATTTGGGCCTAGGGTGCCGAAGCCGCGAAGGAAAATAGGGAACCCCATGCATTTGCGAAAAGAAGACACCTGTGGAAATCCACAGAGGTCTGACTTGCGCGAATCGCTTCTTAATTTATGACCCACAATCCCTGACAAAGTCTGAAATTTGGTGGAAAAAACACATTGTCTGGGATTGTGGGTAATTAATCCTGGGGCGATTTGTGCAAGTCAGACCTCTGTGGATTCCCACGGGTGTCTTCTTTTCGGAAATACATGGGGTACCCTGCTTTCCTTCGTGGCTTTGACACCCTAGGCCCAAATCTGTAGGTTGTCTCCCCAAACCCTTTGGGGGTTACCAGCGGTTTAGCCTTTTCCCTTTGCACCCAGGTAGGTGCACCCACACATGTCAGGTGTCCTGACGAAAACGGTACCTCATATATGTGGATGCACCTACCTCGGCGCAAAGGGAAAAGGCTAACCTGCTGATAACCCCAAGCCTTTCGGCAAAGCAGATTTTGCTCATGTGGACAACCTACAGATTTGGGCCTAGGGTGTCAAAGCCACCAAGGAAAACAGAGAACCCCACGTAGTTCCAAAAAGTAGACACCTGTGGGCACCCCCTTTCCACTAAAAACATCCATGGTGGTTTAGTGACTCCCACACCCACCCAAAACAAGTTATTATTTGTTTGTTTTTTGTTTTGCCCCTTTCCTAAGGGCAGATGGGCACATGTGGGGGGGCAAAACATACTTCCCCAGGCTTCGGGGTGGCTCTGCCAATATTTGCAATGGCCTCTCCCCTCACCCCAAATGGATGGGGGCATCTCATGTACCCCTTCCTAGGGCAGAAATCTGCTGCCAGGGAGGGCTACATAAGGTGCCCCCCATCCACTTAGGGTGGGGGGAGAGAGGGCCACCCCCTTGCAAAAAATCCCTGGTGGTTAGTGGTCCCACCCGCACCCACCCCACCCAAAACTAAGTTTTAAAAAATATATATTTTTTTTGTTTGCCCCCCTTCCCTGGGGGCAAATGATCACCCATCTGCCCCCAGGGTATTGCCCCCATGCTTTGGGGGTCAGTGGGGAGAGGGCAGCTTACATAGTAAGCAGCCCCTCCCCCCACTTCAAAAACAGATCCCTGCACGACACACCAAACACATATTCTGGGGGTGGTAAATAACATTACATCACCCACACTTAAAATTGTGGGGGGGATTTGTCCCCCCCTATGTCCTACACCCATGGTCGCTGGCCCAGTCCGCCATTTGCAGGATATCTTGCAATTTTGCGCCCTGCGCAAGCGCCTTTAAAGCCATTGCTCCCTGACAGACTGTGCCTCGAACCTGGCCATATCTACTGCTGCCAACTGCATCACTTCTCGCACTCATCTCGCTATAGTGGCTGATGCAACTGCTTTGCATGGTTTTCTGCGTGCCGTGAGCAACTGTGTTGTCCCCATGGACCTCGTCGCTGCTGTCCTATGCTCGTATTCCCTTATGCAGGCTGCTACGCATCACTTGGGATGTTCATGGATGTAGGGATACACTATTGCTGAGGAGCCGGTCTTGGTTCTCCTGACCAACATGAAGGTAACTCCTTCTGGTCCATGCACTTTTCTGTTCACATCCAGGGCTCTAACATCTGCTACTCTCCTACATGAGACAAGGCATAAAAGCATTGCTAGCTTGTGTGACAGTTGTGTCAATGACAGATATCTGTTCCCCAGCCAAACGGCTAGCAATTTTAGAACTGCTGGTATGTTCCATATGGCATCATACCTTGGTTCTGGAGGTCTCCTAAATCGTCTCCTGGAGGCAGTACTCTCACTAGTTCCATCATCATCGGGAACAACACTTGGGACTTCCATATTGGAGACACCACTATCATCTTCGCTCTCTCTCTGCGAACATTCGTTAGTACTCCCCAGGAAGTCTATCCTCCTCATCGGTACCACGTCTGACTTTTCCTAATTCACTAGGAAACCCAGTGACGCCAGGAGCTCTTTCATTCAGCCTATCTGGTATTGGAGCATCTCTCTGCTGTTCGCCATCAGCAGCATATCGATATTCCCTTCTCTCTGATTGCTACTGCTATCATGAGCTTCGTAAAGGCTAGTCCAAATGCCATTGTTGTAAATTGCCAAAATTGTCCGTCCCAGTCGAGCGCTAGGAATGTTCGGTGTTCCTCATTCCTCTTGGACTGGAATTGTGAGATAAGCGTCTTTCAGATTGATCCTCGTGAGCCAGTCGTCCTGCCTGAGGATATCCCTGAGCTGGTGATCCCTTCCATTTTGAAATGGCGGTATGTCACCCATCTGTTCAGTTCCATCAAATTTATTACGGTCCTTACTTTGTCTTTCCTTTGTACCAGGAACATGTTGCTTATAAGTTTTGACGGTATGCTGCAGGATTCTATTGCCCTTTTCTGTGCTAGGCTTTGCAATTCTGCGTGTAAGAACTCTTTCTCTACCTCTTTCTCTACCTGTGCCGTGTTTCGGCTGGGGGGTTGGCTTTGACTGTCTGCAAAACCCAGGCGTCGCTGGAAAGCATGTGCCAGTTCTCCCAGAAACTAAGTGTTCTCTCCCCATACTGGTGGATATGGCGAACGTCTCACCTGTGGGGAAGCTTTGTTTTCTCGAGGGGAAGAAAGCATCTTGCTGCTTATTTTCCAAGTAATGGGCCCTGTTGTTAGGAGGCCTTATTGCGGCTTGGTAATGACTGGTCGCTCAGCTTCGAACAATCCAGGGTAAAACTCTGCCTTCTCTAGGGATTTGAAGGTACCTATGAACTTCCCCATTTCCTTCCCGAACATCTCCCCGAACAGGAGTCCTTGTGCCACCTCACCTGCCTCATACAAGTCTAGGTCTCCTAACTTGTGATCAATTTTGAGGAGAAGGCATCTTCTGCACTCTGATGATATGGTGCAGTTAGCATTGCCAAGTAGGCATACTGCTCTTTGTGCCCAGTTGGCAAGGGTAGTAGAGACCAAGAGGAGCTCCAATGCACCGGGAACTCAATGGAGCGCACAAAATTATAACAAAAAGTAAGTTCCCAGAAAAACTTGAGTTTAAATATCGTTTGAGCTGCTACCAGTGCCTATTCAACTGATAGCAAAAACAGAGCAAATCATTCAATTTACATATATGTGTTTTTGTCACACCATGCAGATAAACCTCTATAACCATTGAGAAGGTATAAAAATATAGAAGTTTTTATTATTTCAAATGGAACAGCAGATATAGCCGGTTGCTAGTTACGTGCATAAACAATGTTAACACAAATAAGTGAAAAAATGTATGTGCCAAGAAAAAATATACTTTCAATTATGTAAAAGGAAAAGGGACAAAATAGTGGGAAGGGGAGAGAGGAAGAAAGAACAAGGAAAACAACATGAGATGATACAACAAATATAGTCGATTAAGCAAAAAAACAAAAAAACATTTATGCTATTGATGGTTTTTATCCATCCAAAAATTTCACAAAGGGCAGTGCAATTAGTCACCAGAAATTGAAGGTATGAAATCACAAAGGAAAAAAAAGGATTAGCTATCACTAACTAGCCCTTACTAACTTGAAAGAAATTTGAATTATTATCAAGTAACACATCCAAGTGTTTTTGTTAATACAATTAAAGGTACATAATGCCATACTTAGGCAATTAAGCAAAAAATAATTAAGCAACAAGGCACAAAACAGTTTGTGCAATTGACTGCAATCCAGTTGGCAAGGATGTCTGGGTTCACCTCTTCCCTTCTAAGGCTCGTTCCACCAGGTCCTTAATTTATCCAGGGGTCCTGCAATGTCGAGGACCTGGGCAGCTCTTCCAGGACCTATCTATCCCTTTCCTGGGGTATCGGGAGGTTTTCGACACGAACGCCAGCATCTTTGGGTATAGTTCTGGTGCCTCGGCTACCTTGCCTGTCAGTTCTGGTTTCCGGCATTTTGCACGCATCGGCTGTCTCGCCTCCCTTTGAAGTCTGTGCGTCATATATTTCGTCACGCGCAGTGTCAGTGGCCAGTCTGTGGACTTGGGGTTGCAGATATCTTCTGCTTCAAACATATCTGCAATCTAATTGTCGTCCTCAGTATTGTGAAGTTTCTTTAACCTTTTCTTAGGCCGGGGTTGCAAATCTTCTTCATCGACTCTATAGTCCTCTTCTTGCGAGGATCGTGCGGTCTCTGTAGGCTCTTCTTCTGAGTCCTGCCCCTCATTTCCCATATTTTCTTCCCCTGGGTACGGGGTCGTGAGGCTCAGCACTCCCGACTTGCGCATAAAAGCATCTCAAAGCTTCATGAATACGTCAGCAACCTCTGGGGCCTCATCATCTGCCCCGTCTGGTGGACCCGGGGGTCAGAAGAGATTACTTTTCTCTTCCGGGTCTTGCTTCACCCCTGAGAGCCCTCAATGTGACTTCTGCAGACGTGCTTTCTTTTTTGGGGTTCTTAGTCTCCTGGCTCAAGAATTATTCAATGGTTTCCAGTCTCTCCTGCAGGGGCCTGACCCCATCTGCCAGAGCTTCAGCGAGTGAGTTTCCCAGCACTTCCCCAAAGCTATAGGCTAGATCTTCAACTTGTTCCTCCTCACTCCATTCGAAGTCTGTCATGCTTCTGCGGTCTTTAGTGCTTATGTAGCTAGCATTAGGTGTAGTGGCATGTCCACTCCTTCAATGTACTTTCTGTGTGAGGCTGAACCTTATTCTTTTCCCTGCTGTGCAGATTTCAGTGTTCCTTCTAGAGCTGCGGCTTTACAGCTGCTGTTGGTTTTAGCAGCGTCCTATCTGCTGTGCAGATTGGAATCTTGTAGCCTGTTGGATTATGCAACCTCTCCCCACAGGGATAATTCCTTGGTTCACCATGTGCGGCTCAGTCAGATAAAAAGGTCTCTTCTATGCAACCTCTCCCTTGAGGGTGGAACGCTGTTACATGCGAGTTTCGTTAATAAAATTTAAAATGCCACCTTAAAGCTTTCTCTCTGCTCCGTTACGCTCGGCTTGTGCATTGCCGGTTACTTTCTTGGAGGGAAGTCCTCCCACACAAAGGTGGGGGCTTCCGCTCCTTGCCTTGCATTTCGCTGTGAAACAGGCTGTGTGCGGGTTTATGGCCCTGCCTCCACGAGGGTGGGGGTCACTCCGCTCGCTACTCCTTCCCAAGGGATGGGGTTGACTGTTGTTACGGAGGTCGGTGGACCTCTAGCATGCCAAGAGTGCAGCATGTGGCCGCCGACTCTGCATTATCTGCCTTTCGTAGATCACTCTTGCTAATACTATATACAAACTGTAATGCGCGCACTCCCAATACAAATCGCTGCTCGCTTCAAGTCAATTTGTAATTTACATTATAAAACACATATAATTACACATTTTAGAATGCTGCTCTACGCAGCTAGTGAAAAGGTAACTTACCTGCTTGGAGAGCAGGAAAGAAGAGAGAGAGGACAGGAAAGACTATGGCCACGTGCTCAGGGCACATAGGACAACAAATGAACTGAATTGAAGGGAAATTACAGTTTTGGCCTAAAAAGAAAAAAAAATGTTTTTTTCCATGTGGGAAGTTACAAAGTTTGTTTTTGTTGTAACTGTTGGAGACAGGAATAAATGGAAGATGAAGCATAATGCTTGCCTCCGTCTTGACATAGAATCTCCTAGAAAAACACAATTATTTGTTTGAGAGATGCCCCAGATTCCTGATAACCCGAAATGTGGCCCCAGCAGCAGATGAGCAAAGATTTCAAACCCATTAAAAAAATCAATTATGGTGGTGCTGTTTGACCACTGCTTGCCACTGGCACTACATGTTAACTCAGTGTTCATAAAGGGCTTCTACAATGTGAATATTGTAATAGGGGAGCTTTTCTTTCCTTAAGGTTATAAGTAGAGGATGTGCAGTGCTAACCTTGGTCATTTCACACCTTATTCTGTTCCTGTGCATTCCCTTGTATCTCATACACTGCCTTCAGGGTTCAGCATTCCTGCATCCGAGACTTGGCTGTTCTGAACATCTCTCTCCTATCCTTCACACACTACTTTGAATTAATGCAAGAAGCAGAATTGAGTCCAGGCCGTATGTATGGTTCAGAGAGTCCATCTTTCTTGATTACTAAATTAGATTAGTACTCTCCATCTCATTGCTTTCACTCTTCTAGGAACATATTGGACTGTATTCCGTGATTCAGGCTTAGCAGATAAGGATCGTGTTGTTAGGAGTCGTGCTGATATAATGAGGGAAGGATATAACCCTGGGGATGGAACAGGGAGAGATGGAAGTTTGGAATGTGAGAGAGGTGGGCAGAACAAGTGACAGTTGATATGGAGGATGGTGGATGTGGGAAGGTTGTTACTTAATGAAGAAATGAATAAAGGAGAACTTACTATAACATTCCTTGGTCTAAGTATCTTCTTTTCCACTTCACCATGGCACCCAGGCAACCACAAATCAGCCGTGATCAAAGCTTTGGTCCTACTGATACACACATGGTCTTTGTGCCCAAACTCAAACTCAAAACGTTATTCCTCATACACCCCAGAACCACTAGCTGGTGTCCTCTGCACAAATAACCGCTGCTCACAGATAACTCATTACCCACTCTCCTAAATGCCTTTACTTCCTTGTCTACCAACTTTCCAACCCACTTTGAGCACACCAGCTTAATTACTGCTTTGTAAACCTCATCATCAACACACACTTCATCCCATTCTCCAGTTGTACACTTTCCTGTACTTGAAATATGCCTTACACCTCCTCATCGTCAACATCTTCATTTTCACCTTTCACCACTATCATCACTATTAATCTTGACAAGGCATTGCCAATTACATTGTCCTTCCCTTGTGTATGTCCAGCCCTTGCATGCTGGTCACCCACTTCATGATCCTCCTGGACACACCTTCCAATCCATCCTTGTTAAAAATTCTCACCAGCAGTTTATGATCTGTCCTAACCACAAAACGTCTTCCCCACAGACAAGTCCTAAATTTGGTGATAGCCCATACACATGCAAGCGCCTCATGTTCACTCAATGAGTACCTACTTTCTACCTCCCTAAGCATTCTGGAAGCAAATGCAATGTTATACATCTTGCCTTCCTCTTGTTGCATTAAAACAGCCCCAAACCAGAATAACTTGCATCCGTATACACCACTGTCTTCTGACCCGCCTGAAATTCAGTCAGCAATGGAGCTTGCAATACACAATGCTTCACCTCTCTAAACTCATCTGCACATACTTCATTCCATTGAAACATTACCCCTTTTGTCATGAGCTTCCGAATATTCGTGGTTTTGTCTGCCAGACCGCTCACAAACTTGCTATCAAACTCTACCAGATCAAGCTGCCACCACAAGCTTACTTTAAGTAAGGTTCATGCATGTACTTGATTATTTCAAACATGTCATATTTTGGTTTGATGCGGTCACCAATGATCTGGTGATATAAATATGTAAACATGTTCCTCCTGGACCTACATTTCTCAGAAGCAATGGTAAGACTTGCTTCTTTCAAGATCTCCAGCACTCTCCTCAATCTGGTTTACAGTCACTATTTCAAATAATATTTGGTCGAAAGTCAAAATGTTCAAAAAATAATGTCGAACATTTTTTTTTCGAATGTCTTTTTTTGTTTGTTTTTTATTCGAAATGGGGTGTTCCCCCAAAACTCCCTTTAATTATTTTTTCTGTTTTAACTCTTTTTTTACTTGCGGAACCCAAAAGAAACATGTAAATTAAAAAAGAAAGCATTCAAAGTTTCTTTTTAGACATTATTTTTTCGACATTTTTGTCATTCGACCAAATGTTTTCGACATTTTGACTGGACACCCCTCAATCTCACATCATGTTCAAACACACTTGCCCCACATATCAGCACATCATCCGAAAGAACATCACACCAGCCTCATCACCCAACCACTTATACATGACTTTTTGAATCACAGTGGCCACCGACACAAGGCCAAACAGCATACTTTAACATTTGAAAAGGCCAAATGGTGTGATGAATGCCGTTAGATCTATAGAATTGTGGTACTGTGATCTTAATTCAAACAGTGAAAACACTTGTGCCCCCGACACATTCATCAACAGATCATTAATCTTCGGGAGAGGCAACTTCTCAGCAATCATGTTCCTGTTAAGATTACTCAAATCAATACATAATCTCACTGTCCCATTTTTTTTCTGAACTACCACACTGGGCTCAGCCATTCTGAGACCTCAGTACGCCCTCCTCCATCTTCTTCAATTCAAACTCTACTTCCTTCCTCAGAACCGAAGACACAACCGCACCTTTGCTGACATCGGAACATCCCCAGACTTGTGTACTATCCAATGCACAAATCCTTTCAAACACCTATTTATTTCTCTAAAACTTCTGGAATCCATAACGATACACCATCGTTCTTCTGAGGTGTTTTCCAACTACCACATCAGACCCATGTAATGTCAAAACATGTTCTGGATGACACAGATTCAACTGGATAGCCAATTCAGCTTTGTCATTCCATGAGAGCAGTTGACAAATCTTTCTTGCAACACATGATATGATATGATAAGTCATTTATAACGTGCCTGTACACAAGTGTTTCTAGGCACAACAAGACAAGCGAGGGCAAAACAAACAATCTTACTAGGACTGTTGTGTCATTCAGATCATGCAAGTACAATAACATAGAGTGCAGGGGGGTGGGAGATGGGGGTAGTGTCAGGGAGATGGAAGGGGGAAGTGCAATCAATGCAGCATGTGCTCTGAGTACATGTAGCCAGGGAAGCACAGCTCTGGGTAAGTGCCAGGAGATGGGGACTGTAGGGTTACAATTACAGCCCCTAAGTGCACAGTAGGCCCGGAAGCAGTGCAGGGGTGACTGGTCATGGAGGAGCCTGGTACCCAGTGAGACTCTGAGGGTAGCCAGGACTCCAGTCAGCAGAGCAGACAGGACAGGAAAGTCAGCAGGAGAGAAAAGAGAGAGAGAGAGAAGAGAGAGAGAGAGAGAGAGAGAGAGAGAGAGAGAGAGAGAGAGAGAGAGAGAGAGAGAGAGAGAGAGAGAGAGAAAAAGCTGAGGCAAAAAGGAAGGTTGAGCTTCTCCCGGAACTTCAGGTGGTCTGGCTCAAGTTTGAGATGGGCAGGGAGGCCATTCCAGAGGGAGGCGCAGCCAGAGGAGAGCAATCTACCCTCCAATATCTGCCTGGAGAAGTGTCTGACCCTCAGAGAATTTAAGTTGGCTGAGCGAAGGGCTTGAAAAGGAAAGAGTTTTGGAAGAGAGAGTAGGGTGTAGTGCAGGTCCCAGCCCCAGAAAGCCTTGTGGGTGATGCAGAAGGTTTTGCACTTGATCCTTGCAGCCACTGGGAGTCAGTGGAGAGATTTCAGTGCTGGAGAGATACGATCCCAGGGCTTGAGACCAAGCACAAGTATTGCAGTCCTGTTCTGGATTAGCTGCAGAGGGTGGAGAGTAGAGGAAGGTAGATTGAGAAAGGGGCTGGTGCTGTAGTCCAGCCTAGAAAGAAGCAGGATGCTGGAGGCAATGAGCTTCTGGGTAAAAGTGAGAAAAGGAAGAATGCCTCTGAGGAGGTGCAGCTGGTAGTGGGCCTTCTTGGCAAAGTCCATGATGTGAGGAGAGAAGGACAGAGTGGAGTCAAAGATGACACCAAGGTTTTTTGCCTCACAGGAAGGCGAAGGAAGACAAATTACCAATGAGACGGATCTCAGTCTTACAGGCATTAAGACAGAGATTGTTGGAGGCACACCAATCCTGAATCATGGATAGACAGTCAGGAATGAGCGAGAGTGGAGAGGAGACTGAGGGGAGCATGGAAGTGAGCTTAGTGTCATCTTCATAACGGTGAAAACTAGAGGAGAAGGTAGTGATCAGTGGGCCAAAGAGGCCAAGTAGACATTAAAGAGCAACGGTGAGAGGTTAGAGCCCTGGGAAACACCACATGTGGAGAGAGAGGTGTGGGGGGAGAAAGGGCCCAAGTTAGACCTAGGAGGGTCAGTTCAGGAGGAAGGAGGTCAACCACTACAGTGCCTGATCCATGATGCCCAGGCTCTTAAGGTGTCGATTGATCAGGATGGCGTGATTGACTGTGCCAAAAGCAGAGGAAAGGTGAAAGTGGATGAGGACAGAAGGAAGGCTTGAATCACGATTAGTGAGCAGATCGTCACTGGTGTTCAAGAGATCAGTTTGCATGCCTCTGGCTGCTCTAAAGCTAGACTGATGGTCATGGAGATAACCAACAGATTCATTGTGGAGAGTAAGCTGGGAGATGGCCAGCTTTTCCAGGAGTTTTCCCAGGAAAGGAGTGATAGAGTTTGGGCAATAGTTTGGCGGAAAGGTAGGATCGGAAGAAGGCTTTTTAAGGGGGGGTGCACAAGGGAGAGTTCAGTCGTATTGTTAGAGGCTGCAGAGACGCAGGTTTTGTGGGCTCTCTTCTTAGACAGGAAAGAGATTCTGTATTGCCTTTTGAGCAGTCAGCAGGCTGGAGTGTCAGAGGATGTGCCCAATTCCCTTCACTTCCTCTCAGCCACCCTACACTTGTGTTTCAGGACGGCAAGGTCAGATTCATACCAAGAGTTGCACTTGGAGGTAGGCTTAAGACGGATTCTCATGAAAGATGCAAGGACATGCAAAGTGTTGGAGATAGAAAGATGAAGGTTAGAGAGGGCTGTGTCAGAGTGTGAGTCAGCCGCAGGCGTAGGAGGAGCAGAGAAAGTAGCCGCAAAGGCATTCACTGACACACGCTTCATGGGCCGAATTCCAGAGAAGGTATGTCGCAGCGCTGGGGTGGACTTAGCCTAGGGGACAGAGAGCTTCAGGTGAGAGGAGAGCATAAAGTGGTCAGTCCATAAGAGAGGAGCGGTGAGAGGCTTTGATAGGGGGATATCTGAGGAAATGAGAACATCCAAGGTATGCCCGGCAGAGTGCGTTGGACCATAGGTTCGAATGGAAAGAGAGAGAGAGTTTTTCAGAGGTTGCAGACAAGCCCCGAGGAGTGATTGGAAGCATACAGGTGGATGTTGAGGTCTCCGAGGAGGAGAAGTTGAGAGTTAGAGGCAAAGAGAGAAGATGAGAAGTCAGGCCACTCTTAGAGGAAGAGGGCGACCTGGCAGGTGGCCTGCAGATAGGGCCACAGTCAGAGAGAGGCCAGGAGACATAGAGAGCCTGCAGATCAGGCATTCAAAGGAGGAGTAGGCCTGTGTAGGAATGACAGAAGCTGGGACTCACACCGGAAAAATCAGAGCTTCTTCACCTCCAGGATGGTTGGTTCTGTGTTCGGAGAGGACCTTGTAGCAATCAGGGAGGATAATGTGAAAACCTGTGACAGAGTTGGCCATGAACCGTGACTCAGTGAGAACGAGGACATCCAGGTCATGTTCTTCGAGGAGGAGCCAGTTGTCACACACAGCCTCGTGGGGTTCAAACTTGAGTTACCCCCCGCGGAAGTGGTAGAGTGGCCCAAGAGTGGGCAGAGGTGGTAGAAGGAGATGGCATAGTAGCCAGAGAGGAGGAGGCGGGTGACAAAGAGGTGGTGGAAGAAGGAGGTGGCGGAGGAGCCAGAGAGGTGCTAGTAGGAGTAACAGGATAAGGAAGGAAGTTGATAAGATGTGGGAGACACCTATCAAAATGGAGGAGATTGGCCAGATAGACATTATTGATGGTCTTTGAGGAGAGGATGGAGATCAAGAGGACCTCTCACCGAGTGCCACCATTAATGGGAGAGGAGGAGAAAGGAGAGGGAACAGAGACCATACGAGGGGTCCATACGTCTGGAGAGGGAACCACAAAGAGGGTGTCGGTGAGTGTCTGTCTGGAGGAAGCACTGATATAGGTATCAGTGATAGGGAGTCCTGGGTTGTAGACCAGGATGTCCAGCTTCAACTTCTTCCTTCCCGACTTAGTGATAGCTATAGGATAGGAGATAGACTAGCAGTTAGAGAAGGGGAGACGGAAAGCACCATGGAGGGTGCAAGGAGGAAATAGGAGGAGGAGGGAGTGAAAGAGAGAAGAGAGATGCACAGCCCAGCACTGCACAAAGTAGGATGTGCAGAGGGGGTCACACAGTAGGGAACACACAGAAGGCACAGACAGGTACAATCAACAGTACAAATGGTACCTCCAGAGGGGTGGGGACCTAGAGAGTGGGAGAGAGCCTAGTGGGGACAGTTCACAGTACAACAGTAACTGCATCGGATGCAACCCTAGGGAGTTGGAGAGAGCCTAATGGGACACTGTTCACAGAACAACAGTAACCAAGATGAATGGGGACCTAGAGATAAGGAGAGAGCCTGGTGCAAACAGATCACATTACAACAGTAACCACAGTTGAGGGGGATCTATAGAGTGGGAGAGAGCCTAACGGAACATATTCACAGTGCAATAGTAACCCCAATTGAGGGCACCTAGAGAAGGGACACCCAACACAATTACAGCAAACTGCTGGAGGGTAGAGCCTAGGGTTGAGCAGAGACAGAGTATATTATGTCAGACGGTTAGGTGGAAGTACGCGCCAAGGCTGGGAAGTTTAATTGAGAGCATTAGTAGCCGCTCCACCTTCCCACACCTTTCTTACCTTTTGGTCACTGATGGTCGACTGCTGCACCGCATGCTCAGCCGTCGACCATTAGCGACCGATGGTAAGAAAAGTGGGGAAGGGGGAGCAGCCACTACTGCTACGGTGGTTCTTTAAGGTTTGGATGCATGGACGTAGGCACAACGTATTACGTATTAATGGGCAGTGTCTCCTGCATACCTGTGGCGCACAACACCCCAGCCTTGTCCTACAAGGGCTTTGCCACAGAGGGTCTTATCCTTTGTTCTTAAATGTTTGGATGCATGGTCGTAGGCACAAGGTATTACGTATCGACAGCTAGCGTCTACTGCTCACCTGCTTCGCACAACAATGCAGCTTTGTCCTGCGAGGGCTTTTCATATACAATTCCATTTGCTTTCCTCCACTTGAATAGCACTACTGCTTTGAACTGCCCCACAATGTCAATAGAGACATCACGATTTGCCTGAAGTTTATGTTTTGAGGTAAGTGAGTTCTGGTAGCATTGTCAAATTTCTTGAACCATTGTTTTGGAGAGAGATATTCCCTCTGAGGTGTTTGTCAGATAATGGGCCGCAGTTGGTCTCTAGAGAGTTTATGGAGTTTTTGGAAGGCTATGGAATAAAACAGGTGACCACGGCTTTGTACCACCCACGGAATAAAGGGAATTAACCATGAATTATGGTGGTTACCAGAGGTGATTGGATCCGGCCTGTGATAGAAAGGGACTTCCAAAGTATGTTGGCTCCACACTCAGTAACAGGTGTGTTAACGTTTCAACTTTTGAGGGGCAGGAAGCCTAATTCACGTTTGTGTCCTTGGTGGATGGGTAAATCAAGAGTTGAAAGTGCTGATCTGGAAAGCATACGAGACAAGATTCATGAGAGTGAGCTAAAGGCAAAGATAAGGTTTGATGAGAAGGAATGCTGCAGAGAGGTGAAGGTGAATCCAGGTGATACTGTTATGTTGAAGTTGCCGGGGAAAGTGAAGAAAGAGGAGTCAAAACTTTCCCAAAAATTGGAGGTGGCTAAGGATTTTGGGGTGCTTGTTATGGTCAAAGGAGGTGGTGTTTTGAATAAGGAGAGGATGGCTGTGGTGAAGAAGGGAGCTGGAAATTTGGAGTGGAAGGAAGAGCGGTGTTAGGATTGGCACTGATATTGGTGTTGATATCATGATGGAAGAATAAAACCTTGGGAATGTAACAGGGAGAGGTGGAAGGTTGGAACGTGAAAGGGGTGGACAGAATGAGTGGCAATTGACATGGAGGATGGTGGTCATGGGTAGGTTGTTACTTAAAGAAGACCTGAATAAAGAAGAACTTACTATAACTCTCCTTGGTCTCAATATATTTTTCATTGTAACCCTTGAACCTCCTTCATTGCCCTGACCCCCTAAACAGTGAAACACTCTCCTATTTGAGCTCGGATCTGCATGATTTTTACGTTGCGGAAAAGTCAGCGACGGAAAGGTTTGCATGAGAACTGTGCAAACCACAAAAGATTTGCACATTTCCCATGCGAACACGCATTCAAAACTCCTACATACCCAACCCCACACCCACAACACACCCCAACAAACCCTCAGCCACACCCCTAACACACCCACACCCCCAACATAACCAAACCCTACTTGCCTTTCCTTCACGCTGTGTCCCTGCAGCACCAGTTCCTTTTCACTTCCATGATTGGGAACCGGCGCCGCAGGATCCTTTTGTTTTTTGTTTGTTTCTGTTTTCGGGAGCAGCAGGGGTTTCGCCAGCAGCCCCTGCTCACTAAACTGTTGTGTGGGACACCTCCGCAACCCTGTATTTTTTCTTCTTTTTTTCGGGTGTGCTGAAGGGTTGTCCCCTGCAACACCCTGCTCACTATACTGTATAGCATAGTGAGCGGGGTATTGCAGGGGACACCCCTGCACCCACCAGCTTTTATTTTTTTCTGCATTTGGCTGGGGGCTGGGGTTGTCCCCCACAACACGCGTTCACTGTAGTGAGTGGGGAGTTACCGGGGACAACCCCCACCCTCATGTCTGACCCCACCAAAACACCTAAAAACACACCAAACTTTTCTTTGAGGCCATTATGCTTACTGTCCTTTAGCACCCAGAAGCCACTTTTGTGGTGATTGCACATGTGCTACAAGAATGGCTAAAATATTAGAACACAACTTCACATATCATCGTGACATAGCATAACATAACATACCAGGATCCCTTCACAACAAAGGTCACGGTCACAATGTTCATGATCAAAAAGACAAGTGCATCAGATGCAAAGCTAAACACCTTCCCAATTATCTTTGACACAGGGCTGCAGAGCATTCTTCACAGATACAAAGAGTTCCCGCAAAGCCTAACTAACGAGTATTGAGCTTCTCTTTAGCATCTAACTCCTGGATATCTGTCAAGCTCTGTACATTCCTAATACCATAGAGGAAACATTCTATGAAGATAAATTGAGGAATTTATGACCAATATAAAGGACAAAGTCTTTTCCAGTTGGAATGTATATATGTCAGGAAAGTCCAGTGTGTTGACTTGTTAAGCTTGCTGGCATTCTACAGAGACAAAATGGTATTCTCGACAGCCAGGTCACGTTCATAGAGACCATAGGTGTAAGCCCCAAATATTCATCATTAACCCCAAGCAGGACACTCAAGCCGACTAAAGCAAAACTAAGTATGGTACGTTCCTATTCTACAACAGATATCTGCTCAGATAGGATGAAGTCATGTTATTTTGATAAATAAACTGATGGAGAATTGTCTCCTGCATTCAGCACTGGGGTTGCATTTGCATGAGTGAGGGACCTAATCAGGAGCATCAGTGTTAACACCAACCTCCATCAGCACAAAGGATGGAACAACCATATCAGTGGCTTTGATGGCCTTACAACTAATCCTAGAGGACAGCTTTATTTGGTGATGAATATTGAAGGATGGGTGAGGTAGAACAGAAAATACTGTGTCACATTGATTAAAGCTTTGAAACATTGACTGGAAGTCTCCAAATCCGCCACAGGGGATTTTAGATGGGAACATTCCTTCTGTATCTTCTAATTGAGAGGGAAATATCTTCATTGTATCTATGCTTGGAGCCTGAAGGTAATGTTTTATGGCACTACCTATTCCCATCAAAAGAGGAATAGCACAGAGAAGAATAGGATTCCGTTTTGAAGTGGGACCTCATGGGCTGGTTCTTCACAACAGTTGCCTCCGTATCTGCTGGGGACAACTACAGGTCTTGGTTTTGCTGCATTGACCCATATGTTTATGAACCTCAGTGCACAGACCTTAGTGGCTCTTTCCTGTATTGCCTAATAAAACATGGGTGGACAAGATCTAGAAGCCTATGTGTCATGCCTCCCATGTCATTCTGGAGGCTAGTGGTGCCCCAATGCCACAGGAGGTTCCTCCTGGACTTGGCTCAAGACATTCCTTTGGCAGGCCACTTAGGTGTGGCCAAGACTGCTGGCCAATTGTCTGCCCATTTTTACTGCCCCCCAGATGGGTGTAAAAATAAAGTTGTTTGTAAGGTCTTGCCCAGTTTACTAAGTCTGGTGGAGCAATAAAGGCCCCCTTAATTGCATAACCTGTGTTTGGGTGGCCTTTCACGAGAATTGGTATGGATATGGTGTGTCCTTTGAATCCCCAGACCTCCTCAGAGAACCAGTACATTTTGGTTGTGGTTGACCTTGCCACCCGGGACCCAGAGGCTGTACCCTTGAGAATCATCATAGCCCCAGTGCTGGTAAAAGCATTGAAATGGGTATTCTCTTGTTTGGGATTCCCCAAAGAAGTCAATTCTGACAAGTTATCAAACTTTATGTCTGTTTATATAAAGGTTATGTGGAATGAAGGTAGAATTACTTACCAGTTCTCCACAGCATTTCACACACAGATAAATGGGCTGGTTGAGCAGTTCAACAAGACCCTAAAAGGCATGATAGGTGGCTTGGAACAGCACCTCAGGAGAAAATGGGATATTCTGCTGCCATGCCTTCTGTTTGCCCACTGTGAGATGTCACAGAGGATTGTAGTCTTTAGACCCTTTGAGCTTCTGTCTGTCTGTTCTGTTAGGGGTCCACTAAGACTTTTGACACAAGGATGGCAGGGCGATCCCCAAACTCCTTCCCAGAGCATGTGGATTTTGTACTTGGCCTGAGATCCAACAAGGTCAAGTAAAGAGAACAGAGCGCTCAAAATCGGATAGCTAGCCCCAAGCTCATGAAGCACTGCCAGGACCAGGAGGTGCCAGTGACAGAATATACTCGAGGGCAGGTGGTCTGGATTATGGAGCCTGCAAAAAATAGTGCCCTTCATGATAAGTGGATTGGGCCCTATGTGGTGCTCAAGAAGATCAGCAAGGTTAACTACCTCATTGACACAAAGACCCCAATGCAGATGCACATGGTCTTTCATGTCAACCAACTGAAGCCTTCTTATAGCCGGGATGACTTGGTGGTGGCTCTCATGACAGACGAGGAGACTGAGGAGGAGACAGATCCCCTCCCAGACATGTTTCATGCAGAGTCCACCAATGGGTCACTAGAGGGGGTTTAAATCCCCCCAGACCTAAGTGAACATCTATTGCGGGACTTCGTGCAGCTTCTGGGCCATTATGCAAGTCTATTCTCACTAACTGCAGTTAAAATTGGTTCATGCATCCATGATATTGATACTGGGGACAGTAGGCGGTAAAGAGCAGAATTCACCAGATGTCAGACAAGATAAAGTACGCTGTCAAGGAGGATGTCTCCAAAATGATGGACTTGGAGTGATTTAGCCTTCCCGCAGCCACTGGGCTAGCCCAGTGGTACTGGTCCCTAATAGGTACAGTAGTGGGAAAACCAAAGTCTGCTTTTGTGTGGACTGAAGGGGGCTCAATTCTGTCATAAGACTGATGCACAACCCATATCTTGGTCAGATGAGCTGATTGACTGGATAGGTGCTGCCAAATGTATGAGAACCTTTGATGTCATGCTGCGGTAAATGCAAGTTGGTCAAACGGACAAAGCAAAAGAGAGGTCCACATCCTCCACACCTGAAGGACACTACCAGGTCACAGTGGTGCCCTTTGGCTTAACTAATGACCCTGAAACCTTTTAGATGATGTTGAATCAGGTCCTATATGGGTTAGAGGAATTTGTGTTGTCTATCTTGATGGAGTAGCTCTCTTCAGCCATACCTGTGAAGACCATCTGTCCCACCTGAAACAGGTGCTTAAAGCCATGCAGAAGGCTGGGTTGACAATCAAGACATCCAAGTGTCACATAGCGCAGGGTACTGTTACTTACCTGGGACACCAAGTGGGTGGCGGTAAGAAACAACCTTTCTAGGTCAAACTCCATGCAGTGGTGGCTTGGGATATACCCACTGGCCAGACTCAAGTGAGAGCCTTCGTGCATCTCACTAGTTACTACCAGACATTCATCAAGGGGGTCAGGACACTCCCCCTTACCCTCAAGAATGCAAAATCCTGAAAGATGCCAAAGAAGGCCTCTTGGACCTCTGCCTGCCAAATTTCTCTCCAGAGATTTTAGAATGGGTTGTGCAAGACCCCAGTTCTCAAGATGCTGGATTATGCGCAAGATGTCATCAAAGAGACAGACACTTGTACGTTTGGAATTGTTGCAGTGTTAGCACAGCAGAATTCTGAAAGGGTAGAAAAACCTTGTGAGTATCTTAGTAGGCACTTGAACAAGCAAGAGCATAACTGGGCAATAACTGAAAAGGTGGCTTTGGCGGTTGTGTGGGCTGTCTGTACACTGAAACCCTACATAATTGGTTCAAATGTTATCATCCAAATGAACCACAAACCTCTGAGGCAGTTATGGTTATGCAGGGTGAGAATCCCAAGAAAGGTGATGCTAAAATGTTTCAACTGGGGGGAGTGTGATGACTTGATTTATGGCAACGGTGTAGGAGCCCTCCTTCATATTTATTAAATAATCAAATGATGCAGGTATGTCCATCTCTGAAAAGGAAATCTGCTGACCATATTCTCTTTTCATAAGCTCTATGCCAAAAGCACAGTGTGTCCTTGTGCACTGCTGCATCAGTATCCTGATTTGCAGCACCTGCTCTACTAGTGACACAGTGCAGGTTCAGAGGTCGCAGGTGCCCTCTAGATAGCTGTGGTGACAGCCAAGTATCTGCAGTACAAGGCCTGCATTTAAGATATGCATCCCTGTTCCAAAAACTGCATGATTCGAAGGAGCCTGTCTTAGTGGCACAGTAAACATATAAATGGTAAATGTAAGGCATACCTAAATGATGGTACGGTGGCCAGCATCGCTCATAGTTATCCCAGCCACATTAAATGGATATCACACATGTGTCGGCCCTGTTGGCCCAGTTCAGCTGTGGAAGGGTTATGTGTAATCATTCTAGACAAAGCCCCAACATACCCACCAGCAGGAATATAGCCTTAGGGGGCTTCTTCTCATTGTTCCTTTGTAAGGGCAGGTACCACCCTTTCCCCAGAGATAGCCATTCCACATGAACCTGGCCTGGTAACACAAGCTAAAGGGCACATATGTTCACCAAGGGCTAGGCCTCGCAGAAGGGTGCTGCATTTCAAAAGTACCTTATATTCTATTGAGAAGAAAGGGGTGGGGTTAATGTAGCCATGGGGAGATCTGTACAAGTTTTGGAAACTACTGCAATCATGTTTCTCTCTGCCTCTCTTTCTCTTTCCTGTTCCTTCCACTTCCTGTAACACAAAGCTTATTGGGTGTGATGCCAGTGAAGTGGGAGAATGGAAGACCAGGCTCCCGTCCTTCACCTCTCGCGCTTGGCCTAGAGGGTCACGGCCCAGACACCCGCCGCGAGAAGAGTTTGTCCATTTACCAGACGACCAGGTACCCTGGTACAGGAACATACGGATGTGTCCATCTGCCTGCCCAGCAGCCCGCACTGGCCATGCCGACACCTGCGGCTCGGATCAGCTAGACTAAAATCCACACGTCGTTAGAGATGCCATGACGACCTAGACAACGGGAAGCACATCTGTACAAATATACACACTGAACATCTCCACACCAATCTACACGAAGAACATACTCAGTGCTCTGACGTAGGCGACAGGCATATTCACGGACGTGCATCTTTATTATTTTTACATAGGCTTTCAGAATGCAGAAACGCAAGACGCATCATGAACTCATCTATAACGCTTGCTCACGCTTCTCTTGAAACCCGTTACCACCATGAGAGGTATAATGGAAACACGATACTGGTCATGGAAATATATGCTATTATACCCTAAAAGCACCTATGCACCAAACGGACTACTTATGCACCAGGCCCAAGTAGGCCTCAACCAAGAGCTCCCATGGACATTAACAAAGCAAGAGTCAGGTTGCTGATCCTGCAGAAAGAACCCGGAGGAGCAACCAGCCAAGGTCGCAATGTTGCAAACCCACATTCCAAGAACAAATCATCAAAGGCACGATGTTGCAACCTCGCACTCCGCGCCCCAAACGATAAAGTCACGCCGGCAAATTAAACCAGACGCGCAGTATAAAAAACAATATTAATTGTGCAGAATTCTGCCTCTTTCACGGTCCCTCCCCACATGACCAAGCCGAACCTGACGAGATGCCAAAACCCAGGAGAGAAAAGGCGTCTGGGTCCCTCGCTACGAGACACAGGCCGATACACTTGAAAGGATCAATGGACATCTGCTACAGTGGGAGCGGTCAGCCTTCCACCTATGAATAAATCCTCACATTGTCTGCACGTACCCATATTGAAACATTGTTGCAATCACAGGTACACCGAGAGCTGGGAACAACGGTGGTCCCAGGCTGGGAAGCTCACGAGTGCACCAATCAGAACATGGGGCTCTTATCTCAGACGTCAGTAATATTAGCCAATCCTCAGGAGTCTTCATGTAACAATTCTTATGTATCTAATTGTAGGGACAACCCAGATATACCACCTGACTACACCTTGTCCACTAATATCATTCTCTATATGTGTACTATACTAACCCTACCACTCGAGCAACCAATTAAGAGTGGCGATAGGTTTTTTGTTAACTTTCTGAAGTGACGCAAGTAGCGCGTCATAATGCAGTAAAAAGGGCCTGCGAGCCCCACGATTGTGTGTGTGTCAGGACGAACGCGTACGCTCCTTGACCCATCCCTGCCGTTTTGTCTAAATAAACGGCAGAGTCACCTTGCTCCTTGTGTGTGTCTCATACTCTATCTCATCTGGGATATACGGGAGGAGTTGGGGCCTCCCTGCCCGGAGGTCTGCGGACGGCCCGGCCGACCCCGGCAGAATTTCCCCCCGACACCAGAAAGGCAATGTCCATTCATTTCAAGAGCAGGGATTGGCTAGCTTTAGTGCAATCACCTGTGAACTGTTACCTTTAAATGAAGGGGTCTCATATCACTTCTTTGAATCATCTGTTGGACTCCAGTCCTGAAAGAAGATTTAGTTGAACCCTGCTGGACCAAGACCGCCTGGCTGCCAGCCACCCTGTTGCCTTGGACCTTACTGTGTTGCAGCACCCCTGAAGGCGTGTGCCAGCATCCCCCAAATCTGGGAGTCTGAGAAGGTACTAACCTTGGCCACTGAGGTCCCAGAGTTCGACTTACAGCACCTGCAAGTCAGAATGGCTAGACCCCTGTTGTCAACTTCGACATGCTGTGAGCCGTGATTCGAGCATACTCGACACCAAAAAAAGATCAGATCCTTCAAAGCTTCCTTTGGCGTTCATTGTTCTTCGAACCGTGTTGCTTGTTCCACTTGGTTTGGGACTGTAGCGTACCTGCTGAAGCGCGTTGCTGCCTCGGCTCAAACCAATAAAGCACAACTGACTTGCATTGCTCGAGAATCGTCTGAAGCACCAGCCTTGTCATTGCCGCTCCTGTAAATCGATCAACCCGACCCTGGTGCCACCCAAACAGCGATCTCTGAGCCCTGCATAGAATGCAATTGCCAACGCATCCCATCCCAGCTCGACCACCACCGTAGATGCACAACCTCTAAACTGAACCTGGTGACCACCTGATCTGCACAGCTCAAGTAAATGATTTGTGATCACAGTTGCCTTGCATTCGACCTCGACTCAACGTCAGCTTGCCACTGGAACACTGGGAGTGGCACATCTTTGAACTGAAGAGAAGCCACAATCGACTCAGAGAAGCCTGGTTTGACACCATCGAACCACCAAGACATTTGCAAAGGTATTATTGACTGATTTCTGCCACCCTCTTCCATCTGTGGGCCCTAAAGACTGGAAGGCCATTTAAATCCCTTTTTCAACCTCAAGAGCATATCCTTTGAACATTGTGGTCTAAATTGCATGTTCTCCCCCTCTCTCATTACGCAGATTGCTGCATCTATTATATCAGTGTTTTCTAGTTAGTTATTATTGTACATGGAGTGTTTGATTAAAGAATATATTTTTAAGCACCTTTATTGGACATTGCTTTATTTTGGTCTGTTATACTTCACTGTTTGGGTTGCTGCTCAACACAATTGAGACTGCAGCTTCTTTCCGTTTATCCCCCGGCTAGACACCAGCTTGCTGCTGGGCCACTAAAATTGCTGCATCTTTGAACTGAAGAAAACCTGTGATGAACTCCAAGAAGCCTGGTTGGAGGTTGTCGAACAACCCAGGCATTTGCAAAGGTACTATTGACTGGTATCTGTCCACATGTTCCATATCATATCATTTGACCATTGTTGCCTTAATAGCTTTTTCGCACCCTGTCTCGTTACCCATAGTGCTGCATCTATTCGATTTTTGCATAGTCTGTGTCCTTTCTACAGGGGTGGGGGTTTACAGTATTCTCTGGTTAGTTATTATTGTACATGGTTTGGTTGATTAAAGTATATCTTTTATAGAACCTTCATTGAACATGCCTTTATTTTGGACGATTATGCAACATATTCACACCCCTCTGTGATACCACAAAAGGCAAAGGAGGTATATATTTTAATTGCGCCTGTTTTACCTGTATGATTGTGTTGGCTCTTGTTTCGTAGAGTTGTGAGGGCAGAGTAGATGCTTTTGCCTCTAATCATCCTTGTACTCTTGCAGGGCAGAAGTCAATTTGTCACAGTGAGTGCACCTTTTTTTTATAGATAGGCCTGCTACAGTTCTGGCACCAGTAAAGCCCAAAACTCCATGTTGGTTCCAGTGTAGAGCCTCATCAATGTCCCCTGGCTGCTGCATCCAGTGTGAATCCGGATGTGTTTCAGAAGATGAAAACTATATGGGGGAAAAGTACCCCTTTAAGCAATACAACCCAGGGCGGCATTAGTTAAATGCCCGAATGAAGAGAGGGCTTTCACGTTAGCCCTGTGGTTTACCTAACCGGTAATGCCCCTCTGCGAGGGTTGTATTGCTATTATTACCCTGGCATATTGCAAAAGGTTACTAATAGTATTTTTTGAGAGACATCATGTTTGCAATTTCTCAACTTGAGAAAAAACTATGAAATAATATGACCGCTGTAATGGAGGGGCAGAAATTCCCAGCTCTGCGCAGACAAGGTAGGCTGGGGAAACCCGGGGCTAAAAACTGAAGAGTCAGAGTAAATGGCAAAGGGCTGTTTAATTGAAAATTGGGGCTGGGGTGTTGGAAGGAGGAGACAGGGCATGCAGGGCCCAATGACCTGATTCCCGATGGGGGAAGATGATGGCCTCCAGCTCCGATGTGGCTCTGAGCGGGGGTTTTACTGTGTGGTGAAGCCCCCATTCTGAGCCTCCTAATTGGCTGGGAGGCCTCCACAACCCCCCTTGCCTGGTAGTAATAAAAATGATAGTACAAAGATAAGACAAGAAAACCAAATTGTAACAAACCAATTATAAAACAAACTCATGTGTTCTAAGTATTTCATTTGCTTGTTTTATCTACTTTAAAATATTTGATCGCTCTTTATATGTTTCCCCAATCCGGCTTTTTTGTTTTGTTTTGACTCAAATCATTTGAAGCCTGTAGAATGCACCGCAGGGACCGGTCATGTGCAATGGGTGTGTCTGAATAGAAGCTAACTTTTCTGTGCAAATGGGTTGACTTGCCTGGCAAGCTCTGACATCCTTTAGTTACAATAATGAGAATGCTTCCATAAAATGTATACGCTTCATGAATTGCATTAATGGCAAACACGCGCCATTATTGATCTTATTTCATACAATTGGTAAACAAAGCCCGGATTTCATCAAATGGTCCAATGACGTCAGTGAAATAAATAAAGGCATTTTTTCCTGGAATGTGTTTTTCCCAGATCCTGTTGACAGGCAGAATTGGTGTTTGACAAAGAATACATCCTTGTTAATGAGAGTGAGCACAAGCGGCTATCTCAGCTAATCCTGCACCAAGGGTTATCAATAAGATCAATCAAGTTGATCTACTGCAATTACAGGGCTAAATGCTGAGCACAGTAAGAACAGGGGGTTTAATCATTCCCTCAAAGCACTGAAACTTGACTCCAAGCTATAATCTGCTGACCCCAAGACAGGGATGTAGGATTGGCCTCGTTAGCTACACATTTCTCTCAGTGCTTTTCTCTCAGTGCCCCTGCCTGTCCATCAAAGGTGGGCTGGGCTTCGCAGTAAGTGTGGCATGGGTTTCGCAGATGAGTAACTCTTTAAAATGGCACTCGGCGGCATGTAGCAGAAATACACGTTTGATGTGAACATGTTTTGGTAAATGTGAAAATCTATATTTTTTTATAAATGCTGTAAAGCAGTAGCCGAGGTGGAGAGGAAGTGTAGGGTTTAGAGCGCCAGGATTGTACTGCTTGTATGCTGTCCCTGCTTTATGTGGATTGTTAATAAAGCAGGTTTTGCCCTTCACTTTGACTATTTCCGTTATTGAGTGTGGGAATTTCCCAGCCTCTCCTTTCTGCTTAAACTGGCGTTTTCCTGGATCACTTTTAGTCTCCTGTACTGGAATCTTCCCATCAAACTCGCACATTCTTTCAGGTAATAATTCAACCTGAAAATATTGCATACATTTGTAAGTTCACGGAATCCTAAATACAGGATTCAATGTCACTTGCAAGTTCAGCGCATCGGAAGGTTGACTAGCATGACTTATCACTGCACAATGGTCCTCCTTATGTGTTTGGCAGTGTGGTAAAAAAATAGAAGTAATTTGGTTATGACTACTTTTTGGGTGGCAACGGCTACCGTCATTTTTACTGCACTGCTGAATTTTGAGTTTGGACTTAAATTCGATGGTTCACCGGCGGCAAAAAGCTGAAGGTGGAGCCCCCAGTTTACATCCATACATAGAATTACTGCAACTGAATTAACGCCCATGGTAATTCCACCAACATCTCCATGGAGAGCTATGGGCTCCAGTCACAAGGATTTACACCACCACTAGCAATCACGAGGTAAGCCCACGAGGCTTAGTGGTGGTAATGGTAAATGATTCTGGCATTAATTCAGCAGATTTACCACCATTTTAACGCTAATCTCATAATGGGGCACAATATCTTTTGAGATCACAGTACTAAACATATAAATCACTCAGGGCTCAAGTCGAGGGTACACGCAGGGGGGCAGAGTCCAACCACTTTATTCAGAGGGTGGAATCAGCCTCACCCCCAGCAAAAATGAGAAACAGTGAATGTCCTCTTTGAATTTATGAATTAAAGCCGACCTCGGGGATCACACTGCAGTCAGGTTTGCAGGCCGGACAGTTCACCACTGCACTATATAACCTGATGCAAAATAACAAACAACTAAAGGAGAAATATCTCATTTTGGTACTGCAAGTCAAGGGGAAAATATTAAAAAACACTATTAGAAAAAAATATCCTCTCTTGGTTTTGTATGCGTATTGATTTTAAGAAAGGAAATGCCATTCGTACTGTGCAATTTGGGCGGTTATGCGAACCCAATTTAATGAGATGTGCGCATTTTACCTTTATATGCTAAATTCTGGTGATGTCACATCCCAGTTTGCTTGTTGATGAGTCCCCCCGCTTTAATTTTTAGGGCTTGACCCCTGAAATCACTCAAAGCATACCTGAGCTACTCATACATAACTGAGAGGTCAGGCCGTTGGTAAAAACAAGTTGGGCTTCATTACCAGTTTGGCTGTCTTCCCTACAGAATACTGGCAAAGTTCAACTCATTTTCACTGTAAAAGTGCCAAATTCCAAGCTGCAGTAATGCAGTGTTAGTCAACAGAGGGTGCTTTTCTTCTACATTACCAATACACTCATAATTTGGAGGCATGGTAACCATGGCAGTATTTCTGTTACTGTCAATTATTTCCTGCACTGCAAAACACCGAATGAATCCCTTTCTTTTTTGTCTGCAGGGCGACAGAATTGTGTTGAAGAGTTTGTTGGACTTCTCAAGTTTTGGAGCCTTGGTTTCTTTGTAGTGAGGAGAGCTCGACAGTGCCGTGTTTGTAATGAAGTTGCCAGGGTGCCTGATATCTAAGCAGTGCGGTGTACGCGTCTTGCAACTTGGCTCCAGGGTGGACCTAAAATGATGTTTTCTTTCTAAAGTCAGTATTTTCTGAAAACGTTCTTAACGTTCACGAAGGCAACATGGTGCCCGTTTTGAATTTGTAACTGTAGCGTGTGCGGTAGACGAGCTGGGAAAGGCCTGGGTATTCCTATGCCGTCACGCTGCAATACTACATTACTCACAGTTGGACTCACCTGCTCTTTGCAGATCGCTATGAACATTGTCGAAGGCTTAAATGCGGTTGGCATGTGCTATATGCTCAAAGAAATTGCTGTGGCAGAGTGGAACCTTACTAACTGTGCACATTTAACCATCTGCTGCTTTCGATGCTTGATTAAAGCGGGAACATTGTAAATTAACAACATTTCTTTTGCCGCGTTCTGATTATATTCAAGTTCTTTATCTACCACAGAAAGAATGATGGCGGGCCGTTGTGTTGGGCAGGTTTGATCCTCTCCTCCATTCCCATGCACAGCCTCAATCAGAGCAGAGCAGCTGGTGACGAGGCACGCCTGTTGTGGCATTACAACTGCGACATTCATGTAGAAGTGTGTTCCTCGGTTATTGTGAACATTTGTTTTGATGCAATAATAGGGGGATACGTAATCTGGGGGAGCTATGCACACACTCCGTGACTATTTGCAATCTCCACGCTACGCTATTTTTAGTAATAAAACGTGAAGGAAGATGCCTGGAGACAATTGTCAGCTCTTTGAAACATTCATTGTTTAAAGCTGAATTTACAGGACGCCAGAAATTAATCCAATTATTTTCATCTCACTTTCTAGAAGGGTGGAGAACGTGAGAAACAGCGCCACTTTGATGAAATGAAAATATAAGAAACTTGACATTCCTGCTGAGGGCATTTTGAATGCAACGACTTAGAGTTTAGCATTTCTGAAAGATTCAGGAGGAGGGGGCTGCTCACAGATAGCAGGCTTAGCCACCTTGAAAAAAAGAAACGATTACAAACAGAGGGAACACACCGATATAGATAATGGAGCTTCTATGACAAGACTGGAGGCGAGCATTATGTTTCAACTTAAATGTATTACTCTTCAGCAGTTTCAACAAAACACACACAAGAAAACTCTGAAAAGTGTCCCTAATAAACTTTTATTTTCTTAAAAAACAAATGGCAAGGTCTCTGTAGTGCAATCCTGCAAAGCCCAGCTATGACACACATCCTGTTCCTGGGCTCCTCCTCTTATTTTACTGCTCTTCAGCAGATAAATACCTCTTTAGTACCTCTACACATAACGTAGATTGTTTAGTGCAATTGTATGTGACTAGGAGAGATGATAGGAGTAGAACATTGTGTAGAAAGCATACCGGCTTGTTTGTGTTTGTTTTAGAGATATATACATATATCCGAGAAAGCTAAGCAAGCGCAGTGACTATATCTGACAGGGCAGAAGCGTTGGGTGCACGCACGTGCAGCACAGGCGCGAGTACATTACTGGCATTCCAGGGGTTCAGCTTGGCCTCGCGGAATCCAGCGGAAAGACTCGCTCTCCTCCCCTCCCCACTCTCGCCTGGGCAGAGAGAGAGAGCAGCAGAGCGCTCCGGCCCACTCCCTCGGGGAAGAGGAGCCAGAGCACTGCTGGAGTCGCATTCAGAAGCAACACAAGAGTGAAGGAGATGCCGAGCCCGGCCGTGATTTCAATATGGCATTGAACTTATAAAAGGAGATATATCCTTAGAATACTTGATGCGAATGAGCATTCGGAGCGTCAAATCAGCTGATAGACAGCTTCAGAGCGGGCCAACGACACGCGAAGTACAGAAGATTGCTCTTCCCAAAGAAGCAGGATCGCTATCGTGATAAGAGTCACACAATCACCAGAAAGTGGCGGATTGGGCGCAAATAGCCAATTATACAGGCAGGAGTAGGTCTGGTGCAAGCCACAAAAAATATATATATTTTCTGATAAAAAAAGAAGAAGATAAGAGGAAAAGAAATATATCTATATATAATCAGAAGCATCTGACCATGCGGTGTGGGCGTGCATAAGACACCTGGTATAGGTATCAGGGACAAAGCACGTTTGAGAAAGAGAGTTTGAGTGGAGCGAGGAGGAGCAGCCTCTAGATCTTGCTGCCAGTTTTAAGGAAGTGCTGGGAAGCTTGCTGGTTGATGCAGTGGTGCAAGGGGTAAGGCCCCTGCAAGAGAGTCTAGAGACTCTAGAGACAATGCTGAATCAGCATCGTGAGAGCACCAAGGAAACTGGAAGCACGCCCACAGAACCCTCGAAGACAGTGTCGAAGGGGAGTATACAGGCCTGAAAGAGGAAATCCTCTTACGACCCCCCGGGCTCAATATACAGGGAGAAACAGAAGGCCCCAGAGGCAACCAACATGTTTGCTAAGCTTAAGGATGCTTTCCTGCAACACCAGGCAGTGCCAGGCCTCACGACCCCCCACTCCAGGGGAAGATAATACAGGAGAGGATGACCCGGGCTCGGAAGAGGAGCCGGCACAGGGGGACCTGTCCTCTCACGAAGGAAGGGAGGTATCAGAGGAAGAATTGGAGAAACCCAGCGGAGGTAAGAGAACCCAGCAAAGAGAAACACCTAGAGGAGGGGCAAGAGGACACAGTGGACATGTTTGACCCGGACAGTATCCGGAACCCGAGATCCTCAGACTGGCAGCCCTCTACCAGGGTCACACAGTATATGACCATGAGATTGCGGAAAGCTCTCGACAAGGAGGTAAGGCAATGCCTGCGTGGAATGCCCATGCCCAGATCTACCAGGAAAGGTAGCAGAGACACCCGAGCTGGATCCCAAGATGTTGACCTTCGTGTCTAAGACCAGTAAGGATCCACGAAAAGGAAATGACAGATAATGGAGGAGCTGTCAGGAGAAGGTTCTAGACTTGTCAGAACCTCTCGCCAAAATTATGGACTTAACGGAAAGGGCTAAGGATACTGGAGAGGAAGTAGACACTGACGCTCTAGCGAGCTGGGCACAAAGGGTGGTCTGCTTATTGGGCAACACAAGCTGCACCGTTTCTTCGGAGAGAAGGAGAGGTCTGCTGCTTAAGATTGACCCGAAGCTGAGCGACCTCGCTTTAAATGAAGCAGGAGAAGGAGGGCAGGGCCTACTCTTCGGAGAGACATTTGTAAAGGAGATGGGCCACTTGGTCGACACTTATACATCACTGGAGAAGGCACAGGCCTCCATACGGACGGTGTTTCCGAACAGAGTTTTTGCCAGGACTGGCTGCTTCAGGGGTCGTGTGGCCGGTCGTTCGCAGGGAAGAAGAAGAACCCCTAATCCCAGAGCCCAATACTGGGAAAACAAACAACAGGACACCTTCTTCCCAGCCAGGGAATGTTTCCCTAGAGGGCGCAGATGAAGAGGAGCTGGTCGCGGACAAAGCTTTACACCAGGTGAGAGAAACGAGTTATCCTCCAGCAGGGGCAAGGACAAATATGTTTTGGGGAAATTGGCGCGTGTTTTCCAGCGATGCTTGGATTTTGCAAACCATAATAGATCTGCAGCTGGAATTCATACAGCCGCCCATACAGACAGGTTGGCCGCACCAGCAGCGCTTATCCCTAACAGAGCAAAAATGTTTAGATCAGGCAATAAGTCTACTAGCACAGAAAGATGCCATAGAGAGGTGCACACTATCCCCCAGATTTGTGAGCAATATGTTTTTAGTGCACAGGAAGGAGAAAGTTCGGCTGGTTATGAATCTAAAGGAATTAAGCAGCTGGATTGTGTACCATCATTTCAAGATGGAAGGGATCCATGAACTCATAGACTCCCTATGAGAGGGAGACTGGCTGACGAGGCTAGACCTGAAAGATGCCTACCTAACGGTACCGGTGAAAGAGGATTACAGGACGTTCCTAGCTTTTTGCTGGAACAAGCAGCTCTGGCAATTCAAGACAATGCCATTCGGGCTTGCATCGAATCAAAATATGCCAAAGAAGAGACTTCCTATCAAAAGCAAGATGGGTTGTTATAATTCAATCCCTATATTTTAAGAAGGCTGAAGTTAAGAGATTTGTGGATATTTGTTAAAAATGTAATTTGTATTTTTGGACAAAACTGTTAAACTGGGCTTCAAAGACATTCCACACCCTTTTACTCAACAGAGGAATCTTTCCCCCTGCTCTCTGCTAAGAAACTGGCAGGCTAGTGAGAAAGGAACTGGGAGGGCATTTCGTACCATAGGTGTGTACAGATCAGCGATTTTAGGGGACACTTTCCAATTGAAGGGGTGCCACAGGGGAACACCCGGCAGTGGAAAGCCTTGTCAGAGGAGCCAAATATAAGGTGCCACCAGAGCCTAGATATAACACTGTATGGGACGTAACAGTACTACTGCATCTATTGGAGAGCTGTAAAACAGATAGATATCTGTCGCTGAAACAGCTATCCGGTAAATTAGCAATGCTGTTGTGCTTGATATTGCGTAAGCGAGTATCAGATGTCAAGGTGCTGGAGATTAATAGGAGATATTTTGGTCCAGAAGAAGTAACTTTCTCCATAGTGAAAAGGACTAAGACGGGGACCAACACAGTCCATTATCCTTATTTCCTGAGTAACCCAAAATGGTGCATAACAAGGTGCATTAAGGAGCATGAATGTAGGACAGCAGACTGCAGAGCAGCGGGCACCACTCAATTTCTATTTGGGCCTAGGAATCCTTTTCAGGCTGTAGCAACCGCCACCATCACGAGATGGGTTAAAGAAGTAATGCAAGCAGCAGGCAACGATTTGGGAATGCATGGGCGCATTCTGTAAGAGGCGCGATGGCTACCAGAGTGTTTACGGCAGGAGGGTCACTGAGAGAGATTATGCTAGCAACTGATTGGGCTAGTGATCGTACATTTAAAGAGTTTTTTTATTAAGACGACTGAGGGTCTAGCTGTTACAGTGTTGTGGAACCTTTGAACAAGCATAATGCTCGCCTCTGGTCTTGTCATAGAATGAAGATTACCCCTGCTAGCTGCACAGGGAGTATTAATTCTATTAAAGACTAGGAGGCGAGCATTAAATTCCCACCCGATCATGTACTGTTTATAATGTGATATGAGTAGATTGCAACAGTACATGGACACCACCCTAAATCTGTTCATTATATATTCCTTAGGGGAAGAGCAGAAGAATAACTGAGAGTGGGGAGCGGCAGCATCAGAGCTTCAGTTGAGAAAAGGGAAAGCGAGAAAGCATCGCCCCATTTGACGAGTTGGAATCTGCGCACTGTTAGCGAGACATGGTTATAAAGTTTAAGAATCACTTCAGAGCACGTAAAAGAGAGGATGAATCCAGGAACAGGATGTGTGTCATGGCTGGGCTGTTCAGGATTGGACTACAGAAACCTTGGGAGTTGTAGTTTAAGAAAAAAAAAGTTTATTATGGACACTTTTCAGAGTTTTCTTGTGTGTGTTTTGTTGAAACTGCTGAAGAGTAATAAATTGAAGTTGAATCATAATGCTTGCCTCCTAGTCTTTAATAGAATTAATACTCCCTGCGCAGCTAGCAGGTGTAATCTTCATTATGATGCAGCAGTGATATTTCACTTGACTGCTCAGACTCACCCATGTACAGCTGAGAGAGTTATTGCACATTGCTTAAGGTATTACTTTCCTGGTATACTTTTCCAGACTCTTTAAGCATACTGTTATAAGGCCCATTCGGTGTAAACTCATTTTAATTGCTTCCTATCCTTGCTTCAGCTCTACATCCATAATGATTTTATATATCAACTCAAAGGAAAAGGCTCACTATCGGTTAAGTAATAGCAGCCTCTCCCACAGTCTACATGAACTGATGCTGAGGACATAGAATGAAGATTACCCCTGCTAGCTGCACAGGGAGTATTAATTCTATTAAAGACTAGGAGGCGAGCATTAAATTCCCACCCGATCATGTACTGTTTATAATGTGATATGAGGAGATTGCAACAGTACATGGACACCACCCTAAATCTGTTCATTATATATTCCTTAGGGGAAGAGCAGAAGAATAACTGAGAGTGGGGAGCGGCAGCATCAGAGCTTCAGTTGAGAAAAGGGAAAGCGAGAAAGCATCGCCCCATTTGACGAGTTGGAATCTGCGCACTGTTAGCGAGACATGGTTATAAAGTTTAAGAATCAGTTCAGAGCACGTAAAAGAGAGGATGAATCCAGGAACAGGATGTGTGTCATGGCTGGGCTGTTCAGGATTGGACTACAGAAACCTTGGGAGTTGTAGTTTAAGAAAAAAAAAGTTTATTATGGACACTTTTCAGAGTTTTCTTGTGTGTGTTTTGTTGAAACTGCTGAAGAGTAATAAATTGAAGTTGAATCATAATGCTTGCCTCCTAGTCTTTAATAGAATTAATACTCCCTGCGCAGCTAGCAGGTGTAATCTTCATTATGACGCAGCAGTGATATTTCACTTGACTGCTCAGACTCACCCATGTACAGCTGAGAGAGTTATTGCACATTGCTTAAGGTATTACTTTCCTGGTATACTTTTCCAGACTCTTTAAGCATACTGCTATAAGGCCCATTCGGTGTAAACTCATTTTAATTGCTTCCTATCCTTGCTTCAGCTCTACATCCATAATGATTTTATATACCAACTCAAAGGAAAAGGCTCACTATCGGTTAAGTAATAGCAGCCTCTCCCACAGTCTACATGAATTGATGCTGAGGACCTTAACACGTGCCCTGGTGCTGTCAACGGCGCAGGGACCGCATTTCTCCTGCATTACATAGTCTTCACTGGCTCCCAATTGTTGCACGGATTACATTCAAATCCCTCAACATCATCCTCAAGGCAGGACCACACTATCTCCTACTTTATCTTACTAAATACTTCCACTCCAGACCACTACAATCCTCTGGCTCCAACTCTTTGTGCATAAACCATTTTTCTAAACAGAGGTGTGGGATATTCTAACCTCCTATTCCATGCCCTGCAACATCACTGTGCATTGCTTGCATCAGAAACATCAGAAATAGCTGCAGGAAAGCATTCTGCTTGCTAAAAATCACCCAGAAGTGCGCAGGAGAACCTGAAAAATAGGCTGCCAATCCACTTTTGCCCATGTCAGTGGTAACACAGAAGACCACTGCCAAAAGTCACCATTGGGGTACCCACAGAGTAGCCTGAAACTACTTGAAAAAGCAATGTTGATTGCCATAAGAAACACAAAGCTGTTTGGAAATCCGTTTTTCTTGGTTGTCAAATTTGTAAAAATCATGGTTCACAAACCACACAAAAGATCCAATCTCCTTGTTGGATGTTAAACATCATTCTACTTCAAGAATCCACATAAACACAATATCAGCAGAAGTACATTTATCAGAACAAAATCCACCTTTAAAGATGCTTGCTGTGAAAGAAATATGTAAAAAATGGGCGCAATCCCGTTACTCGCCTCTGTCAGAAGCTGGCGATCTCTAAACCTGTCATTTTAGAGTTGTACATCGAATCAAAATATGCCAAAGAAGAGACTTCCTATCAAAAGCAAGATGGGTTGCTATAATTCAATCCCTATATTTTAAGAAGGCTGAAGTTAAGAGATTTGTGGATATTTGTTAAAAACGTAATTTGTATTTTAGGACAAAACTGTTAAACTGGGCTTCAAAGACATTCCACACCCTTTTACTCAACAGAGGAATCGTTCCCCCTGCTCTCTGCTAAGAAACTGGCAGGCTGGTGTGAAAGGAACTGGGAGGGGAACTTTGGCATGTTGTTCTGCTAGCAGACAAAGGACTCCCTTGAACTGAATGGAAATGCTAATTCGGGTGTAAACTGAAACCAGCCCTGGCAGGAAGAAGCCCATGTGACTCTCTAGCCCAGCCAAGACCTTGGAGGCAGAGACACACCATTTTGGGTTTTCAGAGAGCACAGAAAATATTGTTTTGGAAAAGACTCATAAAAAATTGTACCGAACTGGCAAAAATATGGAATTTAGAGATTATTAAAATAAAAATATTGCTCACAAGTAGAAACTACTCTGGAATGTTTGCGATGTTCAGAGACTGAACTATCAAAATGTGGACTTTGTAGCAGTTGTGATTATGTTAAAAATATGAAAATTTACAGGAATATGCCCAGATAGTATGTGCATGTATGGGGAAAAATGTGTATAGATGTAACATTGAGAAACCAACCAAAAGCGCAAAAAATTGTCATTTGTGAACCAAAACTCTTATGAAGATGGGACTTGAACAGAGACGTGCCTTAATTAATCTGAGATGTGTATATGTAATATTAGCAAGTTGGGGATATTGTGAATATGTTTTTTAGGAAAAATATATTTTCTGGAACAGAAGCAAAGGGGAGGATTTTTCTTTGGACCATAAACACAGTGTCACTTTGACACATCATGACACTCTGTTCCTTCTCAAATCAGGGGAGAGGGAATTCTCCGACCTATCAGATTCTTAGAGGGTTGGGCATAGTATAACCAGCCTCCCCACCCCTTTGGAAAATGGATAAATAGGGACTGCTGAGGATAGGCAAGACACACACATTCAACCATCACTGATCGACTGGCGAAGCACTCTGAAGGAAGATCCAGACTCCAGAACCCAGATCCAGACTCCAGAACCCTGAAGCAGAGAACCAACCAGAAAAGCTGAACCCTTCTCAGATCTTGCAACCTGATTTTAACCCCTAAACTTCCATGGGACCTAACCATTCAACAGCCTGGCTGTGCTGTTTTGGCTGCTTTGGCTAAGAACCCTTGCTAGAACCCCGAGATCCAGATCAGTAGAGCAGAGTTGTACCCAGAACCAACCCATCAGATCCAGTACAAGAGGCCGTGCAGACCAGAGTGCCTTGCTGAGAGCAGAACTAAGCGCCTGAGACCTGTCCGGTGGCGAGCAAATTCCAGCCAAACCTTTGACCATATCTTTGACGGGCCCATTCCAAACCATAGTTGTGAGTATTTAGCATAGAACTGTCCATAGCCATCTCTTAGTATTAAGTAATCCAATCCAACCCATTCCAACATAACCAAGACTGCATTGTAGAATCTCTTTTGTCTATCGTGAATTCTTCTCCCATCCACATAATCCTGTGATAATTGTAGTGATAATCATCTGTGCGCTGATATTTTTCTGAAGAAAGTCAATTATCCTGCCGGACAAAAGTCAGAGCGGAGGCGCCCTACTCTGATGGCTGGTTGTTGGGTATCTTGCATCTTCATAGCCCTTTAGTATAAGCCCATCCTTGTTGGTAAATCTTCAAAAGCGCAATCTCATTTGTAAAATCTTGACCTCTTTCTGAGAAAAATCGACCTTTACTAAAACCTCTGTAATTTTTTAACCGTACGTGCTAGGAACGAAATTTAATTGTCATTGTGAAGCTAACATCCTCAGCTTTAAAACCAACTAACACATTCCAACTCCTTATAGTTGTTCCATAATCACATTTCTCACGCGCAGAAAAGTTGACACAAATTTGCACTTGGCTCAATTTCACTCTATATAAAAATAGCTATTTCTTGCATTCAACTTTGAATTTCGTTTTCAATCTGATAATCATTCAACAATCATTGCTTGTGTATACCTGAACCAATCCAAAGCAACTCTCACTAGTCCTGAATCCTATTTAGCGAGTTAAAGTTGTTTATAGCATTTTCCCATTCATTTCAAATCACATTTAAAAGCATTTGACCTGTTTTAAAATCATTCCTGTTCTCTCTAAGCTTGCTGGGGGGGATCGTGATTGAAACTGCAATTTTTGATTGTTATTCCTGAAACCTGTGTGCCCTCATTCTATCCCTTCATATTGCATATTGGGGGGAGTGAGTAGTATCAGGGGGAAAGAGTGATTACACTGTCTTTTAGTTGAATTCATATCAAGTTTCATTTCTATGTTGCATTAATTTCATATCATTGCATTTCATTGAACCCACACAAAGTTTTATTCCCTGCTACATTGTTCTTCCTATTCCTACTCCTAATTGATTAAAGAGATTGTTGATTATTGTAATACTACCCATTGCTGATCATTGTAGAAATATTCATAAGTGTGATATTCAGATATTGTTCTTATTCATAAACGTGTGATATATATATTGTTCAATTCATCAAATAAATCTTTTAACTTTGCGAAACAAACCTATTTCTTGGTTCAGTGAGACCGGGGGGATTCAAAGAGAGGGTCGCTATATAAGGGTACATCATCCAGAAATAAAAGAACTTTTGACATAAAAATATATAAATAAGGGTTTCAATTGGGCATCCCATACTTGTCATTGACTTAGGTGGAGTGCTGGGTTGAAACCACTTACAGAGGGCAGGTGGTTGTTCGCTTTCCTCAGATGGCTCCCTCCTATGGAACAACCTCTCCCTCCTTCTGTGCCTTGAGCAGGATTTTCTTAAATTCCAGAAGCTCCTTAAGCCTCCCCTCTTTACCTCTGCCTTTGCTTTTTCTCTCCCCTGCTAATCCCACAGCTGCATGGATCCGGGGCCCCTGAGCTCCCATGCCCAATCAGCCCAGCTCCTGTCTATCTGCACATGCACTTACACCCTCCACCCTCGTGGCTCACACTTACACCCCTTGCAGCTCCAGGCCGTGTAGCACTCAGCATTCCAACACTTCATCTGTGGCTCACCCATGAGTTCAGACTCAACAGCACTTACCCTCTTCCTTCTTCCTTGCTGCACTTGCATGTTCTGAATACTCATAAGGCATTGTAGATTCATCCTGTCTTCCTCTTCCCCCACTGCTCCTATATATTGTGTTTTTAATGTACTTTAATGTATTACCCACTTCTGCTCCCTACCTTGCCCTGTGGGCACTTTGAAACATAATTTCTTATTGTATAAGTGCAAGCAAACAATAAAATACAAAATAAATAAAATGGAGCCTGTGCTAGAGGGTGTTACAGCTGTAAAAGGTTTAGGGCCCGATCCATGGAAATGTGTGCAGAAATCCTGCAAGTGCTGCGTGCCGAGAAGGACAATGCCAGATGCTGCGCACAGATTAAAAAATGCGCGTGCCGCGTATTTATTTAATTGTTCACACAAAGTAACCCTATTTGCAGGTCGCAGCCAGAACGCCCCAATATGCACATACCCAAAGCATTTACAGCCAGATCAGCCACCTATGCGCACTCCCATGGGTGCAAATACACACACCCTTCAAACAGTTTGTGGGTTCCCTCGCAAGCAGTCCTGCATCTCAAAGACCCTGCACAAGGTCCCCCATAACTGTTCCCAGCACCCCAACAACCAGCATAGGAAAAATGGTATCTCGGTCTAAAGTTGGAAAATCTGCATGCTAAACACTGTAAACTGTTCCTGCACCCTGCTAAACTGCTTGCGTGCACCACTTAGTAAGTTTGGAACCCCGGTTGCATACACACACCCTATAGTCCGACATGCAAACTCGCCTCTGCACTGCTGACCCTACGCGTAAGTGTACTTATGCCTGCATTCGGGTGGCGGATTGTATGAGACTTGTGTGGACATTTCACCACCAAGAAGTTGCGCGTTCGAATCCATGAATATGTCTCGTGCCATGCAATTGTGCATGTGCAAGGGACGGCCTGCAGGCCGTCCCTCAGAACGCCCACTTTTTTACAAGTTCTTCCCCATTTGTGGTGTTCCGCCCCCTTCCCAACCTTCTGTACAAGCCATGCCCATGCTGTGCGAGTCTCGAGCAATGCCCTCGACAGCTCGCAGAGACGTGCCGAGCCAACGTGAACTCCATGCAAGTCCAGGAAAAGTAGTGTGCATTCGAATCCATGAATCGACGAACAGGGATTTGAGCGCAGAATGGCACGTAAGTACCCTAGTTTCCATGTGATTAATTCCACGATTCGGGCATTCATGGGGTTAACCCTTCAGGTGCGAATAGTGATAACATGTTTTTTTAAAATGGACTTGCAGTAAGAGTGAAGGTCTCAGAAAAGCTGCCATTAAGCACGTGAAAGATTGTGTGACAAGTGGAGCCCTCCTTCTCTTTCCTTGATATGGGAGGTGGTGCTGGGAAAGAAGCAGTGGAAGCAGCCAGGACTTGTGGGATGAGGTAAGAAGGTGCATGTGGTCAGAGAGGTAGCGGACTCAGGGTTCTGCGAATGTGGGCAGTGTACTGGGAAAGACAGAGAACTTGAGGCATTGCTGAGGGGAGAGGCATTGGGAAATAAGGTGCATGTCGCAGGAGCGAATACAGGCTTTCACCTGTACTATCAGCCAAACTTATGGAGTTCTCATTGGCTGATGCCAATTACCCAGATGATAACACACTCTGGTTTTGAATCATTATTTTCAACTAGTTGCAAACATCTCAATATGGTCAATCAGTAAGCCTTTCTTCCTGTCCATTCTTCCTAAAGCTCTGCTTGTGTCACCTGTCATTTCTACCCTAGGTATTAAAACAATAGTTTCTTCTTCTTTTCTTATCAGCTTTACAACATTATTTCCAAATGGTGTCTGTCTCATTCGTAACGTGGATGTTTATTCATTTTTTTATTGTGTAAATAGTTTGCAGGGACACCTCACACATACATAATACACTTCATATATAAGTTGATTCAAGTTACTTAATCATATATAGTAGAAAATATGTTTAAATCACCTACACATGTCATACAGTGAATGTAGTGTTCCTCAATCTGCTTCCATAAAGTGGAAAGTGAAATAGTTAAGGGACCCTGTTGTCCATTCATACATCTTGACCAAAACAGTTCCGATTTTACCCTTTCCTTACTAACAGCAAGTTTAGCTGAGACAAAGTTCTCAATTGTTCTATAACAGAACAACTTAACAAGAGATGTGTAAGCGATTCAACAGACGCACCATCATTGCATAATCTACAAAAATGTTCATGAGCCTGCAGTTTGATTCTAGAGCCAATAACATCTAGAGAGATCAAGTTAAATCTGAACATCATAAGCATATCGTATGGGTTGGTAAGATGGTCTACATTTCCCTTAATTAACTTCAATTCCCGGAATTGGTTTATGTTGGAGTTCCAATACAGTAGTTTTGCCCTTTTCTTCATTAGCTACAAAGTCATTGTAAAAAGGTCCTCAAGATTAATCACCAGACCACTCTTATTAAGAAAGGATTCATTTATAGTCATACAATTATTCAATGCTTTAATGTTGTTTAGTTCTTAAGCCTCCCTTAATAGGGAAGACAGGCTGTTTTCCTTCCCTAAGACTATGTTTTTGATATAAGGCACTTTTGCTATGATCTAATGAGGTGTTAGGTGACAACAGGCCTAGCTCACAATGCATTAGTGACATTGGAGTTGAATTTGGCAGGCCAAAATAGGGCGCAATAATCCTCTTCTATTTTATTGCGATATTTTCTAGTTCGTCACTTAACGTTTCTAATCCATATTATATAGATGGAATAAACTTTTGTTAGCAGAGTTACAGTTGGAAGTAGGGAAAATACGCCATATTTATGCAAACCACATAACAAGGCACAAAAGACGAAAGCTTTTTAAATTTGTTGTACAATAAGGATGGAATTGGCAGCTTTGTTATTAATCTGACATCCTAAAAGGGTGAACGTTTTGAATTCTTCCAAGCTCTCTCCTGTTTCAAACTACTTGGGAGTAAATTTAATTAATATACTTTCAAATATGCTAATGGTCTACACATTTCACCCCCACCCACTAATGTAAGAGAACCACTAATGAAAGGCAATGGGTTAATTAAATAGATCCCCACACAGACATTTTGTTGGGAAATCTATTTACGTTTGGAAATCTCTGGATGTGTCACTCATGTATACTGAGCAGGGCTTCACTTTTAGAGAAAAACAGGATTCTGGCTAGCACTTCAGTCAATCTGATTCCACAGACATGTTCTCTCTCTATGGCTCCAGGGAAGTCTCACAGCCTCTGTTTTCTAGTCTTCTCCACAGTAGAAATCTCAAGCCCTCTTCCAATATGCAAGGTGGAAAAGAAGCAACACAGGAATAATTTGATATGCTTTCAGCAAAAGATAATATGATTACTTTTTCTCTGACAATTCACTCCCCCGCTATGCAATGTAAGGAGATGGAAGTAACACACACAGTCTTCAGCAATACAATCACAGTACCATCCGAATTCAGTTCCCCCCGAGCAAGCTTAGAGAAACAGGGATGATTTTAAACACAGGCAAAGTACTTTAAAGGTGGTATGCAAAGAAGGGAAATTAATTCAGGATCACTTTAGCAATGCTCTATGAATGATTGTCAGGTTGCAAACGAACTTCAGCAAATCGCAAATTGCGCCACTTTTTCCGAGTGCGTCGAGCGGAATTACGGAGGAATTATAAGGAGTAGCAAGTCGATACAGACGTTTTCGTGAAGGTAGATTTTCAGAAATTAAATAATGATTCAAAATGGCAAAATTACACTTTTACAGGTTTAAAATCGGAGAAGGGACACACGATTCTATGATGCAGTTTTGGACAGGTTAAATGTTTTGAATCAGATTATTTTAAGCTAAGAGATTGGTTTTGCACAGTTCTAGCTGGGTACTCACTCCTAATTTTGGAAGGAATGGGCCTCGTCACGGATCTGGTCAACAGGTTGGACTGGACATCTGGGCGATTTCTGTTACTGGATCTCTGGTTCTGCTCACAGCAATCTGGTCTGGGTCCGGTCTGTGGTTCTGGATACAGCTCTGCTTTCTGGGTGTTTCTGGCACAGGGTTCTAGGCCAGAATCTGACAGCTCAGCCCGGCTGTTTGAATAATTTGCAAATGATTTTGAGGCTTGCTGAAAAAGGATTCAGCTTGTGGATTCAGGCCTCTCTGCTACATGTTCTGGTGTCTGGATTAAACGTTCTGGTCTCTGGAGATTGATGGATTTGAAGTCTGGAGTCTCCCGGCAAAGCGTCCCGCAAGAAAGTGGAAAGTGAATGTCCCTGTCTGGCTTCCAGTGGCTCCTTTTATGTCTTTTGAAAATGGGTGTGATGATAACTTTCTTTGCCCAACCCACTCACAATTTGATAGGTCAAGGATTTCTCTTTGACCTGATTTGAGAAGGGAGCAGTGAGTCAGAGTGAGTCATCTTTATGGCATACAGAAAGAACACTCCCCTTTGCTTTTACCTTAGAAAATAATTTTCATAACTAAACACATTTCCCAGATACACAAGTGGTTGACATTACATGTACAGATTGCAGATGACTTAAGGGACATTCTTGTTCAACTATGATCTTCCTAAGAGCTTGCATTAAAAAATGACAACTTATTTTCGTTTTTAGTTGGTTTATCAATATCGGACGTTTACCAAAAATGGAACAAATGTACACCACCTTTCTACACATATTCCAGTACATTTCCATGTCTCTAGCTTAAGCCCAGTGTCTGCAACATGAATAAATTGCGGTCCCAGAACATCGTACGGAATTGAGTTTAGACTCAAATTGTAGGTACATTTTCCATTTTAAGGATCCCCAAATTGTACATTCCTGTCATCTGGTTACAATTAGTTATCAGTGTTTTTATAAAACATATATTTGCCTTCAATTCAATTCACAAAAAGTGTCTGGCCCGCCCCCAGGAACTGGGTGAGTCAGGGATCACATGTCTCTTCTTCCAGGCAGAGCTCTGTTTACAGTCCACAGCCAAATCAGCATATCCCAATCAATTGAAAGAGACTATTGTGTTGGGTCCTGCAGGCTGGAGGAGAAAGCCCCCCTCTCAATTAACAGGGCAATGTGATATCCTGCCTCCTGGTGTGGGTCTCTGGGGTGTTAAGAGTTCTCAGGAAAGGCATGTCTTTTGAACTTTTAATTACATAACACCCCCTTATGTTCACTGCACAGTTCTGCAAGACAGCTCTCCTGTCAGGATTTATAGAGCGCCAGCACCGGTCAGTGTCCAATGCCGGTACTGCACCTATTTTTGACAGTTGTCTTGAATGAATGCATTTCAAAAGGAAAGGATTTTACTTGATAGTATATGATCCTTGCTTGACATGGCATTGATGTGGATCTGTAGTAGAGTAAAGTAAAACACTCAACCATAGTTGGATTTTTGTTTGGTGGTTCCGGGCCCATGATCTTAGCAATTTTTGACATTAATAAAAACGGGTTTTGAACAAAACCATCTTTATTTGCACTGGTGAGTGGCAGGTCAGGGGACCATTTTGCTGTGCGCAAAACTGCACGGTTCTCCAGGATTCTGGCGCAAATGTGGGCTTTTCAACCCTCTTGGATTTCCTAAGCCCACAGCACCAAATGTTGCAGCATAATAGTCCAAACGTGGGTCAGGACACCCAACAAGCCCCCCAGCCTGACTGCGCTTTGATTTCGAGTCGAGGGTGAGTCGAGTGCAAAGGATGTTTTGATCCACGCGCTGGTATGTCCGCATCATCTTCTTCCAATTCCGCAGATGGCACAGTTCAGCATCTTTTCCTCCATCCGGTTGGATCGATCGGTTCTCCTTGCCTGTCCTGATGGGAATATTGGGCGGTACCCCGGGCCCCTCGGATCTTTGCTCCCGATCCCCGGGTCGTTCTCCTTGGTCAGTCTCCATGGTTTCATCTCTCCTAGGATGATAAAGCAAAGCGGCAATACACATTCCTAGACATTTTTCCACCACTATTAATGGTGTGGCGAACATATACATTTTATCCATCCGGATACATTTTGCAGTCTTATTTTAAAAAACATGATATAACAGAAATCATTTTCATACAAGAATCATGATATTTTAGAGACTATATGCAGGGTATTTTAGGGTTGGAACTGAATTATCCAGGAGCGGCCCCCGCTGGGATTCCAGAGGATTCCTCCAGTTGCTGCAGAGTGTGCCTGGGATGGCAACACTTTAACTGATTTATATGGACCCACTTGTCTTCCCCTTCCACCAAACTAACTTTGGGGAGTCGGATCTTGTATGCCACGGGGGAGATCTTGTCTATAATTTCAAAGGGTCCCTTCCAGGTAGGCAAAAATGTTCACTGTTTGGCCTGGTTCCTTCGGAAATTGAATAGATAGACCCGGTCTCCCATATTATATACTTTCCTGGAAGTTTTCAAAATGTAATGGGTCTTCGTGCTATCAGCTGATCTTTCTAGATTTCGCTGAGCATAGGCAAAAGCATGTTGGAGGTTTTTCCTCAAATTCTCCACATACTCATGAGTTGTGGAAGCATTGATCAACGTCTGCTCTTGGGCCCTGTAGAGCAAATGCTGGGGAAGCACCATCTTGCGTCCAGTCATCAGCTCAAATGGTGACATTTTAGTTGCAGATGAAGGGGTAGATCTGATGGCCATTAGGACCAGAGGTAATCGGATATTCCAAATTTGCCCAGAATCTGCCACAAACTTTTTTAATATGCTCACAATGGTCCGGTTGTAGCATTCTACTGCCCCAGAAGAAGCTGGCCGGTAAGCAATGTGTAGCTTCCTTTTGACCCCCAATATCTCCCACATCTTAGTCATTACTTCTCTGGTAAAATGGCTACCTCTGTCTGACTCAATCTTTGAGGTAGACCAAAACGGGAAAAGATGTGGTTAATCATCAGGGCAGCTGCTGTTTCTGCCTTGCAGTTTGGGGCCGGGAGACATTCTACCCAATTGGTAAACAAGCATGTGACCATCAACATGTTCTTGTTTCCCCTAGACGAGCGAATCACAGGACCTACGAAGTCGATTTGCAAATCTGACCATGGCAGTGTCATCCCCCTCTTTTGGAGAGGCGCGCGGTGTGTGAGGGATGATGCCTGAAATTGTGCACACACCAGACACCCCTTCAAGTATTGGTCGAGGTCCTGCCTCATGTGTGGCCAGTATGCAACCTCTCTTAAGATCTCAAGTGTTGTGTGAAACCCCCTATGACCGGCGGTGGCCACATCATGGGCGTGACTTAACATCAGGCTTTGGAATGAGGTAGGGACACCCACTGATCATGGCCAGCTTGGGATTTCCTTACCAACAAACCGTCTTGGATTCAGAACATTTTTGGACATTTCATCAACACTCTAAGGTCTTCTTTCCCAATGTAATCGGTATCCGTCAGGGGAAAGTTCTCAGGGTCATCAATGTGTTGGTAAAACTTACCAATTATTGGATCCCCCTTTTGAGCCGTAATCAAATCAGCATCTGGGATCTCCTTACTCCATTGTGCAGTTGAAAGATCGTTGTGAGCATTTGTCTGGGACCTACTGATAGCAGTGACCTGGATTTCCCCCAACAGGGACTCAATCTCTATTAGATCCCCTTGGATGGCCCCGGTTTTGGCCAGCTGATCAGCTAAGTCATTTCCAGTTTTGTCTGGTCCCTCTACTTTGGAATGACCCTTGATCTTCTTCCAATAAATGGTCATCCCATTCAAGGTGACCAGATCATCAATGTTTTGGATCAACTTCCCATGTTTCAAGGGTTTGTTGTTAGCACATAGCATGCCTCTGGTCTTCCAATTGACCAGGTGCTCCACAAACCCGTTCCGTACATAATCCGAATCTGTGTCTATGACCAGTTTGTGGAGTTGATGTTGGACAGCAGTGAGGATGGCCTGATGCACAGCCATGAACTCTGCCGCCTGACTACTTCGGGGACCAATTTTGTACCCAGCGGAGGGTTCTGGAGACTCATTCACCCACACATTCCCTACGCCGGCCACCAGTTCTTTTTCCCCGTTGTTGTCAACATGGTAATCCATCCACATAGACAGTGGGCATTCCCTCACACTTGTCCTCTTCAAAGACTTTGTGTGGGGAATTAAGGTATGCCTCCATGTTGTCCTTGATTTTTAGACTTTCGTCCTCGAGACAGTTTTCTCTGGCACAATCATGCAAGTCAGCCAGACCTTGTGCGAGGGGACTCTTCTTGTTTTGGCCATATCTGACCTCCACAGGAAAGCCTTGCATTGACAGAATCCAGGAAGTAATTCGGGAATTACTCACATTTCCGGCCCGGATTCTGTCACTTTGGAGGTATTGCGGAGGCTGGTTTGGACTCTCCACTATGATGTGTTTCCCTGGATGAACGGGCGGTAATTCTTCAATGCCCACACTGTTGCCAGGAGTGCCTTCTAACAATCGTTGAATTTTTCCTCCACAGAAGATAAAGTTTTGCTTGCTTAGGAGATTACTTTATTGAACTTGTCATGCTTTCGGTATAATACTGCTGTCAAGCACGTATTAGAGAACCCTGTCTCCAGGAAGAACTCCTTGTTTCTGACAGGGTAAGCTAGGCAATGCGCTTGTGAGAGGCTTCTTTTGAGTCATCATACTGCCTTGGATTGTTCTGGACCCCATTCCCACTTGACCCCCCCTTCAAAAGATGAATCAGGGGTCTAGTGATCTCTGCGTAGCCCTCAATGAACTTTCTGCTGTAATTAGTCAGTCCAAGGAGGCTCCTTAGTTCCCGCCGAGTTGTGGGATCCTTCAGTTTCTGAAGTGCTTCCACTTTCTTTTCTTGGGGACAGAGACCCTGAGGAGTAATCTCAGGCCCCAAGAAATTAACACGGGTTCTACACCACTGTGCTTTCTGAAAGGAAAGTTTTGCTCCGGCGGCCCTCAACTGTGTCAGAACATAAGGGATCTCCGCTATATGTTCCTCCACAGATGAACTTTTGATGAGGACATCATCTACATAAGCCAGGTTACCCCTCGCACCCAGGTCGGGCGTGGCCTTATGTAGGAAAATGTTGAATAAATTGCCGGAGTTGAGGTATCCGAAGGGAGTTCGGGTCCATGTGTACTGCTGGCCCCCAAAGGTAAAAGCCTGTTTGTATTGGTCCTCCCTACTGACAGGCACGGTCCAGTATCCATTGGTCAGGTCTATTGCAGTGAATACCTGTGACCCCTGAATCTGGGCCAGCCCTTGGTCAAGGTAGGTCAGAGGCCATCGGGAATAATGGACCCGTTTGTTGAGCTCCCTAAGGTCGGCGCAGAGTCTCCACTGGCCGTTTGGCCTCAATATTCCCAGCACTGGATTATTGAAGGTGAGGTGGACTGGACGGATTATTCCCCGGGACTCAAAGTTCTTAATTATTTCAGTAAGGGACTCCATGGATGCGAGGGGCAAACGATATTGCTTCACAAACACTGGAGTCATGCCAGGGTCCGTATGGGGAATTGTTGTTGTGTGGATGTCGGTGCGACCACAGTCATATGAGTCTACCGCAAAGAGATCTTGGAAATCCAAGAAAACTTGTTTCAACTTTTGCTTCTGTTCCAGAGTCACACAGGCATCAGCTAGGTTGACTCTCTCTTCCACCATCTGCCTGAAGCCTGGAAAGACTTCTGGTTTTGCTATCTCAGCGGCCTCCTCGAGCTGGGTGGAGAAGTCCCTGGTCAGATTGCTGATTGGACCGGAGGCTTCAGGTGGGAAAGGCAGCCCTCATGGACCTGGAAAATCACCTCATCCCCTCTGAAGTCACAAGTCACATCTTCCTTACCATAAGGGCAAGAAGTGTACACCAGGAAGTTCCACCCATGCTGGGTAAAGATCCTGTCTGGTGTTGTATTGTCATCACTGTCACTGTCAAAACAGTTCTTGGGGATCGGCCCTAACAGTTCATTTCCTAAATCAATGGAGAAATGTCGGTCATCAACCGCCATTCCAATAATGGTGCATGCGGCTAGAGTGATACTCTTTAAGTCGCTGTTATCCACCTCTATTGACATGGTGTCATGTTCTATGTTGACTAAAGGTGTTGGGTTTACCCCTAACCCTTGCTGTTGGAGGAAAGCATTTAGATGAATATAAGCATCAGGGTTTTTCAATTTTTTTCCTCTTTTAACTTTCACTTCCAGGGAGAATTGTCGGGTCCTTTCTGGGATGGTGACTTCCTCCTTAATCTGAATTTCAACTGCATAAGGTAGCAATTGAGCTGACCTAAATGCTTTTTTCTGGATTATCAAAGCCCATGGGATTATCCGCTAATCGGGACAAGGGTTTGAAGTTTATTAGGTTCAAACTAATGGCAAAGCGATTGAGAATATCACTGCCTAAGTAAAAGGCGGCAGTGACGTCTCGCACGACCCAACAATTATGGACTATGCTCTGGTTGCCAATGGAGATTTTGAGCTTACACCTGCTTGGCAGGAGATGTTTGGAATTGGGTGTTTCCAGATCCATTTCCCATTTGTCTATCAGTTTGAATGTGGGAATGGCTGGATCTTTTGGGAGTTGGCGGAACATGGCTTCGCTGATGAAGCTCTTACCGTTGTTCACACACACTCGGGCGAGAACAGAGTCCTTCCCATCGTTTAACTGAACAGGGATGAACAACTGCTCTCCAATTTGCTGAATATCAGCCAGGCTCTGAGCTGATTTCACATCTTTCTTGACTATAGGAGTGGGAGTGTCGGATTGTGGATTGGTAAAGTATTTCAGAGTGTTTCCTTCCAGTGTGGAATACCACCTTAAACTGGAAGGAAGGTTGATTTTCAGAAATAGAGAGGACCCCCATCACCAGTCTGTTGTCCTACTGCTATTACTGTCACGTCTGGAATTTGGTTGTTCTGGAAGTGAAATTCTACTTGGTCAGATTTTTGTTCAACCATGTGGCATGTGCCGTTTAAACTAACATGGTTGACACTCTGTTTTAATTTTATTGGTCAGCTAGTCTGGGTCCAGAGGACCTTATTTACGCAATCTATTAGGGGTGACAACCTTCTCAGGAGGTAATTCCCTAGTAAACAAGGGGTGCCCTCTGGAGTCACTACTATGACTGGGTGTTTCACCTTGTGTCGCCCAATTTTGATGTCCAAATCTGCAGTCCCCTCGACAGGAATTTCCTTCCCGTCAAAGTTCTGGAGTTTTCCAGGAAGAGAGATGAGAGGAATACGGTAATTCTCACCCCTTCCTGCATTTAGTTTGTCAAAGGCCCTTCTGGACAGAAGGGTAGCTTGGGATCCAGTGTCCACCAGTGCCAACATTGTACCCTGCCCCTGTACTTGTACCGGGGCATAATATCTTCCCTCCTTCTCCTCAAGGGGGCACAGATAATGCACATTTCTGGACAACTGGTGGGCTAACTTTCTGGTTTTGGACATTGAGAGAGAAGAAATTTGGGAAGAATTCTGTGGAGGGCCTTGGGAATCTGAAAGAAAAAGTTGGGAACCGGAAATGGTTTCGGGTTCCCCTGGTTCCGGTTCTGGGCCGCCCCCCCTTTTTGGAGGCAGTCATCAGGATGGGTTTGACCCATGGGTTTTTGGTATTGTTGGGTCTGGGATAGAATGATAGGCGCGACAGCTCAATCCCCACATCTACCCAGTCTGGGTTGGAATCCCTTGGGACCCATTTTTCCTTGGGAGGAGTTCCCCCATCTCTGAAGGAGAAGATCCTTTTCCCAGGATCCGCTGAGGATCCCTCTCCCTCAAATTGGAAGACCTCTACCTCCTCCACAAAATGGGTCTGTTTGGGTCCTTTGTTTCTCCTACCTCCTTTCTGCTCCTTGGGTGGCAGACTTTCAGGGGTAGGAGATTTTGTTTCCGGTTCCTGGGTTTCCAGGGGCTGTTTACGAGTGGGGAAGGAAGCTTCCCCTTCCACTTGTGCCTCCTCCCTGGGAACCGGTGGGTTATCGGGGTGCTGCCCCGTCATTGTTCTCGAGCACCAGGCCCATAGTTTGGGGCATTCTGTGGTGGCATGCTCATCTGAGGGTTCTGTTGAGCCCTCAGTATGTGACCCAGATCCCAGGCCATATTTTGGACGTGGCGCTCAAGTTGGGAAACCCTCTCAGGCTGATACAGGGTTCTGTTTTCTCCCCTGGGCTGATCCCGTGAAGGGTAGCTATCCCTTCTCTGGTAATACCCTGGGTTGGGAAGATTTGGGTACCCCTCCACCCTTGGCCTCCCCTCTCCCGGATTAGGTTGTTTGGGCTCAGGAAAGTGGGGAAAGAAGGATGGATGATTTTGGGGCTGGAAGTTGGGTGGATACCTGGGGAACAAGTTCTGCCCAGGATTTGGTGAATTTCTGCCCTCCTGGGGGAAGTGCGGAGGGAAGTTCCCTGGGTTGGGCGCTTGGTTGGATCCCCCTCCTTGGGCCTGAGGAGTCCACACATAACCCATGATTGGTCTGTTTCCCTTATAGCAGGGACTACATAGTCAGGGGAGCAGGGGACCCCATTTGTGGGACTACCTCCGTGACTCCCTGTCTGTGACTGGCCCGAGGGCCTTCTGGGCTGTGAATTATTTGGTGCAGGCAGGTTTTTAGGTCCCCCCATCTCCAAATCTAAAACGGGGGCAACCTTCACCTCTGCCACCTTGGCAGCAGCAGGGATGCTTTTGGTTTTGGGGTTTTTGGGCTGATTCTTATTTTCCACTGGTTTCTGCACCTCATAGATGCGGGTGGATTGCTCAATGACCCAGTCTAAAGATCTTTTCTCGAGAAAATCTCTCATGAGCTGGGTCATTATGTATTTGGGGAGAGCATGGAAAAATGTGTTGATGAATTCTCTGCTGTCCGTGCACACCCTTTTGGTAGTCTGCGCAAAAGCATGCTTTAACTCCTGCACAAATTCTTGTGGGGCCTGATCCTCCCCACATTGCAAATTTTAGGGTGCCTTGCGAGCCTCTTGAGGATTTCTATGAACAGAAAAATGTTTCAAGATGGCCGCCCTATGTGTGGACCATCTTGAATGGTTTTGGTCCTCCAGCCCCGCAAAGAAACTGGAGTATTCTGGGGAGAATGTCCATTTGACATACTGAATGCAGCTACTGCTGTCCTTCAAATGGAAAGTCTCCATCATTTGCTCATAGAGCTCCAAGTGTTCCCAAACAGAATACTTGGTGCACACCCTTTTGGTAGTCTGCACAAAAGCACGCTTTAACTCCTGCACAAATTCTTGTGGGGCCTGATCCTCCCCACATTGCAAATTTTAGGGTGCCTTGCGAGCCTCTTGAGGATTTCTATGAACAGAAAAATGTTTCAAGATGGCCGCCCTATATGTGGACCATCTTCAATGGTTTTGGTCCTCCAGCCCCGCAAAGAAACTGGAGTATTCTGGGGAGAATGTCCATTTGACATACTGAATGCAGCTACTGCTGTCCTTCAAATGGAAAGTCTCCATCATTTGCTCATAGAGCTCCAAGTGTTCCCAAACAGAATACTTGGTGTTCTTGTGATAAGGCGTGACGACACTCCTGAATGCCTTGATCTGCTTTAAGGGGTCCTTAAGCAAGGCCCTTTTTGCCTTATTGGCCTTTTTAGTTCGGGTAACCCTGGTCCATTCATCCTCTGACTCAGAAGCACTGCTCCCAGAGGTTCCCGTCTGATCTTCCAGGCTCTCCCGGATTCTGCGAGCCTGGGAATGGCTGGCAGAATGTGGGGACCTGGTCTCCTGTGTCCTGGGCCGCTCAGAGGAGTCTTCAGATCCCTCCTTGCTGCCAGGATTTGATGGGTACATACCCCCCCGCCCACTGACCTAACTGGGCAGAGGTTTGAAGGATGCCCTTAGTGGGTCTACTTTCCCGGGGTTCCCCACTAAATTGCACTGTGCTTGGGTGCCCATACCCGGATGCCCGCCCATCCATTCCTGGGAGGTACTGGCCTATGAAACCCATTCTTTTGGCTGGATAGTAATCTGTCATCCCTGTGGCCCTGTGCACATGTGTGCCAGGGGACATGGGGTGGCAGAGTCCAGGGACTGGGAGAGGTGGAGGCCTCTGGTACTAGGGATCCTGAGGTTATGCTCAGGGGTTTCCCTTTCCCAGTGAACTTCATCTCTATCAGCCCCTGCTTCCTGTTGCAATGCAAGAGCCTGGGCTTTCAGTTCCTCAACCAAGGCCTTATTAGACTCTATCAGTCTCTCCTGCATGGCTACCTGTTGCTGGAGCCTATCATTGTGTTGACAGAGAGCCTCATTTTCCCTCTGTGCTTCCTGATTGGTCCTGGAGCACTGCTGCAGGGTGGTTACCTCCTGGGCACCGTCCCTACTGGCCTGCTCCTTTCTTGTCAGAGCATCTTCCACCCGGCCAAGTGATTTTCTTGAATTTTTCTTTTTAAGTGGCAGACTTCCTGGCCTAAGGTATCCCTTTCCTGAGTAAGAGCCTGCATCTGTGCCGCCAGGTCGTCCCTCTGCCGTTGAAGGGCACCAGCTTTCTGGCGCTCTTGATCAAACTCTGCCTGGGTATCCAGGTCTTTCAAAATCAATGTATTGCTTTCCTCTTTCACTCTGTCTAGTCGGATTTGCAGGGTGGCTACCTGCTCTGTGCATGCCCTGTTAAAGTCTAGTTGTTGCTCCAGCTTTTTCTGGCTCTGCAGTAGGGCGTCCAAACCTTCTTGGTACTCCTTCTGCAAGGCCAGAAATCTGTTATCCTCGTCAGACTTTTCCTGTTGCAGGATATCCATATCCTCCTTTATTTTAATAATATACTGCCTACTATCATTTTCTGACTCCTGGCTCCTCTGCAGCCTCTGCTCAGAAGAGGCCAGGTCAGATTGGGCCTTCTCTAATGCCATCAGTTGCCTATTTGCCAGATCTTGGCCTTCAGCACATTTGTCCTGTATGGCTCCCATATGTAAATATAAATATGCCGCTACCCTGGCAATCTTGTTGTGCTCATCCTTGGCCTTAAGGGCCATATATAGTTCACTCAGGGCCACATGTAAGGGACCCTGATCTCTCCATGTATCTGACCCTGTTTCAGTGATCTGGGGTGCGATTGCCTGCAACCAGACCGCCTGGTCCTGATGAGCCCACTCACCTCTCACAAATAGCTTATGTAAGAGGTGTTCTCTGGCTATTTTGATATCTACCAAGGTCGTCCTTCTGGAACTTGATTTCCTTCCTGACTTACAGAAGTTTGTATTTTATTTTGCAAATCAGACCATTTCCTTAGAGCGTTCCTTTGAGGGGTGTTTTTACAGTTTAACACTGCGTGGTGATCCAACAGAATTTATATATCCTGTCAGTTAGCACAATGTATTAATCTGCAAAAGTGATAGATCTAATCCAGAATCCCCGGCTACGAGCCCCCACTCTGTTAAATGACTTCAATTCAGCAATCCTACTAAGTCAGTGCCTCGTCTGCGACGCCCAAGGGAAGCCCTTATTTATATATTTTTATGACAAGTTATAATCTGGATGATGAACCCTTGTATAACGCCCCTCTCTTAGAATCCCCCTGACCCCACTGAGCCAAGAAGTAGGTTTGTTGTGCAAATTAAAAAGGTTTATTTGAAAAATTAAACAATATATATATCACACTTTTATAAATAAATTGATAATTGATATCACACTTATGAGTATAATGTCGATCAACAATGGATAATGTTATACTAGCACACTTATTTAATTACTTAGGAGTAGTATAGAGGATAAGGTAGCTAAGAATGCTTTATGGTTTCAAGGAGATCCAAAGATGAATAAAAGCCTGTACAGAAATAAACTTGATATGATTTCAGCAAAAGATAATATGATCACTTTTTCTCTGACAATTCACTCCCCCCTATGCAATGTAAGGAGATGGAAGTAACACACACAGTCTTCAGGAATACAATCACAGTACCATCCAAATTCAGTTCCCCCTGAGCAAGCTTAGAGAAACAGGGATGATTTTAAACACAGGCAAAGTACTTTAAAGGTGGTATGCAAAGAAGGGAAAATATGCTTAAAATGCTTTTAATTCCCTCTAGAGGTTCAGGGTGAGTAAGAGCTACTTTAAATTAGTTCAGGATCACTTTAGCAATGCTCTATGAATGATTGTCAGGTTGCAAACGAACTTCAGCAAAGGAAAGCAAGAAGCTGCTATTTTGACACGTGAAGAAATTTGAGCCAAAACATTTTCAGAGTGCGTCAAGTGCAATTATGGAGGAACGATGAGGAGCAGCAAGTCGGTCTAGAGCTTGTTGAAAAGCTTAGAATCTAAGCTTTAAAATAAAAGTTAAATCTCGCTTCTATCACAAACGGTTCAAGAGATACGGACAATTTCTTGAAGGTAGATTTTCAGAAATTAAGTATTGATTCAAAATGGCAAAATGACACTTTTACAGGTTTAAAATCGGAGAAGGGACACACGATTCTATGATGCAGTTTTGGACAGGTTAAATGTTTTGAATCAGATTATTTTAAGCTGAGAGATTGGTTTGCACAGTTCTAGCTGGGTACTCACCCCTAATTTTGGAAGGAATGGGCCTCGTCACGGATCTGGTCAACAGGTTGGACTGGACTTTTGGGCGGTTTCTGGTACTGGTTCTCTGGTTCTAGATCTCTGGTTCTGGTCTGGTCTGGTTTGGATCTCTGGTTCTGCTCACAGCAATCTGGTCTGGGTCCGGTCTGCGGCTCTGGATACAGCTCTGCTTTCTGGGTGTTTCTGGCACAGGGTTCTAGGCCAGAATCCGACAGCTCAGCCCGGCTGTTTGAATAATTTGCAAATTATTTTGAGGCCTGCTGAAAAAAAGGATTCAGCTTGTGGATTCAGGCCTCTCTGCTACAAGTTCTGGAGTCTGGATTCAAAGTTCTGGTCTCTGGAGATTGATGGATTTGTCTGGAGTCTCCCGGCAAAGCGTCCCGCAAGAAAGTGGAAAGTGAATGTCCCTGTCTGGCTTCCAGGGGCTCTTTTTATGTCTTTTGAAAATCGGTGTGGATGCTAACTTTCTTTGCCCAACCCACTCACAATTTGATAGGTCAAGGATTTCTCTTTGACCTGATTTGAGAAGGGAGCAGTGAGTCAGAGTGAGTCATCTTTATGGCATACAGAAAGAACACTCCTCTTTGCTTTTACCTTAGAAAATCATTTTCATAACTAAACACATTTCCCAGATACACAAGTGGTTGACATTACATGTACAGATTGCAGATGACTTAAGGTACATTCTTGTTCAACTCTGATCTTCCTAAGAGCTTGCATTAAAAAATTACAACTTATTTTCGTTTTTAGTTGGTTTACCAATATCGGACGTTTACCAAAAATGGCACAAATGTACACCACCTTTCTACACATATTCCAGTAAAGTTCCATGTCTCTAGCTTAAACCCAGTGTCTGCAATATGAATAAATTGCGGGGTTCAGTCCCAGAACATCGTACAGAATTGAGTTTAGACTCAAATTGTAGGTACATATTCCATTTTAAGGATCTCCAAATTGTACATTCCTGTCATCTGGTTACAATTAGTTATCAGTGTTTCTATAAAACATATATTTGCCTTCAATTCAATTCACAAAAAGTGTCTGGCCCGCCCCTAGGAACTGGGTGAGTCAGGGGTCACATGTCTCTTCTTCCCGGCAGAGCTCTGTTTATAGTCCACAGCCAAATCAGCATATCCCATTCAATTGAAAGAGACTATTGTGTTGGGTCCTGCAGGCTGGAGGAGAAACCCCTCCCTCTCAATTAACAGGTCCATGTGATATCCTGCCTCCTGGTGTGGGTCTCTGCGGTGTTAAGAGTTCTCAGGAAAGGCATGCCTTTTGAACTTTTAATTACATAAGACCCCCTTCTGTTCACTGCACAGTTCTGCAAGACAACTCTTCTGCCAGGATTTATAGAGCGCCAGCGCCGGTCAGTGTCCAATGCCGGTACTGCACCTATTTTTGACAGCTTTCTTGAATTGATACATTTCAAAAGGAAAGGATTTTACTTGATAGTATATGATCCTTGCTTGACATGGCATTGATGTGGATCTGTAGTAGAGTAAAGTAAAACACTCAACCATAGTTGGATTTTTGTTTGGTGGTTCCGGGCCCATGATCTTAGCAATTTTTGACATTAATAAAAACGGGTTTTGAACAAAACCATCTTTATTTGCACTGGTGAGTGGCAGGTCAGGGGACCATTTTGCTGTGCGCAAAACTGCACGGTTCTCCAGGATTCTGGCGCAAATGTGGGCTTTTCAACCCTCTTGGATTTCCTAAGCCCACAGCACCAAATGTTGCAGCATAATAGTCCAAACGTGGGTCAGGACACCCAACAAGCCCCCCAGCCTGACTGCGCTTTGATTTCGAGTCGAGGGTGAGTCGAGTGCAAAGGATGTTTTGATCCACGCGCTGGTATGTCCGCATCATCTTCTTCCAATTCCGCAGATGGCACAGTTCAGCATCTTTTCCTCCATCCGGTTGGATCGATCGGTTCTCCTTGCCTGTCCTGATGGGAATATTGGGCGGTACCCCGGGCCCCTCGGATCTTTGCTCCCGATCCCCGGGTCGTTCTCCTTGGTCAGTCTCCATGGTTTCATCTCTCCTAGGATGATAAAGCAAAGCGGCAATACACATTCCTAGACATTTTTCCACCACTATTAATGGTGTGGCGAACATATACATTTTATCCATCCGGATACATTTTGCAGTCTTATTTTAAAAAAACATGATATAACAGAAATCATTTTCATACCAGAATCATGATATTTTAGAGACTATATGCAGGGTATTTTAGGGTTGGAACTGAATTATCCAGAAGCGGCCCCCGCTGGGATTCCAGAGGATTCCTCCAGTTGCTGCAGAGTGTGCCTGGGATGGCAACACTTTAACTGATTTATATGGACCCACTTGTCTTCCCCTTCCACCAAACTAACTTTGGGGAGTCAGATCTTGTATGCCACGGGGGAGATCTTGTCTATAATTTCAAAGGGTCCCTTCCAGGTAGGCAAAAATGTTCACTGTTTGGCCTGGTTCCTTCGGAAATTGAATAGATAGACCCGGTCTCCCATATTATATACTTTCCTGGAAGTTTTCAAATCGTAATGGGTCTTCGTGCTATCAGCTGATCTTTCTAGATTTCGCTGAGCATAGGCAAAAGCATGTTGGAGGTTTTTCCTCAAATTCTCCACATACTCATGAGTTGTGGAAGCATTGATCAACATCTGCTCTTGGGCCCTGTAGAGCAAATGCTGGGGAAGCACCATCTTGCGTCCAGTCATCAGCTCAAATGGTGACATTTTAGTTGCAGATGAAGGGGTAGATCTGATGGCCATTAGGACCAGAGGTAATCGGATATTCCAAATTTGCCCAGAATCTGCCACAAACTTTTTTAATATGCTCACAATGGTCCGGTTGTAGCATTCTACTGCCCCAGAAGAAGCTGGCCGGTAAGCAATGTGTAGCTTCCTTTTGACCCCCAATATCTCCCACATCTTAGTCATTACTTCTCTGGTAAAATGGCTACCTCTGTCTGACTCAATCTTTGAGGTAGACCAAAACGGGAAAAGATGTGGTTAATCATCAGGGCAGCTGCTGTTTCTGCCTTGCAGTTTGGGGCCGGGAGACATTCTACCCAATTGGTAAACAAGCATGTGACCATCAACATGTTCTTGTTTCCCCTAGACGAGCGAATCACAGGACCTACGAAGTCGATTTGCAAATCTGACCATGGCAGTGTCATCCCCCTCTTTTGGAGAGGCGCGCGGTGTGTGAGGGATGATGCCTGAAATTGTGCACACACCAGACACCCCTTCAAGTATTGGTCGAGGTCCTGCCTCATGTGTGGCCAGTATGCAACCTCTCTTAAGATCTCAAGTGTTGTGTGAAACCCCCTATGACCGGCGGTGGCCACATCATGGGCGTGACTTAACATCAGGCTTCGGAATGAGGTCGGGACCACCCACTGATCATGGCCAGCTTGGGATTTCCTTACCAACAAACCGTCTTGGATTCAGAACATTTTTGGACATTTCATCAACACTCTAAGGTCTTCTTTCCCAATGTAATCGGTATCCGTCAGGGGAAAGTTCTCAGGGTCATCAATGTGTTGGTAAAACTTACCAATTATTGGATCCCCCTTTTGAGCCGTAATCAAATCAGCATCTGGGATCTCCTTACTCCATTGTGCAGTTGAAAGATCGTTGTGAGCATTTGTCTGGGACCTACTGATAGCAGTGACCTGGATTTCCCCCAACAGGGACTCAATCTCTATTAGATCCCCTTGGATGGCCCCGGTTTTGGCCAGCTGATCAGCTAAGTCATTTCCAGTTTTGTCTGGTCCCTCTACTTTGGAATGACCCTTGATCTTCTTCCAATAAATGGTCATCCCATTCAAGGTGACCAGATCATCAATGTTTTGGATCAACTTCCCATGTTTCAAGGGTTTGTTGTTAGCACATAGCATGCCTCTGGTCTTCCAATTGACCAGGTGCTCCACAAACCCGTTCCGTACATAATCCGAATCTGTGTCTATGACCAGTTTGTGGAGTTGATGTTGGACAGCAGTGAGGATGGCCTGATGCACAGCCATGAACTCTGCCGCCTGACTACTTCGGGGACCAATTTTGTACCCAGCGGAGGGTTCTGGAGACTCATTCACCCACGCATTCCCTAAGCCGGCCACCAGTTCTTTTTCCCTGTTGTTGTCAACATGGTAATCCATCCACATAGACAGTGGGCATTCCCTCACACTTGTCCTCTTCAAAGACTTTGTGTGGGGAATTAAGGTATGCCTCCATGTTGTCCTTGATTTTTAGACTTTCGTCCTCGAGACAGTTTTCTCTGGCACAATCATGCAAGTCAGCCAGACCTTGCGCGAGGGGACTCTTCTTGTTTTGGCCATATCTGACCTCCACAGGAAATCCTTGCATTGACAGAATCCAGGAAGTAATTCGGGAATTATTCACATTTCCGGCCCGGATTCTGTCACTTTGGAGGGGTTGCGGAGGCTGGTTTGGACTCTCCACTATGATGTGTTTCCCTGGATGAACGGGCGGTAATTCTTCAATGCCCACACTGTTGCCAGGAGTGCCTTCTCACAATCGTTGAATTTTTCCTCCACAGAAGATAAAGTTTTTCTTACTTAGGAGATTACTTTATTGAACTTGTCATGCTTTTGGTATAATACTGCTGTCAAGCACGTATTAGAGAACCCTGTCTCCAGGAAGAACTCCTTGTTTCTGACAGGGTAAGCTAGGCAATGCGCTTGTGAGAGGCTTCTTTTGAGTCATCATACTGCCTTGGATTGTTCTGGACCCCATTCCCACTTGACCCCCCCTTCAAAAGATGAATCAGGGGTCTAGTGATCTCTGCGTAGCCCTCAATGAACTTTCTGCTGTAATTAGTCAGTCCAAGGAGGCTCCTTAGTTCCCGCCGAGTTGTGGGATACTTCAGTTTCTGAAGTGCTTCCACTTTCTTTTCTTGGGGACAGAGACCCTGAGGAGTAATCTCAGGCCCCAAGAAATTAACACGGGTTCTACACCACTGTGCTTTCTGAAAGGAAAGTTTTGCTCCGGCGGCCCTCAACTGTGTCAGAACATAACGGATCTCCGCTATATGTTCCTCCACAGATGAACTTTTGATGAGGACATCATCTACATAAGCCAGGTTACCCCTCGCACCCAGGTCGGGCATGGCCTTATGTAGGAAAATGTTGAATAAATTGCCGGAGTTGAGGTATCCGAAGGGAGTTCGGGTCCATGTGTACTGCTGGCCCCCAAAGGTAAAAGCCTGTTTGTATTGGTCCTCCCTACTGACAGGCACGGTCCAGTATTCATTGGTCAGGTCTATTGCAGTGAATACCTGTGACCCCTGAATCTGGGCCAGCCCTTGGTCAAGGTAGGTCAGAGGCCATCGGGAATAATGGACCCGTTTGTTGAGCTCCCTAAGGTCGGCGCAGAGTCTCCACTGGTCGTTTGGCCTCAAGATTCCCAGCACTGGATTTTTGAAGGTGAGGTGGACTGGACGGATTATTCCCCGGGACTCAAAGTTCTTAATTATTTCAGTAAGGGACTCCATGGATGCGAGGGGCAAACGATATTGCTTCACAAACACTGGAGTCATGCCAGGGTCCGTATGGGGAATTGTTGTTGTGTGGATGTCGGTGCGACCACAGTCATATGAGTCTACCGCAAAGAGATCTTGGAAATCCAAGAAAACTTGTTTCAACTTTTGCTTCTGTTCCAGAGTCACACAGGCATCAGCTAGGTTGACTCTCTCTTCCACCATCTGCCTGAAGCCTGGAAAGACTTCTGGTTTTGCTATCTCAGCGGCCTCCTCCAGCTGGGTGGAGAAGTCCCTGGTCAGATTGCTGATTGGACCGGAGGCTTCAGGTGGGAAAGGCAGCCCTCATGGACCTGGAAAATCACCTCATCCCCTCTGAAGTCACAAGTCACATCTTCCTTACCATAAGGGCAAGAAGTGTACACCAGGAAGTTCCACCCATGCTGGGTAAAGATCCTGTCTGGTGTTGTATTGTCATCACTGTCACTGTCAAAACAGTTCTTGGGGATCGGCCCTAACAGTTCATTTCCTAAATCAATGGAGAAATGTCGGTCATCAACCGCCATTCCAATAATGGTGCATGCGGCTAGAGTGATACTCTTTAAGTCGCTGTTATCCACCTCTATTGACATGGTGTCATGTTCTATGTTGACTAATGGTGTTGGGTTTACACCTAACCCTTGCTGTTGGAGGAAAGCATTTAGATGAATATAAGCATCAGGGTTTTTCAATTTTTGTCCTCTTTTAACTTTCACTTCCAGGGAGAATTGTCGGGTCCTTTCTGGGATGGTGACTTCCTCCTTAATCTGAATTTCAACTGCATAAGGTAGCAATTGAGCTGACCTAAATGCTTTTTTCTGGATTATCAAAGCCCATGGGATTATCCGCTAATCGGGACAAGGGTTTGAAGTTTATTAGGTTCAAACTAATGGCAAAGCGATTGAGAATATCACTGCCTAAGTAAAAGGCGGCAGTGACGTCTCGCACAACCCAACAATTATGGACTATGCTCTGGTTGCCAATGGAGATTTTGAGCTTACACCTGCTTGGCAGGAGATGTTTGGAATTGGGTGTTTCCAGATCCATTTCCCATTTGTCTATCAGTTTGAATGTGGGAATGGCTGGATCTTTTGGGAGTTGGCGGAACATGGCTTCGCTGATGAAGCTCTTACCGTTGTTCACACACACTCGGGCGAGAACAGAGTCCTTCCCATCGTTTAACTGAACAGGGATGAACAACTGCTCTCCAATTTGCTGAATATCAGCCAGGCTCTGAGCTGATTTCACATCTTTCTTGACTATAGGAGTGGGAGTGTCGGATTGTGGATTGGTAAAGTATTTCAGAGTGTTTCCTTCCAGTGTGGAATACCACCTTAAACTGGAAGGAAGGTTGATTTTCAGAAATAGAGAGGACCCCCATCACCAGTCTGTTGTCCTACTGCTATTACTGTCACGTCTGGAATTTGGTTGTTCTGGAAGTGAAATTCTACTTGGTCAGATTTTTGTTCAACCATGTGGCATGTGCCGTTTAAACTAACATGGTTGACACTCTGTTTTAATTTTATTGGTCAGCTAGTCTGGGTCCAGAGGACCTTATTTACGCAATCTATTAGGGGTGACAACCTTCTCAGGAGGTAATTCCCTAGTAAACAAGGGGTGCCCTCTGGAGTCACTACTATGACCGGGTGATTCACCTTGTGTCGCCCAATTTTGATGTCCAAATCTGCAGTCCCCTCGACAGGAATTTCCTTCCCGTCAAAGTTCTGGAGTTGTCCAGGAAGAGAGATGAGAGGAATACGGTAATTCTCACCCCTTCCTGCATTTAGTTTGTCAAAGGCCCTTCTGGACAGAAGGGTAGCTTGGGATCCAGTGTCCACCAGTGCCAACATTGTACCCTGCCACTGTACTTGTACCGGGGCATAATATCTTCCCTCCTTCTCCTCAAGGGGGCACAGATAATGCACATTTCTGGACAACTGGTGGGCTAACTTTCTGGTTTTGGACATTGAGAGAGAAGAAATTTGGGAAGAATTCTGTGGAGGGCCTTGGGAATCTGAAAGAAAAAGTTGGGAACCGGAAATGGTTTCGGGTTCCCCTGGTTCCGGTTCTGGGCCGCCCCCCCTTTTTGGAGGCAGTCATCAGGATGGGTTTGACCCATGGGTTTTTGGTATTGTTGGGTCTGGGATAGAATGATAGGCGCGACAGCTCAATCCCCACATCTACCCAGTCTGGGTTGGAATCCCTTGGGACCCATTTTTCCTTGGGAGGAGTTCCCCCATCTCTGAAGGAGAAGATCCTTTTCCCAGGATCCGCTGAGGATCCCTCTCCCTCAAATTGGAAGACCTCTACCTCCTCCACAAAATGGGTCTGTTTGGGTCCTTTGTTTCTCCTACCTCCTTTCTGCTCCTTGGGTGGCAGACTTTCAGGGGTAGGAGATTTTGTTTCCGGTTCCTGGGTTTCCAGGGGCTGTTTACGAGTGGGGAAGGAAGCTTCCCCTTCCACTTGTGCCTCCTCCCTGGGAACCGGTGGGTTATCGGGGTGCTGCCCCGTCATTGTTCTGGAGCACCAGGCCCATAGTTTGGGGCATTCTGTGGTGGCATGCTCATCTGAGGGTTCTGTTGAGCCCTCAGTATGTGACCCAGATCCCAGGCCATATTTTGGACGTGGCGCTCAAGTTGGGAAACCCTCTCAGGCTGATACAGGGTTCTGTTTTCTCCCCTGGGCTGATCCCGTGAAGGGTAGCTATCCCTTCTCTGGTAATACCCTGGGTTGGGAAGATTTGGGTACCCCTCCACCCTTGGCCTCCCCTCTCCCGGATTAGGTTGTTTGGGCTCAGGAAAGTGGGGAAAGAAGGATGGATGATTTTGGGGCTGGAAGTTGGGTGGATACCTGGGGAACAAGTTCTGCCCAGGATTTGGTGAATTTCTGCCCTCCTGGGGGAAGTGCGGAGGGAAGTTCCCTGGGTTGGGCGCTTGGTTGGATCCCCCTCCTTGGGCCTGAGGAGTCCACACATAACCCATGATTGGTCTGTTTCCCTTATAGCAGGGACTACATAGTCAGGGGAGCGGGGGACCCCATTTGTGGGACTACCTCCTTGACTCCCTGTCTGTGACTGGCCCGAGGGCCTTCTGGGCTGTGAATTATTTGGTGCAGGCAGGTTTTTAGGTCCCCCCATCTCCAAATCTAAAACGGGGGCAACCTTCACCTCTGCCACCTTGGCAGCAGCAGGGATGCTTTTGGTTTTGGGGTTTTTGGGCTGATTCTTATTTTCCACTGGTTTCTGCACCTCATAGATGCGGGTGGATTGCTCAATGACCCAGTCTAAAGATCTTTTCTCGAGAAAATCTCTCATGAGCTGGGTCATTATGTATTTGGGGAGAGCATGGAAAAATGTGTTGATGAATTCTCTGCTGTACGTGCACACCCTTTTGGTAGTCTGCGCAAAAGCATGCTTTAACTCCTGCACAAATTCTTGTGGGGCCTGATCCTCCCCACATTGCAAATTTTAGGGTGCCTTGCGAGCCTCTTGAGGATTTCTATGAACAGAAAAATGTTTCAAGATGGCCGCCCTATATGTGGACCATCTTGAATGGTTTTGGTCCTCCAGCCCCGCAAAGAAACTGGAGTATTCTGGGGAGAATGTCCATTTGACATACTGAATGCAGCTACTGCTGTCCTTCAAATGGAAAGTCTCCATCATTTGCTCATAGAGCTCCAAGTGTTCCCAAACAGAATACTTGGTGCACACCCTTTTGGTAGTCTGCACAAAAGCACGCTTTAACTCCTGCACAAATTCTTGTGGGGCCTGATCCTCCCCACATTGCAAATTTTAGGGTGCCTTGCGAGCCTCTTGAGGATTTCTATGAACAGAAAAATGTTTCAAGATGGCCGCCCTATATGTGGATCATCTTCAATGGTTTTGGTCCTCCAGTCCCGCAAAGAAACTGGAGTATTCTGGGGAGAATGTCCATTTGACATACTGAATGCAGCTACTGCTGTCCTTCAAATGGAAAGTCTCCATCATTTGCTCATAGAGCTCCAAGTGTTCCCAAACAGAATACTTGGTGTTCTTGTGATAAGGCGTGACGACACTCCTGATTGCCTTGATCTGCTTTAAGGGGTCCTTAAGCAAGGCCCTTTTTGCCTTATTGGCCTTTTTAGTTCGGGTAACCCTGGTCCATTCATCCTCTGACTCAGAAGCACTGCTCCCAGAGGTTCCCGTCTGATCTTCCAGGCTCTCCCGGATTCTGCGAGCCTGGGAATGGCTGGCAGAATGTGGGGACCTGGTCTCCTGTGTCCTGGGCCGCTCAGAGGAGTCTTCAGATCCCTCCTTGCTGCCAGGATTTGATGGGTACATACCCCCCCCGCCCACTGACCTAACTGGGCAGAGGTTTGAAGGATGCCCTTAGTGGGTCTACTTTCCCGGGGTTCCCCACTAAATTGCACTGTGCTTGGGTGCCCATACCCGGATGCCCGCCCATCCATTCCTGGGAGGTACTGGCCTATGAAACCCATTCTTTTGGCTGGATAGTAATCTGTCATCCCTGTGGCCCTGTGCACATGTGTGCCAGGGGACATGGGGGTGGCAGAGTCCAGGGACTGGGAGAGGTGGAGGCCTCTGGTACTAGGGCTCCTGAGGTTATGCTCAGGGGTTTCCCTTTCCCAGTGAACTTCATTTCTATCAGCCCCTGCTTCCTGTTGCAATGCAAGAGCCTGGGCTTTCAGTTCCTCAACCAAGGCCTTATTAGACTCTATCAGTCTCTCCTGCATGGCTACCTGTTGCTGGAGCCTATCATTGTGTTGACAGAGAGCCTCATTTTCCCTCTGTGCTTCCTGATTGGTCCTGGAGCACTGCTGCAGGGTGGTTACCTCATGGGCACCGTCCCTACTGGCCTGCTCCTTTCTTGTCAGAGCATCTTCCACCCGGCCAAGTGATTTTCTTGAATTTTTCTTTTTAAGTGGCAGACTTCCTGGCCTAAGGTATCCCTTTCCTGAGTAAGAGCCTGCATCTGTGCCGCCAGGTCGTCCCTCTGCCGTTGAAGGGCACCAGCTTTCTGGCGCTCTTGATCAAACTCTGCCTGGGTATCCAGGTCTTTCAAAATCAATGTATTGCTTTCCTCTTTCTCTCTGTCTAGTCGGATTTGCAGGGTGGCTACCTGCTCTGTGCATGCCCTGTTAAAGTCTAGTTGTTGCTCCAGCTTTTTCTGGCTCTGCAGTAGGGCGTCCAAACCTTCTTGGTACTCCTTCTGCAAGGCCAGAAATCTGTTATCCTCGTCAGACTTTTCCTGTTGCAGGATATCCATATCCTCCTTTATTTTAATAATATACTGCCTACTATCATTTTCTGACTCCTGGCTCCTCTGCAGCCTCTGCTCAGAAGAGGCCAGGTCAGATTGGGCCTTCTCTAATGCCATCAGTTGCCTATTTGCCAGATCTTGGCCTTCAGCACATTTGTCCTGTATGGCTCCCATATGTAAATATAAATATGCCGCTACCCTGGCAATCTTGTTGTGCTCATCCTTGGCCTTAAGGGCCATATATAGTTCACTCAGGGCCACATGTAAGGGACCCTGATCTCTCCATGTATCTGACCCTGTTTCAGTGATCTGGGGTGCGATTGCCTGCAACCAGACCGCCTGGTCCTGATGAGCCCACTCACCTCTCACAAATAGCTTATGTAAGAGGTGTTCTCTGGCTATTTTGATATCTACCAAGGTCGTCCTTCTGGAACTTGATTTCCTTCCTGACTTACAGAAGTTTGTATTTTATTTTGCAAATCAGACCATTTCCTTAGAGCGTTCCTTTGAGGGGTGTTTTTACAGTTTAACACTGCGTGGTGATCCAACAGAATTTATATATCCTGTCAGTTAGCACAATGTATTAATCTGCAAAAGTGATAGATCTAATCCAGAATCCCCGGCTACGAGCCCCCACTCTGTTAAATGACTTCAATTCAGCAATCCTACTAAGTCAGTGCCTCGTCTGCGACGCCCAAGGGAAGCCCTTATTTATATATTTTTATGACAAGTTATAATCTGGATGATGAACCCTTGTATAACGCCCCTCTCTTAGAATCCCCCTGACCCCACTGAGCCAAGAAGTAGGTTTGTTGTGCAAATTAAAAAGGTTTATTTGAAAAATTAAACAATATATATATCACACTTTTATAAATAAATTGATAATTGATATCACACTTATGAGTATAATGTCGATCAACAATGGATAATGTTATACTAGCACACTTATTTAATTACTTAGGAGTAGTATAGAGGATAAGGTAGCTAAGAATGCTTTATGGTTTCAAGGAGATCCAAAGATGAATAAAAGCCTGTACAGAAATAAACTTGATATGATTTCAGCAAAAGATAATATGATCACTTTTTCTCTGACAATTCACTCCCCCCTATGCAATGTAAGGAGATGGAAGGAACACACACAGTCTTCAGGAATACAATCACAGTACCATCCAAATTCAGTTCCCCCTGAGCAAGCTTAGAGAAACAGGGATGATTTTAAACACAGGCAAAGTACTTTAAAGGTGGTATGCAAAGAAGGGAAAATATGCTTAAAATGCTTTTAATTCCCTCTAGAGGTTCAGGGTGAGTAAGAGCTACTTTAAATTAGTTCAGGATCACTTTAGCAATGCTCTATGAATGATTGTCAGGTTGCAAACGAACTTCAGCAAAGGAAAGCAAGAAGCTGCTATTTTGACACTTGAAGAAATTTGAGCCAAAACATTTTCCGAGTGCGTCAAGTGCAATTATGGAGGAACGATGAGGAGCAGCAAGTCAGTCTAGGGCTTGTTGAAAAGCTTAGAATCTAAGCTTTAAAATAAAAGTTAAATCTCGCTTCTATCACAAACGGTTCAAGAGATACGGACAATTTCTTGAAGGTAGATTTTCAGAAATTAAGTATTGATTCAAAATGGCAAAATGACACTTTTACAGGTTTAAAATCGGAGAAGGGACACACGATTCTATGATGCAGTTTTGGACAGGTTAAATGTTTTGAATCAGATTATTTTAAGCTGAGAGATTGGTTTGCACAGTTCTAGCTGGGTACTCACCCCTAATTTTGGAAGGAATGGGCCTCGTCACGGATCTGGTCAACAGGTTGGACTGGACTTTTGGGCGGTTTCTGGTACTGGTTCTCTGGTTCTAGATCTCTGGTTCTGGTCTGGTCTGGTTTGGATCTCTGGTTCTGCTCACAGCAATCTGGTCTGGGTCCGGTCTGCGGCTCTGGATACAGCTCTGCTTTCTGGGTGTTTCTGGCACAGGGTTCTAGGCCAGAATCCGACAGCTCAGCCCGGCTGTTTGAATAATTTGCAAATTATTTTGAGGCCTGCTGAAAAAAAGGATTCAGCTTGTGGATTCAGGCCTCTCTGCTACAAGTTCTGGAGTCTGGATTCAAAGTTCTGGTCTCTGGAGATTGATGGATTTGTCTGGAGTCTCCCGGCAAAGCGTCCCGCAAGAAAGTGGAAAGTGAATGTCCCTGTCTGGCTTCCAGGGGCTCTTTTTATGTCTTTTGAAAATCGGTGTGGATGCTAACTTTCTTTGCCCAACCCACTCACAATTTGATAGGTCAAGGATTTCTCTTTGACCTGATTTGAGAAGGGAGCAGTGAGTCAGAGTGAGTCATCTTTATGGCATACAGAAAGAACACTCCTCTTTGCTTTTACCTTAGAAAATCATTTTCATAACTAAACACATTTCCCAGATACACAAGTGGTTGACATTACATGTACAGATTGCAGATGACTTAAGGTACATTCTTGTTCAACTCTGATCTTCCTAAGAGCTTGCATTAAAAAATTACAACTTATTTTCGTTTTTAGTTGGTTTACCAATATCGGACGTTTACCAAAAATGGCACAAATGTACACCACCTTTCTACACATATTCCAGTAAAGTTCCATGTCTCTAGCTTAAACCCAGTGTCTGCAATATGAATAAATTGCGGGGTTCAGTCCCAGAACATCGTACAGAATTGAGTTTAGACTCAAATTGTAGGTACATATTCCATTTTAAGGATCTCCAAATTGTACATTCCTGTCATCTGGTTACAATTAGTTATCAGTGTTTCTATAAAACATATATTTGCCTTCAATTCAATTCACAAAAAGTGTCTGGCCCGCCCCTAGGAACTGGGTGAGTCAGGGGTCACATGTCTCTTCTTCCCGGCAGAGCTCTGTTTATAGTCCACAGCCAAATCAGCATATCCCATTCAATTGAAAGAGACTATTGTGTTGGGTCCTGCAGGCTGGAGGAGAAACCCCTCCCTCTCAATTAACAGGGCCATGTGATATCCTGCCTCCTGGTGTGGGTCTCTGCGGTGTTAAGAGTTCTCAGGAAAGGCAAGCCTTTTGAACTTTTAATTACATAAGACCCCCTTCTGTTCACTGCACAGTTCTGCAAGACAACTCTTCTGCCAGGATTTATAGAGCGCCAGCGCCGGTCAGTGTCCAATGCCGGTACTGCACCTATTTTTGACAGCTTTCTTGAATTGATACATTTCAAAAGGAAAGGATTTTACTTGATAGTATATGATCCTTGCTTGACATGGCATTGATGTGGATCTGTAGTAGAGTAAAGTAAAACACTCAACCATATTTGGATTTGTGTTTGGTGGTTCCGGGCCCATGATCTTAGCAATTTTTGACATTAATAAAAACGGGTTTTGAACAGAACCATCTTTCTTTGCACTGGTGGGTGGCAGGTCAGGGGACCATTTTGCTGTGCGCAAAACTGCACAGTTCTCCAGGATTCTGGCGCAAATGTGGGCTTTTCCGCCCTCTTGGATTTCCTAAGCCTACAGCACCAAATGTTGCAGCATAATAGTCCAAACGTGGGTCAGGACACCCAACAAGCTCCCCTCTGAGATCCACATTGCTTTCCATGTACAATTTTAGCCAGAAAGTATCTACATGGCAAAAGTTTGTAATTTACCAATAAATGCCATGATGTAAATTAATATTCGTCACCCCATGATGGATCAGGGAAGCTTGCTATCATTTTGGTATCTTATTACACGGGCATGCAATATTTATTTTCCCTTTCACAAAAGATATAATAGTTATAGATTTGAAATGTACTCCCAGCTACCTAATTCCATAACCCATCATCCCACAAATTCTTAAAGTCAGGACATATTTGGAGAAGCCAGCAACCAATTTACATCAGAATAACCATCTTGCTACTAGCTTTTATATGACATTTACATGGACTCAGTGGGACTTGTTGTTGTTGGGAAAATCACTATTAAATTTCCATGTCTCTAGATTAAACCCAGTGTCTGCAATATGAATAAATTGCGGGGTTCAGTCCCAGAACATCGTACAGAATTGAGTTTAGACTCAAATTGTAGGTACATTTTCCATTTTAAGGATCTCCAAATTGTACATTCCTGTCATCTGGTTACAATTAGTTATCAGTGTTTCTATAAAACATATATTTGCCTTCAATTCAATTCACAAAAAGTGTCTGGCCCGCCCCTAGGAACTGGGTGAGTCAGGGGTCACATGTCTCTTCTTCCCGGTAGAGCTCTGTTTATAGTCCACAGACAAATCAGCATATCCCATTCAATTGAAACAGACTATTGTGTTGGGTCCTGCAGGCTGGAGGAGAAACCCCTCCCTCTCAATTAACAGGGCCATGTGATATCCTGCCTCCTGGTGTGGGTCTCTGGGGCGTTAAGAGTTCTCAGGAAAGGCATGTCTTTTGAACTTTTAATTACATAAGACCCCCTTCTGTTCACTGCACAGTTCTGCAAGACAGCTCTCCTGTCAGGATTTATAGAGCGCCAGCACCGGTCAGTGTCCAATGCGGTACTGCACTTATTTTTGACAGCTTTCTTGAATGAATACATTTCAAAAGGAAAGGATTTTACTTGATAGTATATGATCCTTGCTTGACATGGCATTGATGTGGATCTGTAGTAGAGTAAAGTAAAACACTCAACCATATTTGGATTTTTGTTTGGTGGTTCCGGGCCCATGATCTTAGCAATTTTTGACATAATAAAAATGGGTTTTGAACAGAACCATCTTTCTTTGCACTGGTGGGTGGCAGGTCAGGGGACCATTTTGCTGTGCGCAAAACTGCATGGTTCCCCAGGATTCTGGCGCAAATGTGGGCTTTTCCGCCCTCTTGGATTTCCTAAGCCCACAGCACCAAATGTTGCAGCATAATAGTCCAAACGTTGGTCAGGACACCCAGCAAGCTCCCCTCTGAGATCCACATTGCTTTCCATGTACAATTTTAGCCAGAAAGTATCTACATGGCAAAAGTTTGTAATTTACCAATAAATGCCATGATGTATATTAATATTCATCTCCCCATGACGGATCAGGGAAGCTTGCTATCATTTTGGTATCTTATTACACGGGCATGCAATATTTATTTTCCCTTTCACAAAAGATATAATAGTTATAGATTTGAAATGTACTCCCAGCTACCTAATTCCATAACCCATCATCCCACAAATTCTTAAAGTCAGGACATATTTGGAGAAGCCAGCAACCAAATTTACATCACAATAACCATCTTGCTACTAGCTTTTATATGACATTTACATGGACTCAGTGGGACTTGTTGTTGTTGGGAAAATCACTAGTTATGTTAGTCCTTTTAAACTAATGGGCACTCTTCAGCATGTATGCAAATCCGGTATCCAGTCATTTTTTGCAAACATTGCAGAGAGGTACATAACAGAGCAGACAATAACACCGGAAAACACTAAAAAGATTAAATAAAGAAAGAAATAAATGTGAGGTAATGGGTTAAAATGGTTGGGGTAGGATTTGCATGGTGTTTTAAGAGTAGACAATCAGGGGGCTTTAAAAAGAAATCTGTGTTTTTCTTTGTTTTGCCCGCAATGAAATGTACCACTCTGTAATTGTGGTCAGTAAAATCACATATAACCACAAATCATAACTCTAATTTCTTCATGTAATTTTAATTTCTTTGAAAGCATGTGACCAGGGCCTCTTGGGCTAAATGTTTGTATAAGGCCAGGGTAAGAGCTATTAGCCTCTTTGTTTTTTGAACGTTGATGGGCTGAGGAGATACATATCATGCAGCAGACACTTCAGCTATGCACTTTGATGCCATGAGGCCATGCTGACATCTGACACTTTGTTCTGGGTTTTGAAGTCAACCACAATTTTGATCTCAAAACCTTATATTTTTAAGTCTTTTTCCCCATCCAGGGTTTGATCTATATTGACCTGGCCATGTTGTAAATACTTGGTGTGTACATTAGCTTCACAGAGGTTTCCCTTACAGATATGGAGCCAGGCAGGCCTTGAAAACTTCTCCTGCTTCCTCTACCTGTGAAGAACCAACAGGGTCTGCAGGCTCTGCATTAGTGTCTAGGCCTGACAGGTTGAATCTACTCAACGTTTGATCACTTGAGTCCAACACCTCGACTGATCTAGCAGAATCATTAGGCCCTTTATGACTTCTAATAAGACTTAAGGATGTGTCAATACTTCTGTTCGTTTCCAATGTATATGGGAGTTGCCTTCTGCCAAAGTGATCGTCAATCTTCTTCTGAATTGTTGTAGTGGTCGTCGTAAATTCGAGACCCTTTTTCCAGTTGACCACCAGTGTAGATTCTCCCTCCTGCCCCCCAGAAGCTCTTACGGGTGGAAAAGAGGGGGACAGGGATGGGTCCACATGCACCTGAGCCCGAAGTTGATGGGCCCCTGCTACTGCAGGAGACACAACCTTCTTATTTACTCCCGCAGGCCCCCTTCCGCCCAAAAAAGAAGGGCTACTATCCATTTTAGGCTCCTCCCATTCTGGGGCTCTCAGGTCATCCTGGAGCGAATTACTCCACAACTTCATGGTCTTGAATGGGAGTGACTTTAAAAAATTCTGGGCAGGCCACTTGTACGGGTACAATCGCCCCCTCTACCCCTTTGGTCACCCCCACAGGGGCAGCACTGCCGTATTCAAAGGTGGGCGGAACCGGATCCACAAAGACCTAAGCAGCTCAAAAGCAATTAGCCCACAGGCACTGCACAGGTCTCAGGAAGGCACCGAATGCCGAACGCTCAAATGCTCAAATAGAAATTAAAGATTAATTAAGTAGGACACTCTATAATGAAGTCAGCAATACGATCACCCGCATGCCCCACAATTTGCCACAGTTCTATGTGCAAATTTACCATGGGACCCACGTGGGACCCTTCCCCCATGCCTCACCACACCTCAACTCACCTCGCCTTGCTTCGCCTCTCGCCTCTCACCTCTTGCCTTTCACAGGCGTTGTTTGGGGGCTCCCCCAGGCATTATGCAGGGCAGTGTGAGGCTTCGGTAGGCTTTATTTAGAGGCTGTTTTCAGTGTTTTCAGCGTTATTTTAGGTGCTGCCGGCTAGGGGGCACTGAGGCACTGCGGCAATGGAGCACTGGAGCACTGAGGATTTTTCCCCCAGCGACCGGAGTGGACCGATCTCCACTCCAACTGCAACTCCAATCTCTCAGCTCACAGTGCCCAGAGCCCAGCCCCCAGTCCACAGCTCGGCACACGGCGCACGGCACTCGGCACCGCCACAGTGCTCAGCCGCTTGTTGCTTCAGCCGCAGTACCCCTGCAGCACCCCCACAGCACCCCCAGCTCCTCCGTCTCCCCCGGCACCAGGTCCGTGGCTCGGCTCGCTCCGCTTCGATGCGGCGCCCGGCTGCTAACGCTGATGCTGACTTCCTGCTAAGAGTAAAGAACCTTAGCGGATTGTCTAAGATTGTCAAGCCGCACCAGTGAGCCGCTCTACTCTCCGCTCTAGGTATCGCGCTGGCCGCTTCCAACAATCTGATTCTGATTCCAGAGTCTTGATTTAACACTGCAAAACACACATGCACAGCCATTTTAGTGTCAGAGTTTGAAAACCTTGTTTTTCATGTAGAAGGGGCCTTTGAGTTTCTCCTGCAAATGCAAAGTAAAGCTGCTTCTCAGTTTGTCCTTTCCCTTTGTAAGTAAAGATAGGTCTTTGATTTACAATGCTTGGCCATTCACATAGCATTTCCATTCTATCACAACTCTTATTTATGTTACTTGCAGAAACACACACAGTCTGCATTAATAGGCATATTTTCTGTGTGAATGTTTTTGAGGGCCAGCCGGTCATTTTTCTAGTGGGCCTTTCAGTTATATTTGTTTGGGCTGTGATTAAATTCCACACCAACAAAACCTATTGGGGCAACATGTCAAGTTGTGCAATATTGAAAGTAGACACACCCAAAGGCCGTGGCTACTGGACATGGCTAGTGTCCCCAAAGAAACCTAGTGGTGTGACCATAAGAAAGCCATTGGGGTAACATGTAAAGGGGCCATGGCCTAAGCCGGGGCCAGTGGTCATGGATTAAGGCCATGGCTAGTAAGTAAGAAAGGAAGTGTTTTATAATATACAGTGGGCACATCCAAAGGCTGTGCTCACTGACTAGGGCAAAAGGCCCTGGCTAGTGGGCCCAAAACAGGAGTATAGTGACCATAGCCTTGGCCCGTGGCCAGCTTGGGGTCCAAAAGAAACATATTGGTGCAGACATGTACAGTAGAGAGGGCTGAAGGCTGTGGCCACTCGGCCATGGCTTGTGACCAGGCAGTGATTTAAAATATACAATAGGATCGCCCAAAGGCTGTGTTCACTGGCCAGGGACAAAGGCCCTGTTTAGTTGGACCAAAAGTCATGTATAATGGCTGAGGAGTGGGCCCAAAAGGAACATATTGCGGGAACATGTACAGTGGCACCCTAAAACTGTGGTATAACAAAACCCTTGCCATTCAATGAAAAAAACATAGTTACGGTGGAGTTATGTTGCACAGATTTAACGCAACAAATCCTTTGAAATTCAATGAATGTGAGAGGTCCTGAACAGCTTTTCTCAGCGTGTACTTGTTGCAAAGCCCATGAGCACATACATATTATAAAAGAAAGGATTCACAGTGACATACACAATGGCATTAATGGGGACTTCACATTAGGGGGGGCATCAACGGGAGTGTGCTGAGTTAAGCTGGTCATGGCTTCCCGCATCTGATGAATTTCAATGGTTTTGTTGTGTTCAATCTGCACATCTTAACTGCATCTTAACTAATTGTGTGGGTGTAATATCTATTCGAAGATTCTCTAACTTCCTCCATACACCACTACAAAATACAGATTTGTATGTAACTTGGATGTCCTACCATTCTCTATCTCACAATGTGTTAACAAATAAGTCTTAACCACCTTCTATTATAGCCATCAGATGTTTGCTGTCCCATTCAAACATGGGCCCTTTCAAATTCAGTAAGCTTTTTCAATTCCTTACAGATCTTTGCCTATCAGATTTCCCCAATTATCAGTAATAGCAATTAAAACTTCACAATTTTCAAAAGATTGTTCACCTTCCTATTTGGATGCGATAAATGTGCCTCCATGTGGAAAATGTCCCCAGATTTTGCGAGGGGGCTTATGCTGCAAGTCCTAAATGCACAAAATGCACAAACAAATCACTTTGTGCAAGCAGTTATGCCCTCAAATTCGAATGGGTTTGAGGCTTCTTAAAATTTCTGGGGCGCAAGATTTTACAAGTACTTCACTGGAAGACTAATATGCATTTATTAAATGTTTACTTTATTGGTTACCTAGTCATTACATCTGTATCACATGAAACACAATTCAATATATAAAGTGATCAATAATCATAATACAGCCATTCATTTCTCATTTTATTAAAACTTGATATACCTTCAATGTCACTTTTTTGCATAAAAACCCAATGTATGCACAAACAGATGTGTCATTTTGTCATCGCAATTTTGCATTTAACAATACAGTCATGATGGTTAAATGTTTAGATGTTTACACAAAACGGCTAACTGGAGTAAAGACATATATGAATACATAAAAATAAGTTCCCACCCGGAAATATTAGCAATTTATTTTTTGTGTGATTTACTAATAATGAGCTGGGCCATAGCTTCACCTCTCACAGTGGTGCCACATCTGATGTAAGAAATCATAAATGGACCCAACATGTGCATAAACCAATTGAAGCAATTAATGCAACAAGTAGTTTTTAGATGGACTATAATTTCTTGAAATAAATCCACAGATACATTTTCATCAATCCACTTCACAATATTATTCAAGAACTTTATTGTACATGCTACGTCACTTTCACTAGGTCATCTGTTTGTCACTCTTGTATTTCATAAAGATGTCTCTTAATCTTCTCTACATGTTTGTGTCTTAACCAACACTGTACATTTATTAGGTGCACTTTTCTCCTCAATTATTTAGAGACAAGTTAAAGTATATCTTTTATTCCTCGATTCTCTGAATGACTCTGGATCTCCTATTATGGCCAAATGTTTTCCTCTAGATCACATTAGGACTCCAAATTATAAACAAATCTTACTTCCAGTCATCCATTTTGTAAGACATACACATACAACAAAATATGAAGTTCTGCTGTTCGCTAATATTACACTGAACACATTATTTGGAAGGTATCCTATTATTGCAGGCCTCCTTTTTGAATAACAATCTTTTCAGAACAGTTGTGTAACGTAGAACAAATCTGTTTGTTACAGCTAACCTATAATGTGCATCCTTATAGAATGAAGGTTCAAACTCAGTAAAGAAAGTTACCTCTTTTGTCTTATTGACATCATCTCATGTGGGATTTCATGAACAATACCCTATGCCAAAGACTCTATCTACGTAGGCTATTTTCTTTATTTGAGGTCCACTGGTGACACCCTGCTTTTTGTTAAGATCTCATGCTGATCGAAAAAGAAGTTGAATAATTTTAATCTAACGGTTCAAAGAAATCCACCTGTCTATGAAATTCAATAACATTATTGATATGCATCTTTTCACCTGATTAAAGGGGATGTGACATACTAATCGCCATCACCCATGTAAACTGCCATATACACTCGGCTTCTGGAAGTGCACTTGAACAACTCACATATAAGGTCGTCTTTGTAATCAATATGTGGCTTTAATGATGCCAGATAACAGCTTTTAAGTAATGACATCATGAAGCACTATTCTATTTGTAAATCATGCAAGTGGTAAGTTATTCGCACAGTAATCTGACTTTTAATATTAATACATAATGTTTGAAAACAGGAAATCTGAACTTTGGACACTTTCCCATTAATTGTCTGGTTTAGTTTGTAATTTAGATTAAGACTTCAATTTCTAGTATGGCCCTGCATTTGTAGAATAAATGATTCTACTTTAGCTTGGACTAACATTGTGTGCCACACCCCCTCATTTAATCTCGACACATGGCTCAGAATAATAAAAATCATATTGACAAGAGATGAGGGTCATTTATTTATTTTTGTAAACTTTGTTTATTGGCATTTTGCATAAACCACAAACATTCAATTACAAACAGAGCTATCACGCCCTCCAACTCCCCACTTCCTCCCCTTTAAGACAGTGTAGGGCATTAGCAATGGGGAAATACATATGGCGAGTAGGTTGTGTGTATGTCTGGGCACCCTCCTGTATCATCTCGTGTTCACTTAAGAGGTCAAACATTGACTTATCCGCCATTTCATTAGTCACGCCGTGTCAAGGTAGGTAAGGGCATTCTGCAGCCATGATAGAGCAACAAGGGGTCTCAGTGCCCCCCCTTCCACCAGATTTACATAGTGGGTGAGGTTGTGGGTACACCCCACCGGGGGACAAGATGGGGAAGTCCTCCTCCCTCCTAGAAATGTATTGTCTAAATGGGCCCCAAAAATCTAGAGTTCGGCTCGGAAGTGGGAGGGTTATTGCATATTGAGTTTCTCTCTTCTCGCACAGTAACATCTAATTGATGCACTCCTGAAAGCTTGGGGCTCTACCTCTACCCCAGCCCCTGGCTATTAACGATCTGGGATCTGGTCACCACTGATGCCATACCAACCAGTTTTTTCTTTGCTCGAGACCCCTCCTCTACTAGGGTTAATAACCACCTGGTTTACCGCAGCTTCAACGGTGCCCAAAATGGGTTGAATCCAGGGGCAGTCCCAGGCCAAATAATAGAAGTCTGCCAGAATCTTTCCACATCTTATACAGCTCGGGGATTTGTCCGGGTAAAAACGGTGCAATGGTGCTGGGGAATAATATATCTGATGCAGGAATTTAAAATGTATCAATCTAAATCGGTTATTCATTGACATCCTCCACGTTTGTAAACATACCACATTACATTGTTCGGGCGTTAGTATGCTCCCCAGGGACACGTCCCACTTCAAATTTGTAGTTTCCAGTAAGGACCTTTCTGTGTGATCTAATAATTTTATACACATAGGTCACTAGTTTCCTGGTGGATGGTGGGGCGGTGACATATTGCAATATGGAAGGGAGTGCGGGTACGTTCGGGAATTCGGGCCATTCGGATCTGAGCACTCAGCGGAGTTGGAAATAGAACAGCATAGTGATGGCCGTCCATTCAGCCCTGTTTCTTAGGACCTCCCACGTAATAAACTTCCTGTTCGGGACTAGGTCGCCCAGTGTATGGACCCCCAACCTCTCGAAATGATGCTGGAAAATTCTCTCATGGATGAGTGGGATTCCGTTAACTTGATGTATAGCAAACTGATGGGAGTACCACTGTTCTTGCCCAATTCACTGCCCTATACCTCTCCAGGCTCCACATGTAATCGCTATCGGTTGCACCTCGGTTTTTGACGGCTTCTCCAGGGTGCCCCACAGTAGGCCTCCCACATTGTCCGGGTGTATAGTCGCTTTCTAAAAGAGGATGTTCGGAAGTTCGGGTGATGGGGACTACCACCAAACTGAATACTGAATTTGCGCTGCTACATAATAAATATATAGGTCCGGGTAATACATTCCTCCCTGCTCATATGGCAAGGTTAGGGTATCGTAGGAAATTCTGGCTAGACCTCTGGCCCAGATCAAATGGACCATCAGGCTCCTAAATCGAGGCCAAAAGCCTGGCAATGGCCAGATAGGAACGTTGTTCAAAATATATAGGAATATCGGGAGGATCAGCATTTTTACCTGCGAGATACTGGCAGCTTGGAATGAGAATCCACCCATCCACCTTATGTTCGAGATTCACAAGTGTGGTTATAGTATTTTCTCTTTATAGTAATACATGGAATTCCTCGTTGGTGGGGGGGGTTTGTTAAGGGAAGCAACCTGTGCGGGATCCAGCCAACCCAGGGCAATCTTGTCTAGATAGTGTGTTATGGAGACATGACCCATGGACGTCTGGGTGGTTTACAGCCGGTCATAGAAGTCACAGAAAAAAGCGTTAATTTCTCCATTGTCTCTAGTGAGTCCCCCCTCTGTGTCCTCAACCTCCACAATGTCATCTAGATGTTGTTCTTGTTTTATTGCCCAGGCCAGGGTGCAACTTGGTCGTCACCCTCCCTGTATGCTGCCCCCATTATGGGGTCTCCCAGTTATCGCTCCTCTCTAGCTGTAAAGAGATACATTTCTTCCCTTTTCTCCCGCAACTGATTCCGTACCTCGGAGATCCTGTTGCACCTCTAGACTCTTGATTTCATGTTCTAGGGTAGAAATAGATCTACAAATACATTTCAGGACGCCTCCTGTTAGGCAAAGTTTGTATGCAGTACCCTCTGGGAACACTACAAACAACTCTGACTACAGGTATAGGAAACCCAACCTTTGGTATAAACTTGTACTACACAGTTTTGGTAGCGTGTGGAGCAGCCAGGCTTATCTCAAGAGGGGTCAATGTGAGCTGCAGTGGAGTTACACAGAGATTTACAGTTACAAGTATTCAAATACACTCTTACACTCAAGGTTTCTTGAATAAACAATTATTAATTTATTTGTCAGTAAGTTAGAATAAGCCTTCTTCAGAAGGGAGTAATATAACAGTAACACTCAAATACACTTCAGGAAATACACACTCTTAATATCTCTAAATCAGTAGATACCCGTTTGGAATGGCCCACGGACGCCAGGTACTCCCTCAGGTGACTTCAATAGCTATGGTGCTGGGGACATTAATACATCACTGTTGTATTTAAAATCATATAGTAATAAGTCAAAGGAAAAGGTTATTTAGAACATTCAAGAGATCACAAATATTCTTAAGCAGGCACATACTTTCAGATCCCCCAAGAAGAGTCATTCAGTGCAAGAGGCTAAGCCAAAGTCAATAGGCAAAAGTCTATATGAACGGAAGCATTTCTTTGTGGGTAAGTAGAAGGTCTTTGCACAGTGTTTTAGAAGTCTTTGAAGAAAAGAAGAATCACATTTTGGGCCACAAGCTGATTAGACTTGTGAGTAGTCGAAGATGCAAGCAACTCTACAGTAAGAGCTAAGTTCTCTCAGACTTTACAGTACCTTTAGAATGAAGAAACGTGCAGCAGATGACTTTGGGTCCTGTGCAGCTCTGCAGATCTCACTGTTCCTGGGCCTCAGTCGTGGGGACAAGAGGGAGGGCTTCTGGGGACTCCTGCACTGCAATGGGACGGTCACTGTTCGCAACCGGCAATCTTCAATTCAGTGGATGTTCAGTGTTTCAGCTCCTTGCATCTACTGCAAATAGAAACACTGTGGTTCTGGGCTGTCGAGATGGACTTTCCTTGCTTCTGGGGTCCCACACTCTGTTGAGGGGGCTCAGGCTCGGTCAGTCCTGCTTCCTGGGAATCCAGAGGATCTTCCTAGAGCTCTTGGCCAGTTCAAAACCAACACACACAATCTGGTGTTCCTCTCCCTGGATATATGGTTTCCAGCACAACTCTGTGTAAATTCAACCAGCTCCGAGATGGATGTTCAGGTGGCTTACTTTGGAGTTGATTGGTCCCACCAACTCAAAGGGAGAAGTCATCCTTGCAGGGGCTTCTTTTTCGATACAAATTTGGAGTTCAGCACAGCAGCAGGGCTTCACCGGCAAACTAACAGTCCAGGAGTTGCAGCAGGCGTCCTTTTCAAGTTATTCTTTGGTTCCTTCGTCCAGTGGTCGACTCTGACTTCCTAGCCAAAAGCCCCGCCTTTTATTCAGTTCTCTCCCATTCATTCCAGCCAAGCTGTCGGACAGTCAGCTGGTGAATAACCAGAGTGTATGTGGGTCTCCTAGGAGACTAAGCACAGGGAGTTTTGGGCACCACCCTCACTTGCTGCCTACCCCAGACTCCCTAGCGCCAGAGGCGGGCTTCACTCTTGAAAGCGAACAATGGGACCAAACCTTTTTTGTCAGGCAGAATACATCTCAAGAGGGACCTTTCCACAAAGAAATGGCGAAAAAAGAAAACCGGCCCATATTGACACCCATGGGTGTTTTACTGCAGCTGTGAACGCAGCCCGCGGTAAATGCACACCATGGTAGTTAACACAAAACCACTGCCACCAGCCTTTCAGTGAGAAAAGGGTAACATAAAAATGTTACATAAGAAGCTAGACAAAGGGGATACTAGGTAACCCCTCCGGCACCCTATTGTAAGATAGTGTGTGGTTGATCTACAAAGTTAAAATGGTAAGTAAAGTCATGTTCACTTTACTGCTCTGGGAAACAGTAGTTGATCACAGAGAAGGTATTACAACCTTTGGGAAATCTGAAAGACTACCCTGTGCCACTGCACTGAAGGTGCTCTGTGACACAACATAAAAGATGATGCCTATGGAGTTTGTCAGACTCCCCAACCAAAAGAAACACACACAGAAAACACATAAAATTTAAAAGTTGAAAGTCTCAAAGTTCAGCATAAGAGCTGGAGGTCTCTAAGGTGGGGGGAATTTAGCACTAAACTGAAAATTCTCCCTAACACTTCCCTTTTTAGCTATCCAACACCCACGTATGTATACCTTAAAGGTTTCCCAAACCACCCAGGGGTCGGGAACAGAGCCCGCATTAACCTGAAAAAAACATTTGAATATCCTGACCTATTTATTCATGGGAGACCGCGTCCACCACTCTGAAATGCCAACCCAGCTATCTAGGTGGTCGACTGGGACTCTTGAAGTGTACTTTCACTGGGGAGTTGTCAGATAAGGTTCTAGGAAGGATCTGGACACCCAAAATGTCCCGGACCAGCTCCAAGGATACCATGATATATTCTATTCTGGAGGAGCTGCTGTGTACTCCAGAGAATTACGTGTATTCTCTGGATGTGGGGTATGAGAGTCACCAGGAGTCCAGTAGGACATGATGCACGGGTATGGCAGGCCAATTTTGGGCTGCTCTCGGGCAGATGAGTTGGGCGACAGAGGATCTTTCCTGGTCCCGCGTGAGAGCCACATTAAAATCCCCAGCCCATATAACCTCATAGTTCGGAAAGGTGCGCAAGTGGTTAGCACAGCAATGAAAATAATCTGGGCAGTCGTTGTTTGGGGCATAAATATTCACTAGCAGGACCTGCCACCCGGCGATTTCCCCAGCTACCAGGAGATAGCGTCCTTCCTCATCCTGGATCTGGGCATGCAGCTTAAACTCCTTGGAGCAATGGATATAGATGGTCACCCCCTGAGAATGAGTGGAATAGGAAGAGCAATACCTATGCACCCCCCACCCAGCAAGATAGGGGAGCTTGGAGGTCTTAACCAGGTATGTTTCCTGCAAACAAAGGACATTCATGTTGTGGTTCCTGGCATAGTTCTTGATCAGGTGTGTCTTTTTGTCATTGGTGAACCTCCTTATATTCCAAGTTAACAATGTGATGTTCATATCAGATCCTCTAGTCCCCATGTGTGTGGATGTGTCCTGGTCTGGCAGATATTTACCAGGGGAGTGCATACAGCAGTCATGGTAGCCATTCAATAACGGTCATGGAGTTAGAGATTCCACTTATCCCACCAGGTTTTGGAGTACCCACCTTTCCGTCTCTTGACAAAATGAAATTTCCAACTGTATTGTGTCTTCACTTAACTTTACCCCATTAACCCCATCTTCATACTGATTCAAATCTACCCCCAACTGATTTGTCAAGCCCCTCCCCCCCTCCACTGCCAGAAATAAGAACATACTGGCCACATTATCCCACCCCCCTTAAGTTCCCAAAACTATTACACCAATCAGTGTTTATCTGTCACTGGGCACAGGAGGATGTCTGTGGCTGGTTTGTCTCTGTGTAGTTGAAGGCAGTTTCCACATGTGTTGTTTCATCTATAAGAAGGTGCTATGTTGTTTCTTGTTTTTTTGTCTCACGGGTCCAATGTACAGAGACCTGTTTGCACCCTGTGAAGGGGCGCCTGTACTGTGCAAAATTTGGTTGGGTGTGTGTAGTGAGCACTACCCGGTATTCAGCGGGGAGATTACCTTGGGTCAGGGATTTCCATGGTGAATCCTTCTGCAGCTTCAGGTGACGTGAAAAAGGAAACCCTGTCATCCTGTACCACCCTGAGCTTTGCTGGACACAACATGGAGTAGTGGATCTCCTTCCTCTTGAGGATATTCTTGACTGACTGCAACGTTTTCCTCTGATCCTGAACCTGAGGGCTGAAGTTAGTGAAGAGGTGGATGGTCGTGGATCCCCAACACAGCGGTTGTTTCTCCCTTATGGCTTGAAGCAGTATGTCTCTATCCTGATAGCTGAAGATGTGCACCACAATCTCCACTTCCAGACTCCCCGGTGGGGTTTGGAAGCCAAGGATCTGTGGGCGCGCTCCACCATGAACATGTTTGTAACCAGGGGGCCCTCCATGACCTCAAGGAGCAGCTTCTCCACGAACAACTCCATATTGTCTACTGTCATGGACTTGGGACCTTATCCGTTATCCGGATGTTATTCCTTCTGTACCTGCCCTCGAGGTCATCATTTTTCACCACCACCTTCTTGACTGTTTGCTGAAGAGCAGCCACATCCCGCTGCTGGACCGCCACTTTATCTTCGCCCTCACCTATCCTCTGTTCCACCTCGGTCATGTGGCTCATAGTTTGGCAATCTGCACTGCCGACACATCCACCTTACAGGACAGCGCGTCAATTTTGGCACCAAGGCTATCAGTACTGGACTTCAGGGCCTATAAAGTGTGGTTGAGCACAGAGACGTCCAATAGTGTTGTGTCAGCCATTGTCATAGGCAGAGGAGGGTTCTGGATGGTTTTGGCAAATTGGTCTATTTTGGCCAGTTATTTAGGATTACCCATGATGAGTAGGCTGTCCTGAAGGATTCCTGCAGCACTCTGCCGGCACTATCTGCCCTGAAGATGTCCTTTATGGTGTTTATAGGCCAAGTGTTCACTTTCAGTGATCACTATGCAAAGTCGTGCAAGTTAACCGGGCCACGTGAAAGATGGTCATCAGAGACCTTTCCCTGGAGAGTCTACGGGGGCTGGTAGTAGTATGTCTCATGGTGGATGCTGTTGGTCAGGAGTATCCATGTAGGAGCACTACATTTAGTGCACAGACGCCAGTGGTACAAGTTCAAAATGGCAGGCCTATTGCCCCATCCTATGCAGTGGGAGACTGCTCTTTGCCGTTTCACCCCAGAAGGGGGAAGCTCTCCACAGCACCGCATGGTGTATGTGGGTTCTGTTGTTGGAGGTGCTGGGGCACTGGAGAGCCTGCCGCCGCTCCGTCTCCAATTCGCCATGTTCTATGGGCAGGCTGTAGCATCTGGAGGCTATGGGGGAAGAGCTGCCGGGCTTTGTACAATGGACGTGGGGGTGCAGGAGGATATGCACACCCCCACTTGGTACTCACGATTCAGGCCAAGCAGAGATTCCGCATCCCGCCCTTGATCAGTCACGGCACCCACACCGGTACTCCATGGATCAGGGCTGCCGCTGCATGAACCCCAGCACTGGGCGCATGCCGATGCTGAGCGCAGCCTCAGGCAGGCAGAATGGCCCTGTGGCTCAAGGTCACCGCCCAGTCCTTCCCAAAGTCAGGGGGGCAGCCCCCTGCTCGGCCGCCCGACCCAGGCAGCAGATCTCCCTCCAGTCGCCACAGTCGCAGGATCTCAGGCATGCTCTGCAAACTTGGAGGAGGCTCCCGGCACCATGAGGCACAAAGGTCAGGAGCTCATATGTTCCGCTGGATGCACCTCCAGTCACCGAAATGGGTCCAGAGGCCGCCGCTCTGTTTCAAGATCGAGTGCTCCACAGTTTATGTTAAATGGACCCACAGGGAGCAGGGTGTTCTCAGAGGATGTAGTTGCCTTCTATGGAGCTCTTTCAGGCAGCAGCCATTTCCCAGCCGCGCAACAAAGCCCCCCAGATGAGGGTCATTTTTGTGCACCCCCACCTCTACCATGGTGCAATATTTCATATGTTTTCAGGGCAAATGGCCTTATTGCAGCACCAGCTATAATAGGAGAAACGTTATGTTGGCTCATTCTAAATTCCAGGGTTTATCCTTTGGCACTGGAATCTAGCAATTGTCCATGACTGACCCATCAACTTGACCATTTCAGTCCACTCTTAAGCTTGCTCAAGTTTGAAAGAATAGTAGTTGCTGACCCATTTATATCCTCCTATGTTATGGGGTGTTTTTCTGTCAGAAGACTTGCATTCTCATCAATTTGACACAATAGAAATAAGTACCATTTGGAACCGTTTCTCATAGCCACAATATTGAGCAATTCTTCATTTCCATAAGGAAAGACATGTGTAAATGTAGATTGTTTAGACCATAGACTTATTATTATTATTTTGTCTTTATTTATAACGCACTGGAACAGAGACCCATGGGCATAGAAACGCAAACAGACTTACAACATGAAACATACAAGGGAGGGTCATAAATCATAAATCGGAAAATCGGAAAATTAATCATCAAACAAAGAGGGATTCATATTAAATCAACTACCAAACTCAAATTTGATTCATATTTGCTTAAGAAAAGTGGCAGAATACTAGATCCACACTCCACTACAATACTGTCTCTATCTCGGTACACCTGTAATCTACCGCCAACCTGCGTAGGTCCTTCAGATCTGAGGTTCTGACCAGCCCCGGACCAGTTATTTGATGAAATCATGCCAGAACTTTATTTCATAGGGCCCCTCTGGGTTCTTTCCCTCCAGGTTTCTCTATATGTGTGAGGATGACGTCCCTAAGGTCCATAACAAAGTCTCTTAAAGTCCTATCCATAATCACCAGCATTTGGGATTTTCTCACTCGCAAACTTCTAGAAATGGTAGGATTAGCTTGATTTTTAGCAGTCTCAGATGAAATAGAGCTAGTAGGTCCTGATACGGATTTACTTACAAGAACCGAAAATGTATCATTCACAGCCTGTGGCTCCTCACTGATTACCAGTGATGATGACAATGACACTAAGGGTAAATTAAATTCAACCTCAGGGCCTACAAAATCAGTTTGTGATCAAATATGTTGTGATTACTGTTCCTAACTCTCAGGCTCCAAATCAAACTGACAGCCATTATCTATTTTATCCAAATACTGTTGTGCCACTGGCGAAATCTGTAAATCTGTTTGGCAGGATGTATCTTATTTTACAAGCTGTAATTTGACAGCACATTTGTCAACATGATCTACCCACATACTAAAATCTGCAAAGCTATTGCACATATTAAGCTCATTAACTATACATGCCTTGACTTGAGCTCATTGTGCAGAGATCATATGTTCTTGCTGAGTACACTCAGCGTCCAGCAGAGCATGCGCAATAGATTTTATGGGTAACCCATAATTATACTTGATCTCCACTACTCTAGCGGGATGCATTACACTTGAGGGCAGGATCACTGAGTCATTATTGCTGTTGAAATTCAGGGTTAACAGTCCAAGCAATGTTCATGTTATGTGCCTAGCAGGCCAATTCCTTACATGCTCCTAATGTGTCCGTAGCCAAACCCAGGACATCATTGGTGTCAGGAGACATATCTGTTCCCCTGACCTGAAGTCTCTGTCTCCTTCGTGAGCTTAATGCCAAAACCTCAGCCAAGCACTCTCTCTTGGGTGTAGAGGGCGTGGCCTTGATACCATACTTTACGGGGGTCATGATGCACATATCCTTAGTCAAGTGGAAAAAATATTTTTTCAGCGCTTGGTCTCTCGTTACGGGCAAACTTCTCTAAATCAAAGCAAAGCAAATGTGTAACATTTTTTCCCACCGTCATCCCCACACACCAGCCTCAGTGCTTACTCATGAAACACTTGATAGGAGAGCAGGACTGACAATGCATAGACACATCCTTAGTACCGGCGCAACCACCATTCGATCGCGTTGCTCTCCGGACTCAATCCCATAACTCAAGTGGATAGAAACACCCGATGTACACATGAAACACCAGGATGCTGCAACTCCAGCTACCGAAACCAACTGCCAACGGAGCAGCGTGAGAACAGGATCAGAGGAAAGGATCCAACAGCAGTCTGCAAGACCGTCTAGCTGCACTGCAACAAAGGGTTACAGCTGCTTCTGATGCACTAGCCTTCAGAAATATTTCAGGGTTAGTGCCTCCCCACTTATAGACTAAGGGAGGGGTCATTATCACGTAATAATGACCGTCCACCAAGTCATCGCTTGAGGCGAAGCCAAAGGCCAAATGTTGGGGCAAGGTCATCATCCCTAGCAATAATTACCCATCCCAAGGTCTATAAGGCTATTGGCACATATTGATAGTAGCAAATTATGTTTTGGAGATTTGGCAGTGAAGTAAAAAGATTTGCTTAATAACGCTAAAGAAAATCAACAAACTCAGTAAATTAAATGTGTTTTTATTTTGTAGTATTTAAAACATCGGTTGATCCTCATAAGTTAAGCATTTCAATTGCAAACCTGGTTAAACAGGAGAGGATTTAACATGAGCATGTATTAGGGGTTGTGTAATTGTAAACTGTTTCTCTATAAGAAAGAGAAAACATTTTCCCATGGTTTAGCTTTCTTATTGATGTGTTAAGTAGGATATTGAAGCTAATAACAAGGTTCTTCAAGCGAGGACATTTCTTTTTGAAAGACATCTTGCCTGGAAATTGCATTACTGTTTCCCTGTCTATTTTTGAAGTCAGAATATTCAAAACCTAGCCAACACCAGGAGTTATTGACTGCATTCTGAACATTCCGATTGGCAGAGAGGAGGTCAATAACAATCTCCATGTGCTAGTGCATCTCATGTTTACTGCAATTCACTGTGTTCCCTCATTATAGGCTATCAGGGAAACCCTGGAATAGGCTGTACCTTGCCTGACACCGGTGTCCAGTCAAAGTTTCGAATACATTGTTTCGAAATGCAATAGTTTCGAGAAAAACATTTTTGAATGCCTTTTTTTAAATGTATATTTTTTTGGCTTTCATATAGGAAAAAATACTGTTTTTTCCCACAAAAAACGGGTGTTTGGGGGGGACGCCCCAAAAAAAAAGAAAAACGTGCATTTGATTTTTTTTTCCGGTCCTTTTGTTTCAAAACTATTGCACTTCGAAACAATGCATTCAACCCTTTCACTATAAACCCCTGACACCAGCTATCGTACCAATACTACAGCGAGTATTTGGAAGGAGATATCCATTGAGACAACCATATCAAATGCATGCTCAAATTGACGACAACCTACAGGAGAAACTCCCTGAAGGAATATGAGAAAGAGTTAAAAAGATGAACTGAGGACGTCATAAGAAAAGCGTGCATGACCTTCAGAGATACTGAATGAAGACAAGGTATGGATCCTAGAGGAGAAAGGACAAAGTAAAAGAATTACATGAACCTTAAAGTGTAAAAGAAGAATATTACACATTAACAAACTGCTGAAAAAAACAGAAGTGCAATGAATGTACAGATGCTGAAACGCAAGGTAGATCAAGTCATTGTATAGGCTAGCTACAAGTAGTGAATAGAATGCAGGTGAAGCCGCCACTCTATAGAAACTGGAAATTGGTATAATGAAATAAATAAGCCAGAAACTATGAAAGGGGAATGAAAGCCATGTCACAGTAGAAAAACAGGTTGCTGAAGCTGTGTGGTGAGGCTGCCTGGCCTGAAGTCAAGATCTTAGAAATCAATGTCAGCTATCTACTCTGAAGAAGAACGATTGTGCGGAGGATGAATCCTCTCATGTGAAGGTACAAGAAAGAACATAGCGGATGCCAAGGTTTAATTAATTTAAAGAATATAAAAGCTGCAGAATGGATCAAATCATGGTCTCTTGCGATGTGAGCCAAGGATGGAAATAAGAGTTCAAACTTGAAGTTGCAGACACGATAGCGAGAGCCCTCACTCCTGTGATCTCTCAGGATGAGAATGCTGTGCAAGACCCAGTACAAAGACAATTTCATGTCAGAAGGCATTGGTGATGAGAGATGTTGGGCTAATTGGGTGGTGAGGTAGCTTAATTTCCTATCTCCCTGCACCTGGGTCTTGGTTTATGTGCTGCTAAATAAACCGAATGTTCCAGACATGGAACAAGCGTGCCAAATAATTGTATTAGTCCATATATCGAAGGACCTTTTTAACTTAGAAGACCAATGAAACATGGTGTAATGGTGTATTCTTAAATTACATGTTTGAAGAGGTAGGAATAAATTGTCCATCTGATAAAGGACAGCCAATAAAAATCCTAGCTCCTACATGATTGTATATCTAGATGTTTCCCTTAACCAATTCTGGCCCCTGATAGGTTTTTCACTAATGCCACATAGTATGACTTCACTCTGATGCATAATGAGTATATAATTATGTTTTTAGTGGAAATCATTGAGAGACTGAGCGTACGTCTGTTGATGTTGTAACCTGCCTGTTTTAGATAATTGTTAAGAAAACAGTAAATTGCATCTTCTGGAGTTTGTCCAGTTATTTGGACTCAGAATTATTATGTTGTGACCCCATCCATTAACAGATGCATGTTCCAAGGGCCATAATCACACATGGTAGCAGTGCGGATGGTTAAAGATCCAAATTAGTTTGACTTCAGGTTTTGGACGATCTGGCATCCTCTGCCATTAGCTGGAAGATCGTGGAGTTTCCTGTGGAGAGCGGCCGATAGAAATAAACTTGCAAGAAGAATTGAGATAGTGGGCACCTCCCCCTTTGAAGAAATCCCTTCTCGGTTTCCACGGGTGCTCTGCGGACGGATGGCAAAGTGATCGGATTTCAGGAGTCGATACCGAAGGCCTTGAGTTGATTAACAGATGTAAGTAGACTAAGGGCAATGGCAATATAAATGGGTAGGATTGTGATATTTTTGGGTAACCTAAACTTTTGTGTAGATAAAGGAATGTCTTAGTAATCCTATTTCAAAGGAGAGAGCAGAAGACATCTCAAATTCCAGTCGGAATATTAAGAGAGAGAATACGCACAGTCAGGACTGTGCAAAGGTGACATCTTAAACCCTGCAAGGTTTAATATAATGTAAATGATTATAGGGAAAAGAGAAGGTGATCATAAAAATTATTAATGTGTTTTGTGTTAATATTTTAAGTATTATTTGATATATGTAGTCTCGAGAGGTGATAAGCTGTGCTGGTTAAAAGTGACGTTGTTTTGAGTTATGTGTTGTAAACGATTGGTGCCAATAAGAAGGCAGATAGGTTGTTGAAACAGAAGAGGATTGAGTGACGATTGATGGTGCTTGCTCATATTTTTTGTTTTGAGATCAAAAGTGTTGAGCGATAAGCTTTGAAATAGGTAGAGATTTATTAACGATCTGGTAAGTATCAACAGTTAATTGCGACTTGTCATTATGGATGACACTCCTCTCATGCACCTTTGTAAAACATTACCAAGACATTCACCCATGCTCAAACAATGCAGTGAAGAATGGGTAAATGGCACAGCTGATAAAATGTTGATGCAACGGCCACAAGGGGGATCATTGTCAAAGGTAGAACTACAACATATGACCACATATGTGCACACTGAGTAAACAGGAAAGAAAGAAGAGAAAAGACTGGCAGTTTAGATCTTTGGAAAATGTACCAAGAGGAGAAAGAAGACCCAGTACAGGAGGAGTGGATGCTTAATCTTCATTTATCAGACCTACCCTGTCTCCTGACTCAAACCTAGCACTTACAAATTTCTGGCTTCACTACCACTGTTTGTTGCCTTTATTATTTATTTATTGTTATTTATCTGTTTCTCCTCTGCTTCGCACATTCCACTTCTCCTCCTTCCATGCACTTTTCCCCTCCCACTCTCCCATGCACTTGCGCGTTGTCAATGTGACTGGGCCTAGTAAAATCGCTGTTTTGTTCTCCCCTGTTCCCCTCCCTTGACTTGTTGCGCTCTAAAACACTTGTGTACGAGCGCGATAGAAATAAAATCTCAATATCAATATCAAGGGCATTGAGCCCTCAGCTCCTCTTACTTCATCTGAGATTAAGAGCGTAGACATGGAGGAGATAGGAGTTTATCCTTTGGAGGAATTAAAAGCAGCAGCAGGGTAAAGTAACCCAACGTCGGTACCCCCCGCTTATAGTAATGATGACAGTCCAGAAGAGAGCAAAAGGAAGGAAGATGTCTGTAAGTTCATACGAGATAAAGAAGAAAGAGGTGAGAGATTGAATATATCAACAGACATTGACAGAGAAATTAAGAGATGGAAAGGAGAGAAGGACAGGGCTGATGAGGTAACGCTTGTACAGAACGAATGGATGTGAGGGCAGATATTACTCAAATTAGATGGAATAAGCATTGAGGATGTTAGGCAAAGGGAAGACAAAGACAAGCAAGAAAAGAAGGATAGGGAACGAGAAAAGAGGTTAAAGGAGGATGAGCAAGGAAAAAAAGCAGAGAATGACAGGAACAGATATATAGAGAAGAACAAGAGAAAGAAAAAAAGCAGGCAGAGGAACAAAGCAAGTGCGACACTAGAAAGGGTTAGGACAGAAAGAAAGAGAAAGAAAGAAGAGGCACAGAAAGTGAAGGAAAAAAGACAGAGAAGGAGAGAAGAAGAAGAACGAAGACAGGAAGTAAGACGGGAAGAACGAAGGCAAGACGAAGATAGGGCAAGAAGGGAAGCGAGAAGACAAAGAGAGTAAAACCAAGCGATGAAATACAGGGGCAATGGTACATGATAAGTGAAGTTCTCCCAAAGAGAGAAAAGAGTCAAGAAACACCTAAAGTAGCACAGGAATAGATATGATGCAGAAAGTATTGGAGAAAGGATTGATAAAATATATCAGCAAATAAGGCAGAGCAGTGAGTACAGGTCTCAAGGCAGAGGCCACCCATTCCTGATACCAAAATCACGGGATGAGGAGGAACACATGTTTAGTGATGAACGCAGAGCACTATCTTTGAGGAGATTACATTTAGATAGAGAAGAGGTAGTCAGGTCGTGAGACAGAGGGGGAGGGTACATCCGTCCCCATGGGCACTCAGCAGATGGATAAAGAGGTAAGATGGTCAGATCTGGAACACCCTAAGGAAAGACCACCAGATCCCATACCATATCATGAACTTCCCGGAAGACTATTGTGTAGTGAGATAGGAGAATCTCCACCTTATGTGAGTAGGTTAAGTTCGTTAGCAGCACGAAGACAAATATGGACGATTACCCCTGCATTAGGCAAATGAATAATGGGATCTGATTATGGGATGGGGTGTGGTTCTCACAGTTACCCTCGCTAGAGAAGGGGGAGCAAGACTGCAATACATTCCCTGGCCTCAGATGGATAAGGATAACTTAAAATACAAGCTCCCAAGTTTGACTTTGAGGGCTGGGAAATGGATATGCGAATTAGGGAAAATTACAGCAGCTATTCTTGGAGGGAGAGCTGATGACATTCGGAGATGAGCAGGATATGCAGGAGTGACAGCACAAAATACAGCACATGATGGAACGCCATTTAATAATTGCAGGGACGACATGTGGAGGGCTCTCAGGGTACAGTATCCTGATACGTCAGATATGGGCACAATTATGACATGCAAAATGGACGAAGATGGAGAAAGCTATTTCTTATATTCAGGATATCCAAGAGAGATGGCAGCTCGAAACATGTGAACCGTGGGAAAAAACTGTGGTGCTAGTCTATCATATTTTGTGTCAGGGATTGCCAGAGCAAGTACAGGGACAACTGAAGTAGGAATGGAGGAGAAGCCATGGGCTGAGGTACAATTAACTAGTGTGCATCATTGTCAGCTATTACAAGAGAAGAACAAAAAGAACAATGAGAACAGAAAGATTGATGAAGCCAAGTTAGTTACGAAGAAATTGTCAGAGTTTGCTATAGAAGGGGTGGTATTGACAAGTGCAGAAGGGGGAGGAATACAAGAAATACTTGGCACATTACAGGTGAATAATGTGCACCCATTAGAGCAAAGTGGGTATGGGTTTTGGTCACTAGGTAGAGGTGTAGGCTTCAGAGGAAGAGGAGGCAGATTTCAGAACACCCAACACCCAAGGCAGATTTCAGAACACCCAAGGTGGATTTCAAAATGCCCAGGGTGGAAGTCAGAATGCTCAGGGAGGATATAATGGATGGTTGATCAGAGGGAGACCCCCAGTGTGTTGGAATTGTGGGATGACAGGGCACATTGCTTGTGTATGTAGAAGTCAAGGAAACACACATCAAAATGGACAACATTCAAATGGGGGGACAGCTTATCCACCACCATAAAGTACACAAACACGAGAGCGCTTTGCCCAATATCAAACATCTTATTAGACATAGGCACCACAAGCACAACAAGCACAGCAGCAGGGGTTGGTGCAAAGGCACTCACTTCAAAGGGCAATCGCAACATGCATCTATGCAAACACAACAGAATGTGAACACAGGGCAAATACTAAAAGGATGGGGGTGTCACTGTGGTAGGAGGGAACCCTTTAAAAGGGACAGGGATGAATGTATACCCTCAATAGTACAGCTCACAGGGTGACTTGATGTGTTCAGTACTATCAGGAACACGAGACCCCCAAGAAGAACCAATTGTCGATGTGACGATAGGAGGAAAATATGTGTCTTTTCTTGTGAACACTGGGGTGACTCGCTCTTGTATAAGGGAGGGAAAACACACAATTTTGTGTATTGCCATGGATACTCAAGGGTTCTCTGGAGCTATGAATTTAGGTACTTTTACTGACAAATGACCTGTTTCTATAGGGGAATGTAACATGTCTGTCCCCTTGTTATACTCACAACAAACACAAGTTAACATTTTGGGTAGAGATTTAATGATGAAACATAACTTGATGATTTCATTCACTGATCAAGGAATAGTGTGCTCCACAGGAATACACTATTTAGATGTGGGAGAGTTTATACTAGCTTATACCGGGCAAGTAGTTCTACGAAGAATCCCAGTAGATCCGCTAGTCTTCATGCATGGAGTGCATTTTATTAACATGGCTACCTGGATTAGTAGGGAAAACTATAAGGATGCCTGATGAGTTTTTATTTAGACATCTAGTATCTATGGATGAGGCAGAAGGACAGACTATTCATAGTGAATTGGAAGCAGCTATAGTACTAGGAGAAATAGCAATGCTTGAAGGAGTAGATGACAAAGTCAGAGCATGGAGGACAGTGATAGCTCTTGAGGAGGCATACAGATTGACTGACATAACAGATGAAGATATGTCCAGAGATGAACGTATAGGCGATGAAGTAGTGTTTTTCATAAGCATTACATACTGGATAAAGATCGAGAAAAGGGAAGTCCCACAGCGAGTGGCGCTAATGTGGCAACGACCAGCATTCTTTCAGGAAGACCTAGAAAAGTTGTCAAGTGTCCTTTGAACTATGGGCCCATATGATGTAGCCCTATTGAAGGGAATAGGAGAGGTTAAAATAAACCTCAAACCAGGAGCAAATTTACCCCGAGCAGAACAGTATGCTATGTCTTGAAAAGCGGATTTAAAACAATTTCAGCACTGATGAATCAAGGAATCCTAGTACCATTGGAATCCCCATGCAATACTGCAGTGTATCCAATTAAAAAATCAAAAGGGGGGTTGTGGAGATTTATACAGAACTTGCACCCTCTTAATCAGACTGTAGAAGCAGAGTTTCCATTAGTTACTTGTCCTGTGACACTATTGTGTAGCACCCCATTTGTGACACTATTGTGTAGCACCCCATTTGAAGCTAAATATTTCATGTTGATCGATTTGAAAAATGTGTTTTCTCGATAGAGTTGCACAAAGACTAACAAGACCTTACTTCCTTTTTGCGTTTAGACAAAAAAGACTAAAACATACTTGTTTATCACAAGGGTATTGTGAGTTTGCATCCATCTTTAACAGGGTCCTACAGATGGATCTAGGCAATATCGAACTCAAGAGTGTGGTAATTCAGTACATAGATGACATATTAATCTGCAGTGAAACAGAGGACCTATCTAGACAAGACTCTATCCGGTTAATGACTATATTGGAAGACAAGGGATACAAGGTAGACAAGGAGAAATTACAGTATTATCAGGAACAGGTGTTGTACATAGGTCAGTTAATTTCACATGAAGGAAAGAAAGTGACACCTGAGATAGCTGAGTCTATCATGAAGACACCAAAGACAAACACAGTGAGGCAAATGTAGCAATTGCTGGGCTTATGTAATTATTGTAGGTCATAGGTGTTTGATTACAGTACATACACAAAACCGCTTTTGCAAGCACTTAATAAAGCACAGGCTGGTAAGGAAAAGATTGAACGGACTGAAGAAATGGAGGAAGGATTTGAGGAATTAAAAAGAGCAATCTGTACAGCTCTAGTTTTAGGAATGCCCAATTATATTGAAGAATTTGGTTTGTTTTCACACACCAACGGGTCAGTAATGACAGCAGTACTCAGACAAAGAACAACCCTATGGTATAAACCTCTGGCACATTAAATTCTAGATTCAGTTATTATTACAATGCGTCCAATATGAGACAGAACAATTATGCAGTTCACTAACCTGGGCAGCGGGCGGACTCCGTACCAGCAACAAGGCAGATAGTGAAGGCTTCCCGGGAAACCCTGCTCCCTCCCAGCCGTTAGCTTCAGCTGAGGAGGAACCACAGTCCCCAGGGAAAACCCTCCGGGGAAGAAAAACCCTGTGTTGTAATGACAGGATACTGTAGACCTTCAGGATGAATCAGCCAGCTTCCCTTCAAAAGATCCGGTGCAGACGAAGCTGGTCCTGGACGGAAGAAAGGAGAGGTAAGTTTTCTCCACTTTCGATCGTCTGTTGTTGATACGAATAGCTATGTTAACTTACTCCGGGTATGGAGTTGAGAGATTCGAGAAGTCTGTGTAAAGTCTTCGGGAAGGGGGTGAGTCCTACGAGGAAAGAGAGAGAGTTTCCGGAAACCCGAAGCGGATGTTAGTATTTGAGCTAAGAATGGGGAGAGGATTGAAGGGAACTATAAACCCTCAAGACTCACTCTTTAGGTTGGAAGCGGACCTTAGGGGAGAGGAGGTGAGCAGACGGAGTCCGGAAAATGGCCTAATGGAGGAAAGGGCAGAGAGCACAGTTAGTTAGATACAGAAAACTATAGCTAGGAGGACGGAACATGAAACAGATTCCCTAGGAACGAACTTACGAAGCGCCGATCTGGAGAGTAGCGACGCATTTGCTTAACTTCCTGGTCGGGTTATATGGAGTCACATGATCGTCGCGGCGTGAAGGAAAACAACGTGCAACCTCTGCAGCGGGAGCTTCACAATCAGATTCAGAGGCGTCCGCCATCTTGGGTGAGTAGGAATGCATTGTGTTGTACACCCGATGCTGTCGCCAAAGCGACCACCGGTGCAAAGGTGTAACAGTATGCCCCCTCCTACGAGGCGCACAACCCGGCTTCCCAGGGTGCCGCCTGAAAAACCGTCGAACCAACGAGGGAGCATGAACCCCCGATGCCAATTCCCAAGTCCGTTCGGCAGGAGAATAGCCCTTCCAGTCCACAAGAGATTGCAACCGGCCTCTGTGATATCTGGAATCGCAAATTTCTGCCACTTCATACTCTGGTCCCGTATCAGTCATCATCGGAGGAGGACGAACTGCAGGGGTGCGTTGAAATCTATCCTTCACGGATAGTTTGATCTGGGAGACGTGAAAGACCGGATGAAGACGGGCCCAGGAAGGAGGCAGCGCTAGTCGGACTGCCACCGGACCGACAAAAGATTTCACTTTAAACGGTCCAAAATATCTGGGCGACAGCTTGGACGGCACCAGATGTCTCGGGAGGAATCGGGCTGATAACCAGACCGCATCCCCGACTTGAAGGGATGGCAGATCTAGTCGACGGCGATTAGCTGCCCTCTTGGCTCGATCTTGGGCGGCCTGCAGAGCTATTCGAGCGAGCTGTTGACCCTTCTGAATACCATCGACTAGACTGTCTATTCCAGGACAATTGGCAGAGGACTTAGAGATGGACGGTTCAAAGGATGGATGAAATCCATAGGAACAGTAAAAAGGACTGGTCTTTAGTGCCGAATGACTGGCATTATTGTATGCATATTCAGCCAAGGGTAGGAGATCTCCCCAATCATCCTGTGCCGCAGAAACAAAACAGCGCAGATATGTCTCTAGTGTTTGGTTTAGGCGCTCAGTCTGCCCATTTGTTTGGGGATGATATCCTGAGCTAAGGGCTCTATTGATTCCCAATGATTGACAAATACCCTTCCAAAATTGCGAGATATATTGGGGACCCCGATCAGACACAATAGTGTTAGGAAGACCGTGTCTAGAGAATATTTCTGAAATAAATATCTTTGACATAAGAGCAGCCCCAGGGAGTTTTTGCAGAGGAATGAAATGGGCCATCTTCGTGAAATAGTCAATAGTCACCATAACGGTGGTGTAACCCGAGGACAACGGAAGGTCGACAATGAAGTCAGTGGAAATGACTTGCCAGGGCTTGTCCGGAATTGGCATACAGGTGAGTAAACCAAAAGGTGGATACCTGGGAGTCTTAGATTGTAGACAAACCGTGCATGCTGATACATAATCTTGGACATCCTTGGTTATCCCTGGCCACCAAAAATGACGAGTAGTCAGCTCAAGGGTGTTTTGATATCCTCGATGCCTTGCTGCCTTGGAGTCATGACACATGAACAGGACTTCTTTCTGAAGTGTCGGGGTCGGAATAAATACCTGATCCTTAAAAAAGTAGTATCCCTTCTCCTGAGTCAGCGAATGAGTCTCTTGTAAGTTCCTGCAGATTGGATCTAGACGTGCCGTTTCCTGTCTGACAATATGTAGAAAATCAGTCACTGTTGCCAGAAATGTAGCTTTAGGAAAGAAAGGCTCAGAATGGAACTTTTTGATAGGAGGATCCTTTCTTGAAAGCGCATCTGCTCGGAGGTTTTGATTCCCGGGAAGGAAAGTAAATTCTATCCGAAACGGTAGAAAAAAATGAGCCCAGCGAGCTTGTCGACTGTTAGTGGTATGGGCTTGTTGCAATACTTTGAGGTTGTGATGGTCGGTTCGAACCTCGACCGGGTAGGCCGAGCCCAGCAATAGATGTCTCCACTCCTCAAAGGCTCGCTTGATTGCCAGCAATTCTTTATCAAGGACTGAATAATTTATTTCCGAGGAGGAGAAGGTCTTGGAGAGATAAGCAACTGGTCCTTCTACTCCTGACTCGTCCTTTTGCAAAAGAATTGCTCCTAGAGCATGGTGAGACGCATCAGTCTCGACAATGAATGGTCGAGACTGGTCTGGGGTGAGCAAAACGGAAGCAGACGTGAAAAGATTCTTTAGTTCCGAAAAGGCTTTCTGCGCAGGGTCATCCCAAACGAAAGTCTTCCCCTTCTTCAGAAGACTGGTAATGGGAAGCACGGTCTCGGAGAATCCTGGGATGAATTTTCTATAAAAATTAGCGAACCCCAAAAATCGTTGGATCTCTTTGACGTTCGAAGGGGAAGGCCAATCTAATATAGCCGAGATCTTCCGAGGGTCCATAGAAATCCCCTGGGCAGACAGCACGAACCCAAGATACGTCACTTGGTTCCTGTGGAACTCGCATTTTGCCAGTTTGCAATACAGCTGGTTGGCCTTAAGTCGGTCTAATACCAAATTGACATGTCGGATGTGTTCCTCTATTTTCTGTGAAAAGACTAGAATATCATCCAAATAGACGATTACATAGTGAAGGAGTACATCGGCGAATAGATGGTCCATGAAGCGCTGAAAAACAGCGGGAGCATTAGCCAACCCAAACGGCATCACCCTATATTCGTAGTGACCGAATGGGGTCCGAAAGGCAGTCTTCCACTCGTCGCCAGGGGCGATGCGAATCAAGTGATATGCCCCTCGTAAATCCAACTTGGTATAGAGCGAAGCCCCTTGAACGGCTTCCAGAATGTCTGGGATAAGCGGCATTGGATACTTATCCGGGATGGTGACCTTATTGAGCCCTCGGTAGTCTATGCATGGCCGTAGTTCCTCTGTATCCCTTTTGGGAATGAAGAATAACGAAGCACCGGCGGGTGATTTGGACTCAGTTATAAGACCGTTTTGAAGATTAGTCTGAAGGTAGTCTTTGAGAGCCTTTTTCTCCGGTTGGGATAAGATGTACATTCGGCCAAAAGGTATCGGTTGATCAGGGAACAAATCTAAATGACAGTCATCCCGACGGTGAGGAGGTAATGTAGGGTATTCTGGCTGAGAAAATATGGACTGAAATTGTTGATGACACCTCGGGATCTGACTGACCATCCCAATCGAGGAGCCTTCGGTTGGTACTACCATCATGGAAGGTGCTTGAATGCCAACAGATGATTGAGTAAGACAATGGGAAACACAATATTCGGAACCTAGAAACAAAGTTCCTGCCTTCCAGTTTATAAAAGGATTATGGGTTCGCAGCCACGGTAAGCCCAAAATAATGGGAAAATGAGCAGTTTTTATCAGGTCAAAAACTAACGTCTCCTGGTGGGTTGAAATTAGGCATGTAAGAGGAGTAGTCTGTTCTCGAATGGGTCCAGAACTAAGGGGACAACCATCCACCCCCTGAATGGGTGTTATACACGTCTTGGTGGATCTAATGATTCCATGCTTCGCAGCCCATTGGTCATCAATAAAGTTGCCAGCTGCTCCGCAATCGATCAATGCCGGAACCCCACGTAGCTCTAAGTCTGGTAATTTCAAGATCAGGGGAAGTACTAACATAGTGTGTTCCGTAATGTCCTCTTTAAGAGAAGTACCAAGTCTCTTTGGGGAACTCCTTTCAGGACCTCCTGCCGTGGTTCCCCTTACGACAGGGTCTTGGCGTTTCCCCGCATCGGATTCCTTGTCCGACGAGGAGGGACGACGGGACAATCCTTCAGCATGTGAGATGAAGCCCCACAGTACATACATAGGCCCTGACTCATCCGTCTTTCTCTTTCGCCCTCTGACAAAGGGCCTCTGGCCACTCCTATTTGCATGGGTTCGTCGGGTTTCTGGGATCGAGAAACCGGGGAAGGAGAACTAGAGAATAGTTGAGAGGGTTTCCCTCTCTTCTTCTCATGGAAGCGTTCATGGAGACGGTAATCAATCTGCATGGTGAGCGCAATCATCTCGGCTAAATTGGCGGGACGAGGAACCTTCGAGACTTCATCTTTCAGTTCCTCGGAAAGACCTCTGCGAAACAGCGTGAGGAGACCGTCATCCGGCCACCCTGTTTCAGCTGATAGCTGTTTAAATTGAGTCACGTAACTCATAAGATCTTTATTTCCCTGTTTTAAATCTAGCAGTTTCTCCTGAGTAGAGACTGAAATTTCCTGCCTACTAAACATAGACCGCAAACTGTTAGTAAAGGCTGGGTATGAGTCTAGAATGGCATTTTCTGAGGTGACTAAGGGTGTCGCCCAGGCCAATGCAGGGCCTGCCAAGTGGGATATCAGATAACCTACTTTGTCCTTATCAGAAGGGAAAAAACGTGCTTTGAAGGTAAACTGAACCAGGCAACTATCCAGGAACTCCTTGAGTTTGTGCGGGTTTCCGTCATACTTATCGGTATGCAAGGCATAAGGAGGAGTTTCTGAAAACGCTCGAGCGACCTGTTGTCTTAACTGAGCATTGTCTTGTTTTAGAGATTGCATCTCCAGAGACATAGACTGCATAGCAGCCATCAATTGTTGCATTTGTTGCTCCATCGGAGTCCACCGTCTGCACAAGAGCCTGTGATAGGATATTTCCTATATTTAGGCGTCGCTAACTATTACAATGCGTCCAATATGAGACAGAACAATTATGCAGTTCACTAACCTGGGCAGCGGGCGGACTCCGTACCAGCAACAAGGCAGATAGTGAAGGCTTCCCGGGAAACCCTGCTCCCTCCCAGCCGTTAGCTTCAGCTGAGGAGGAACCACAGTCCCCAGGGAAAACCCTCCGGGGAAGAAAAACCCTGTGTTGTAATGACAGGATACTGTAGACCTTCAGGATGAATCAGCCAGCTTCCCTTCAAAAGATCCGGTGCAGACGAAGCTGGTCCTGGACGGAAGAAAGGAGAGGTAAGTTTTCTCCACTTTCGATCGTCTGTTGTTGATACGAATAGCTATGTTAACTTACTCCGGGTATGGAGTTGAGAGATTCGAGAAGTCTGTGTAAAGTCTTCGGGAAGGGGGTGAGTCCTACGAGGAAAGAGAGAGAGTTTCCGGAAACCCGAAGCGGATGTTAGTATTTGAGCTAAGAATGGGGAGAGGATTGAAGGGAACTATAAACCCTCAAGACTCACTCTTTAGGTTGGAAGCGGACCTTAGGGGAGAGGAGGTGAGCAGACGGAGTCCGGAAAATGGCCTAATGGAGGAAAGGGCAGAGAGCACAGTTAGTTAGATACAGAAAACTATAGATAGGAGGACGGAACATGAAACAGATTCCCTAGGAACGAACTTACGAAGCGCCGATCTGGAGAGTAGCGACGCATTTGCTTAACTTCCTGGTCGGGTTATATGGAGTCACATGATCGTCGCGGCGTGAAGGAAAACAACGTGCAACCTCTGCAGCGGGAGCTTCACAATCAGATTCAGAGGCGTCCGCCATCTTGGGTGAGTAGGAATGCATTGTGTTGTACACCCGATGCTGTCGCCAAAGCGACCACCGGTGCAAAGGTGTAACAGTTATGAGAGCACATTTTCCATGCAAACAATAGTTGGCTGCTGAAGCATTTGCAATTGAACAATCCCCAAGTATTACCATGGGCTGTTCCATGATTCTCTACCTGGAGCACGCCTTATTTGCCATTTTAGAGAAACACAAGGTTACATCAACATCACAAAGAGCATCTGCATATGAGATGATGATCTCTAATCCAGCGGTTAAGGTAGTGAGGTGTAAAACAGTGAACCCACCCATATTTGTAGCTGAACCTGTAGAAGAATGTGATCATGTGCTTGACTGCTTAAGTTATGTCAAATGTTATGATGATATACACCGTGTGAAAGAAAATGCTCTAGCGCAGTGGTCTTCAAACTTTTTGACCCCTGAGCGCCCCTTAAAAAAAATCTCCCTGGCTTGGCCCCCCCTACACACATGCACTTTAAAATGTTGAACGGTTATCGCATGCTGGCGTAGAATGGTGCCCCTAATGCATGAGTGGGTGCCAAACACTACATTTTTCAAAATCATTGCTTGCAATGAGTCAAATCAGATTAGAGGCCAAATATTTGTGAACACAGCATTCAGATTATTTTGCTCTAAAACAGAGGACTCAACTAAAAATAGTGTTGGAAATTTATTTCCCACAAACGAAAACAGCCAATACTGCTGTCCGACAGTAACATTTGCCATGCAAGTGATGTAACAATCTGTTTCTTAAGTACAACAACTTTGAGTTTACTATCAATGCTGTCACTTGAAAGCTGGACAGTGGCATAGTGGAGAACTAGTGTGAAGAGTGGGCCTGTCTTTCAGCAGCCAGACGGTCAATATTGGTTTTGATTTTTGAAATAGTCAACCGCAGATTTTCTTCTACCTCCAGATTTGACCAATATTTAATCTTTAGGGCTGCAAGTGCTGAGAATCCAATCTCGCATAGGTACGAGGTGCTGAAAAGTAACAGTACATTGACTGCATATTTTGATAAAGTTGGAAACACTGCAGAAACATTTTGCCAGAATCCACCCAAAGACAATTTTCTGAATTGGCTCTCCAGGTATGCAGTCACTTTGAAGCTTCAGTAGTTCTTCCTGGAGTTGTATTGGGAGATGGGCCCCTACGTCTGCTAGGAAAGGCTGAACCACCCAGTCATTCAGATTACAAATGTCCTCTGGAAAGTACTTGGTTCTGAGAGCATTTAAATGGTTTCCTATTAGATAAGCAATACATGTAAAATCATACTCTGTCTCCTCAAGATCATCGGCTAATAATGAAACGTATCGGTAATGCCAACATCAACCCTCCTCCTCCTCCAAAGCTCCAGCTTCTTCTTGAATGCTGATATTTTTGCATTCGTAGCAAATTATGTGGTTTTGGTACCTTGCAGGGAGAGGTTTAGAAAATGTAGCTTTTCGAAGATGTCGCCATGGTAAAATAATAGTACAAGTCAGCGTGAATCACAGAGGCTCTGCTTTCGATTGGTCTAAACCCAGGAGAAAGTGTCTCACTTTGTTCCTGAGTTCATAAATGTGATTTAAAACCTTTCCCCTGGACAGCCACCTGACCTCGGTGTGAAACAACAAAGCATAATGGTCAGCTCCCATTTCTGCACATAATGTGGCAAACAGAAGGCCTCTTGAGGGGTGCATCATAATAAAATGTACAATCAATCAGAAGTCAGCACCTCTGTGAGTTCATGCTCCATATTGCGCACAGCCAAAGCTTCTCGGTGTATCATGCACTGTGTCCACACAACATGTGGAGCTACCGTCAACACTTTTGCTTTTAACCCAGCTCTAGCACCACACATTGAAGGAACACCATCCATGAAAATACCAACACACGCCTCTCACTTTAGGCAGTGCTCATTTAGGAAGTTATTAACAATTTCAAATAGTCCAGGTGCAGTTGCTCTGCCCTGAATTGGCTTACAAAAAAGAAACCCTCCAACGTTTATTTTCATTGACAGTGCCTCACATAAGCAATCTAATTGAGCTTCTTTTGAAATGTCAGTGGCCTCATCCAACTGTAGGACGAACCGGCTGTGTTTAAAGCGCAATATCAATTCTGTAATGATATCAGAGGACCGGTCAGCAATGCGGCAGCAAATTGTTGTTTCTGAAATAGGAACACTTTTGCATTTCTCTGCTTCACCGTCACCAAGCATTACCGGGTTGAGAGCGAGAATTGGTGGGAGAATAACTTTCTCAGCATCTGTAAACGACTTGTTATTTTTGCACAGAAAGTATGCAATGTGGTAAAACGCTTTCAAAGCATTTGCAGGTATTGAGGCCACATTTTTAACAGTGTCATTTTGCTTTTGTATGCCTTGCAACTGACGTGCAAAGGAATCCCTGGTCTTTTTTGCTAAATCGGCATGTTTTGTTTCCAAATGCTTCCTTCATTTTGTTGGCTTCAGGCTGTCATTTGCTAATGTAGCACCACAAATCACACATTGCGGCTTCACTTCCCCAGCAATTGCGATCCATGTAAACCCAAAGTCCAAATAACAGTCATATTTCCGTGTTTTTGCATTTCTTTTGTTTGTTTCCCCCTCTCATTTGCATTTCGCTTGAGATCCCTACCATCTTTGGGCACTAGGAAACAATCCATCTAAAAAAGAAGCCTGAATCTGTCAAAACATTGCAAACAGTTTTCAAAAATTTAAAATGCAGCCCAAAAAAAAAATAGTTAAAATGGCAAACGCCACATGCAAAGAGTTAAAATGAACCATGTGAAAAGGTTAGGTTGGGGGGGGGGGGAACACCCCATGCAAAAATGGTCCAGAAATACTGGGTGGGAAAAAAGTCCAAGAGATTTTAAAAATAGCAAACATTCAAAAGTAACCGTCTGAAATGCTTGGGGGTGGGGAGGAAAGCCCCATGCAGAAATGGGTCAGAAACACTGGTTGGATTAAAAGAAAACATTGATCTAAGTCTCAGAGGACTTCCTATTCAGATCATGGCGTCCTAGATCGAAATTCTTTTTGAAGTGTGGTGCCAGACTGGATCGCAGGCGCAAACCACACCTGGATGCACATTGCACAGGGTTGATATAAACCTTCAGCACATCTACTCATCCAATGGCACATATGGAAAATAAATCCTTACTTGCGTGACTGGGGCAAGTGCTTTACTGGATTTTTCTTGCTGGGACACAGGTGGTTAGTTTGATAGAATGACGTTTGGAGCAGTGCTACTGCAGTGAAAACAAACAGTTAATCTAGGATGCATGGGTCTACCTGAGACTTCAAAATTAAGATTAGATGAGCAGGAGCTAAAACTAGCTCTTGGGTGATAGGCATCAGAGAAAAGAGCAGCCTCAGAAATAGGTTTGAAATCCCACATCCACACACCCCCCCCCCCCCCATGGCACCAACACCCGTTTCCCCTCTCGATCAGCACTGGAACCCAATATTTATTAGTGGTGGTCAGTCCCTTCTCTAGGTGGATCAAAGCTGGTCCTTATTCACACCCTTATGCCACTTGCACAGCAACATTTTAGTGTGCAAAGTATTTCCAAGATGGGGTGTGTGCAAAGTATTGGGGTCCGATAATGGACCACAATCAGCCAGGATCAGACCAACATCTTACGCTCCATAAGTTAGTGACAGGGCAGCATCTGAGGACAGCTCTTATGCCCCCATATAGAGTCAGAAGTGATGCCCAGAGTGTAGAGCAGGCTCTAGGTGGTCAAGTGCACGATTATTTGACATGTATGACTACCAGTGTTTCTTTCATTGCAGATCAACTCAAGCATCAGAGGGAGGGGTCAAGGAACACAGACGAGGACAGCCCAGTAACCAATATAAGTGAATTATTGATACCACCAAAGTTGTATGTTGGAGACCAAGTGCTTATAAAGAATTTTACTCATTGATGGCTCAAACCTAGGATTAATGTTCCCTTTTGTGTTGAGGAAGTCTCACCTACTACAGTTAAGGTATGAGGAAGAAGAGTTTGGTTACATTTAGGAGATGTGAAAATCTACAAAGGTAAGACCCTTCCTCAAGCACCGGTTGACCAAGAAGCAAGACAAGAAGAAGAATTTCCACATGTGCAGACTCCATCGATGACAAGAAGAAGGACGATAAAACATCGTGTGGTTAGCACACATTTCTTTTTGGACTGTAATTCATTGGACATTCCTCTAAAACTTGTAGCAGGAAGTGCATGGACTTGTAGAGAATTCCAGAAGTTTAAAGTACTATCTAGAAATTCTAATTCTATGAAAGAATAAATATTGCTTCAGTACTATGCCTAAATGTAAGTTCATGATTAGAAATTCGAACAGAGATCAATTCCCAGATTCGTTTTTGGGAACATATTTGCTTCAAGGATAATATATGATGCCCGTCGACAGTGACACACATCGACTTGTAGTTGCTATTTTTGTGTTTATATTTCAGTCAAACCCTGCTCTTGTTAGGAGAAATGTTAATATTCACATCTTTCTTCATGACCATAAAAATGGTCCAGTTATAGGAAGACTGCGGATCGCAATAATTGAGCAGATTGCTCAACTACGAATGTAAATTGAACACCTGTATTAAAATGATTCGTGAACAGGATGATGTGGTTATAGATAAAGCGCAAGTTCAACGAGTATTGGCATGGCACATCAAATATTTTTCTAGACTTCTATGCCAGATATATATATGCCTAGATATTTTCTTTCTCTTTCTGTTTCTTACATTTCAAAGTTGTTTCATCTTATTGGCCCAATTGAAAAAACAGCACCTGTGATATTTCCTAGTATGAGCACAAATTATGATAATTTCTCTGACCTCTTTGAGCATGTCATGTCGCATAAGAGCAATGCGGAAGAAGATAATCAGGGGATAAATACATATCTTGATAATTCAGCTCACCTGGGGAATAATATGTGGCACCAACACATCAGAACGGTATGGGAGAGAACATCTGATGAGACTTGCTATGTCTGCTCTCTCATCCCCTATGCCATGACCACAGTAAGAACCTTAATTTCAAAAGAAATGTCAGTGCTAGATGCAAAGTGCCTTAGTCATCTAGCAGCATGTACTACTGGAGGACAGTTTCAATGGAACTGGGCAACCTAGCGATTGAGATCAACACAGTCATTTCCATACCAGGATGATTATATCAGGAAAACACAAATGGAAAAGGTGCCTGGATGGACAGACAAGATGCTTTTGTATCCTGCTGCAGGACACGGCAAGGTGATTGTTGAAGAAATGAAGAGAATGAACTGCTCTGACATGACAGAAAAGACTGGAATGCCAGGATGCTGGGAACGTTCACAGGCGCTAATCTATGGACGAGCAAGTACGACCAAGGAATGGGAAGATGGAATTATGTCCTGTGCAGCTCATTTGTTGAGGAAAGAAGCAGTGCAAGAGGTACAGAGGGTAAATGATGAGTGTTTTAAATTGTGGGCCAAGTACTCTAAACTGCTGACATCGGTGGAAGAAGAACCAGTCCCAGTGATTGTAGTCCCATTGGTTAATGCAACACTGCTTTTAGAGCAAGGGAAAAAATCAAGTTGGACATAATAAAGGGTGTAAGAGCATAACTGATATTCCAGGAGTGAGGAGAGGGATGGCTGTCTTTATGGATCGATATTGGGACTGCGGATCTAGAGTGTATATGAAACTGCCCAGGAATTGGGGTGGATTGTGTTCTTTGGTATATATCCATGTTCCAGCATTGGTGATTCCACAGAGTGACCTGAAGATGGAAGGATTTCCAAAAGTGGACGAACTCCAGAGAAAAAGAAGGTCACTAGAACTCCGGTAGAGGAAGAGGGGGTATTATTTCTCACAAAAATCACTAATGGCATATGAAGACGTTCCGGATGAGCACAAACTGTTCTGCAGGACTGCAGTGATGTTCACATCTATGTTCATGCCTAGAATTCAAACAGCAGTCAATTCCAAATGCTACAGATCAGCGGGTGTGAGCTGTTGCAAACAATCAATGCCACTATAAAAGGATTTAACACCATAAAAGAAGAGCTGAGGGCCATATGGATTATGACCCTCCAGAATAGATATGTCCTTGACATGATTACAGCAATGGAAGGAGGTGTTTGCACCGAGATTGGGCCATCATGCTGTACATTCATATCATCTCATGACAGTGAGAACAGGACTTTGATGGAAGCCATATCGATGTTGACAGAGCTACACGTAAAAATGGTGGATGAGACAGAGGCCATTGGAGATGACAGTTGGTTCTCAGTCCTGTTCGCAAGGATTCCTTATTGGATGGCAAACCTATTCAAGTTTCTTGGAGCGGTATTGGTGATATTAATGTTTGGATTCTGTTTTGTAAGGATAATAATTGAACAATGCCAGAAACAGCAAGGAAAGCAGTGGGAATGAAGATCATGATTGGTGCAAAGGATGAACCAGAAGACAATGTGCTGACCGATATGCCATCAGAGAATACATAAAAGCAGGTACTGTGGCACCTGAAGGAACACAATTTTGGTATCCAATGAATCATAAGAATTAAGTGGGATATTGGGTCTTCTGTAACACAAATGGACAATGCAATTACATGACCTGGAGTGTGGATGAACACATTAAAACAGCAGGCACTCAGGAGAGTGACAAAGATATGGATACAAAAGAAACCCTTTTCAAGAGAAGACACAACGAAGCAGGAAAACTTGAGGAGGTGGTCGAGGACTCAACGAGAGGGGGGAATGTAGAGCAGCAACTGTATACATCGGCAGGAGATCATGCCCTCCTACCTCAATTGTATTTGTGACATGAGACCGTTCCTTGCCTGACACCAGTTATCGTACCAATACTGCACCAAGTATTTGGAAGGAGATATCCATTGCAACAAACCTATAAAATGTACCCTCAAATTGATGACAACCTACAGGAGGAACTCCCTGAAGCAATATGAGAAAGAGCTACAAAGATGAACCAGTGATGTTATAAGAAAAGTGTGCAGGATGTCCCGAGATACTGAATGAAAATGATACATGGATCCTAGAGGAGAAAAGACAAAGTAAAAGAATCACATGAAATTTAAAGTGTAAAGGAAGAAGATTACATGTTAACAAAGTGCTGAAGAAAATAGAACTTCAATGAATGTACGGACGCTGAAATGCAAGGTAAATCAAGTCATTGTATAGGCTAGCTATAAGTAGTGAATAGAATGCAGGCAAAGCCGCCACTCTATAGAAACTGGACATTGGTATCATGAAAAGAATTAGCCACGAACCATGAAAGGGGAATGAAAACATGTGTTACAGTAGAATAACAGGTTCCTGGAGCTGTGTGGCAAGGTTGTCTGGCCTGAAGTCAAGAACCTAGAAATCAAGGTCACCTATCTACTCTGAAGAAGAACAAGGGTGTGGAGGATGAATCCTCTCACTTTAAGGTGCAAGGAATAATACAAAGGATGCCAAGTTTTAATTCATTTAAAGTGTTTAAAAGATGCAGAATGGACCAAATTGCGGTCTCTTGTTAAGTGAGTCAAGGATGGAAATAGAGTTTGAACTTTGAGTTCCAGACGCGATAGCGAGTGTCCTCACTCCTGTGCATTCCCAGGATGGGAATACTCTGCAAGGCCAAGTACAAAGGCAATGTCATGGCAGAAGGCATGGGTGTTGAGAGATGTTGGGCTAATTGTGTGGTGAGGTAGCTTCATGTCCTATCTCCCTGAACCTGGGTCTTGGCTTATGTGCTGCAAAATGATCCAAATGTTCCAGAGATGGGACATGCGTGCCAACCAATTGTGTTAGTCTGTGTAAAGAAGGACCTTATAGCTTAGAAGACTAAAGAATAACAGTGTAATGTTTGAAGAGGTAGGCACAGGTTGTCCACCTGATAAAGGACAGCCAATAACAATAATAGCTCATATATGATTGTATATCTAGATGTTTCCCTAAACCAATTCCAACCCTTGATAGGTTTTTCACAATTGCCACACAGTATGATGTCACTCTGACGCATAATGAATATATAATGATGTTTTTTGTGGAAATCATTGAGAGACTGAGCGTACATCCGTTGATGTTCGTTGTAACCTCCCTGTTTTAGATCATTGTTAATAAATCAGTAACTTTCCATCTTCTTGAGTTTGGCCGGTTATTCTGGTGTAATCTCATCCATTAACAGATGCACTTCCAAGGGCCATAAGCTCAATAGTACTAACCTTTGGTCTACACAGGAGAATATCCTTTTGATTTGAATGAGTGATGTCATTCACCAGCATTGTGGGAAAGCAAATTCATCTCTTGAATAGTTCATAATTAACGGTGTTTCATAACCTACAAAAACATAAGCATGATTTAACCTGAATGAAACGCACACTATAAACTTATAAACACCCAAAAGAGTTAGACTATTCTTTGGATTCATATCATTGTGGTGGCCATTTTAATTAAAAACTGTAAATAATTGAAGGGAAATGCTTACTTGCTGCTAGTTCCCTGCATGCACTTTTCGTCACTCTGAAAGTAGAGTGAAAATGTGAAGGGTAAAGGATGGCCAAATCACTTTTCCTCTTCACTTTTACTCTCTGCTTTGAGAGCTATACAGCGCTGCCTGCAAACATGCTTTGCAGGCAGCGTTTTATAATGGATTCATCAGGAAGTGCTAATGTGTGGCATATTCCACTGGAACCCATCCATTTTCTGCCTGCATGGCAATCTCATGCAGGCAGAAAACGAAGTGCTCGTCTGAGTTAGAGGAGCAAAGCAAGGAACATCTCTGCGTTGCTGCCTTTCTACACCTTAGAACGGCTGCAAAAGTAGCTGGAGTGGAAAATAAAAACGTAAACGCAAATGTCCCCTTTCATTTTTTGCACCACTCCTTTTAAAGTTACCCTCATTTATATTGTGTTCAGGAAGGTGGACATTTATCCATGACCTAGACTTTTTGGGTAATATGTACAAAGATTTCTCTTCCCAATTCATTAGTAAGGCAAAAGGTGAATTTCAACATCATAGGCATTTTTTACAGCCCAACCAGCACCATATGCATCCAGCCACTTATCAGCAGAGGGCGCTTTGGAGAAATAGAGGTAGACTTTGTTGGTTGACAATATAAGGATCACGCAGATACAACTGGAACACCAGTGCGGCACCAGTAAACCACTTTAAAGTGTTCCATGAATTAGCACCGCCATTCTACAGGCTATCTGTGGAGGCACCACAGTGGTTCAAGAACATTGTTTCCAAAAACCACAGCTCTTCCTGCAAGGAGCCCTCGTGTGACACTGAAAGAGTGGAGATAAACAAACAATAAAGAGACAGGCACCTTCCTAAAACAAGGGATCCTGCAGAGGCACTCACAGGCAGGTGCACAAATGGCGGCGCATTAAACACGTATTTCATCTCTCAGGGGCACCTAATCAGGCACTCTTGCTGAGATACAGATATAGTTCCTATAGAGCACTTTATGGGACACTCGGAATGAGAAAAGATATAGGGACTTATTTACAAAGTGCCCTTCAATGGGATTGCACCATTGTAAAACACTTTTGGGCCATGGCGTTTTGAGGGTAAAATCTGTAGGTACAGCACAACTGCTGGGGCACACTGAATGAGAACAGGTGTAGCACTTTGGGGAAATTACCTATACCTGTAAGAGGCACCTCCTAAACCACTTTGACTGAGAACAGATATAGGGGTTTGAAAGTATGCACTATATTTGTACGCGGCAAATGCTGAGGAACTCTGAATGAGAAAAGTTGCAGTGGATTGGGGGTACATTTTATGGGCCCGATTTGTGGAATTGTTTTGCATGGTTGCAAAGTGACTTTGCACGGCTGAAAAGTGACTTTGCACTTCCGATACAAACACTTATTCATGGAAAAGGGCAAAGTGACCCCTGTGACCACCAGTTATGTGTGCCAGTGTGGATTGAAATAGGCCAGGTGAATTGCGGTCGCTAGTCCAGACTTGATGGTGTCGAACGCTTTCTGCCAGTCTCGTGACAAGTTGAATGGCTCAACTTTCCTTAGTAGTCGTCTAAGTGGTTCAGTGGTAATGGCGTACCATTGCAGATATCGTGCACAGTATTCAGCCATCCCCAGGAATGATTCCCCCACATAGGTGGGATCTTGTAGTTCGTTGGTGGTGCGCACTTTCTTCGGGTCAGGCTACATCCCTTTTCCCAAAGAGATGTGGCTGTAGAACCTTAACCTGTCCTTGCTGATGTTGCAATTTTCATAGTTTTGTGCAAGCCCTGTATTTTTCAGGATGATACATACGTCCATGAGGGTTTGACAATGTTCCTCCTGGTTGGTGCCGTCTACTACCATGTCAGAGGAATAGTTAAAGGCTAGCTTGACTGGGAGGAGTAGGAGTCTAATGGTCTCCTGAAAAATATCTGCAGCACAGGAGATTCTGAAGTTCAGCTGCTTGTACCAAAATAAGCTGTCATGGCTGACAAAAGTGGTTATTCCCCTGGAGTCAAGATGTAGTTCCAGCATTTGGTACCCCTGGTTGAGGTTTAACTTGGAAAACTTTGTTGCAGATTTCAATTGGACAATCATGTCCTCTCTCTCTGGGCATGGATGTCGCTCTCATGTCAACGCATAACCAAAGTCTGTTTCCATCTTTGGGTACCACTACCAGGAGTGAGATCCACAGCGTGGGCCCAGTCACATTCTCTATAATGTCATTTTCCAAGGGCTGCTGCACCTCTCATGACACGGCTACCTGCAGGTGAAAACCTACCCTTCTTGGTTGTTGTGGGACAGGCTTTATTCTGTCATTGACATGTAGGCAGATAACTGTGCCTTTCAATCTTCCCAGGCCTTTGAAGAGTTCAGGAAACATGGCCTTAATCATCTCCTTGTTCACTTGGACTCCCTTCATGTGGCATGTGAGTCTCAGGAGGATAACACAGGGGCAACGCGCTCATGTTGGAAACATGACGAAGCGGTGCAACACAGGTTCAATCCCCCATGTCCCCTGCTTAGAAACCTCTGGGTAGTAAGCGCATTATAAATAACCCAATACAATATGATTTTGTTAAAAGTGAGGGGGGGAGGGCAAAACCTATTTACTAAAAGATTCACTCATGTTGAAACCCATCACAATTGTAATAAGTATCCCTGTAGTTAATGCATTTTAATTTAAATTTTTGGTGCAGTAGGGTATAGTCTCTAAACCATCAGAGACTATAAAACCATCGTACAAGTAAACAAAGCCTATTGTTGCCAACAGGAGACCTTATTTGCACTCTTAAGGGACCAGACTCCAGTTTGGTTTTTGGTGCAGACAAAAGCTACACTTGTTTATTTGCATATGGTTTTGTTGCAGCACTGGTCTTCTCTGCATAAAACTACGTAATTGTCCTGAAAATTAATATCTATCAGGCCGAGCACTTTCTCTGTGCTGTAGCTAAGCAGACATGTATCCCTCACTGGACTCCTGAGCACATGGATAACAGTTTCAGTCATCTTCCCCTTCAATGAAAGTGTTTTTCTGAATACTCCCAATGACAGTAGTGGCATACTGGCTCCCCATTGGAAGATTCTTTCTTTCGATAGTATAAGGTCCCGTTTGTTTCCTGATACAGGAATTCCTGTTCACCCATTATGTTGACAGTGGCTCCTGTGCCGATTAGGAAGTGGTGAGTGACCATATCCGTCTTCACCATTACTTTCGGTGCTTCGCTGCCATCTTGCTCCCCATGTACCAGGTTCACAAACTCATCAGGGTAATCTGGGTCCAGTACGTATGAACATTCATCCCAGTTTGCATATAGGTCATCCGGGTAGCCATAGTGGTCTGTATAGTATTCTGATCATGGCAGCTGGTCGTCACCTGGTATTTCCCCATACTCCAGGCCTTGTTCCATCATCCTTACCATTCTCCTTGGTTGTTGTCAGTAGAATTGCAGCTGTCTCCACTCTGTGGCTGTCGGGCTTGGCCTGTATGGCTATCTCCAGTTGTTTGGTCTCACTTGAGGCTGACGGGTTGGCAGACAGCCTGAATGTGGCCTTCTCGGCTGCACCTGGAGCATTGTTGGCTCATTGCTGGGCATGGGCCCACATGGGGGAAGATCTGGCCACATCAGTAGCATAGGCTCTGTGGGTGTGACCCTGGTCTTGTCTATGAGTGCACCCCTTTCCTGCCTGTCTGATGCTGGTGAGGGCCACCACAGAGTAAACTTTCTCTGTCTTTTTTTTGGAAATCTCCATGGTGGATGTTTTGATCTCCACCCTCTAATGGACTCTTGCCAGTTTGATGACTTCATTGATCGGCAGGAGCTTCTTCAGCAGCTGTTTGTGCAGCATGGACAATGTACAACTTTCGATAACACAGAGTAAGATAGCTTCATCGTCCAAGAAAGCTAAGAATTGGCAGTGGACCATTTTTTGGCAAAGGCGCATGATGAACTCCACCACTGTTTGATGGGACACCTGTTGCCATTGATTGAACACATACCGTTCATAGTCTCTGTTTGGCTGCATGACTAGTTTCTTTTACATGGCCATCACAAGGGCGTTGTAGGTGTTCCTGTCTTCTCCCGGGATGGTTTTAATGATGCTTTTGAGTTCTATCCCCGCCAGGTTTGTCAAGATGTCCTTGAGTACTGGCAACTTTTCCTCCCATGTAGCCTTGATAAAACAGACAAAATCCTCACCCCATGCGGTTCATCTGAGGCCACCTTCTAGCTGTGGTTGAGGCTGAATGGGCACGGTTTCCTTAAGAATGCTATGTTGCTGGTGGTCTGTTGTACTTCTCCTTGCCCCTGCTTGTTCCACCATGGTGTTCGGTGTGTTGTTCTCCTGTGCCTAGTAGGGCTTGTGGCAGGGAATTGATCTCCTGTTGCAGGCGTTTTTCTGTTGGCTCCCTCAGTGCCGCTTGGGGGTGTTGTCTTTATTGCCAGGTGCTGGTGCTAGGCCTCTTTGTGTCGGCGGTCTGGCAGTTGGAGCCGTGTTTTCCTTCCCTGTGCCAGTGTCCTGTCTGGCCTCCCTGGACCGTAAGGCTTTCCCCCTCTTTGGTATCCTGTGATTCCCTCGAATACAAAGCATAGAATGCAAAAGCATTGAATGCAAAAGCCTAAAGAAAGCATTTTTTTGGTAGGTAAAGTTTTTTTTAATTAAAATGGGTTTTAAGGGGTAACAAAATGAGAGTTGGGGGGGCCCCATTCAAATATATTTTTTAAAAAGGATTTTTTTCGAGGCTTTTGCATTCGATGCTTTGGATGTCGAGGCTATCACTAAGAACCCCCTCTTTATGTTCCTTGGTTCACTTTTAATTTCACTTTTGTTTTCTTCTTACATAAACGCTTTTGTCGGGCCACCAGTGTGGTGTTGGGGCAGGCGGGCCGGCGCTCTCAGACTGAGCCAGGCCTTCTCTAGAGCTGGATGTGGGCCGTGGGCACGTTGGTGGCATGGCTCCTGCTCCGGTGAAGGATGAGCGGACTGCTTGGGTGGGGCATGTCTGTTTTCGTGCAGGCAGGCACTGCGGTGTGCACCACACCTGACACAAGGACGCTGGCTTGCTTGTGCAGCAAGGATGGGCGGGATGCTCAGAAGAACGCCTGGATCTCGGCGGGTGTTGCAAGGATGCTGGCGCTCATGCACAGCAATGACGGGCGGGATGCCAGAAGGACTCCTGAATCTCGGCGGGTGCGTCTTCACATGGCCCACAGAAGCATTGCTGCTTAGCATGCCCACTGTAATGACATGATCATCCTTGTCACCAGTTGTTATATCGTTAGGCACATGGATGTCGGAACAAAGATCACATAACACTGGGGATCATTATGAGTTGGGCGGTAAGGGATTACCGGTATCGGTAACAAGACCGGTGCCAGTAATCTCTTACTGCCCAATTCGGAGGTCCCTTACCGTGGTCTGACCTCACGTCCCTTAAGGGTCCCGCTAAGGGACCAGGGCGATAATAACGGGCTTGCTAGTCACGAGCCCGTTATTAGCGCCCTCCCCATTCCCATTGAGCCATATGGGGGCTCAAATGGGAATGGGGAATGGTTTGTTCAATGGGGACTTACCGGTCCCTCCAGGGTCGGAATGCACTGGTAAATCCCCATTGAACAAGACAGGTGTGCTGAACCCGGTATTGGAGGCAGCCATGGCGCAAATAGTGCCATGGCTGCCTCCAATCTCGGAATGAGGCCCACTGTCTTACTTCAACCATTACTTTATTCTTAATGCCACCTCTTCTTCCCTGAGGCTCCTCCTCTTTCTCCTGCTAAAGCGTTGCCTCCTTAACCGTTAAGGGTGCAGGCACTTCCCTCGCAACACCCCAGTAGTTTCATAAGGAATAACTTTTAGTACTCGGACACTATGTGTGCTCGTCTTACTAGCGCATCTGTAATCCTTAAACTCCAGTCACCAACTCCTCTTAAGGGAATTCCACACAGTCCCAACTGTCATCTGTCAAGATTTCAAATCAAATCCCCTTCACCATTAGCTTACACAGCTGTCCCTCACACATAGATCACCCCTTTCTTAGTTCACCAACACTGACAGTAATACCCCCTGCTGTGAACAGGAGGGCACAGCCAGCCCAGCTGGTTAATGTAAAGGCTGTGAAGTCACAGATAAACAAGGAATGATAGGAATGTAACCCTCTGCTCACCATGAAGCAGAGGTGTACACGAGCACAGGACAAAGGCTTCTACTAATTGCAAATGAATCATGCCGTTGGAGATGTGTATGATATCTAGAGAGCCCCCTGAGCAAAGTGCATTTTCAAGAAGCACGTGACATTTTTATCTTGACTGAAAGGTGGGTTTTTAAACCCCTGGCAGCATTTGAGAATGTATACCAGTGCATGGAATGGCAGTTATGGAACTTGCAATGTTTTCCAAAAGAATGTTTATGCCTCAGGGTATAAGGACAAACTAGTTTGCAAGGCTTATCTGACACAGTTACTGGGTAGGTGTGTATAGAATGTCTGGTGCCATGTTAGTACAGTTTTAAAATAGTAAACTCCTAGGGCCTCATTATTACCTTTGCAGAATGGGTTAACAGGCTCCGCTAATGGAGGTGGACCCGTTAAACCCATTCTGCGAAATTACGAGGTCCCCTCGCGGGACCCGGTAAGGACGCCTGGTAAAATGTGAGGGGAAGAGGGCGTTAACAACGATTACGACCGGCCCGTTGTTAGCTCCCTCTCCCATTCCCATTGAGCCCTATGGGGGCTCAGATGGGAATGGGGAAGGTCCGGGCCTGGGTTCCCAGAGGGAGGAATTACCGGGCCCTCCGACCTCGAAATGGCCCGGTAATTCCCCATTCTGGGAACCCGCCAAACTCATAATGAGGCCCCTAGTCTTGCAACCTTTTATAACAATAACTGAAGTAAATGATAGAATGGCTCAATGTATCAGTTTTCAATGTCCTAATGGCCACTTTATGTCAGCCCCATAATAATGACATTTAAACACTTTGGAGATTAGATTCCAGGGCAACACCATTGCATCAGGGCGAATGCATTAACGGGTCCTCGTTTCTAGATGGGTTACCAATGCTGTGATTTACCATGGGGGTGTTGTGGCTGTGTCAGTATGGCAATGTGGCACTCACTGCAGCTTTATGGGCATTTTGCTGGGTTGTGCCAGGTAATCAACGTAGCAATCACCAGGGTGATCCACTGAGTGAGGAGAAGCTGAAGTAGGGGGATCAAGGTGTTGCAGGTGGAAGAGCACACTTTTATCAGTGGAGTTCCGCCCTGTGAAGCAATGCTGGTCTAGTACTAAATAGAATAATTCCACATCTCACATACCCCAAATACATGATCTGTTACAAGAAAACATGAACAACTCTTACAATGTCCACAGATACACTTTATTGCAATTTGCCATTATGTAGCAGGGGTGGGGGAGGGGGGGCATTTATTAGGAATAATAATAATGTAAAAAAATGAAGCAACTTGATGTAAAAAAGAAGATACCGTTTATAGTATTTTGTCAAGAATCGGTGTGGAAACATATTAACCTAACATTTCCATGCTGAACAGCGAAGCATCGCTGTGTGGCCTGCCTCTGCAGTATTCCCTTAGGCAGTTGTACGATAACATGGCCCTTTGGTGTGGTCGAGCACGAGAGTACCGGTCCCTCGTCATTACTTGTGCTCGCCCTTCAGCATCTGCACTTGTTCAGGCCTAATGCCTACGCAGCTTGAATTACCATAACACAGCATTTGGGGATCAGGGACCAGGCAAATCTAACGCCAGCCTGTCAGCATCACGACGTCGCATCTAACATGAGCCTGGACGTGCATTTTGTTTCAACTCACATTTCATTTAATCACGGCACGGGGCAGCTCTGCTTCTAATTATTCTTGGACAGAGATTGTCCTTCAGATTCTATATTAGGATTAGAAAACACATATGGACTTTATTTTCATAAACTCTACTGTGCAACTCTGCTGTAAGAAAACAACACATACATTGTCAAAGGAAGTAGGGTTGAAAAAGTCAGTGTTTTGCCGTCAGCATGCTTCATTTTTTTTTACTTACCAGGGTTTTCCCACGTGGAAACCGAAGAGGTGGATTCGTTTTTCAAAAGAGAACAATAACAAAGACATAGGTACAATTATAAATGTTCAACATCATCATCACCGATGTATTAATCATGTGATATAATGCTCAGCAGTGCTGTCATTAGCAAAGCCGTTCATTTATCGTCCAAAAAGAGTATGTGTCCTTTAAGAGGTTTCGCTAATCTACAAAGGTTGAAATATAGGGCATGGTTTTAAACCCCTTCTGAACCCAAGCAGCCTTCTTGAACTTCTAAAGACAGACCCCTGAAGGGTTTGTACTCTCACAAATAAAACCTTGTCAAACTTCGTGCGGTGCCTTTTCTAGTTTGCACTTTTCGAGTTTCTATTTTAATGGTATGGCCTGTGCTGGAAATTGACGAAATGTACTGGGGGTACTCCCTCCCTGTCCTTTGCATACAGGACAGGGTGTAGCAGACAGGAGGGGTTATTGGGGGTGGTGGAGTGTGGGCAGAACTCAGGGGCGCAGCTATGAGTCAAAAATGGTGAGTGCCATGAATATAGGATGCTGGATGCTTTGCATAAAATCAAAGCGCATTTTGGGAACATAAGAATGGCCACAATTTATGCTAGGCCACAGCTCCATATTTTGCTGGCCCAATCTTTCCCTGTGTATGGCCAATTCAAAAAAGGCCTTGAGAGACATTTGCACTTTGCAAATGGGTACTGCTTGCTCCACATTAGGGAACTTTGCATTATTATGTTTTGCAACAAGCTCTAAGTTCACCCTGTATTTAATACCTGCATCAAAAAAGCTAGAGCTAAATACGAACACACGTTTGTCATTCGACAACACATAAAAAACATCTAGACTCCATTCTGGCACACTTACCAATGAAATAGCTATGGGCAGGTGTGAGAAGTCCTCGATGAAAAGCCACACTTTACAGATAGTATATACACCTAAGACATCATTGTGGCATCAACCATATTACAGAAAGCATATATATCTGAGCACTGGCACATCGCAAGCTGGGCACAAATCAACATATACCATCTACCAGTCTATGCTTTTCAAGTACAACAATTCAAAATATTTGGCATCTGCCAACTTAACTTTCCCATTACTATATGTATGTATATTCACTGTGTTTAGGACCACTCTCAACTCCAAAGAGGTCTCAAGATTCTGGAGTTCTGACAAATCCAGAGGTGGTGTTGTGGAAGATCTAAAGGGCAACATCTACACATGGGGTAAAATCAGGGGGAACCCCCACCAGTGGTACTGGGGCATACATTCAATTATATAGTCATATCCATTGTGGCACATCACAACAACCCATCAGCACCATGCAAACATTGTGCTTTACAAATACATTTGTTTGTCAACAGGTCTTCATCTATGATGATCCTGCCCTTGTTTAAAAGGATGACATTAGAAGCCATCCTGGAGTCACCTGATGATCATCGAACTACATTAGAAGTCATTCACACATCATCAGACGTCATCACGCTTTTAAAGTAATCAGCAAAGTTTCAGAATTATGCGTGATGATTCGGAGATGATTTTAAGATTACTTGATTACATTAACAGCATCCCCATTTTAGAAAACTCTTTGTTGCTGATTATTTTAAGAAGGCTTGCTGATTACTTCAAGCACATTGCCATTTTAGAAAAAGGTTTGCTCCAGCTGATTTGGGGATCATTTTGGGATGACTTGTTGATTACTTCAAGAGCATCACAGAGTTTGTTCATGATGATTTCAGGATGACTTTCTGATTATTTCAAGAGCATCACCATTTTTAAAAACTGATTATTTGTGATGATTTTGGGATGACTAGCTGATTACTTCAAGAGTATCACTGAATTTGTTCACAATGATTTCAGGATGACTTTCTGATTATTTCAAGAGCATCACCATTTTAGAAAACTGATTGTTTCTGATGATTTTGGGATGACTAGATGATTACTTCAAAAGCATCACTGAATTTGTGCCTGAACATTTTAGGAGGATTTGTTGACCACTCCAGATTGTCCAGCACTTCTGTTCAGCCTTTGCTAAATTGCACTTGTACTGGTTGATTTTAGAATGCTTTACTAAAGAACATCTTTTTGGTATTTTGTTTGTTTGTTTTGTATTGGATGGGAACACGCGTAAAATGGATATTGCCATTTAACTTGGACCACAGAATGTTAAACTTTTAAATTATTCAATAGGATTCACATTTCGAAAGCATATGTCACAGAAATAGGATCTTTTCAGTAATAAGTGACTAACAGGATTGTACAATTACTGCGCCGTTGTTACTGCAACCTAGCAAAATGTCGACTGTTATTTTGGAACATCGGCCCCTTTTCACTCCATATATGTGGTGGGATGGGTACAGTATATCATGAACATATGGTTCCTGCAGACGGTATTCCCCCGCATATACAAGGGGAATAGAAATTTTAAAAAGTCAATATTTTGGGGGGGTTGCAGTGTAAACAGCGCAGTAATCACATAGATCCGTGACTAGCGCACATGGAGGGGAATGCACTGCTAAGTAAATTCTGTAGTCAAAATTATTATTTTAATTGGTTCATGAACACTGCCAAAACAAAACCATGTGTTTCAAGACCAAGGGCCTCATTACGAGTTGGGTGATATTCCGGTGGTAAATCCAACAGAATACCACCCAATGGAGTTACTGTTACCGCCACTTGGTCCAGCGGATTACAAGTGGCAGTGTTAGTCCCATTACTTTGGAGTAACTAAGGACTCCATTGTGGATTTCAGTGGTAATTCTGACATTTTTGGCGATTCTTTGGCAGAAAATGGGAGGGTTTACCTCAAGCACAATGCTGGAGGTAAATCCCCCACTCCAGAGCCATACTCATAGTATGGTGGAGCGGGAAAAGTGGCATTAATTCCATTACCCTCACCTTTTCCCCGAGCTGCCATACTCATAATGGGGCCCTCATATTTGGTATAGCCTGCCATGCCATTCATGACAAGCAGCAGCTCATTAAGTCATAATTATTTGACCATAACATTACTTGTTTAGTGATCAGAGGACTCATTTGCCACTGGTGCTTGTGACACAATGACTGCTGGACTGCATGAGTACAGGGATGAGTAGCGTCTAAAATGGCAACTCAGCCCCACACTACTACTACGGAATTAGCAGTGATCTCAAACATAAGGGTGAATAACAACCAAAGTTGTATAACAAAATAACAGTGCACACATGTAATTACAAACAATGAAAGCACACCCCTTTAAAAGAGCACCCTTTAAACACCCACCCCTTTAAAGGTGAATGCAGACTTTGGAAGAAAAGGGAGCAGTCTGGATGAAGACAGGGGTGCAGGACAGGCAAAGTTCAGTAGCAATGTCATACAAAAGGATATGTCTTTTCAAAAGGTAGAGTGTAGGGTCATATCAGTCACTATGGCCTTCAGAGCTAGGGGATGGGGAAGGACTACCAACAGTACCTTTAAAATATTGCCTAGGAGCCCAAATGCCTTACACAGGCTTTGTGCTATCAAACCGTGAGTCTGGGCACTCTTGGCACTGGGCCAGCATGGAGTCAGGGAGTGGCATCAACAGTATTCAACAACATGGTGCAGTACCGCAGTGGCACTGGTTTGCAAGTCGAAGACGCTGGATTCAGCTGGCAGTGTCAGGTAGGTATCACTGAAGACTCTGCGCCCTTGGGTGCTTTCAGCTGGGAGTGGAGGCTAGTGATCCGTGCACATAGAGGCTAATAACCAGGCAGGCAGTGTCGAGTTGGGGCACTAGAAGACTCAGCCGGTCTCAGATATGGAGACAGTGGAGCATCTCTATCGAGCAACACTCTGAAATGGCTGACACAGTTAAAGTCGAAGTTGAATCTGGTGGTTCCCTTGCAGCACCCTGGATGTTTTTGCAGGTGCCCTAAATGTACTGAGGCACTTCAGAGATGAAGGAAGAACCAGGGGTCACTTTCTCAGTTCTTTGGGTGCTGGGAAACCCAGTCCATGGTCTCAGGCCAAGATAAGTCATTTTCTGAACTTCCCAGCAAGAGAAGGTTTTAGAGCACATTTGCAGGGTACTGCCACCTCCAGTGAGCAGGTTCCTGGATTGCAGGGTATCATTTACAGAAGGTCTTGACAGGCAGCTGGCCACTCCCGATGTTCTCTGGGGATGGTTAAGGAGTGGAGCTTCCCTCTGCCTTGGAGCTCTCTATCAACACCTATATGGCACAGGACTTTGGAACAGACTGTAACCTCAACAGATTTCTAGTTCAGGCGAGTTTGTTTTGGGGTCAAGTTCACCACCCACCCCAAGGCCCCCTCCATTCTCCTTTTAATTTTCAGTTTGCCCTGTTTTACAGCCTGGAATGGGGGGCTGGAGAGGAAAATGGCTAAGAGGCAAATTACAATATACCACCCTAACCATTGGTTTGCAGACAGAGGCAAATCAAAATGCTTTCTTGAAGTACGTTTGAGGTCACTGATATGAGTTTAAATGTTTAACTTTCTTAAAGTGGCTTGGAGGCCAGAATCACAGAGCTTTGCAGAAAGAAAAACTACAAGTCTCAGGACTCTAAGTGGAAAAAAAACAAGGGCTGGTTGGCCTTCTCACACATGGACACTTGACAACAGAGCTCTGGAATCAAAACTTGGAAACTAAGAAGTGCTTTGAGCGCTGGCTATAAGGTGCAACTATTGGCATGGCAAGTGAAGCTAGGAGAGAGTTGGGATGCACACATGGTGTGAGTATTGTTTGAATATTTATCCACCCATTGACCACGCATGGCCATTTTAGTCCCTATCACTATTCTCAACCACAACGTGCCCCATTCCTTCTAAAACAACCTCCACCAGGATCTCTTTGAGCTAGCTCTGTGCTTTTAAGGAGAAGCCCATGCTATTTCTAAGATGCATGCTGGAGTCGTGCATTTGCAACAGTAGACAAGCTGCTGGTGTAATAAAATTGTCTCAACCAAGCGTGCTTTCAGGCACTTAATTTATAATAAATATGTTTGTCCTTGCATCTGTTCCTTGTACTGAATTCATGTTAAAAACAAGCGTTGGCAACGTCAATAGTTTTGATTCATGAATAGCTATTAGGTAGGCATTTGCCAGGCACTGTCATATTGTAACCAAGTACTAACACAATTTGCCAGCTGTTGCCATTTTTTGGCCAGATAGTACCGTCATGTCAGTGTCTTTAAAATGTATCTCTCATGCCTACAAAAAAAAGGCAAAACTGTTGGCTTGTCCAATGCGTGTTTCTTTTGGAATGAGATATAGGTGACATAGTGACAGGACTTTGGTTTCTGAGACATTACATGCTCAGTTTGTTAATGTTAAAGGATATTTGACCCATGCACTATCACCACCGGAGCAGTCCCCTGGCGCTCTGGCGGATCTGAAAAGGGGTTGGGGGGTGAAGTTACTGGGAACGAGCAGGATAAGTGCAAAAGAGCAGTGATGTGCTGTTGGCAGCTTCAGTTCGGTTAACACCGTTTGCTGAGCTTGGGGGTGCTTTACCGGTCGGTAGCTGTTATGTGCTGTTGTGCAAATCTATGTGTGGTTTGTTTTGGTGTGGCAGTGTATTGAAGTTTGTGCAGTTTGTTGTGCTTTAGGGTTTTGGTTGAGTCCTTCCTGTTTTGATTTTCAAGTTGTTGGCATTCATCCAATCAAAGACTTCTTTGATTCATTCTATTAGGGTTGAGTGATCGATTTGGGTATCTTCGATTTTGTAGATGATTTGAGTTTTGTCTGCGTATTTGTAGCATGTAATTTTGTATTTTTTGAAGATCCTGATTACTAGAGTCTGGTAGATGTTGAAGTAAAGTGGTGATAGTGAGGACCCTTGTGGTACTCCACAGCCACTAACTCGTGGAGTAGATTTGAAGGGTTTTATCCATACAGTTTCTGTTCGGTCTGCTAGGAATGATTTAATCCAGAGTAGTGCCATGTCGTTATACGTTTATCTTCAAATCTTTTGGTTAGGGTCTCATGGCTTACTGTGTCAAAGGCTGTGGAGAGGTCGAGCAGAATCAGAGCTGAGGTGGTGTTGGAGTTTGCGTTTGTTTTTAGGTCATCCCAGATGGATAGTAGTGCGATTGTGTTCCTCTTGCAGGTCTGAAGCTGACCTGTGCGTGATCTAGCAAGTGGTGTTTTTCTACATTTCTTGGGTTAATTTGTATACGTAAGTTTTTAGGAGTTTTGCCGAGTAGGGAATGTTTGAAATCGGTCTGTAGTTGGAGAGGTCTTCCACGTCGCCACTTGTGTTTTTTAAAAGTGGCTTGATATATGCTGATTTGAAGGATCGTGGTACAGTTCCTGTTGTGAGTGACAGATTTAAGAGGTTTCTGTAGTATTCCGATGGTGTTTCTTGTGCGAGGATTGATTTGTAGATGTCAGGGGGGCAGGGCCCCATGGGTGATCCCGCTTTCTTGCTGTGTTTTACCAGCTTGTCAAATGCCTCCGCTGATATTTCGGGGACGTTTTGGAGTTTGTGCTGTGGCTCCTTGTCAGGTCCGGTTCATAACCACATATCCATCACAAGGACATACCCTACCATATAAAAAGAAAACCATCACAAGCATAATATGAAGGCATCATGAAGCAAGGCATAGACAACAGATTGAAAGTTCAAAGCAAAATTGTTTATTAAATAAAATGTCAGGATGGTAGAAGGCCTTACTTGTCCTATGCTACGTGGGGTTTCCCTACCTGAATGAAACTAAGGAAAGTCTGAGTCAAAGAGTTCAGCTTAAAAGTCTGTCTGTGCCCAAAAGCAGTGCTTGCCCTCACAACTAAAGCTAAACAATGGGTAGGGATGTAAATAATCAAAGAAATGGTGTTCCCTTCCCCAAGACTTCAAAGTAGCAACCAATGTTTGTTTTAGTCTCTCAAAGTTGAACAGGAAACTCCACGATCTTCCAGCTAATGGCGGAGGATGCCTGATCGTCCGAAACTCTAAAGTGAAATTCGTTTATATCTGAAACCATCCACACTGCTACCACGTGAGCTTATGGCCCTTGGGATGTGCATCTGTTAATGGATGGGACTGCACCAGAATAATTCTGAGTCCATATAACTGGACAAACTCAATAATATGGCAAGTTACTGGCCCTCATTACGAGGTTGGCGAAATGGGTTTACCGGCACCGGTAATGGTGCCAGTGCCGGTAAACCCATTCCGCCCTATTACAAGGTCTCCTCACGGGACCCGCAATGGGTGGGTGCCTGGTAAAACAAGGCGTCCTTACCGGGTCCCGCGAGGAGACCAGGGAGCTAACAACGGGCCCGTTATAAACGGGCCCGTTGTTAGCTCCTTCCCCATTCCCATTGAGCCCTATGGGGGCTCGAATGGGGATGGACCGGGTCTGGGTTCCTCGGATGAGGAATTACCGGGTCCGCCAAGGTTGGGATGGCCCAGTAAGTCCTCATTTGAGGAACCCGGGCTTGGTATGCGGTAAGGAGGCAACCATGTCGCTAAATGCTGCATGGTTACCTCCAACATCGTAATGAGGGCCACTGTTTTATTAACAATTAACTAACACAGGGAGGTTACAACGAACATCAACAGATGAATATTCAGTCTCTCAATGATTTCCACAAAAAATACACTTTACATACTCCATTATGCATCAGAGTGACATCATACTACATGGCAATACTGAAAAACCTATCAAGGGGAGAGATTGGTTAAGGGAAACATCTAGATATAAAATCATAGAGGAGCTAGGATTGTTATTGGCTGTCCTTGATCAGGTGGACAATTTATGCCTACCTCTTCAAACATGTAATTTAAGAAAACAGTTTACACCGTGTTTCATTGGCCTTCTAAGCTATAGGTCCTTCATTATATGGACTAATACAATTGGTTGGCATGCTGGTGCCATGTCTGGAGCATTCGGTTCATTTAGCAGCATGTAAGCCGAGACCCAGGTCTAGGGAGATAGGACATGGAGCTACCTCACCACCCAATTAGCCCACATCTCTCAACACCCATGCCTTCTGCCATGAAATTGCCTTTGTACTTGGCCTCGCAGAGTATTCTCGTTTTAGGAATGCATGGGAGTGAGGGCACTCGCTATTGTGTCTGGAATTCCAAGTTTGAACTATAATTTCCATCCTTGGCTCACATGACAAGAGACCAAGATTTGGTCCATTCTGCAGCTTTTAAATACCGTACATGAATTTGAACTTGGCATCCTTTGTGTTATTTCTTGCACCTTAATGTGAGAAGAGTCATCCTCTGCACACTCATTTTTCATCAGAGTAAATATCTGACCTCGATTTCTATGATCTTGGCTTCAGGCCAGACAGCCTTGCCACGCAGCTTCAGCAACCTGTTATTCTACTGCGACACAGCTTTTAATTCCCCCTTCATGGTTTCTGGCTTCTTTATTTCATGATACCAATGTCCAATTTCTATACAATGGTGGCTTTGCCTGCATTCTATTCACTACTCATAGCTAGCCTATATGATGACTTAATCTATCTTGCACTTCAGCGTCTGTGCATTTATTGAACTTCTGTTTTCTGCATCACTTTGTTCATGTGTAATCTTATTTTCTACTCTGATAGTTCACTCAATTCTTTACTTCATCATTTGTCCTGTAGGATTCATACATCGTCTTCATTCAGTAACTCGGGATGTTGTGCACACTTTCTTATGATGTCATCAGTTCATTTTCTTAGCTCTTTCTCATATTCCTTCAGGAAATTCTTCCTGTAGGCTGTCATCAACTCGAGGGTACATTCCATAGGGTTGTCTCAATGGATATCCCCTTCCAAATACTTGCTGCAGTATTGGCAGGTTAGCTGGTGTCAGACAAGGCACACTTCCCTGCCTCCATTACAAAGGAGGTGGGGGGGCGGCATCTCCTGCAGATGTATACATCTTCTCCCCAAGAGACTGTCAAATTACTCAGCTGGGTAGTTATGATTAAACAATCATGAGCGTGGCAATGGCAGCAACCGTACACAAGTAGAGGACACAAGCCTGCTTGGGTGATATCAATATACCCCTAGGATTAAGCCAAAGACTTAACTGATGTGCTTAGCTTTTAGATGGCCCACACCTCCAATGATTAGCAAATCGGTGTGAAGCTAAATAGACTCTGAATTAAAGTGATACATAAACCTAATGGGCCAAATGAAGGTTAATAGCTTTTCAGCAGACTGGGCTACGGGAAGGGGGGCGTGGGTGGTTGGCAGCCAGATGGGTAAATGGCTCAACTCATGAACAGCTTTCAAAACTGTCATCAAGCAACCCCCAGCATGTGTAGGCCGAGTCTGCTCCTGCCGAGGCAGTGAGAACCAGAGCTGAATTCCCCTGCCAAATCTGCAAAAATAAGGGCCATGACACCACCGTAATGTGCCACATGATGGACACATTCCCACAAGGTGACTAGGTAATAGCTTTGTTTTTTTTTTTAGTTTTAGAAATTGGCTTTTCTGGCAGCGTTCACTAAAGAATTCCAATGCAATCTGTCTGGTGTTTGAGCACATGCAAAACATGGGCAAAACATGGGCAAAGTCCATTGGAATCCATGTCTTCGCCCTGGGCCCGTACCCCACCCCCCTTCCCCCCTTCCCCGAACTCCCCCCACCCCTCCGCCTTATCATTGCTCCATATTGGGGCGGTGCGTTAAATGGAGGCGCTGTCAGACTCCATTTAACAAACATGCCACTGCTTTTAAAATTAGGCGAAATGTAAAAACTGGAAGGGAAGCCGAGAAGGCGCGGCACCAACTCTGTAGTGATGCTCGCACTGGCTTCTCGGGTTTTACTTAGCTTAAAACTGACCCTTGCACGGGAATGTTACGAATCATTTATTTGGGAGCAAGGTTTTGCGTAGCAGCCCTTTTTCACAAGATGGCTATGCAGTGGTACACACAAAGGAGACCAGGCAGTCTGACAGCATGAATCCCAAACAAACACTGCAACACAATCTACAAAACAAATCACTTAATAAATAAAATCACATAAAAGCTCGCGCAAGCATCGCCTATCCAGAAACACATCAGTGCGCAGATTGCAACGCCTGTTCCGCTTAATGGGAAAATGAAAGTAGCGATTCGATGACAGCACGAGATGAGTCAGAGCAGAGCGGCTTACTGACATTTGTGGCAATTTGAATAATTAAGAAAATCCAATTAAGGTTACAGCATAGAAGAATTGTTAAGCACTTAGACGTGACCCCTACTCTCTGAGAGCCTCGCTGCGGTCAGACATCAGAAAGCAGGTCATGGCAGCATGCCGCGCTATATACTAAGTGGCAGACACCATGCATAGTTACTGCCGGAATGCTTTACACACATGCATTCCACCGGTCCTCGACAAACATTGTGCTAATGCGCTTTTAACTGTCCAGCAATTATCCTGCCGCTGATATACAGCCCTCGGCCAGGGTTGTTGGTCTTTACTGAAAAATAAAACCTATTATATATTCAGCTTCCAAACGAGCTCGATCAAAATATCAACTTTGCCACAAGAGTTCTGAAAAGCGTAGCCAGCGCCGAGGTAGGCCGGAGGAAAAATGCAATAACTCAAGAGACAGCACATTCCGTGATGGTATAATACTGCATCGGGTCTGTGTGTAGAAAGTCGCATCATTCCAACACGGGATCATGTTATTTGCGCCCACAGTAAATCATAGAACGCACACAAAAGGGGCTTCCATGGTTTCACTATTTCTTCTTTGAGGGTTCTCGCTCGCTTTAAATACATATGTATTTGCATATAAGAAAAGTGCATAAGGGGGTGGAGTTACGGTTGTGTACCGAATTTTAATGAAAGCTGAGGCGTTGCATTAGAACCTTCATGTCATTTTAACTAATGTTGTTTTCCAGTGAGGCTGTATAGATTTGAGATCTATACATTTGAGTTTGATATGTTATGCATAAGTGTAATGGCACCTGCAGGGCTGGGCAACGGTCTCTTCCCGCAGACTGCCTGCGGCCATGCCATTGCTATAGGATAATTGACAGCAGTAGCCGGAGGACATGACTCTGAGTCTTGTCCTTGCTTTTCTGACAGTGCCTGACTTGTAATCATGCCTCGGGAACACTACCTTTGATGGCATTCCCTAAAACACTGCCTGTGGTCCTGCTCCAGATGTAGTGCCTCAGACGGGCCCTTCGGCCACAGGCCTGCCTCATTACCTTATCTTCACGACACGGCCTGTAGCTATACTCCGTATGCACCATATCTGTCTTCACCACTCCAAGGACAGCAGGGCCCCTGGCCGCAAATGGACTGCATCCATGTCACAGGTGAGCAATGTCTCTTTTAATTATTCCTATTTTGTATTTATTTTGATTTGGCTCGAAAGAAGCTTACACAAGTTACAGCAATGTAAATAGAAAAACAACATCCACTTTAAAAAAAAAAAACAGACATTACAGCTGACAAAGACAGTTTAAGTTAATCACCAGATAAACACTTATAGACATTTCCTACAGATCATTTTAGAGGACCCAATTCATTCAATAAATATTTTAGAACACATCATTTAAAGACCAGACAGCAGCTAATTTCCATACAGTGAGAGAACCGGGTCAATTCTGGGTCCGAACATCATCCACAGATACTATTCTAAAATGACGACGCAAGTGACCAAAATGCTTAGATCTCGACTCCCTCAAGAGGAGGAATTCAGATAATAATTGAAAAAGCGGCTCCAACGGGTTTGGCGCTTTACAGACTCTACTGAGTCTCTTTTCTCTTGGCAACTGCCTGCAAGCCTCTGATAATTCGTTGATAGAATAAAGATTAAAATGAAGTCCAAGGAATTGCATTCACCATCTCCAGTCATGGAACTTTATCAATTGCTGAGGCAATACGTTAAATCTTTTCTCTACTTTCAGAGTGTGGGAGAAAAGTTCATAATGCTCACATTTAGTTATTGTAGCAATCCAGTCATGCTCCATAATTTCTTTTTGACATCTCCAGGATTGGTTATCAATGTTTCAATAGAAATTTCCAGAGAATGCAATAAAGAATTAGCATAAGTAGCCGAAGGATTAAAAAAAAAAAAACACATCAGACGCTTCATGGAATAGATGATTGAAGTTTGTCCATAATGCATGAACCAAAGCCATTGCCACTTTTCTAAATAGGGGAAGAATCTTCCAGCTTCTAATGGAATCAAACTCAACTCAAAACATATGACAGAAATGGAAGCGCATAGAGGGATGTGCAGAACTCTCTTACAAGAAAGGCCTTCCATTTTAGGCCAATGCAGCAAAGTGTTTCATTAACCGAATTTCAGCATCACATTAGAGCCAGAACTACTTTGGATTTATAGATTCTCTATATTGGCAGAAAGGAGAAGTACCCAAATGTATTGTCAATAATATTAGCTTGATAAGCAAGCCACTTTAACAGCCTTCTGCTCCAATGCAGACATTCTCATAATATTGCTTCTTACATTGTTAAGGTAGAAATCCAGATAGATGAAATCGTCCACCACTTCCGGCTTAGACCGGCTAAGAATTTAGTTAAAAGAAGCATTTTATTTCTTCTCTTTTTTTAGTTGGAAATATAAGAATCTTAGTCTTATTTATATTGATATTCAAGCCATTACTTTGGCATAACCTTCGAGCACCTCAATCTGAATCTGTAGCGTGATACAGGTCAAGTCGAGTAAGGCTAAATTGTCTGCGTATACAATCCATCCAATCTCGACCTGCACCAATCTAGGCAGGAAGGAGTGCACCTTACGGAGGGATTTCCCAATATCAGATATCAAGAAATTGAAAAATAGCGGTGCCAAAAGACACCCCTGTTTCAGGCCCCGCTCAGTTGGAATGGGGGCAGAGAGAAGATGGGGTTCAGTCTCACACTTATTGAAGTATTCGTATATAGCTTTCTTATCATACTGATTAAGGCCAGAAGACAACCCCAGGTCCAGAGCTTTTGCCACAACACTTTGTGATTAACACAGTCGAAGGTCAAGGAATAATCAATAAATTCCACAAGCACTTCGCTATTACTTGCCAGCCCTTTTTCTTTAATGAGATCAAATATAACGCCATTAAGAGTTTTACTTGTATGCGTCATGAAGCCGGTTTGAAAGATGTGAAATTTGCCAAATTGGGTTGCTGAGTCGAATAGTCGGTTCTCCAATAATTTAGCAAAAAAGGTACCAAGGACATATAGAAGTCCTATAGGGTAATAATTTCAAGGATTTACCCTTGCCCTCTTCTTGTGTATTGGGACAATTATGGAAGAGTTCCAAGAGTACGGAATAGACTGAACCGTGATAACATGATAAAAAATATCTACTAATATGGATGCCCACATAAATGGATTCCGTTTTAGCGTGACATTTGATAGCCCATCAGGACCCGTGCCCTAGAATGTTTACATTTCATTATAAGCATGTGTAAGAACTGCACATCAGAGCTTTAAGTCCATACATTAACATGATGTCCATCAGCGGGAATTACTAAGCCTTTTACAGAATAGATATTTTTAAAGTGAGACACCCTGGTGGCCTTTTTCAATTGGATTAAGTAAAGCTATATTTTGATTAACCGTGTGAAGGTTAATCAGTTTCCAGAATTCTGCAGAGTTCTTATCCAATAGAACATTCAGCATTGCTTTTGAGTCTCTTTGTAAAATGAAATATTTATGCCGTTTGACCCAATTTCTGTACTGTTGTTTCAATCTCTTCTGAATAACTTCCATTTCATAAGGAGCATGTCGATTTTAGAGACACAATTCAACTCGCAAAGTTCATTTCTTGGCGTGAAGCTCCTTATTAAAAACATGCTTTCTAATAGAACCTGGTCGGAGCATCACCTGACACCACAAGAGAAGCAGAGTTATAAACTGAGTTTAATCTTAAAGTAGCAGGGAGGAATCCATAATGTTTTCCTGCAATACATCAGCCAAAATGTTGTTATACATGATGGTATTTCTAGAGTCCCAAACCAAACTACTGTGTCCCAGATTTCTAGAGACATTTGGAGTAAAATAGTATGCCCTTATCGGTTTACGGTTAACAACTCATGTTAAAATCAGTAAGCTATTTTAATTTAATTTAATGTGTTATAATTTTAAAAATAAAACTTTGCACATATACAATAATCATTTAAATACCATACTAATAACTACAATTCATATATATATATATATATATATATATATCGTGAACAAGCGGTTAGTTGATCGCGAAACGCGTCGGTGTAACCTTCCGGTTCTCCCTTGCTATGCACCTTTTATTAATAAAGAACATTTGGTGCTACCTGATCTTTGCTGTGCAGCCCTCTATTTGCTAAGTACTGGATTCTCTGGACCTGGCTGCTCTTGGGAGTGCATTCCGCAGATTTGGCCCTCTTTTGGGCTTAATTTTCGTTTGAAAATAAAAAAAAAATATATATATATATATGCAAAAAAGAGGGGGGTCTGAGAATCTCTCTACCAGCACGAACACAGCCCAATGACCTGTTCTTGGGTGAATAACCCCTGGGAGAGACTCTACCAAGTCTTTAGCTCACTGTCCCTTTCACAGAGAAGAAATTTCCCCGCATATCAGCCTTTGTCCTGCCCAGGAGCAGTCCAGCGGCGAAATGCTAGGCAATTCTCCCCTGAACAAGAGTACCATCAGTAACCCCATACACGTGTTTCAGCCTTGTTGGGCATCATCAGTGAGGTGAAACTGTTGCCTCTCTAAGAACAGTGAGCAAGGGGTCCACGTCTGGATCGCCCTGTTAACTTAGGGTGAATCCCAAAGTTAATTTATGCAAAAAAAAGGGGGGTCTGGGAATCTCTCTACCAGCATGAACACAGCCCAATGACCTGTTCTTGGGTGAATAACCCCTGGGAGAGACTCTACCAAGTCTTTAGCTCACTGTCCCTTTCACAGAGAAGAAATTTCCCCGCATATCAGCCTTTGTCCTGCCCAGGGGCAGTCCAGCGCCGAAATGCTAGGCAATTCTCCCCTGAACAAGAGTACCATCAGTAACCCCATACACGTGTTTCAGCCTTGTTGGGCATCATCAGTGAGGTGAAACTGTTGCCTCTCTAAGAACAGTGAGCAAGGGGTCCACGTCTGGATCGCCCTGTTAACTTAGGGTGAATCCCAAAGTTAATTTATGCAAAAAAAAGGGGGGTCATGTAGTTATGGTTAAGTTGGTGTTTCCATATGAAGAGCACTTTTTGGGCGGCTTATAACTTCGCACTCCCTGGACGAATCCTCAACAAACTTTGCAAAAAAAGTATTTGGGTCACTCTGAAGTTTTTGCAAAGTTTGGTGAGGATTCGTCCAGGGGGGGCAAAGTTATAGGGGGGGTCCCAAAACTTTTTTTTCCCATAGACATAATGGGAAAAAACTTTGCTCACGCCTACAGCCCAAACCGCTGGACGGATTTACACCAAATTTGCGGCAGGAGCGGCGGCTTGGTCCCGAAAGCGTGCTTTGCTTTATTTGGTGTAAATCCGTCCAGTAGTTTTAAAAAAAATGACAAAAATGTAAGTGAAAACAATTAGTGATATCTGTGTTCGCTTCGCGGACACACTTCCCTGTTCGCTCCGCGGACAGGACAGTGATTGGGCAAGCAGCTTGCGTGATATCCGCGGACATCTGACGTGCTCTCTCATTGGACGCGGTGAAAGCGTGCAGTGCGTCTGGCTTCAGAGACGCCCAGCCATCTTTGTTCCTCGCCGCCTGCACAGTAAGTCTTGTGTCTGTCTCCTGTTCCTCCCACCCCCGCTCATGCACCGTGTGTCCTTCTTGTCCCTCCCACCCCCACTCATGCTCCGTGTCTCCTCTGTTCCTCCAGCCCCCCGCTCAAGCCATCGGCACACGGTGGCCAGCTGAGGGCCGAGGAGCGGGATCTGCCACCTGCACACGAACGCCATTTGTCTCTCTCCCTCCCCTCACCCCCCGCTCATGCCCCGTGTGTCTCTCTCCCTCCCTCCACCCCCTGCTCATGCCCCGTGTGTCTCTCTCCCTCCCCCTCCCCCACTCATGCCCCATGTGTCTCTCTCCCTCCCCCCACCCCCTGCTCATGCCCCGTGTGTCTCTCTCCCTCCCCCTCCCCCACTCATGCCCCGTGTGTCTCTCTCCCTCCCCCCACCCCCCGCTCATGCCCCGTGTGTCTCTCTCCCTCCCCCACCCCCTGCTCATGCCCCATGTGTCTCTCTCGCTCCCCCCACCCCCACTCATGCCCCGTGTGTCTCTCTCCCTCCCCCCCACCCCTCGCTCATGCCCCGTGTGTCTCTCTCCCTCCCCCCACCCCTGCTCATGCCCCGTGTGTCTCTCTCCCACCCGCCCACCCCCGCTCATGCCCCGTGTGTCTCTCTCCCTCCCCCCACCCCCGCTCATGCCCCGTGTGTCTCTTTCCCTCCCCCCACCCCCCGCTCATGCCCCGTGTGTCTCTCTCCCCTTCCCCCCACCCCCGGCTCATGCCCCGTGGGTCTCTCTCCCTCACCCCACCCCCGCTCATGCTCCGTGTGTCTCTCTCCCTTCCCCCCACCCCCGCTCATGCCCCGTCTGTCTCTCTCCCCTTCCCCCCACCCCCACTCATGCCCCGTCTGTCTCTATCCCTCCCCCCACCCCACGCTCATGCCCCGTGTGTCTCTCTCCCCTTCCCCCCACCCCCTGCTCATGCCCCGTATCTGTCTCCTGTTCCCGACATGTATCGTGTCTGTCTCCTGTTGCCCCCCACGCTCCCGCTCATGCTCTGTGTGTCTCTCTCCATCCACCCACCCCCCGCTCATACCCTGTATGTCTCTCCCCCCGACCCCCGCTCATGCCCCGTGTGCCTCTCCCTCCCCCCACCCCCTGCTCATGCCCCGTGTGTCTCTCTCCCCTTACCCACACCCCCGCTCATGCCCCGTGTGTCTGTCTCCCATTCCCCCCACCCCCCGCTCATGCCCCGTGTGTCTCTCTTCCTCCCTCCACCCCCCGCTCATGCCCTGTGTGTCTCTCTCCCTCCCACCCACCCCCGCTCATGTCCGGTGTGTCTCTCTCCCTCCTCCCCACCCCCCGCTCATGCCCCGTGTGTCTCTCGAGCCTCCCCCCACCCCTGCTCATGCCCCGTGTGTCTCTCTCCCTCCCCCCACACTCGCTCATGCCCCGTGTGTCTCTCTCCCTCCCCCCCACCCCCGCTCATGCCCCGTGTGTCTCTCGAGCCTCCCCCCACCCCTGCTCATGCCCCGTGTGTCTCTCTCCCTCCCCCCACCCCGCTCATGCCCCGTGTGTCTCTCTCCCTCCCCCCACCCCCGCTCATGCCCCGTGTGTCTCTCTCCCTCCCCTCCAACCCCCGCTCATGCCCTGTGTGTCTCTCCCCTCCCCCCCACCCCCCGCTCATGCACCGTGTGTGTCTCCCCCTCCCCCCGCTCATGCCCCGTGTGTCTCTCCCCCCACCCCCCGCTCATGCCCTGTGTGTCTCTCCCCCCACCCCCCGCTCATGCCCTTTGTGTCTCTCTCCCTCCTTCCCACCCCTGCTCATGCCCCGTGTGTCTCTCTCCCTCCCCCCCACCCCCGCTCATGACCCGTGTGTCTCTCTCCCTCCCCTCCACCCCCGCTCATGCCCTGTGTGTCTCTCCACTTCCCCCCACACCCCGCTCATGCCCCGTGTGTCTCTCTCCCTCCCCCCACCCCCGCTCATACCCCGTGTGTCTCTCTCCCTCCCCTCCGACCCCCGCTCATGCCCCATGTGTCTCTCCCCTTCCCCCCACCCCCCGCTCAAGCCCCGTGTGTCTCTCTCCCTCCCCACCACCCCCGCTCATCCCCCGTGTGTCTCTCTCCCTCCCCCCGCTCATGCTTCGTGTGTCTCTCTCCCTCCCCCCCACCCCCGCTCATGCCCCGTGTGTCTCTCTCCCTCCCCCCACCCCCCGCTCATGCCACGTGTGTCTCTCTCCCTCCCCCCCAACCTCTGCTCATGCCCTGTGTGTCTCTCTCCCTCCCCCCACCCCCCGCTCATGCCCCGTGTGTCTCTCTCCCTCCTCCCACCCCCCGCTCATGCCCCGTGTGTCTCTCTCCCTCCTCCCCACCCCCCGCTCATGCCGCTTGTGTGTCTCTCCCCTTCCCCCCACCCCCCGCTCATGCCCCGTGTGTCTCTCTCCCTCCTTCCCACCCCCGCTCATGCCCCGTGTGTCTCTCTCCCTCCCCCACCCCCCGCTCATGCCCCATGTGTCTATCTCCCTCCCCCCACCCCGCTCATGCCCCGTGTGTCTCTCTCCCTCCCCCCACCCCATGCTCATGCCCCGTGTGTCTCTCTCCCCTTCCCCCCACCCCCGCTCATGCCCCGTGTGTCTCTCTCCCTCCCTCCCACCCCCGCTCATGCCCCGTGTGTCTCTCCCCCTCTCCCCCACCCCCCGCTCATGCCCCGTGTCTCTCTCCCCTTCCCCCTCACCCCCCACTCATGCCCCGTGTGTCTCTCTCCCCCCCACCCCCGCTCATGCCCGGTGTGTCTCTCCCCCTCCCGCCCACCCCCCGCTCATGCCCCGTGTACCTCTCCCCTTCCCCCAACCCCGCTCATGCCCCGTGTGTCTCTCTCCCTCCCCCCCACCCCCACTCATGCCTCGTGTGTCTCTCTCCCTCCCCTCCACCCCCGCTCATGCCCCGTGTCTCTCTCCCCTTCCCCCCACCCCCCGCTCATGCCCCGTTTGTCTCTCTCCCTCCCCCCACCCTCCGCTCATGCCCCGTGTGTCACTCCCACTCCCGCCCACCCCCCGCTCATGCGCCGTGTGTCTCTCTCCCCCCAACCCCCGCTCATGCCCGTGTGTCTCTCTCCCATTTCCCCCAACCCGCTCATGCCCCGTGTCTCTCTCCCCTTCCCCCCACCCTCCGCTCATGCCCCGTGTGTCTCTCGCCCTCCCCCCCACCCCCGCTCGTGCCCTGTGTGTCTCTCTCCCTCCCCTCCTCCCCCGCTCATGCCCGTGTGTCTCTCTCCCTCCCCCCCACCCCCGCTCATGCCCCATGATTCTCTCCCCCTTCCCCCCACCCCCGCTCATGCCCTGTGTCTCTCTCCCCTTCCCCCCACTCCCCGCTCATGCCCCGTGTGTCTCTCTCCCTCCCCACCACCCCCGCTCATCCCCGTGTGTCTCTCTCCCTCCCCCCTGCTCATGCTTCGTGTGTCTCTCTCCCTCCCCCCCACCCCCGCTCATGCCCGTGTGTCTCTCTCCCTCCCCCCACACCCCGCTCATGCCCCGTGTGTCTCTCTCCCTCCCCCAACCTCCGCTCATGCCCTGTGTGTCTCTCTCCCTCTCCCCACCCCCCACTCATGCCCCTTGTGTGTCTCTCCCCTTCCCCCCACCCCCCGCTCATGCCCCGTGTGTTTCTCTCCCTCCTTCCCACGCCCGCTCATGCCCTGTGTGTCTCTCTCCCTCCTCCCCACCCCCCGCTCATGCCCCTTGTGTGTCTCTCCCCTTCCCCCCACCCCCCGCTCATGCCCCGTGTGTCTCTCTCCCTCCTTCCCACCCCCGCTCATGCCCCGTGTGTCTCTCTCCCTTCCCCACCCCCCGCTCATGCCCCGTGTGTCTCTCTCCCTCCCCCCACCCCCGCTCATGCCCCGTGTGTCTCTCCCCCCACCCCCGCTCATGCCCCGTGTGTCTCTCCCCCTCCAGCGCACCCCCGCCCATGACCTGTGTCTCTCTCCCCTTCCCCCCACCCCCCGCTCATGCCCCGTGTGTCTCTCTCCCTGCCCCCACCCCTGCTCATGCCCCGTGTGTCTCTCTCCCTCCCCCCCACCCCCGCTCATGCCTCGTGTCTTTCTCCTCTTCCCCCCACCCCCGCTCATGCCCCGTGTGTCTCTCTCCCTCCCCCCACCCCTCGCTCATGCCCCGTTTGTCTCTCTCCCTCCCCCCCACCCCCGCTCATGCCCCGTGTGTCTCTCCCACTCTCACCCACCCCCCGCTTCATGCCCCGTGTGTCTCTGTCCCCCCACCCCCGCTCATGCCCTTTTTGTCTCTCCCCCTCCCCCCACCCCTTGCTCTTGCCCATGTGTCTCTCTCCCCTTCCCCCCACCCCCCGCTCATGCCCCGTGTGTCTCTCTCCCTCCCCCCCACCCCCGCTCATGCCCCGTGTGTCTCTCTCCCTCCCCTCCACCCCCGCTCATGGCCCGTGTGTCTCTCTCCCTCCCCCCCACCCCCGCTCATGCCCCGTGTGTCTCTCCCCCTTCCCCTCACCCCCGCTCATGCCCTGTGTCTCTCTCCCCTTCCCCCCACTCCCCGCTCATGCCCCGTGTGTCTCTCTCCCTCCCCTCCACCCCCGCACATGCCCCGTGTCCCTCTCCCCCCCCACCCCCCACTCATGCCCCGTGTGTCTCTCCCCCCCACCCCACGCTCATGCCCCGTGTGTCTCTTTCCTTCCCCCCACCCCCTGCTCATGCCCCGTGTGTCTCTCTCCCTGCCCCCACCCCTGCTCATGCCCCGTGTGTCTCTCTCCCTCCCCCCCACCCCTGCTCATGCCTCGTGTCTCTCTCCTCTTCCCCCCACCCCCGCTCATGCCCCGTGTGTCTCTCTCCCTCCCCCCACCCCTTGCTCATGCCCCGTTTGTCTCTCTCCCTCCCCCCCACCCCCGCTCATGCCCCGTGTGTCTCTCCCACTCTCACCCACCCCCCGCTTCATGCCCCGTGTGTCTCTGTCCCCCACCCCCGCTCATGCCCTTTGTGTCTCTCCCCCTCCCCCCACCCCTTGCTCATGCCCATGTGTCTCTCTCCCCTTCCCCCCACCCCCCGCTCATGCCCCGTGTGTCTCTCTCCCTCCCCCCCACCCCCGCTCATGCCCCGTGTGTCTCTCTCCCTCCTTTCCACCCCCGCTCATGGCCCGTGTGTCTCTCTCCCTCCCCCCCACCCCCGCTCATGCCCCGTGTGTCTCTCCCCCTTCCCCTCACCCCCGCTCATGCCCTGTGTCTCTCTCCCCTTCCCCCCACTCCCCGCTCATGCCCCGTGTGTCTCTCTCCCTCCCCTCCACCCCCGCACATGCCCCGTGTCCCTCTACCTCCCCTCCACCCCCCACTCATGCCCCGTGTGTCTCTCCCCCACCCCACACTCATGCCCTGTGTGTCTCTTTCCCTCCCCCCACCCCCCGCTCATGCCCCGTGTGTCTCTCCCCCTCCCGCCCACCCCCTGCTCATGCCCCGTGTGTCTCTCCCCCTCCCACTCACCCCCGCTCATGCACCGTGTGTCTCTCCCCCTCCTGCCCACCCCCGCTCATGCCCCGTGTGTCTCTCACCCTCCCGCCCACCCCCTGCTCATGCCCCGTGTGTCTCTCTCCCTCTGCCCCACCCCCCGCTCATGCCCCGAGTGTCTCTCCCTCCCCCCCACCCCCTGCTCATGCCCCGTGTGTCTCTCTCCCTCCCCCCACCCCCGCTCATGCCCCGTGTGTCTCTCCCCCTCCTGCCCACCCCCTGCTCATGCCCCGTGTGTCTCTCCCCCTCCCGCCCACCCCCCGCTCATGCACCGTGTGTCTCGCCCCCTCCCGCCCACCCCCGCTCATGCCCTGTGTGTCTCTCTCCCTCCCCCCACCCCCTGCTTATGCCCCGTGTGTCTCTCTCCCTCCCCCCACCCCCTGCTCATGCCCCATGTGTCTCTCTCCCCTTCCCCCCACCCCCCGCTCATGCCCTGTGTGTCTCTCAATCCCTCCCCCCACCCCCGCTCATGCACCGTGTGTCTCTCCCCCAACCGCCCACCCCCCGCTCATGCCCCGTGTTTCTCTCCCCCTCCCGCCCACCTCCTGCTCATGCCCCGTGTGTCTCTCTCCCTCCCGCCCACCCCCCGCTCATGCCCCTTGTGTCTCTCTCCCTCCCACCCACCCCGCTCATGCTCCATGTGTCTCTCTCCCTCTCTCCACCCCCGCTCATGCCCGGTGTGTCTTTCTCCCCTTCCCCCCACCCCCTGCTCATGCCCCGTGTCTGTCTTCTGTTCCCCCCGCTCATGCCCCGTGTCTGTCTCCTGTTCTCCCCACCCCCCGCTCATGCCCCGTGTCTGTGTCCTGTTCCCCCCACCCCCGCTCATGCCCCGTGTCTATCTCCTGTTGCCCCCCACCCCCTGCTCATGCCCGTGTCTGTCTCCTGTTCCCCCCACCCGCTCATGCCCCGTGTCTGTCTCCTGTTCCCCCAACCGCTCATGCCCCGTGTCTCTCTCTTGTTGCCCTCCACCCCCCGCTCATGCCCCGTGTCTCCTGTTCTCCCCACCCCCCGCACATGCCCCGTGTCTGTCTCCTGTTCCTCCCACCCCCCGCTCATGCGCCGTGTCTGTCTCCTGTTGCCCCCCATGCCCCCCGCTCATGCCCCGTGTCTGTTCTCTCCACCCCCCGCTCATGCCCCATATCTGTCTCCTGTTCCCCTCATGTGCCGTGTCTGTCTCCTGTTCCCCCACCCGCTCATGCCCCGTGTCTGTCTCCTGTTCCCCACACCCGCTCATGCCCCGTGTCTCTCTCTTGTTGCCCTCCACCCCCCCGCTCATGCCCCGTGTCTCCTGTTCTCCCCACCCCCCGCACATGCCCCGTGTCTGTCTCCTGTTCCTCCCACCCCCCGCTCATGCGCCATGTCTGTCTCCTGTTGCCCCCCACGCCCCCCGCTCATGCCCCGTGTCTGTTCTCCCCACCCCCTGCTCATGCCCCATGTCTGTCTCCTGTTCCCCCACCCACTCATGCCCCGTGTCTCTCTCTTGTTGCCCCCCACCCCCCTGCTCATGCCGTGTCTGTCTCCTGTTCTCTCCACCCCCCGCTCATGCCCTGTGTCTGTCTCCTGTTTCCCCACCCCTCGCTCATGCCTCGTGTCTGTCTCCTGTTCCCCCCACCCCCTGCTCATGCCCCGTGTCTCTCCTGTTGCCCCCACCCCCCGCTCATGCCCCGTGTCTGTCTCCTGTTGCCCCCCACCTCCCGCTCATGCCCCGTGTCTGTCTCCTGTTCTCCCCACCCCCGCTCATGCTCCGTGTCTGTCTCCTGTTCCCACCACCCCCGCTCATGCCCCGTGTCTGTCTCCTATTGCCCCTCGCTCATGCCCCGTGTCTGTCTCCTGTTGCCCCCCACCCCCGGCTCATGCCCCGTGTCTGTCTCCTGTTGCCCCCCACCCCCACTCATGCCCCGCGTCTGACTCTGTTGTTCCCCCACCCCTGCTCATGCCCCGTGTCTGTCTCCTGTTCCCCCCACCCCCCGCTCATGCCCCACATCTGTCTCCTGTTCCCCCCACCCCCCGCTCATGCCCTGTGTCTCTCTCCTGTTGCCCCCCACCCCCCGCTCATGCCCCGTGTCTGTCTCCTGTACCCCCCACCCGCTCATGCCCCGTGTCTCTCTCCTGTTGCCCCCCCGCTCATGCCCTGTGTCTGTCTCTTGTTCACCCCACCCGCTCATGCCCTGTGTCTCTCTCCTGTTGCCCCCCACCCCCCGCTCATGTCCCGTGTCTGTCGCCTTTACCCCCCACCCCTCCGCTCATGCCCTGTGTCTCTCTCCTGTTGCCTCCCACCCCCTGCTCATGCCCCGTATCTGTCTCCTGTACCCCCCCACCCCCCGCTCATGCCCTGTGTCTCTCTCCTGTTGCCCCCCCACCCCCTCGCTCATGCCCCATGTCTGTCTTCTGTTCCCCCCAACCCCCGCTCATGCCCCGTGTCTGTCTCCTGTTCCCCCCACCCCCCGCTCATGCCCCGTGTCTGTCTACTGTACCCCCCCACTCCGCGCTCATGCCCCGTGTCTCTCTCCTGTTGCCCCCCACCCCCCCGCTCATGCCCCGTGTCTGTCTCCTGTTGCCCCCCATGCCCCCGCTCATGCCCCATGACTGTCTCCTGTTCTCCCCACCCCCGCTCATGCCCCGTATCTGTCTCCTGTTCCCCCCATCCCCCGCTCATGCCCCGTGTCTGTCTCCTGTTCTCCCCACGCCCCGCTCATGCCCCGTGTCTCTCTCCTGTTGGCCCCACCCCCCGCTCATGCCCCGTGTCTGTCTCCTGTTGCCCCCCGCTCATGCCCCGTGTCTCCCTCGTGTTCCCCCACCCCCCGCTCATGCCCCGCGTTTCCCTCGTGTTTCCCCCGACCTCCCCGCTCTGCCCTGTGTCTCCCTCGTGTTCCCCCCACCCCCGCTCATGCCCCTTGTCTCTCTCCTTTCCCCCGACCCCCGCTCATGTCTCGTGTGTGCCCTGTACCCCCCCGCTCATGCCCTGTGTCTCCTTCGTGTTCCTCCCCACCTGCTGCTCATGCCCCGTGTCTCTCTCGTGTTCCCCCCACCACCGCTCATGCCCTGTGTTTCCTTCCTTTTCCCCCCACCCCCTGCTCATGCCCCGTTTGTACCCTGTTCCCTCTCACCCCCCGCTCATGCCAATGTGTCTCCCCTGTTCCCCCCAACCCCCGCTCATGCCCTGTTGTGTTCTTTATACATCCCGCCTTCCCTTTCCATGGTGGCCATCTTGGTAAAAGATTTTCCTTCCTACACCGGGATGCCGCTGGCGTCCCGGTGTAGGAAGGAACATCTTTTTTTTTTTTTTTTACCACCCATCGTTCCCACTTTGAGGACATAAGATGTTAGTGGTCTTCATCTATTGAAAAGGATGTTATGGTGACGTTGCACTAATAAAAACCTTTAAAATTTAGTTAAAAAAAATGTTACAGGGACGTTATGGTTAAGTTGCACTAATCAATGACATTTGTGATGTCATCTTTGATGTCCTGGGTGTTAGTCTTAGCAGTGCACGGTGGTGGCGCGAGTTATGGTTGCTTAGCTTACCATAACTGGCGAATTTCAAGGGTTTTTTCGGTTTTACTTGGAACCATAACGTCCCTTTGACAAAGTTTTTTCACTGAATTTCATAGGTTTTTAGTAGCGCAACTTAACCATAACGTCCCTTTAACAAAGTTTTTTCACTGAATATTTTATATATATATATATATATATGTACATACAATTCAATTGAGCATCAGAACGGCAAACACCACTAACAGAACCCTTCCAGATGTACACACTCAGTGACATCGTTTAGATTAGTTTAGATTGTTTATTTGTATAGCACAACCAAACACTGGGGTAACTGGGCACTTTGACTTTAAGAGCAACATAGGTTACAGAGGGTTGCACAGACGAAAGACAGTAAGGTATGATACAGTACAAAAAATAACATGTGGGACCAGGTTACAGAAAGGTCCATGATGACAATATCAAGGAGAGTTAAACGGACCAGGTTACAGGTTGGTCTGCAATGTATCAGCTGTTACGACTCCTGCACCTACCAGCACTTCCGAGTTGGCCACGCCCCCACCCTCGTCCTCCTGCCATCCCACTCGCTCACCCATATACACAAGTGCACGCACGATCAGGCGCCCATTCGGGCATCAGTCCCAGGGGTTTTCTCATACACCTGGCACTTACCTTCCTTCCCGCTCCTGGCAGTTGCGTTGGAGGCTCCCAGGTTACCGAGGTGCCCTGAATGGACTTAGGAAGATCCGCCCGTCACGTGTCACGTGACTCTCCACTGCTTCCGTATCACGTGTTTAGCCCCTCATCACGTGATACGTCCTGCTGGATAAAAGCGTCCTGAAATCAATGAGCGTCGCTTCACAGCTGTTTTCCAACGGGATTCTGCGACGCTCATTTTTGCCTTACTCTACGGATACACTCGACCACGTTTTTGTACCACGGACTGCCTCTGCCTTGCCCTTGTGTTTATCTTTGGATTACCAGTTGCCGGACCACCCTTCTACTTTTGGATTTCCCCGTGTCCTCTGCCTCTTGATACCACGCCTTGGAACTGTTGAAACTGCTGTCTGACCTTTGGACTGTCCCTGGTTTTGTCTTACGGATTTCGTCTTTGCTCCTGGACTCCTGGCCTCTGACCTCACGCTGGGCGGTTGTTTGCCTGCTTACCTGCCATCTACCCTCCGCCTTTTGGGGTCCCCAACGCCCGCTGTTGTTACACCTTTGACACATAGGTAAGCCAAGTAGGATCATACCCTGCTGTTATATTCCTGTCAGGTCGTCTGTGCTTACCTGTAACCCATTGCCTTGCTTACCTTTAACCCATTGCCTTGCAGCGATCGGGGGGTCCATTTCCGGCGGTTCCTGAATCCAGGTCTACGAACTACTTCACCTGTGGCCTCAAGGACCGCACAGGCAGTATTACTGGTGTTGCCTGTGCGTTACTTGGGGACGGAGGTATCCTTACTCTGCACGACCATCAAGTCTATAACAGACTGTGAAGCCTCTGGCCGTCGGAGTATGGATCCCTCCGCCGGGGACCCCGTGATCGCTTTAATGCAGGCCGTAGCGGCCCTCAGGACTGACATGGCCACAGCCACAGCCGCCATACACCACCGTTTAGACCTCCTACAGAACGCACAACAGCCCCTGCCTGCAGACATCGAGTTTAGGGATCCCACCCCTCCAGTCCAGGCCGCACCTGTTCCCGCTCCTGCCCCTGTTCTAATCCCAACCACCTCTCCTCTTGCTGCCCCAGAACGTTTCCAGGGAGACCCACGGTCCTACCGCACCTTTATAAACCAATGCAGGCTCCACTTCCTATGTAGACCCCAAGCCTTCCCCGATTCAGTTACGAAAGCCGCCTTTCTCTTATCACACTTATCAGGCATAGCGGCCACTTGGGCTAATCCATTCTTAGAGGGCAACCATCCCCTATTATACGATTTCGAGCTTCTGATCACGGAGATGGCTAAAGTATTCGATACCCGCTACAAGGCCCAGGCAAGAGACCTGGAACTACTGGACCTTACGCAGGGCAAACAATCATTGATCGAGTATATCACCCGGTATAACCAACTTGCCGCTGAAACCTCTTGGCCTGAGGAAAAGAAGGCGATCGTGTTTTACCGAGGACTCAGTAGTGCTATGAAGGACGCCCTTTCAGTGGTTCCTGCCCTTCCTTCTGTTTTCACAGATCTTGTAGACCTTGCTCTACAAGTGGACGCCCGCAAATCCGAACGAAGGGTAGAATCCTCGTTTGGGCAGCCCCATCCAGCTCCCTCTTCCGTTGGTTCTGAGCCCATGCAAATAGGCGGGATCCGCAGTCCTATAACACAGTCAGAACGTGAACGTCGAAGAGCCAACAACGCTTGTTTCTATTGTGGTCTAAACGGACACTATGTGAACGAATGCCCCCGTCGACCGAGAAACAAGGCGCCGGGTTTTCAGAAGGCTCGCCCATGATGTCGGGGGCACCGGCGAGCCCATTCACGACCCCCGCGGGCCCTACGTTTGGTCCTATCAGACCCGTTACAGTGCAAGCACTATTGAAGCCCACCAGAGACATCATACACGCTGTTCAAATAGTAATAGACTCCGGAGCCACGGGTTGTTTTATGGACATTGCACTAGCACATCGACTGAATCTACCCCTGATCCAAAAGACACGTCCCGAACAGGTACAGGCTGTTGACGGCACATCCCTAGCATCCGGCCCGATTAAACACCAAACCGCGCCCTTGGAAGTGGTCATTCATGGTGTACACAAGGAAAACTTGTCGTTTGACCTCATTTCCACGCCCCAGTTCGGGGTCATACTAGGTATACCCTGGTTAAAGCACCATAACCCGTTAATCAACTGGGGTACGGGGCAAGTGCAGTTTGAGTCAGAGGAATGCCAACATTTCTGTCTATTGGAACCGGAGTCACACTTATCTCCTGCTTCCATTCTCGGCGCCATGGCTTCTTCTCATATCAGCAATACGGCACCCGACGATATGTCAGCACACACCGTGGGAGCCGTTATGGCAGGCATTCCTAGGGAATACCAAGATTACCACATGGTTTTTGATAAAGTCATAGCGGAAGGCCTGCCTCCGCATAGGCCCTATGATTGCCCTATCGATTTACTCCCAGAAGCCCCTATACCCAAGGGAAGGGTTTACTCGTTATCACCATCCGAGGAACAAACCCTAAAAGACTATATACAACAGGCCTTGCGTTTGGGTCATATCCGGCCTTCCTGCTCTCCGGCTGCCAGTCCGATATTCTTTGTACCAAAGAAGGAGGGTGATTTGCGCCCTTGCGTGGATTACAGGCGCTTGAATTCCATCACAATAAAGAACCGATATCCCATCCCTCTTATCTCCACGCTCCTGGATAGACTGACTAGGGCAACAATCTATACCAAACTAGACCTAAGAGGGGCTTATAACCTAATCCGAATACGGCGCGGTGACGAATGGAAAACCGCGTTTTGTTCCCGACAAGGGTTGTTCGAATACACTGTTATGCCCTTTGGGCTTTGTAATGCACCTGCTACGTTCCAACGTTTCATCGATGATATTTTTTCCGATGTCTTGGACACGTATGTGGTGGCTTACTTAGACGACATCCTGATTTTCTCTTCCTCGTCGAAGGACCACGTTACTCATGTCAGGGAAGTCCTATCACGACTGAAGAAGAACGCATTGTTTGCTAAACCCGAAAAGTGCTCGTTCCATGTCAGAGAGGTGGACTTCCTGGGTTTTCATATTTCTCCTGGGGGGCTATCGATGAACCAATCCAAGGTCCGCGCTGTCATGGAATGGCCGATCCCCGGCAACACCAAACAGTTGCAGTCATTTATCGGCTTTGCTAATTTCTATAGGCGGTTCATAGTAGGCTTTTCCTCCATTGTATCTCCCTTGACTGCATTGACGAGCCCCCTTGTCCCTTTCATCTGGACCTCCATACACCAGGAGGCGTTTGACGCGCTCAAATCTAGATTTATATCAGCTCCCGTATTACAGCATCCCGACCCAGAATTACCGTATATACTAGAAGCAGATGCCTCGTCGTTTGCCCTAGGCGCCGTGCTGTCCCAACCATGCCCTGCCACGGGCTGTTTACATCCGGTTGCCTTTCATTCGCGGAAATTCACCACAGCCGAATCCCACTACACGGTGACTGAGAAGGAACTCCTGGCCATAAAAGATGCCCTTCAGGCATGGCGGCACCACCTCATGGGAGCCAGGCACCAGACGATCGTGTACACAGACCATAAGAACCTCCAGGACCTGGCCTCGCTCAAGTGTGCTAATAGCCGACAGGTGCGCTGGCACCTGTTCTTTGCTGCATTTGACTTTGTGGTTAAGTACAGGCCAGGTTCGATCCATGGCAAAGCTGACGCCCTCTCTCGTTCCCCTGGTGGGGAAACATTGCCTCTGTTCTCAGAGACGATTTTAGGAAAGGGCCATGTCATATGTCTATGCACGCCATCCCCATCCATGCTTACGACCATCAGGCAATGGGTTTCCCAACATCCGCACGCACTTAATGAATGGGATATCATTATTCAAGAGGGGCTACCATTTGTTCAGGGTAGATTGTACCTTCCCACAATCGACGCCCGTAATCAGGCGCTTGCTTGGTCCCACGACGCAGCTATCAATGGCCATCCCGGGCAGCAACGCACTCTTGAGTTACTGCACCGTTGGTGTTGGTGGCCATCCATGAGACGAGACGTGATTAACTATGTTAACACCTGCTCAGTATGTGCTCAATGTAAGGCTCGTAGAGGGCGTCCTTTGGGGTTACTCCAACCACTACCTGTTCCACCCAGGCCTTGGCATACCATCTCCATGGATCTGATCACTGACTTACCACGCAGGCAGGGCTATGATACAATATGGGTCATAGTCGATTCCTACACAAAAATGGCCCGCTTCATCCCCTGTACAGGCATTCCCTCAGCCCCGACCCTTGCCCGCCTGTTCTTTAAGACCGTTTTCTGTCTTTTCGGTCTTCCGCAGGTTATGGTATCAGACCGTGGGTCACAGTTCACTTCCTGCTTCTGGCGGGCCCTTACCAGGCTCTTAGGTATTGCTGCTCACTTTTCTTCTGCCTATCACCCAGAAAGCGACGGGCAGACGGAGAGAGTAAACCAAGCACTGGAACAATACCTGCGTTGTTTGACCCTCCAGTATCAAGATTCCTGGGTTAACTTACTTCATCTCGCTGAGTTCGCATACAATAATGCCAGACATTCTGCCACAGGTTTTTCTCCCTTTTATTCTATGTACGGCCAGCATCCCCGCACTCTCCCGTTACCTGACCTCACTTCTGCCACTCCTGCGGCTAATGCCTGTGTCCGCGATCTGACCGATGTCCATGCCCAGACCCTGGTCCATCTTCATGAGGCGCAAGTAGTCATGAAATCGAAGGCTGACAGGAAGCGGGCTGCGGCCCCTGTATATCATGTGGGTGATCGGGTATGGCTATCGACCCGACATCTACGCATCCCTGGTTGTCGCAAGCTGTTACCACGCTTTGTTGGTCCCTATAGGGTCACTCACGTCCTGAACCCTGTTGCTTTTCGTCTTGGGGTCCCTTCTGCCTGGCGTCTCCACCCTGTTTTTCACACTTCCCTTCTCAAGCCTTATCTTGCCCCTACTCGTATCGCTGCGCCTCCTGCTCCCGTGTCACTGTCCGCCCCTGATGAGTTCGAGGTCAGTGCCATTTTGGGTTCTCGTTTTCACAGGGGTCGCCTTCAGTACCTCGTTGACTGGGTGGGTTATGGCCCTGAAGATCGCTCCTGGGTTCCCTCCTCTGACGTCCATGCCCCTCTCCTGGTTGCCCAGTTTCATAGGGACTGCCCTGCTTGCCCACGGGGTCGTGGGCCTTTGAGGGGGGACTCTGTTACGACTCCTGCACCTACCAGCACTTCCGAGTTGGCCACGCCCCCACCCTCGTCCTCCTGCCATCCCACTCGCTCACCCATATACACAAGTGCACGCACGATCAGGCGCCCATTCGGGCATCAGTCCCAGGGGTTTTCTCATACACCTGGCACTTACCTTCCTTCCCGCTCCTGGCAGTTGCGTTGGAGGCTCCCAGGTTACCGAGGTGCCCTGAATGGACTTAGGAAGATCCGCCCGTCACGTGTCACGTGACTCTCCACTGCTTCCGTATCACGTGTTTAGCCCCTCATCACGTGATACGTCCTGCTGGATAAAAGCGTCCTGAAATCAATGAGCGTCGCTTCACAGCTGTTTTCCAACGGGATTCTGCGACGCTCATTTTTGCCTTACTCTACGGATACACTCGACCACGTTTTTGTACCACGGACTGCCTCTGCCTTGCCCTTGTGTTTATCTTTGGATTACCAGTTGCCGGACCACCCTTCTACTTTTGGATTTCCCCGTGTCCTCTGCCTCTTGATACCACGCCTTGGAACTGTTGAAACTGCTGTCTGACCTTTGGACTGTCCCTGGTTTTGTCTTACGGATTTCGTCTTTGCTCCTGGACTCCTGGCCTCTGACCTCACGCTGGGCGGTTGTTTGCCTGCTTACCTGCCATCTACCCTCCGCCTTTTGGGGTCCCCAACGCCCGCTGTTGTTACACCTTTGACACATAGGTAAGCCAAGTAGGATCATACCCTGCTGTTATATTCCTGTCAGGTCGTCTGTGCTTACCTGTAACCCATTGCCTTGCTTACCTTTAACCCATTGCCTTGCAGCGATCGGGGGGTCCATTTCCGGCGGTTCCTGAATCCAGGTCTACGAACTACTTCACCTGTGGCCTCAAGGACCGCACAGGCAGTATTACTGGTGTTGCCTGTGCGTTACTTGGGGACGGAGGTATCCTTACTCTGCACGACCATCAAGTCTATAACATCAGCACACATTTAGCAGGACATATGATATTGCAAGGGCAGTTGCTAGTTTATTGCTGAGATACGAGCAGTTCCTTTAGCTTGGCTCTGAATGACCAGAACAATGAGTCGGCTCTAATTGCCATGGGTAACGTGTTCCAGCATTTCGCTGCTAGCTCAGGGAAACTAGCTCCCCCTGCCATTTTCAAATTGAACTTAGAGATGTTAAATTGGTGTAAGTATGGGGATCTAGTAGGTCTGGTAGAATTGTGTCTGGTAAATTTGACTGATAGGTAACGTGGGGCTGTCAGATGAAGGTATTTGTGTGTGATGACAAGTGCTCGTAGTTTAATTCTCTCACGGATAGGGAGCCAGTTTGACTCCTTTCTGATGGTGGAGATGTGGGCTTTGCGTGGGAGATTAGGGCACATCTGAGGGCGTTGTTCTGAAGTATCTGTAGTCTGTTCAGGTTGTGATTAGTGGAGCCAAGGGAGAGTGTGTTGCAGTAATCTAGTTTGGACAATATAAGGGCTCTAGCCAGTGTAAGGCAGCTGTTGGTGGATAAGAAGGGTTTAAAGGCGTTGATGATGGGATGGTGGCATTGATTTGTTTTTTGAGTGAGAGTGTGGAGTCGAGATACACACCCAATGTTTTGACTTCTTTTGAAACTTTTATGATGTTGCCATCAAAGGTGAAGGATTGATATTTAGGGTCAAGTTTGTTGAGACGGGCTTGGGAGCCGACGATAAGCAGCTCTGTCGTGTTGTCATTTAAGCAGAGGCTATGGGTGGATAGACATTTCATAGACTTTGCAATAATAATAGTAGTAATGAGAAATATACACAAAAGCCGTCACCTAATTGATCCTATGAAGCCAGTGTAGTCAGTACATTCAGTTCAGTATAATAGCTTACTTCTCTAGGCCTTCTTCAGGTGTAACTCCACCACCTTTCTTACGCTAAAGAGAGCAATACGCTTCCCCTATTTTATACGTTTATACAGCTCTTCCACAATATTGGGCTTTTTATTGAGTCTTGGTATTGGACACATGTGTCGAGGTATTTCAGGTAAACCATCTTCAGATTACTACACCTAGTAAAAACATTAAATAAAAGGTAGCAGGCGCTCCTCTCCAGAAAGACCATGGCATGATAACCTGTTCTGAGATGAGAGTTTGCAGCACACGCTTTTTGCTCACTGTACCTTTCACAGATGGGAAATATCCATTTGCATATCAGTCTTTGTCCCGCCAACATGGGCAGGCCAGCACCGAAATGCTATGGCAATCCCTCTCTGAACAAGAGTACCGAAAGCAACCCCATACACATGTTTCAGCCTTGTTGGGTCCCATCAGTGAGGTGAAGCTTTGTCTCTCTGAGCACAGTGAGCAGGGAGTCCACGTCTGGTTGCCCCCAGGTAACTCAGGGTGACCAACCCCAAGTCTCTTGCAAATATTTCAAAAAAGGTAGCAGGCGCTCCTCTCCAGAAAGAACATGGCATAGTAACCTATTCTGAGATGAGAGTTTGCAGCACACGCTTTTTGCTCACTGCACCTTTCACAGATGGGAAATAACCATTTGCATATCAGTCTTTGTCCCGCCCACATGGGCATTCCAGCACCGAAATGCTATGGCAATTCCTCTCTGAACAAGAGTACCAAAAGCAACCCCATACACGTGTTCCAGCCTTGACGTGGACTCCCTGCTCACTGTGCTCAGAGAGGCACAGCTTCACCTCACTGATGAGGCCCAACAAGGCTGAAACACGTGTATGGGGTTGCTGGTGGTAATCTTGTTCAGAGAGGAATTGCCATAGCTTTTCGGTGCTGGACTGCCCATGTGGGCGGGACAAAGACTGATATGCAAATGGATATTTCCCATCTGTGAAAGGTACAGTGAGCAAAAAGTGTGTGCTGCAAACTCTCATCTCAGAACAGGTTATCATGCCATGTTCTCTCTGGAGAGGAGCGCCTGCTACCTTTTTAAAAAATATTTGCAAGGAATTTGGGGTTGGTCACCCTGAGTTACCTGGGGGCAACCAGACGTGGACTCCCTGCTCACTGCGATCAGAGAGGCAAAGCTTCACCTCACTGATGAGGCCCAACAAGGCTGAAACACGTGTATGGGGTTGCTGGTGGTACTCTTGTTCAGAGAGGAATTGCCATAGCATTTCAGTTCTGGACTGCCAATGTGGGTGGGACAACAACTGATATGCAAATGGCTATTTCCCATCTGTGAAAGGTACAGTGAGCAAAAAGCGTGTGCTGCAAACTCTCATCTCATCTGAGAACAGATTATCATGCCATGTTCTTTCTGGAGAGGAGTGCCTACTACCTTTTTTTAAAATACCTAGTAAAAACATGTCTGATCGTCTCTTGTTAAGTGCTCTTTCCACAAATCCGGCATGACCACTCCATTAATGACAGAGCCAAGGCAGGACCCACTACTCTCGATACCGGCAACCTATTAATTCACAGGAGTAGGATGCATCGCCTCAATTCCCTAGATGGACAAAGTGCGAGGTAGGATTGCATCTTTTTATAGGTATACAGCCTATATGTTACAAAGATGTAACTTTTAAGGCATCCCAGATACTAAAAATGTTCACACTAGTCCCATAGGTCTCGATGTTTATAAGGCGCTGGCGCATATTGGGGCTATCTATCCCCCATGTGGACATCCACCCTATTTACTTGAAGAATGAAGCTATTCCTCTGCTAAGGCCGACTTTTTTTCCAAGCTCCGGATCATAGTTCCCATAGAGCTTAATAACGGATTAGAAGAACCACTCATCAGTTTTTTTTATAAGAACAGCTCTTTTCTTCATCACCATTGATTTAAGTGAATGTAGGCCAAGTTCTAGCCTCAAAATGGACATGGAGATGCACCTGGTTAAGCCCAATAACTTTCTCCAGAATCTGACTTCGATAGGTTGTAACCAGACGAGGTTGATTTCTATGAGGCTCTCCAGCCCGTAGATGACTGCCGTAATCAGGCATCACATATAAAAATGCCTAATGCCTAAGAAATGGCCCTTTTCCTGGCAAACTGATTAATCAGTGCTGTAAGCTGTGCTGCCTTTCTGATCTGTCTCTCAATACAGAGTGTATATCCCTTTTTGGCTTCAAACTTTATCCCCAAGTATTTGTACATTGAAGTATAAATAATCTCAACATTTTGTATAAGCAATCTTGGTCTTGCCACTTGCTTTGATGAAAATAGCATAATTTGAATTTTAGCTTCATTGATGACTAAACCATTTTTCTCTGCGTATTCCCACAGGCCTCTGGCAGCATGCTAAATACCATTGAATGTATGGTCTAACAAGACCAGGTCTTCACCATATGCCACGACCCGGCAATGGGAGTCGCCAATTTTCAGTGGACAAGCTTTAATCAAAGCTAAATAATCCAAGAGGTCAGAGACAAAAAAGATTTTACTGAATAGGCACAGTTACGCAGCCTGGTTTAACTCCCACGTTTTGCATAAGAGGGAGCGTCATTGTGTCACTATTATCTAGTCAGGAAATTTAGGAGCACAGGAGGGCAGCCTAAGAGCTCTAATTTCCACCACAGCAATTCTCTTTTAGGCATGCCAAAGGCTGCTTTAAAACCGACAAAAAGTGCGTAAAGGGGAGGTCTGTTTGCCACAGGTGGCTTATTGACCATATGGTCCAAAAGGAGAAGGTTGTGGATCGTTGAATACCCAGTGCGAAAAACCACTTTGGAATTCATCCAATATGTTTTCGTGCTCAGCCCAATGCTGCAATTTCTTGAGCAAGAATGAGGCAAGCAACTTCCCAGAAGAGTCCTGCATCAATAATAGCCAGTAGTTGCCAGGTTCAAGAGGGGAACCTTTCTTCACCATTGGTACCAAATGGGCAGTTTGCCAGGAAATGTGGATTTTACCTTCCCTGAGCACCTCGTCAAATAAGATTTTAAATAGGGAGGACCAGGAAAATGAGTTGTGCCGCAGCACAGCATTAGCCAAGCCATTTGGGCCAGGGGCAAGGGAGGATTTCAGGCTCTTAATGTTCCTGTAAATATCCTCCTCAGTGACTTTTTATTGCTGTCCCAGCATTCATTCTACCCTGACAGAAACTGGTGGCTGAATGCCTATAATACGTTCACCCAAATGTTTTACCCATTCGCTACTTTTGATGGGATTAATCATATTGTGGCTAGCATTACCATTGGCTTCACCTAGGATGGCCCAAATACTATGCGTATTTTCAGTGGCAAGAATCGTAGCCATATTTTGAAAAGACAAGTTATTACAGCTCCAGCGCCACCTTTTCCCCCAATTACAGTGGGCATTTTTTAAGGCTCTCCTCTGCTTAAGGAGAGACTCTATTGATAATTTCATTTTTCCTAGACTGCACAGATCTCGTCTAAGTGTGCGTTTAGCTTCTTGGATGACTTTGTCATAGGGCTTACGTCCTTTGGGACTTTTTAGTAGAATTGGTGCCTTCGCCCTTGCATGTATAGCTGACCGCATCCAGTCCTCAATGCCATTCATTTTAATTTCCTGAAAAATGTGAATATCAGGCCACTCCTTGGGGGCTGTGGCTCATCTGGCCTTCATAATGTTAATGTCAGACCATTTTAACTTATTGACACTATGGTTTATGCCCAGCTCCCCTGTATATTTGATATTTGGCTGTATAAGATCAGAGTCAAGACTTAGTACTATCACTCTAATTATTGGAGCTTGTAGCAAAATCCTCCACCCCATGGCAAGAGTTGTGTTCACAAAGTTATAGTCTACAACGGTCACTGATTTACCTTACCTTCAAGTATATTTGCATGGGCAATCACTCCTAGAGCGACCATTAATCATTTACAATTCCCAGGAGTGGAAAAATCTCATCCAGCCCTCCCAGTCAGTATCCATTGTGTTATTTTGCATAGTACTGCTGGTCGTAAGTTTCCCCTCCACCCGAGTACCCAGAGCCTCTACACAGGGACAATTTAGGTCACCTGCCACCAGAATTCCCACAGGACCTAGATCACTGTTCTAGCTCACAAAGGTATCCAGCAATTCTTCCTGTAGTTGTTCCTTGTATATGCCCCCCAGAGTGTTATATACATTTATTAGCAGGAGCTTAGTATAGCTGCTACCTGGGGGGCATATTAACCTCCCCTGCCATCATATGTGGTGATGTAAATATCAATTGGGTGTTTAATACATTCTGTATGCCCATGATTAGACCACTGTTGGGTCTCCCTTTTGGGGCCCCTCCTGGCATAAGACTGATAAATACAGAAGCCATCCTTAACAATAGGAGATACCAGTCAAGTCTCCTGTAAAAAGAAGAAAGTATGTTGTGCAATATAGGGCAGTGATCCAGTTGCTGATAAGATATGAGAAAAGCCCAGAGTGTTCCAGGACATTAAAGTTGTTACTCTTTGTTTTTGAAGAGCCAAGGGAAGAGATTCAGTGAACCATTGCAGCATTGTCTGTATGTCTTCAAGCTGGACCTTATCCTTTCCCGGCAGATGGGCCCCTGAACCTGTCTAATCAGGTATGCCTCTAACTGTTAAAGATAGAGTAGGGTCTTCCATCTCTGGGTCAAAGTCCAACTCAGTGCCCCTCTCCTTCAGTTGTGTGTGAAAGTTCTGCATCAACTCGATCGTGGTTGCATATCTACAGTGGATCGCCGGCACATTGGGGTTAATTCCTTTAAGTGGCTCCACAAATAAAAAATAATCTGAAACCAATACCTGCAATTGTGGAATTAGATGTGAATGCCCCAGGAATGCTGTCCTCATCAGCCATTTGTTCCTACTTTTTTTATTTAGATTTTTGATGGTACAGGTCTTGCGGGTTATATTCCTGGGCTGGGGGTTTTAGATGGTGGGGGCACCAGTAGAATGGGTTTAGTTCTGCCTAAGGATCTTGGGTGGGTACTGGGTGTGGAGGATATGTCTCTTTCCTCTGGTCCAGTCTGTGTCATCAGGGAAGTATTGCTATTATCATGGTCATCCAGCAATGCATTTATGCTTTCCACTGTTTATTTTCAATTACCCAGCTTGTCAGGCTCCCCGTTCCCTTACTTTGGTGTTTTTTGTTGCGTGTGGCTTGCTTACGTGCCTTCTTAGTTATCTTTAATGGTGTTTTAATTGAGGGCAGGCAGGTAGCCTTCTCATTGGTATTTAAACCGGCTGCCACTCTTCTAGCTAATGGACCCTGTTTTCTGGAGAAGAAAATGGCTGCGGTTTCCACTTGTTCATTATTCGCATTCCCAGACCCCTGCTCCTTGATCACAATAGCCCCCCCCCCCTGTTGTGGATATATCCTGAACTACCTCTTTAGAAAGGGTATTTGCCTTCATATTTTGCTGTTGTGTTTCATGTATCTTCCCGCAGAGTTTCAGTAAGATCTTCCTAGCAAATTGTGTGGATAACATAAAGGACCGCAGGTCTGCAAACACTGACTGGGTGTTTATGAGATAATCTTGTAATACTGATTCTTCGACCTGAACGGCTCCTTCTGAGTCTAACATTAGATTTAGTGATGCAGAAAGACAGGAAGCAGCTGAAGCCTGTGGTGAGTTCTCAGCTGATCTTATAACATGTGCCTCAACTTATATGGTCTCCATCCCCGGTCAGGAAAGTCCTTCTGCTGCCAAGGACACGCTTTGCTGTATAAAGAGACATAAGTCCAATAATTAGTTATTTTTAATGTCCTCATAATTAGAGCTCTCATGGGGCAGTCTGTCTGCCTCAGGTCCCTCGACATTTATTTCCAACTCTGCCACCTCCAAGACCCCTTGGGCCACCTCTGAGAAGGCCAGAATTGTCCCTCTTTGTATGTTGGTGCTTCTCTTCTCCATAATTCTCTTCCCCACTTTATTGGAAGTAGCTTAAGGAGGTACGTACAATGGTATCTTGCCACTTTTCCTCAAGTTATGGCGGGAGTTCTGTGGTCATATTATATGGCATTCCTAGAATTGTATGACTGAGTTGGTTAGTTTAGTGTTCATTGTCTTTCAGTGACCTATGTCTGAGCCACTGCCCGACAGTATAGGTTCCTTTAACTTCAAGTTCAGTCTGGCAAGCTCACAATAGTAGGCCCCAGGCTGACAGTCTATGGAACTATACGTCCAACCACACTCCCGAAAGGCCCGCAGCAGATTGGCTTCAGCTAGGACTATGCAGAGCACACTCCCAATGCTATTGTAGTTTGATCCAGATTATTATGCTCGCATACACATTTTAGCCACTTTGCCTGGAGCTGCATGGACATTTCTCCACTTGGTAATACTCAAACGACTCTTAGATATAAATTAACATTGTGGGATGTTTTTACCCATGCATCCGAGCCCTACCTCAAAAACTGGGCAGTACTGGCGTTGAAAACATCATGATGGCCAGAACTTCCCAGAAGATGCCCAGGGAAGGGCATGAAGAATAGGCTGCCACCCATTTTGCCGATGTTATGGGCACAGAAGGGCACTGCCTAAAACCACCATTGGACTACCCGCACAGTAGTCTGAAACCATTGGGAATGGCAATGCTGATTGCCAAAAGCCACCTAGAATTGTTGGGAATTCATTTTTCTTGAATGTCAAATATGGCAAAATCATGGGCACAGAATTACTTTACTGCAGAAACACACCAATGCCATGTCCTGAACATGGACAATATACTCCATGCAATATCACTTGCTGAAATGAATCAATCTAAAAAAAATCCCAAGGATGGATGCAGTAACCACAAAATCCTGAGGGTGGCGCTAGCGGTCTAAACTCTGACAGGAGAGCTGTCTTGCAAAACTGTCTAGTGCAAAGAAAGGGGTCTTATTCCATTAAAAGTTCAAAGGGGTTGCCTGTCCTGAGAACTCTTGACACTTCAGAACTCAACACAAGAAGCCAGGAAATCACAGGGTTCTGTTAATTAAATGCAAAGTGGCTCCCTGGCCTCCTGATGTCAGCTTCCCAGAGACCACACAATGGCCCCTCTCCTCTGAAAGGAATATGTTGATTTTTACTGTTTCCTGTCAACAAAGGCCTGCCTGCCCGGAGGACACATTTGACTGACCCACCAAGTCTTGGAGGCGGACTCCAACACTCTGAGGACTGAATTGAAAGTAAAATATATATTTTACAAAAACACTGATAACTCTTTGTAATCAAATGACAGAAATGTATAACTTTGAGAGACTTAATTTAAAAAATGTACCTTTAATTCAAGCCCAAACTCCAAATTGTGGGATATTCTGGGACAAAACCCTGCTGTTTATTAATATTACAGACTCCCTGTTTCAGCTAGACAAACGAAAATGCATTGGTATGTGGTTAGATATGTGAGGAACAGTTGTATAAAATTCAATGAAGATCCAATGTTGTTTAGCACATTAAAAAGTGCTATAAGTTGCCATTTTTGAATGCAAGCTCTTAGAAACAGCAGATTTGGGACAGAGTATACCTCATGTGATATGTGACATGGATATGTAATTTCAAACAACTGTGTAACTGTGAAATATGTATTTTGATCATATATAGATTTGGGTGCACAGATGACAGGGGAGTTTTTTCAAGAGATCATAAATGGCTGACATCACTCTGACACAACTTAGCTCCCCCAATCAGGGGAGAAATGAAAGCTGGACCAATGACAAGTGAGAGGGGCAAGTTTAGTTATGACCAACACACACACCCACTTGCAGAACATATAAATGGACCACTGAAACTTAGGTAGAGACATTCATTTCCATCTGCAGCGGGACGCTCTGCCGGAAAAATCCATACTTACCTCCATCAACCTTCAAGGAGCCAACACTTAGACTCCAAGATAAACAGAGACTACAGAACCTTAACCAAAAAGGCCACTGCCAGCAAGAGTATTTGTCAACAGGCCTGAAAATCTTTTTGCAACTGAACTCTTCAGACAGCCGGCTGACGCCGTCTGAATTTTGCCAAGAACTTTTGCAAGAACCCGGTGACAGAAATATCCAAAGAGAAGGCAGGACCCGACCCAGAGAACCGGTGCCTAGCAGAGACCAGGCCATTGTATCCAGAGTGCTGACCCCGATGCTGTGAGCAGTTCCAGAGGCCAGGCGCTGTGAGCGGAACTCGGGAAGACCTGACCAGACTGAAGTCCGTGACCAAGTCGCTTTCCGGTTCAAAATCTCTTGTGAGTACTCAGCAAAACTCAGAACACATCTCTTAGTTAAAATCATATAATTCAATCCATTTTTAATCTAAGTAGAACTGCAGCTTAGCAATTGTGTTATTCTGCCATCATTTTTAAAGCTGAAAAAGTGTTGCGTTTAAAATTTGCAAAACCAAAAACGACCTTCACTAAATCGCTCATATCTCTGCGACCGTTTGTCTTAGAGACTTGCAGTAACTTTCATCTGAAAGCTCAGAATCTTAGCTTTTAATCGCACCAAGAACCACATTCCTACCCCTTATAGTTTTACCACAATCGCGGAACACGCATTCGCGAATTTTGCCGCGATTTGCAAATTTCTTCACGTGTAAAAATCTGCTGCTGCTTGCCTTCCATTTGCCAGAAATTCGTTTAACCTACTAATCATCCCTGAATCATTGCTAGTGTGAGCCTGGACTAATAATAACTTGATTTCACTCACCCTGAACCTCCTAGAGGGAATTAAAAGCATTTTAGCATATTTTTTTCTACGTTGCCAGCACATTTAAAAGCATTTGCCTGTGTTTTCAACTTCTGTAGTCTAAGTTGCTGGGTGAAATGAATCACATTTAATTGCATTTCTGAGAACTGTGTGCCTTCCTTCCATATCCTTGCATTGCATAAAAGGGGGGGGGGGGTGAATTGTACAAGAAAGTGATTACATTGTTTTTGCTGAAATCCTATCAAGTTATTTTCTGTACTGCATTTCATTCCACATTGCATCCATTGGAAACCATAAAAGTATTGTTGCTATCTTATCCATTTCATGTCAACTCCTTAGTGATTATCAAGAAGTGTGCTAGTGCCAGATTCTCCGTTGTTAATCTTTATCATACCAGATTAAGTGTGATATCCAATTATTAATTTATTATAAAGCGTGATATAATATATATTGTTTAAGTTATCAAATAAACCTTTAAACTTGCAAAACAGAACTACTTCTTGGCTCAGTGGGGTCAGGAGGATTCCAAGAGAGGGGTGTTATATAGGGGTAGTCATCCAGAACGCATGAACTGGACATAAAGATATATCAATAAGGGTTTTCATTCAGTATTCTAGACTAGGCGTTGAATTGGCTGTAGTGCTGAATTGAATCCTCTTACAACATACATCAGGGTCGTCGTGGGATTGTAAATACCTTCATCTGTGTCCGTCGTCTCCTTCGTCTCTGCGGGATCAGCAGGAACACGGAAGCACACAGTGCACACCGCGTGCTACGTGTGTCTGAAGCTATTTAAGTCCCGCCTCTAGACCGCGGCTTTGCTGCTTAATAAAAACAGTAAAACGACTCTCCAATCCAAATGCAGAAAGCAAGCAGCAGAGTAATCACTCAGTTGCCAGTCGTCTCGGAAACACACAGCGCACACTGAGTGCTGTGCTTGTCTGAGGCTATTTAAGTCCCGCCTCTAGACCGCGGCTTTGCTGCTTAATAAAAACAGTAAAAAGACTCTACAATCCAAATGCAGAAAGCAAGCAGCAGAGTAATCACCCAGTTTCCTGTCTTCTCGGAAACACACAGTGCACACCAATCAGTAAATCAGTAGGTTATGATCAATACATTCAGTGTTAATAATTTTTAAAGAGTCACAGCAGTGGAATATTTCATTAGTCATAACGATATGATCAATTAAGGCTGTTTGTGGACCCCATTTCCAAAGGTATATCTCCAACAATATTACCATTTGCCCGAATAAATTCCCATGTTTCCAAAAAACGCATCCAAATATTTCCTCTCAGCCTAGAAGGACGGCCCAAAACATGCAACTGAGAATCAACATCAGAGATACTTGCACACATTGAATTAAAATCCCAACACATACAATGTGTCTAGGAACACAAAGGGTCTGCCACCTGTCCAGATATCTTCCAATTTCTTGACCATTAGCTCCAAGAGAATCCCCACCAGCTTCCAGTAGATGTTAATGACAAGGGAGAAAAGAGGGTGGCTATAATGATGAGGGTCCTGAGTTAGCGCAATTGCCTGCATGTAGGATGATAATTGAGGCCAGACTGATGCCAATATGTGGGACTTCTAGTGAATATCACACGGAGCAGGAATGACAGGATACTTGATGAGTATAAAAGGAAACTTTATTTCATGTTACATAGTTCAGTTATGAAGTTAGGCAGGAGAGTACAGGTTATCATCTATCATGTTCAAGCTCCTATCCTGAAGTCCAGTACAACAGACTTTACTGGAACCTGGGGCTTCCCAGATTGCACATTTCAGCGCCTTCAAATCTATACAAATGCAGTAAGTGAGGGTGCTACACACCTCCCTTCTTTACACAATAGTGAAACACAACACTAACACAACTCAGGATGCTACACTCCTCCCTTCTTATCAACAATGGTAAACACACTGAAAATGTCAGCCAATTCGAAACACACCCAAAATGTCAAGATGTTACACACCTACCTTCTCAACACAAGCGCAACAGAACAGACCTTCTCGTGTCGCTTCTCTCACCAGAGAAATATCCAATACTACCACTTTCTTATCAAACAGCTTACGCCAGAAAAACCTAAGACGTAACATCACCATTTCAACCATCAGAAATGTACTGAACATCTTTTATCCAACACCGCGACTGCCAAATCTCCAATCTGTCATGCTAGAGTCCTATCATTCCCACTAGGGAAAGCCACACAGCGTTCTAAGCCAACGCAAAAATTAATGGCAAAAATGAAGATCCTTTTACTGTATCTGCCACACCAAGTTTCAAAACGGATGCTTTGAGCACTAACCAGTAGACAGGAGCCATTCCTGACCTCGTGGATACCACACAACCAAAATCAAACTAACTCACAGATAAAAAAAAAAGTCTAGGTTTTTTTCTTGGTTGCTTGGCACCTTAAACCGACATGTTTCAATATCACCCTTGAAATCTCCTAAAGAAAACATTGAAGAGACAAGAAAAGTGTAGGAAAGCAAAAAACACAACAAAGTACACAAAATATGCAAAAAGGGGCTGTAAGGGAACAGCCTATCATCCATCACACAAACAAAGGGTTGTTCATGGGAACACCCTTCATTTGCCACCCACACAATCAAGGTGTCATTTGAAAAATCACCTTCATTTTCATGAAAGATTGAAAAAACGATTTATCATGCTATGCACACCATAATCGTCCTTGCTAGAATTCTCTTTGATGCATCAGTGTTAGGCAGAATCATATGACGTACCCTTTGGGAACACTACACACAATTAAGACTACAAGTGTCAGTACAATTTCACCTTTGGTACAAGCCTGTACAGTAATTTGGTAGTAGTGGCTGAGCAGCCAGACTTATCTCAAGAGTAAAGTGAGCAGTACCAGAGGTTAGACAAAGGACTAGCAATCACAGTGATTCAAACCAACACTTACTCAAGGTTTCTTTGTAAAAGAATATACATTTATTTACACAGTCATTTGGAACACATTCCACTAGTAAGAGTTGCTCAATATCACAATCTAATATACTACAATACACAACCAATCAGTTTCTGAACAAGTTCAGCTCCCCTGAAATGGGAGAAAAATGGCACTTCAGTACCTTTAAAAAGGGGTAAAAAGACAAGGTTATCAGAATCAACAGCACAAATACTTTCAGAGGTAGGGCAAATAGTTTCAGTTCACTACAACTAGCAATTCAATTCAATAGGCCTGGGCCAAAGTCAATTGTTCAGAGTCTTGGATAGGACAGCACAGTTCTGGTAGTAAACTGTTAAGTCTTTGCCACAGTTTTTAGAAGTAGTTGGTCAGATGAAAAGTTAGATGTTGGTTTAGGGAAGGACAAGCCTTCAAAGTCGGGAAAGTTTCACAAACTTTCACCGCGTCTGAACCACACTTGCACAGTACCTTTAAAATGAAGAAGAGCTGTAGCTGAGGCAGTTTTTCCTGGCACAGGGGCATAGGAGACCCATACAATCTCGGGGGTACAGGGGACACCTTGGGACTTTGCTTTTTTAATTTATTTATTCTTTTTTAGTCAAAGAACTCGACTTTTTCCAAAATTAAAATAGCAGTAGCTATTAAATCACATATATCATCACTGTATAAAACAGAAAACAGAAGAAAATTAAGAAAAAGAAAAGCAGTTCAGAGTACAAAATCCTTCAAATTGGCGTCTCACTTCAGAAGGCTCAGTTCACGTAAAAATGTTACCACTTCCCAGGTCAAAAGGCTTTCATGGCCTAAGCATAGCTCGTCCCAAAAAGATTGGGTGTCCACCCACCATTCCTGGCTTGTCCTGTGTTCTGGTCTTTCCTGCACCCTTCTCTCCCCTGCACACACTGGTCACCCCGTGCTGCAAACCATCCCTATCTTTCATCTGCACTACGTTCTTGTTCCCACATCTCCCCTCCCTTGCTCCACTCTTTTTCTGTCCTCTGCACCCTTTCTACCCTTTTTTCACTTTACAGTTCCACTGTCTGACGGAACTGGGGAGAGCAGGCTAAATCCTTGGTCATGCAGTTAAGACGGGCTTTGCGTGTCTTCTCTTTCTTACACTCAGAGATTTCTAGCTTGACTTGGACATAGCTTTCAGTGGAATGGTAGCCTCATGGCGCAGTTAGATTGTTAGGCTACTGGCGATGTCTGCTTGATGGGGAGGGCCTTAATTACGATGTAGAACATTGTGTAGGGAAGGTGAGTTGGGAGTGAAAGCCTGTGAAAAACCACCAGTGTGGTGGCACTGTAAGTGTGATTGTATTGAGAAGAGAGTGCGATTACGCAAGCTGCCACATAAAGTCATTTTAAAGGGGGTAGAGAGGAGCCGAGAGGAATGTTATTCTATGGGTGAGATGATGAGAGCCTTGCTGTCAGGATCATCTGTGGGTCTTGTTCAGAGGTAACACAAACTCCTACCCCCCCCGTAAGGTCTTGGCACCTGCACTTTAATTATAAACAGGGAACCATCCACAACCTGCCCAGGAAAGAGGGTTAGTGTTCACTGAATTGCTATTGCTGAAAGAATTGAGGCATAGGAATGCGACACAGGACAGGAAAGCACCAATATGAAGTGTCGGCAGAATAAGAGTCATCCAAATGGGGTCTGCAAGCAATACCCCTGATTAGGGGTTTTGTGATTCAATGCACCTGCATAGTGGGCTAGAAGCTGAGAAGGGCTGCACTGTTGCAAAAGTAATTGACTTAATGGAAATGTATGAACAACAGAAATTAGATTAAAGTTCACCTGAGTCACCAAGCGACTCACCAAGCAGAAGAAGGTGTAGAAGGGTAACAAACTACAGCTGCCCATCAATGCTGACCCTTATCTGACCACAGAGGGTGAAATAAAACCCCAATCATGAGAGAGAAGGCACAGGTGGTTGCTGCTCATACTGGCCAGGTCACGGTCACTGTCTCCCTTGTTAGTATTAACACTGTAGAACTGCTGATTGTTGCTGGACATACGTGTAACACTCAAACTGCACAGCATTTCCTTTATTGTATCACATTGGACGTGTTATCCATGTATGTAAGTGTACATTCCAGGCTGAATGCACCGCTTTATTGATAACTTTTGAGTTACTTAAAATGTGTCCCAAAAAGACTAACTGTAGTACCCTGACATTTGTTGGGACGCAAATGTGTGGTTCAAGAATATTTTTGAAATATATTTGATGTATTAGACACATTGCTGAAGGTAAGTAACTTAAAAGTTATCAACAAAGTGGTGCATTCAACCCGAAATTTCTATTTACGTCCTTAACTTTATCTGATAACTGCACATTTCTTACTGTGCATCACAAAAATGTAGAAGTTTTTGTTTTACTCCATTTCACTGCATATATATGAATAGGAGACCCTGTGCAGCCTTCCCCCCCATAACCCGCTCACATACATTATTAACTTTACCCACCCCTCCCATATATATATATATATATATATATATATATATATATATATATATATATATATGTAGTGAAATGGGGCTGTGGAAATTCAGCATTTTGGGATGCGCAGTGATGGAGTGATACCCTTTATGACACACAGATTGAGTGCAATGTTCTGGTTTAACGTGTGTGCAGCCTAATTTTGGGACCTCAGCTTAAAATTACAATATTTTCTAGTATTTATTTTTGAGTGTGTGGGGGTTAATACTTGTTGGGTACACATTATTATGTTGACATGGTTGGATTGGGAAGAAAGATGTTCTTCCCTGGCGGCAGTGCATGGGTAGGAAGGTTGGGGTGGTGTTGTGAAGAAGCTTATATGCTCATGTCTCCATGGATAGATTTAAGAGTGATGGCTGTGCGTCTGGGGGCAAAGACACTGCCCGCTTGTAAAGAGATATAAGTTTGGATTCAAATTCAAATCTCACAACATTCCTAGCAAGAAGCGCAGTAATGCTACAACCAGAGACAGTCAGCGACATGCAGCTAGCAAGATGCAGCTGATTGACAAGCAGTGCAATTCTTGTGGGGTTTTGTAGGGGCAGGTACTCCGCACAAAAGTGTTTGTTTTTCTGAACAGTGCCTAAAGGGCAAGACAAAGATAGCATAGGTTTGTTCTTTGGAGGCCAGCAGGGTATAAGTGGTCTCGAATAACTGCCCCTCAACATTTGCGCAAACAGCATGGCCCCAGACTGACAGCGGTTTTGGGCCTATGTACAGCCTCATACTTGCCAGCCCTACTGATTTAGGCAGTAGGCGGGCAACTGCTTTTTAAGCAGTCCTACTGCCTACAGATTTTTACAGTGACAGGTAATGTATGTGACTATAAGGAAATTAATCTGTCTGTGCAGCGGGTGGATAAGTGATACATTTGAGTGATGGGCTCAGATCAATCCACTGACCTGACAGCTACATGACTCTGCCCTGCACTATTGCAGGGACAGACCTTACTTTGACCACCAGTGAGAGCAAGTTGCAGAGCGTACCACCATCACACAACATCTGCCTATCAGAATGAGGAGGGTATCAGTCTCCATGTTGTTCAGTGTTCCACTTCCACTGCAGTAATAAATATGTACTACCCAGGCTGATGCTACAGAGGAGTGGCAAACATTGCCTACCAGCTCTGTGTGATTACCTTCTGTGAAGGTGGGTAATTAAATTTAGTGTTAACTTACCATTCAAAATTATACATTGTAAACATTTCAACATCTCTCCATGTTGTGCTGTTTGACGGGTTGTGCATTTTAGAATGCTCCAGTGGTGCCAACAAAGTATGGTTTGTAATTTCCTGTGATGTCATTGTTATGCTAAGTATTATTTTTGAAACTTGAAAAATCCTACATCTTAGACGTTTTTGTCACAGTATGTTGGCAAGTATGCCGCCTGCCCACGGCACGGGGTGCATGCAAAGCTGTATTGGGCAGGCGGACACTGAGGAAGCACTAGCAGCTCCTTCAACTTCAATGTGCCGCATTTGTTAACTGTTTAAATATCATATTTATACAGTTAACACGTGCAGCGTGTTAAATATGATGGTCGCTCATTCGTTCCCTCTAATTAAATCCTCCTCCCCCAACACCCGATGCCAGCCCGGCCTGCACTGCACCTCCCAGGGTGTCAGACAGGACATGGGGGTGGAGGGGGGGCACTTCACAGCTGTGAACAATCTTTTGCTTAGGCCTACGACATGTGAACGAGCAACGCAGGTTTGCGTGGTGAGAAACCATGCCGCACAACCCCCCCCTACCCACCGCTGGCGCCATCAGCAGTTTATGCAGCTTTAAAGGTACCAGACAGGAAAGCCGGGGAAGTGTTATAATTTATCGCATGCAAATTAATTAACTAGTTGGACGAATTAAGGGGCTTGCTGCCTTTTCCTGAATTCTAAACATTGACTAAACAGGCAGAGTTGCATCACTGTGGCACCCCTGCATGAAAACACACCTGCCTGGGGCCACTATGACTTGACTTACCTTACTTAGTAGTCTGAGTAAGTGTGTGGGCTCTTCTCAGGACTCCAGTCTCCAGGAGGTCGAGTCGGCAGAGTCACACTTCTCTCACGCTGTCAGTAATCAGGAGCATGCGTCGCTGCCTGGCTAGTGGCTTCTGAAGCTGAGGCTGCACACTCGCAGGGGCACGTGCAGTATGCCAGCCTGGGCACATGATGCTCCAAATGCACAGGAGGGAGGGTATGAGGGAGGGGGAATGCCTGAGTGAGCTGCACAGCAAGCAGAAGAGTTAAGAATCTTCTTTGTTTACCATTACCAATACCCGGGCTGCATTGTTGCTGCTGACTGTCTGAACTCAGTGGCCTAACACAAAATGTGGTGGCCCCCCTGCGAGCCATGCTGAGGGGGCCCCCCATCTCAACAACAAATCACGGGTCATGTCACACTCTGGGCCAGCCTAGATTGTCACGTTTGCACAATATGCACAAACATGCTGCTGAAGGGGTATGCCATACACTGTACTAGGAGAAATAGATAAATATGTGTTTTAATGCAATATGCAGCAAACTTTCTGAGAACAATTGGCTAAAAAGTTAAAGTGTTTTCAATTGATTTGTAGGATAATGCCAATCCAATACATGCAAGTCACCTACAGTGCACAGAAACATTAATGCTTTGCTATTAAAAATTCCATGCCAAAACATGTCCTACTGGCTGCACAATGTAGACCAGTGTAGACACATAATAACATTACAGTAAAGCATGCCAGGCCACATTTAGACACACCTAGACTGGTTGCACCAAAATGCCAGTGGAAGCTTCCCAGCCTCATATCAATTTTTAGTTTTCACAGTTGGTGCCCGAACAGGGACCCTCAAGATTGATGCCGGATCATTGAAGGTTGATGCAGACTATTGAACCGGGATCGGACGGTGTGATTCTGCGGGCTCGACCGAACGAGACGCGATACCTCGGCAGCGCTGCACGATCCGATCCTTGGACGATAGTCGTGTGGTCTGACACGGCATCTTGACGAGGGTCCATTTTTGAGGCGAGCAGATTTGTCGAAACCACCAAACACAAGGTAAAATTTGTTAGGTAAGTTCTTTGATAAACCGCGCGGTCCTCCTTAGGTTTGGTCAGGTGCAGTCGTGACCCGGCTCTTAATTTAACCCTGACAATTTGAATTTGGCGTATTGTATCTGCAGACACAATTATTGACCAGGTAACACCAATTTTTTGTGAAATGCCTGGGAAATTGTCTAGCTGCTTTAGGGCTCTGTTCCGCAGCGATCGACAATCTTTGGAATTTAGCCACCCGGCACCACAGGAGGGGTCGCCGGCATGTACTATGCACTGTAAGTATGGCATTGGTAGTATAGTATTTAATGATATTTGGCACAGACAGACCAGACATGCCTCCGAATTTCAGTGGCCAATCAATGGCAGTTTTGAGATCTCCCGTATTGAATACCTAGAATCGGTCTTGCTAAAAAAGAAGGCTAGACCTGCAGCCTTTGATGTTTTACAGAATTGGAAAAAAGAAGCGTTACAGCAGCTTAAAAGTAGGGATAAACATGCACGCCGTCCTAAAACAAATGCCGAAAAAGCGTTGTTATATGGTAAAGAAAAACATTCAGAATCAGTTAAAAATATGGATAGTGCTTTTTCACTTGGAATCCAGAAAATTTACCCCTCTAAAGATTTTCATGTTTCCGAAGAATTTATTGAAAAATTGTTAAACGAACGCAGGCCTGGTGCCTCTGCGCCGCCTCCGTATGATCCTTTCTTGGGCGCTCTGCCCATTTCTGCTGTTGTTCCTGCTGTTATTCCTGTTCCCCCTGTACAACCTATTGTTCCTATTCCTCTAGTTGTTGTTCCTCCACCTATCGCACCGCCCCTTCCTTCTGCGCCGATAGTTGCACCTTTATTAAATTTACCTGCACCTCCACTCTCGAGTGGTCCCGTATTGACTAAAGTTGATCAAGGTGCAGGATCAAAGATCGTCACTCGTAATACTGTTTCTGCAGATAAGAAACAGGAATTGTTTGCATGGGCTAAGCACTGTATGGAGAAAGGTGATCAAGTTAATGTTTTTTCCACATTATCTAATTTGAACAGTTTTCCCGAGAAAAATGTTTTTATCGAAGGTTTGGGGACTCATTTATGTGTGATGTGGGGTAGATTACAAAATTCGGATCTTCCACAAGGGGTGAGAGATCTAAATGCTTTGGCACTTTCGAGGGACACAGAGCAGAAAGTACATGGTCATGTTGAAAGATTGTTTGAGTATAGGAGGGACTTTGAGAAAGCACGAGATGAGGATGATGAAGACGACAGTATGTATGTACAGAAACGGTTCCTTCTGTGTCGTAGATCGGCACCTGAGGAAGTACGAATTTGTACCAAAGATGCGATTCGATGGATCTCGGATTCATCGATTCCGCCAGATGAAGTATATGACACGTATAGTCAGTATACAGTAGAAATGCAAAGAAAGGTAATTCAGGTAATGGTACAGTACCTGCAAGAAGAATGTGTAAGAAAGAAGGTTAGTTGCCCCATAGAATTGTTGGGGATTTGTAAAAGGGCTTTTTCGACTGACACTTCTTTGGCTGCCTTAGCGCTCCACCTGGCTCTGTTGCTTAGTAAGCGGCCGGAGGTACCTATATCTCAGTTGCCTATGAGAGAGGTTCCTCCGACCTTTGTCCCAAAGGTTGAGATTCCCGCCAACGCTGGGACTGGTGCCCCCGCTGTGGATATCCCTGCACATTATGTATCACAATTCGTTCACGTCCCATTTTCACGACAGGAAGTGAACACTATTAGACAATCAGTTCCCGATATCAGGAAAAACCCGACGGGGTTTTACAAAGAGATAGAGTCCGTCTTGCAGTCCTCTGTGTTCAACTTTAGTGATATTGACTTGTTATTCCCTGTACTCCTACCCGTAGATGTATGGAAGCAGGTTCGGACAATAGACGATGTGCCAGGGTTGGGAGATACGTGGGCTAATATGATTAGGATTGATGGGGAAAGACCAGCAGGTGAGAAACCACCACAGGTAATACTTACTTTGCCTGATAGAATTGTTGCAAAATTAAAAACTATAATTCCAGAGAAAATAATTATTTGGGACAAGCTTACGGCCTGTGTTCAAGGGAAAACTGAAGGCGCCACCGAATTCTTTAACAGATTCGAGCAGGTATTTTCTGACTTCAGTGGGCAGGATTTGGGTACAGAGTCTGGGAACAGGTTGTTTGTGGACAAATTTGTACGTGGATTGTTGCCCGACATCCAGTCACAAATTATGTCCTCTGAGAGCGCTTGGCAGGCAAAATCTCAATCTGAGGTTTTGCACATGGCTCAGTATTATGAGAACCGTGTTAATAATGAGAAGGAGAAAATAGAAAAGAGGAAAGGAGATTTGAAAACCAAAGTATTACTACAACAAATTGTTAGAAACCCCAGAGGAGGCACGACACAGACCAGAGGTCAGTATGTCCCAAAAGGAAATGCTCCTTTGGGTCCTGTGAATATTAATCAATGTGCTTATTGCCACCAGGAAGGTCACTGGCGAGCGCAGTGCCCCGTCTTTCGACAAAGGTCAAACAGTGTGTTTGGGAGTATGGGTAGACGACCTAGGGCCGCCCTGGAGCAGGGGGCCCTGATAGAGATCAGTTTTTGCAAGATCCTCAGCAACCTTTTTCACGGGAAAATCAGTGTGGACTCGAGGAACATATTTGATCACCCTTCTGCTGCCTACCTCTCTGAAGAGCTTCCTTCCGACGATACTCTATTTCATTAGGACTGCCCGAAGCAGGGTTTGGAAACTTCACCTATTCCCGTTAATCAGAAAGGCCCTTACGTTGAATTATTAGTAGGGAATAGGAAACAACAGTTTTTGATAGACACTGGAGCACAGAAGTGCTCCATTGATCATTCTCGGGTTCCAAACATTCCACTGTCAGGGCAAACAAATGTTTCCGTAGGGTTTTCTGGCATACCAATTGTCTGTCCGGTTTCTTCACCGGTGTCTGTTTCTTTGGGTCCCTTCACGGACCATTGCCCTTTTCTTCTGACTTCAAACTGTGGAGAGAATTTGCTGGGGTTGAATTTGTTAAAAAAATTGAATGCAGTAATTCATTGTTCCTCTGATGGAGTAAGGCTGACGGTTTCACCACAGCAACTTCCTAATTCTCAGTTTCTGATTCGACATTTACCTCCCGAGTTTAGCATTGTCCCGGAATGTTTATGGGCGGTTGACGACAATGATGTCGGGGTACTGCAGATTGAGCCCGTTAAGATAGTTTTGAAACATGGAGTTAAACTACCATGTATTCCGCAGTATAAAATATCAGTTGAGGGCGAGCGTGCTTTGAAATGCATTGTCTCTGATTTTGTACATCGCGGGGTGATCGAGGAGATTACAGGTAGTTTGTGTAACAGTCCGATCTTGCCTGTATATAAGAAAGGTGACAATGCAATCCCATACCGGTTCATAATTGATCTTCGTGCTATTAACAGAGTTGTCGCCCCACAATTTCCAATCGTGCCTGATGTGACAACGATATTGACAATGATCCCTGCTATGGCTACGCACTTCAGCGTTGTGGATTTAAAAAGCGCTTTCTTTAGCATCCCTATACATAAGGAAAGTAGATATTTGTTTGCGTTCACCTTGGGGGGGCGCTCATTTACATTTACTAGGGCACCTCAAGGGTATACTGAAAGTCCAAGCATTTATAGTAGAGCTTTGAAAGAGCAGCTCAACACCCTTGATTTTCCACCTACTTGTACACTGCTTCAATATGTCGATGATTTGCTTTTGGCTGCAGATTCTGAAAGTGCTTGTAAAGAAGGCACTATACTGTTGCTTGTTCATCTAGCCAAAAATGGTCATAAAGCTTCGCTCAAAAAATTTCAATATTGTTGTCAGGAGGTCGCCTATTTAGGGTACCTCCTGTCAAAGGAGGGGAGAAGATTGACACCTGAAAGAATAAAACACATTTCTGGCATGTCCGTTCCAAATACACAGAAGGAAGTCAGAGCCTTAATAGGTATGGCTTCTTACTGTAGGTTGTGGATCCCAAACTTTTCGCTAGTGATAAAACCGATGTTGGCTTTGACGAAGTAGGGCATTTCTCTGCCACTGCCATGGAAATCGGAACATCAACGATCATTTGAGCTTCTCAAAACCGCGTTATGCTCTGCACCGGTTCTGGGTACTCCAAATTATGACAAGGCCTTTGTGTTGTTTGTGCATGAATGTGATGGATGTGCTTTGGCTGTGTTAACACAGGAACACGGAGGGAAGAATAGGCCATGCGGCTACTACTCCTCCACCCTTGATCCTGTTGCATGCGCTTTGCCAAGATGTTTGCAAGCTGTCGCTGCTGCTGCCGCGTCTGTAAAACAGAGTCAGGGAATGGTCCTAGGCCATGATTTGATTTTGATGGTACCTCACTCTGTAGATATCCTATTGAACAAAACCCAAACGCAACACCTCACCTCTGAACGGTTAACAAGGTATGAATTAATTCTGTTTGCCCCGCACATTCAAATTAAGAGGTGTTGTGTTCTTAACCCGGCTGAACTCTTACCTTTCCCGCAAAACACTGTTTGCAGTGGCGAAGAATTACACGACTGCCTGTATACCACTGAGCAAGAAACGAAGGGCAGGATAGATCTTATAGATACTCCTTTGGACAATGCAGAAGGGGAGCTGTTTTGTGATGGCTCCTGCTTCAAACTCTCAGATGGTACGTCTACAGCTGCTTACGCAGTTACCACATTGAGTAAAGTTGTTGAAACTAAGAGAATTTCGCATAACTCCGCGCAGGCCGCAGAGATTATAGCATTGACCCGAGCTTGTGAACTCTCCGAAGGGCGTATAGTAAATATATACACTGATAGCCAGTACGCCTTTGGGGTGGCTCACAACTTTGGGAGGCTCTGGTCGGAAAGAGGGTTCCTGACCTCACATGGGACCAAGATTCAGCATGGCCCCTTGATAGTGCAATTGCTCTCGGCACTCTCACTCCCTAGGCAGTTAGCGATCATGAAGTGTGCAGCCCATCATAAGGTCATAGATGATGTGGGAAAAGGGAACGCTTTTGCGGACCTGATAGCCAGGCAAACGGCCACAGACCTTAGCACGGACATGTATGCTTTGAGGGAAATGAAAGATGCTTATATAATGGATGAAGGTATTGGGTCTGTGCGAGATATTCAAACTGATGCCACAGTAGAAGAATCTAAAAGGTGGGCTGAAGGAATGGAGAAACTAGATGATGATGGGTGTTGGGTGGGTACATCTGAAGGAAAATGGTTGCTCCCTGACTCATATGTACTGGCAATGGTTACGATGGCACACAGTCCTACACATGTGTGTGCTCAGCAGATCACGAACATGTTAGAACAAGTTTGGGTGAATAACAAGATTCTGGAGACTGCAAAAAGACATGTTCGAAATTGCATGATCTGCTTACAGCACAACGTGGTTAAGGGGACAGTAACTCCAAAGGGAAGCTTTGGGCCCCCTTCTGTTCCCTTCGAGGTCATTCATTTTGATTTTATTGAGATGGAACGATGTAACAATCTGAAATATGTTCTTGTAATTATTTGTGCCTTCAGTAAATGGGTCGAGGCTTTCCCCGTTAAAGATGCTACCGCCATGACCACTGCAAAGATTATGGTAAAAGAATTCTTTCCTCGATTTGGGCTCCCGAGGGTAATTTGGTCGGACAATGGTCCTCATTTTGTTGCAGCAGTAATTTTGCAGATATGCACAGCTTTACATATTGAGAAACCATGTCACTCAGCTAGACATCCTCAGAGTGCTGGGTTGGTGGAAAGACACAATGGTATCTTAAACAATAAGCTTGCAAAAACATGTGCCGATACCAAACTGAAATGGCCAGATGCCTTACCTATTGTATTATTGGCCATGCGTACCACACCTCAAACTAAGACTGGGCTTTCTCCATTTGAGGTAGTGATGGGGAGACCTGCTAACATTTGGGGTCTCCCAAAACCTAAAGCCCTGAGAGAGGTGGAAAATGAATTGCTTGTAGACTACTGTAACCAGTTAACTAAAAACCTATATTTCATTTATCACCAGGTGTATTCGGCTTTACCTGTACGGTTCACGGGCCCAGGACACAATATACAGCCTGGAAGTTAGGTCCTAGTGAAGGCCTACGAAAGGTCTTCCTGTCTCGCTCCTCGTTGGAAGGGACCTTACCAGGTGCTGTTGGTCACCCAGACAGCAGTGCGGGTGGCTGGGAAGAAACACTGGATCCACGCGACGCATGTCAAGAAACTTCCTCACCCGACGCCTCATGTTACAGAAGAAGCAGAACCCCTCGCTGATGCTACAGTCTCTGATCTTGGAGTAGCAAACAGCGCTGTGAGTGCGTCGGAGAATCTCTCTGAGCCCGTGGAGCTTGGGGAACAGTCCATATCGTCTCGGCACTCTCTTGAAAAATCACTTCCGGAAAACACTGTTTCAAGCTCTGCGACTTCCGTCGCCTCCGACACGTCGCTTCCCTCAGGAAGTGGCGACTCCCTATTTTCGGATCAAACAATCTTGGGTACCACCAGGTACAACCTTCGACGAAGAAAATAAAACTACGGCACGGGTTTTCCGTGCATTTGTGAAAGGTAAGTGATTGGAAGTTTTCTTTTGTATAAGAAAGTTTCTGTTGAACAAAAGGGATTCTGCTGGCTAGGGTTGGGAAGGACTAAGAAATCGCGCGACCGTAGCGTCGCCAGCAACGGACATTGGGGTCGTCGATTGAGGAACTACAATGCCTGCCACCTCCACTGCTGCTCCCCGCACTGGACTTGTGAATAAGGGGGTGACCAACTTGGACAATGAACAATGTGCCTGGGCCCCGAAAACGTACTGCTGTGTTTTGATAATGATAATTGTTATTTTTGCGATTACTGCTGTAGGACTTTGGTCCTTTGAAGAAATCTATCCTCTAAAACCTCTACTACCGACCGAGATTGTACCAACTGCTTTGACTCCCTCCGTACACCTTCACACTCTGTCCCCTAGAGACTCCCAACATAGACAAAAGTATCATAACAACACTCTAATGATAGTAATGAATGCAACACATGCCATTTTTAATAAGAGCAATTGTTGGATTTGCACTCATTTACCGCAACATGGGAACAAGGGACTAGGATGGTATATTCACCCTTTACCTTTAACGACTGCTTGCTATGCCTCTCTTAGAGCACTATTCTTTGGCCGTTGGAATGATAGCATCTCAGGGAACTTTGATGGAACTAATTTGAATGATTTCGAGAAACGTGAATTAACTCCCCTGGGATGCTCGCTTTTTGCAAATAGAAGTAAACCTAATGTCGCTTCTATTAGGCCGTCTGATAAACTGTCTCTTCGTTTTCAAACTTTAATTTCCTTTAAAATTGCTCCGGTAGGCAATAAGGATGCCGTGCCTACTTCCTACTCTATAAATCATAGCCCTGACTCGGTCCACTTTTGTGTACAAAGAAACGGCACTCGGCCAATGGGAGATTTTGAAGGTTGTATGAACATTGTAAATTTGACTGGAGAAAACAGGCCTCTGTATGTAGGGGGGCCTGTTTATTTTGTTTGTGGTATCTTAGCATTTTCCTGGTTGCCCAAGGATTGGCAGGGAACCTGTTATTTAGGAATCCTGTTACCCGGGGTATTTGTAGCTAGTACATTGGAGGTTTCTAAGGCTCGCCCACGGCGGGACAAGAACGGAGATACCCCTGGGCAAGTATTGGGAGATATAGCAAAATCAGTTGTGCCCTTTTGGGGACAAATAACAAACTCTGAGAACATTAGGGGATTAGCAAGGGTACTGAAGAGAACGATCAACCGGACCACGGACATACTCTACAATATGACACTAGAACAAAAAGCAATAAGATTGGTAGCACTCCAAAATCGGATGGCATTAGATGTCATTTTGGCAGAACGAGGTGGAGTATGCAAATTGGTGGGGTCCGCTTGCTGTGTTTTCGTACCAGATTCCTCGCCGAATTTTTTTTAAAGCAATACAGAACTTGCATATTCTTAGTTCTGAAGTACATATCCCTGTAGGAGATTGGAATCTTAGCACCTTGTTCTGGGATTCTTTACGATCTTGGGGTTGGAAGGTGCATTCTGTTATTCTAGTTATTTTGGGGATCCTGCTATTCCTTTGTTGCTGTTTTCAATGTCTTCCGAGTATATGTGGAATGCTAGGGGGATGTTGTGCCCAAGCAGTGAGCACAATAGGGCATAGAATGTATGCCCCAGATACAGCATCCAAAGAGTTTGTGTTACAAGAGGTTCTGATGAACGACCTAATGGCTATAGATATTACAGACAATGATTCGGGATGTATGGATGACAGCACATGGAGTTATTTGCAAAAGTATTAGAAATGATATTAGCACTTGGCATAGGCCAAAAGGAGGGTCTGTTGGAATTGAAATGATATTATGCCTCCTATCGCAGTATTTGAATGTGTATTGGCCTACGCCAAGTTGTCTAAAATATCATGTAAATAGACTCCGCTGCAAGGTCTTGACCTTAACGAAAAGTGATGTAAGTCGCCATCTTGGATTTAGCCGCCATTTTAGGTTCTCTTGTAAAGTGGAAGTCACCCTGAACATCAAAATGGAGGCCGAATAACATTCTGAGTGAGATTCTGGCTGTTGTGACCTCCGCACACACGAATAATTAATATGCCTGCAGGCCACTTGTCGGGGTCGCGAACTGAGACCTTGTCCTATTGCTGACCTATGTGTAAATGAACAACTGTATCAGTGGAACTGATCAAAATGCATACATTATAGGATTGACCTGGCAAGGAACCCTAGGCCTGGTCCCAAGAATGCCAAGGGCTGGATAAAGGATATAAAAGCCCAAGTATTCCAATGTACGGTCTCTCTACTAGTGCATCGAACCTTCGTTGAAGTTCGTTAAGTTACTCTGAGAGCCGAATAGCTATCCGTTTGTCAATTGACTTTGGTAACTGTTGTAGCTTTTTAATAAAGCACTTGTATGTCCTTTGTAACCTGTGTTGGTGTGTTTCTTTTGGGCTTCCCAGCCTCATATCAATTTTTATGTTTTCACACTTTGGCCTCTCACATCTCTGCTAAAACTCAGGGCATGTTGTCCTCTATCTCCTCTTCCTCTTCTTCTTGCTCTCTCTGCCCCCACTTTGGCCATCCCTACCTCTCCTCCACCTTTCTCCTCTTTCAATATGACAACACCTGACAAGGTTTCTAGACAAGTCCTATCTATGAAAGGTGTCATCCCAACAGGTGCTCCCCTGCTCCTCTAGAACCATCAATGACCATATTGACACCCTCGCTCCAGCCTTGGCCGATTTCTGAAATCACTCTTTCGCCACTGGAATGTTACCCTCTCATGTTAAGCACTCCCTTATGCACCCACTCCTCAAGAAGCCGTCTGCTGATCCTCCCTGACCGGCAAACTATTGCCCAATCTCCATCACCCCTTTCCTGGTCAAACTCTTGAAAAAGCTGGCCATCTCCCATCTTACTCTTCCTACAGAATCTATTGGTTGTCCTCATGGCCATCAGTCTGGCTTTAGAGCTGCCGGAGGCACGCAAACTGCTCTGCTGAACACCCGTGAAGATCTGCTCTTTAACCTTGATTGCAGGATTCCTTCTGTCCTAATCATCCTTGATCTTTCCGCTACTTTTGACACAGTCAACCACGCCATCCTGATCAATCAACTACGTGAGAACCTGGCCATCACGGATCAGGCCCATTGAGTGGCCGACCTCCTTCCTCATGGACTGCCCATCCAGGTCCAACTTGGTCCCTTTCCATCTGCCACTTCTCTCTCTACCTGTGGCGTTCCCCAGGGCTCTATCCTCTCACCCATGTTTTTTAACCTCTACTTGGCTCATTGGCCCACCTGATCACTACCTTCTCCTCTAACTTTCAGTGTTATGCGGTTGACACTCAGCTTTCCTTCAGGCTCCTCTCCTCTCTTGCTTATTCCTGACTGTCTATCCACAATTCAGGATTGGTGCGCCTCCAACAATCTCTGCCTTAATGCCAGTAAAACGGAGATCAGTCTCATTGGGGCCCCTGCCCCTGCTTTGCCTCTCTCACTCTGGCCACCTAGCTTGTGCCCTCTTCCTTCACCTTCCTTCGAGGCAAAAAACCTCTCTCTTTCTCTCCTTACATCACAGACATTAACAAGAAGTCCCACTACCAGCTGCTCCTCCTCAAAGGGACTCTTACCTTTCTCACTTTCCTCCAGAACCTCACTGTCTCCAGAGCCCTGTTTCGTTCTAGGCTGAACTAGTGCAACAACCTCTTTCTCAATCTGCCTTCCTCTACTCTGCACCCTCTACAACTAATCCAGAACAGGACTGAGAGACTTATCCTTGGCTTCTAGCTGAAGGATTGTATCTCTCCAGCCCTGAAATCTCTCCGCTGGCTCCCAGTGGCTGCAAGGATTAAGTTCAAGACCCTTTGCATTGTCCACAAGGCATTCTGGGGGTGGGGCCCACACTACATCCAACGCTCTCTTCCAGAATACCTTCCTTCTCGAGCCCGTCCCCCAGATACCTCCAACTCTTTAAGGGTTATACACTTCTCCAGGCAGAGAGTGGGGGGTAGATCTCTTTCCTTTGCAGGTTCCTGCCTCTGGAATGGCCTCCCTGCCCCTCTCACAGTTAAGAGGGCCACCTGATGTTCTGGAAGCAGCTCAAAACTTTCATCTTCTCCTCTGCTTTCTTTCTCTCCCTCTCCTGCTGACCTACCTGACCTCCCTGTCAGCTGTACCGACTGGTTGCTTGGCTACCCTCATAGTCTCTTCTAGTCCAGGCTCTTTCTTGATCAGTCACCCTTGCACTGCCTCCAGGCCTACCATGCACAAAGAGGCTGTAACTGTAACCCCACAGTCCCTTGTTCTCCTTGCACTACCCATAGCCGTGCTGCCCTGGCTGCACCCACTCAGAGCATTAAAGTCCTGTTTTCCCCTCCCGTCTTCCTTGCACTTCCCCTCCAATTTCTCATTCTACCACTTGCACGATCTCAATGACACAAGGCCTAGTAAGATTGTTTGTCTTGTTCTCCCTCTATCTTCCATCCCTTGTCTTGTCGTGCCTAGAAACACTTGTGTGCAGGTCTGTTAAAAATTACTTCTATCATATCATATCATTTTATTACAGATGTCCAGAAAAAATATACAATACCACAGTAAGAAACGGCTAGACTGTAAGCACCCAAATGCCAGACTAGCTAGGTAATTACACTTAGCAGGTCTGCTTTATCAGAAATGCGCAGTTAAATAAAAGTCATACCAAACTGAGGAATGACTAGACTGGCTGCACCAAAATGCCTCTTTAGGTGCTAATAGCACATATCATACCTGCCTAGCCTGGACATGGACAACCATTATGATTTATCGCACAATCCCGACCCCCACACATCCCCTCTCTCTCCCATGCCCTACACCAACCTTCAAAATCAGGTCCTTGGCCCAGAATTACCTTCACGTCCCTCTTCCTTGTCCCAGAGCTTACGTATGAGGCTCCTTGCCTCATAGGTAAGCGTTCGGATGAGGAAGAGTGGGACTACGAGTAATGAAGATTACCAGTAGCTAAATCAGGCATTACCTCCATGTACCTCCCTGTAACACCATTGAGTTGACTGGGCTTCAGCACACCCTCTGAAATTTTGGGCTATGCTCACTCAACCTAGATGACCTTCAGAGCAGTTGCTGGACAGAACAGGACACAGATGTTAAACCGCACCTGGGTTTCACTGTTAACAAGGACCCAGCAATTACTAACATAAAGCATTTCACTATTAGTACCTGCATTCAAATGCCACATTTTTTAGGCAATTGAGATTGTGATGTGGGTTTAATACTTGCATGTCAGGTGAGTGATTGGAAGGGTAGAGAGGGGACATGAGACAGCTCATTCTCACAGCAGTCCATACATGGGTGCTTTCAGACTGAAAGGAGAGAGTTAACTGCATGTAACATTGAAGCTGCACTAGAATAGTCTCATTAAAATACGTAAAGAAGTAAGATGCACCTACACAAATAAGTTTGCCCCTCCCCCACCGCTCGTGAAGTTAGCGCCTCTCCCAACATTTGAAGCATTAGCCCCCCCGAAATGTAGGTTTTGTTGCACTCCTGAAGGCAAGCACACACACCATTCACCATATACACACACCCACACCCAGCCATCCTTGGTTTATAGTGATTTTTTCGAATGACATTTTTTCGAATGCCATTGGGGGTCATTCCGAGGTTGGAGGTAAGGAATTACCGGCACCGGTAAGGGTGCCGATGCCGGTAATCCCTTACCTCCGTATTCGGAGGACCCTTGGCGGGTCCTTCCTTACCTCCTGCTTTTAGCAGGAGTAAAGTACGGGACCCGCAAAGGTACTTGGGAGGTAATTACGGTACCGTAATTTACGGTGCTGTAATTACCTCCTTCCCCATTCCCATTGAGCCCTATGGGGCAGAAATGGGAATGGGGAAGGGCAAAAGGTGAATGGGGAATTACCGGTCCCTCCAACCCTGGAATGGACCGGTAATTTCTCCATTCACCATGCCGGATTTGGGACGGTTTCGGAGGCAACCATGGAGCTAATTACTCCATGGTTAGCTCCAAACCCGGAATGAGGCCCATTATCTCGAAAACATTTAGTCGAAAAAAAAATTCTGAATGTTTATTATTTTTTTTTTTGGTTCCCCCCCAAACCCCCGTTTTCTTTTTGAACACTTTTTTTAATTTACAAAACCCAAAAAAAACGTATTAAACAATAAATAATACATTCAAAAAAACCTTTTTCGACAAAATGTTTTCGAAATAATTGCATTTTGAAAAAATTAATTTGAAAAAATGACCGGATCCCGCCATCCATACATATATGCAGTTTTTAACCATACAGGCACACCCAGGCAGCCATCCATTCATTTAAGTGTTCACCCTTTTACCATGCAGGCACACCCAAGCAGCCACCCGTACATTTAAGTGTGCACGCTTTCACCATAGAGACACAACCACCCAGGCACCCACCCATACATTTAAGTGTGCACCGTTTCGCCATTCACCCACAAAGGCAGCCACCTATACATTTACAAGTCACTCTGACTTCATGAAGAAATGATTTCCATTAAGGACCGATCCATAACAGAAATAATGTCTTTATGAAGGCAGAGTGCCTTAAAAAATAAAATATTTCTTTTTGAAGTCATAGGGCTCCCCCACCCCATGACATGGAGGCCTCCAGCCTGGTGTCTTCCATGTCAAGGGGTGGGGAGAGCCCTCGGACCTCAAAAACAAAGTTTCTTTTTGTAGTCACTTTGTCTTCATAAAGAAATGATTTCTGTTACAGAAATAATTTCTTTATGAATGCAAAGTGACTCCAAAAAGAAACATTTAAAAAAAAAAAAAATTGAAAAAATATATTTTTTCATTTGTTTCACCCACGGGACGGGGGGCATCTCCCAGGAGATGGGCTAGCGCCCTCCCCCCCCCCACTGTGGGACGTGCAGGGGCCCCTGTTACACCAGTGTCTGAACTGCATGCAAACTTCAGATTCTGAAGTTTAGACACATCACTGCACAGAAACACGCTGCAAACACACAAACTGGTGCAGCAGAGAGACACACATACTGGGGGAAACTGGGGGGGTGTATGCCATTGTATTCCCCTCAATTAAAATTGTAAGGGATATTTGTCCCTCCTAAACCCCACACGTCCTACGCCCATGTCCTGGCAGTTCCTGCACATCTCGCTGTTCCTGAGCGTCAGTCGTGGGGACAAAGTCGGAATGGCCCGGTATTTCCCCATTCAGGGACCACGGACCCGGACCCGAGTTTGGAGGCAGTCATGCCCTTAATAAGGGAATGGCTACATCCAAACACGTAATGAGGCCCTTAGTGTTGGACCTGATGGGGTCCCTGTGGCCAAAGGTTGAGGCCTAGAAGCAGGTAGAGGTAAAGCAGGGCCCTACATTTTGTGACTCTTCTGCTACATCTATCTCATCAATAACATTTGAGTTGGACTCTGAAACATTATCATCCTCATCATCATTTTCCACATTTGCTGCAAGGGTAGGTATTTCAGACCCATTCCTCAGACTTTGGTATTCCAACATATTTTCTATCAATTCAACCTTTTTGCCTTTTGAAGTGAGATTCCTAACTTTACACATTTCTCTCAATTGATTAGCTGTTAAAGTGACTAGGGTTTCCTGTCTGTAGCTATCCATATCAGACATGATAAAACAATAGCTTCTCTTGTGGTGCTTAACCTTGTGAAAGTTATTTGAACAAAGGTAAGAGTAGCACTCTAAATGTAACAACTATACTTTTGTCCTCATCACTGTACACCAGTGTTAGGCAGAATCATATGCAGTACCCTTTGGCAACACTACACACAATTAAGACTACAAGTGTCAGTACAATTTCACCTTTGGTACAAGCCTGTACTACACAGTAATGTGGTAGCAGTGGCTGAGCAGCCAGACTTATCTCAAGAGTAAAGTGAGCAGTACTGGAGGTTACACAAACGACTAGCAATAACAGTGTATTCAAACCAACACTTACTCAAGGTTTCTTTGTAAAATAATATACATTTATTTATACAGTCATTTGGAACACATTCTACTAGTAAGAGCAGCTCAATATCACAATCTAATATACTACAATACACAACTAATCAGTTTCTGAACAAGTTCAGCTCCCCTGAAGTGGGAGCAGAATGGCACTTCAGTTACTTTAAAAAGGGGTAAAAAGACAAGGTTATAAGAATCAACAGCAAATAGTTTCAATTCACTACAACCAACAATTCAATTCAATAGGCCTGGGCCAAAGTCAATGGTTCAGAGTCTTGGATAGGATAGCACAGTTCTGGTAGTAAACAGTTAAGTCTTTGCCACGGTTTTTAGAAGTAGTTGGTCAGAAGAAAAGTTAGATGTTGGTTTACGGAAGGGCAAGCCTTCAAAATTGGGAAAGTTTCACAAACTTTCACCGCGGCCGAACAGAGTTCTAAACCGCACTTGCACAGTACCTTTAAAATGAAGAAGAGCTGTAGCTGAGGCAGTTGTTCCTGGCAGTTCCTGTAGATCTCGCTGTTCCTGAGTTTCAGTCGTGGGGACAAGAAGGAGGATGTCGGGAGGTTCCTGCACTGCCCAGGGAAGAGGCCACAAGCTTGGCAAAACATCAGTTTAAGGTGTGAGTTCCTTAAAGACCACAAACTGGTATCCTTTCCACTGGCTATCTGGTTTTCAACAGCCCTCTGCAGAAAATTCGACCAGTATGGGGACGGTGTCCAAGCGGCTTACAAGTTGGTTGTTCCCACCAAACTCAAGGGAAGAAGTTAACCTTGAAGCACTTCTCTGTCAATGGAGTTTCAGACAATTTGGACCTGCAGCAGGGCTTCACCGGTGGACCAGGAGTTGCAGCAGTCGTCTTCCTTCAGCTCGTCTTCGGTTCTTTTGTTCCAGTAGTCGACTCTGATTTCCACGATCCAGCGGCCTGCTTTTAAATCATTTCCCTCATTCATTCCAGCCTGGCTGTCACTCACACAGCAGGGTAGCTGTCCTTGCCCGGCAGCCAGCTGGCCAATCACGCCAAAGTGCATTCAGGTCTCCTAGGAGACTAAGCACCTGGAGTTTCGGGCACCTCCCTCACATCTTGTCCACCCCAGGCACTCAGGTGCCAGAGGAGGGCTTCAGCACTGAAGCCCACAAAAGGCCAATGAACAAATGGACCAAACCTGGTTTGGCGCGCACAAGAAGGACCTTTCCTAAAAGAAAAAGAAAAAAAAGTTGACCTGAGTCTGTTTTTACAGCTAGGTCATGGGTGCCATATTGGAAAACATGGCTGACCCGATTTTTAGCTACCAGTGTTCGCGGTCGGGAAAAATCAGGGTAGTTTGTTTAAAACAACTGCCACTAGCCATCTCAAGTAGAAAAGGGTAACACTTGACTTTTACATGAGTGTTTAGACTCAGGGGAAGCTAGGCAACTCGTCCTGCACTCTATAGGAAGGAAGTGTGTATTGGGTCTGTAAATTTAAAAGGTCTAGTAAAGTCAATTTAACTTTACATGTTCTGTGAAACAGTAGTCAGTCCTAGAGAAGGTATTTAAACATTGGGAAGTCTGAAAGACACCCCTGTGCCACTGCACTGAAGGAGTGTTTTAAAACTCCATATCCAAAGAACACAAAAGTAAAACACAGTAAAAATGAAAAGTTCAAAGTCCCAAAATATAGCAAAAGAGCTAGAGGGCTCTAAGGTAGAGGGAATTTAACACTTGGGTGAGCATTCTCCCTAACAATCATCTGTAGCATTCTCTTTCAATCTCTAATACCGCAACTGCAATGAACTCAATTGTGCATAACAACATCTTATCCTGTGCTCATGGACGTTTCATCAACTTCTATAAACATCAATTTAACAACTCTACACCTTTAGTGCCAGAAGTATATTTGTCTATTCCTCACATGTAAATATTGAAAGTTAAAACACTAGTTTCTTCATGCTTAATGCCAGAAGTAAGTGTCAACTCGTCATAAATACAACTGGTGAACTTCACGCTATTATCCAATGTCCCATATGCCCAACAATATGCACAATATGCACAATATGCCTTTCTGCAATACATCACCAGCAAGTTCAAATTTGGTTCCCTTCATACCAAAAGACTTTGATCTCATCTTCATATTCACGCTGGAACTTTAGCAATGGTGCTCTTTATACCACAATATTTGTATTATCATCTTCATCTTCACAGTTAGACTGGGAAATGCTAAAACAAATACTTCATTACTTAAATTAATCTCTCAATCATCAACTTCATTATAATCTTCATCACTCATTTTCTTTTTCAAGTACATCTGCCCTGTCCATCATGTAGCTTACACACAGATACATTGGGACTCCTTAACATTTTATAGATCAATAATGCACAAATCACCATCTGCCCTTTTGCACCACCCGGTTCAAGTCAAAATCATTAAGGAGTTCTACTTCGTCGATATCTTTAGAGAATGTTCCCTACAGTGACTCAATAGAATTAAACATTAAACAAGAATAAGACATTTGAACTATTTAAGATAACATAAGTATCAGAAATAGGCACCCTTTCCACAAGGAGACAGTTCTGGAAACCTTCCTTATTATGCTGCAAAGATCTAGCTGGTGGTCTGGGACCACATACAGGCTTCTCCTGTTGGGTAAGGCCAGTTCTTCCCACCTCTCATGTCATAAAAGGCAGCTCTTCTAAGCAAATAGGACCAGGGGGATTTGAGGAGCACACCAGCCCTTTTCTTTTCTCATCGAAAGTTCTAAATATAGAGACCTTTGGTTCATATGATACAGTGGTGATAATCACTTTTGTTATTCCACCTCTTTGTTGGACTGTTGCATCAAATCCTTGTGACCCTTTCGATTGCGTTTTTAGCTGAATGTTAGATCTCTGAAGAAGGGGAACCAATGGTGCAGGCCCTTCCGTAGAATGAGTTGAACTATTAAGGAATAGGTCTGACAAGTCAGAATGCACCGAATTATGGGAAGTAGATTTCACTTGAACCTGGGGTCTCAATTTTATTTGAAGATTATCCATACAGTGCTGGGTGTGAGGAGTCCAATTTATCATCTTTTTCTTTATTGGGACGCCGGACAAATGAGAAGATTTAGTGTTACTACTTCATCCTCCTGAGGAATTCTCAATCTTCTGTGACATTTTTGTGAGCCACAGTTGTTGATAACTCTGCTACTTTTTTTGTTTTTAGACTTTTTCCCCTTCTATTGCCATCAATGTCTTCGGGTGCCGTTTCTTCTTTCTTTGATAGAATATTGAACAGTTCAATGCATTACATTAGAGGTCATTTGATCCACAGGTTCTACTTGGCTCCTCTGCGTGGTTGCAGTAGGCAGACTGTCATTATTTGGGATCTCTATTGCAATAATAGAGATGCTTTGATTCAGTCCTACATTAGACATTCCTGATGTGGAGGGTGTCTTTCCCATATTAATTTGCTCAGAACGAGTCACTAGGGTGAGCACTTGCATTTTCCTTAGCATTTGTATCACCTGTTGCTATTTTGCTGATATGAGTTGGACATTAGCACTACCGATTAGAGGATTTCATGGCGGCTCAGTCAAAATGCCCTCGTTGGTTGTTTCTGTTCTGTAGCACTCCAGATAGGCCAGCAGGGATGTCATTTAGGGGTCACCAGAGGAAGCAAATGCGACCTCTGGGGTATCTCTTGCAACCACTGTGGTCTCCCTTGCGACCTCAAAAAAAAAAATACGTTTTTTCTATAAGAGTCTATAGAATCCTAACAGGGGGTTCGATAGACTCTTTTGGGACTATCTGCATAACCTTTCCATCCTTTTGGCAACCTTGCCAAAAGAAATTCTAATCATCAATAGTGCTGGAAATGGACAGAGTTTACTAAAGGTGGCGTTGAGGGGGTGGTCAGAGTGATGTTGTTGGGGATAAGGGTTGGGGACACACGCAGGAGAGACTAACTCTTGGAATCACAATGAGGACACAGAAGGCCACTCAGCAGGGTTTCAGGTGGTATAGTCTGCATCCAGTCTCCATATTGTTAATTAATTTCTCTGGGATTTGTGAATTAATCACTTATTCAATATATAGAAAATCCAGTTGGTGAGTAAATCAGCCTCATTCTGTAAATAAATCAATGAGAAAAGAGAGAGGGACAGATAGCATCAATGTAGCTTACTGATGAATTGCATGAAATCAAATAGCTTTTTTGGAACATTAGTATGACTGTGGAATTTATGGTTCCATGTAATTTCATCGCTGGTTGAAACAACAATGGGTTTTTCTCTGTGGATATTTCAATGAGAAAACTCATAGTTTTAATTTTTTTTTTATCTTTAGGGGTCCCCTCTCAAACATCCCATTCCCCTTTAATTATTTAACTATTCCGAACACCCACACCACATCTGTATATTTTCTTTTACCCCCCCTACACAATTCAATGAGTTTTCACGTTGAAATAACAACGGAGAAAAACCCAGCGTCCTTTCATCCCACAATGAAAGGACGTTGTACCAAATTTACTACTTGAAATAGGTCAGTGATTGTGGTTCAAGTCTAACCCTACTTAGAACGTAAACCATCTGGGCTCTTTGCACATTACATTAGTCACAAGGCGCTCCCCAATAGTAAGGCAAACGTCATATGTACTCATTTGGCCAGTGTTTATTTACAGGTGTTAGGCTTGGGATGTTCTGCATCAGAATTTACCTAAATGCTTTGTAAAACATGTAAATCATTCACTCAGTCACTTACCGCAAGTCGCAAGAAGAATACCTCCAGGCAAAGGACAATCACACAGAATAAATCCCCTGGTCTGCTTATTGGTGACAGAGGGAGTCGAGGCAACGTCCCCTCACAACACATGGGAGGTTTGGACCTCCAGTAACCAGCATTCCAGCAAGACACATCTCGCCAGAGCACAGGTTTGTCCTACTTGGCCTAAATCCTTTAGTGATTTCCAAAATATTTGGGGCATATTTGGCTATGAATCGTCCAAAGAAAGGACAGGCCTCCAAAAAGTGCTTTTCCTATGAAATAAAACATTCATAAACATTCCCCAAAATAATTGTCAGTTGAAGTTGTCTCATGGTCACAATGCAAAAGCTGAAAAAAACACAGAAAATTAACACACATGGTTAGCAATGTAAACTATAATTCTGCCACCCGTTCCTTCTCTGCTCAATTTTTTTCAATCAGATGTATCCTAAATTTCTTTAAACATCACATACATTAATCTGGAAGCATTTTTTGGTTCTTTTCTGTCTTTTCCTGCTTGGACAACATTTCACAGAAACATATTTTTTGGAACGTTGTATGCATGTCCATTGGGGGAGATACAATTAAATAGGAATCTATTTTTACAATACTCTTAGTCGAAATGTCACAACATGTTAAATGTGGGGTGCATATTTGATTTTGAAATTTTTCTGGGGGCCACAGAATGAAGACTCCCAGAGTGGCCTTTTCCTAGCATCCTATTTATCTCTTTGTTTGTCCCAACACCATTGTGACTACTGTGGATCATAGCGCCCATGAGATTTGTGGTCCATGCAAAAGAAGCAATGTACTTACCTTCTGCTTCACACTCAGTCTCCTCAACACTAAGTCACTCCTGAAGCACAGGATTGAGGTTGGTGACCATTTGTTGGAAAGATAGCATGATTTGTTTGCCCTTACCGAAACATGGCTTGACCACACCATTCCTAACAAAACGCTACCCTATCCTCTCCCTCCAACTACACAATCTTTCGTGCTGACCGCAAGGGGAGTAAAGGGGAGGGGTGGCACTTGTAAGGAGCACCTTGACTCTCGTGTCTTTCAACATGACTGTCTGGATGGCTGTGAATACCTATGGATGAAAATTAAAGCTTCAGAGAACTCCTCGCTAAATGTGCTTGTCCTCTATCGATCACCTAGAATCATGCCTAACTTTGAGGAACAAATTATTGAGCTAATCTCCCATATTACCAAGTCCAAGAACTCATTAATCATTCTTGGTGATTTCAATTATTGGGCTAATGATATCCTGGATAAACTGGGCCATGCCCTCTCCGATTCTCTCTCCTCATTAGGACTTAAACAGTGGGTGGATACTGCAACTCACCGAGGAGGGCACACCTTGGACTGGTTGTTATATCTCAAAATCTCTTGATCTCTCATCTACAGGTATTACCCTGTGTATGGTCCGACCACTCTTTGATTCAAGTTTCGCTTAACCTCCCGAAACCTAGAGCTAAGAAGGAAGTCTTACCCCAGATTACCAAATTTGTTCATAACTTTAAAAATGTTACACCTGACAGTTTTTCAACACACCTAGTTTTGAACCTCAAACCCTTATCTAGTTTCTCCCAGTCCTCTTCGCTTGTAGACCACCTTACCACCTCCCAAAAACAAGCCATCTGTGATCTGGCCCCATTGAAAACAAAAATGATCAAGCCTGAGGTACACCATAACACCTGGCTTTCAGACGACATCATCTCTGCTAGACAAGCAAAAAGGGCATTCGAAAGGGCATGGTGGAAAAATCCTAACCCTGACTCGTTACTGCAGTACAAATTGGCTGTTAAGAAATATAAGACAAAGATTATATATTCTAAGTCATCCTACTAGAACAAACAGATCAATAATGCTTGATCCAATGTTAGTGAGCTCTTCAAAGTATTGAGGGATTTTCATGACCCACCCCGCTCTAATACTGTTACCAAGGATGCCTCATGTTGTCAGAAAATCCATGATGGCTTCCTGGCTAAAATAGTGACCCATAGAGAGACGATCAATAACCTTGTTACCAAACAGGATGCTACTAGTTTACAGCCCCCCCCTTGCTGACATTGGCAATATACCTTGCTTTCACTTCTCACATTACACTGTTGAGCAAGTTACCAAAATTATTAAGGAACTTAAACCCACCACCTGTTCAGCAGACACGTGCCCCACGGATGCCTTTAAGGACTCCATCGAGGTTCTTGCACCCTGGATGACCAGGCTCATTGATCTCTCTTTTGACAAAGGTGTGGTCCCCTCTTCCCTCAAGGAAGCCTGGATCACGCTGTTGCTGAAAAAACCTAGCATTCATCCACAGGTCCCAGACAATTATCGTCCCACCATCACAAATATGCCTTTTATCCTTAAGATCATTGACGCTCTGGGGGTCGGTATAGTAACTATGTCGATGATACCAAGGTCATCCTCCAGCTAAGTGGGAATTATGAGCAGGATTTAGCTGCCATTAATACCATCTATAAAGCCATCCTGAACTGGATGGCCACCAACTTACTTGGCCTCAAATGCAAAAAGACTGAGCTTCTAATTGTGGCATCAAAAATCCATTTGGGCAGACTAGATCCCGCCTAAGCCAACTTCACAACTGCCTCAAACATTATCCCTGTCTTGAGGAAGGTGAAGATTTTGGGAGTCATCCTTGATGATGAACTATCTATGCGTCCCCACGTTGCCTTCATTTGCTCATCCTGCAGCTTGATCACCAAACAAATTAATTATATTCATCCCTTTCTTTCGACTAACAACTGTGCCCTGTTCACCACTGCACTTGTCAACTCCAGGATTGATTATTGTAATAGTCTCCTTGCTGGCACGCTGCAAGCCAACATTCAAGCCCTGCAGGTCGCACAAAAAACACTTTTTGAGCCATACAGAGATTTCCCAAATGTGCTCACATCTCAGAGGCCAGAAGGTCACTTCACTGGTTACCTGTTAGGCATAGGATCACCCATAAGACCTTGACTCTGTCCTTTAAATGTCAAGAAAAATGAGTCCCAGCTATCTCACCGACAGAATAAATTCCAAGATTGGTGGTATGGAGATTTGCTCCTCCGCTTATCCTACATTCCTCAAACCCAGGTATAAATTGGTGCACATTGGGGGTACCACTTTTAATGTCCAAGCTCACCTGCTGTGTAATATTCTTCCAGGACACACCCGTATGACTTAAAGCCTAGCTAAATAAAAACCCTTCTCTTCAATTGGAACCCTGACTGGTCGTTGCTCGTCCGCTCTTGAACCCCTGCTGACTGTCTGATCATTTTGTTTGTCTATTGTCCCTGTTTTCTTGTTGCGCTCTGAGGCCTATGGGCGAGTGGCGCCTTATAAAAATTTTAATAAATAAATAAGGGGTTGCACACAATTACAAAACTTGTCACCTATGCTCGCTAACCAAGTCCACTAAGTTTACAAACAATGAAGACTTTTTTCCTTTTCTTTTATAGGATATATTCTATCCACCATAGCATAAAACAGTCCCCCCAGGGTCAGGATATGCCTGTAGTGCTGCTAATTACCACTTCAAAAGGGTTTTGTGTTAAAGAATTACTCAACTCAGACATGAGTTTGGAAACTCTGGATGGCTTCCCTACTGAACATTTTAGGCATGGAATCCACCAATCACATACCTACATTTTGAAATCTAAAAACACTTTAAAAATAGAAAAGAAAAGTGCTGGGCATGTTTCTCACCAAACCAATTGGAGACTTAAAAGTTAACCCAGAGGCCGACTTCTCATCCTGCTTTGTATATTTCCTACCGGCTGTATAATTCAGATCTATGTGATTTTACCGAACCGAAAAGTTCAACTCCCAAAAAGTCTGTTTTTTTTCTTCCAATGTTCTCCCATACATTTTTATTCACTTTACCCCCCCATATATATATATATATATATATATATATATATTCAGTAAAAAAAACTTTGTTAAAGGGACGTTATGGTTAAGTTGTGCTACTAAAAACCTATGAAATTCAGTGAAAAAACTTTGTTAAAGGGACGTTATGGTTCAAAGTAAAACTGAAAAACCCCTGAAATTCGACAGTTATGGTAACATAAGCAACCATATCTCGCGCCACCGTGCACTGCTAACACCAAGCCCCCACTCCTGCCACAAATTTGGTGTAAATCCGTCCAGCGTTTTGACCTGTGGCCGGGCGCAAAGTTTTTTCCCATTCAGTCTATGGGAAAAAAAAGTTTTGGGACCCCCCCTATAACTTTGCCCCCCCTGGACGATTCCTCACCAAACTTTGCAAAGGAATTCAGAGTGACCCATATACTTTATTTGCAAAGTTTGGTGAGGATCCGTCCAGGGAGAGCGAAGTTATAAGCTGTCCAAAAAGTGCTCTTCCTATGGAAACAGCAACTTAACCATAAATACATGGCCACTACCGTGGCCATGTAATATATATATATATATATATATATATATATATATATATATATATATATATATATATTATACATGCAGATCATTGGGGTTCGAACTTTTGGGAGTAGGTACTTTTGTTCAATACCGTATAATTCCAAGCGGCTGGGTTTGCACTACATGAGAGCTTGGAACACCCCTACATAACTTTTCACCACTATACACACATTTCCCAAAAAATCAGATTAGCCTTACAATTTATTTGCCTTATCTGGTTTTGTAATGCATATAGATTTCAGTTTCTGAGGCTCTTCTTTCCTGACTCTAGGCCACGCCCTGTGGGAACAATTATCACCTTGTGCCGATGACAGCGCCAGACAGATCATTCCTATTCTTAGAAGGGGAACCCCCTGAAATTGGATAAGTACTGCATATATGTTGAGAATACATGCATCTTTTGAGATCTGGGAAATCTGAAACTGAGAAACAAAGCACCCTGCCCCTTGGAACACATTGAAGCTCCTCCTGCCATAGCTTCGGACATGATCAGAAAACAGATGTGGGAGGCTTTCACATTCATGCTTCTAGAATAGCAAATCTTGCTGTAATTGCATGTGCCAGGTATTTAGCTCTTGCAAATAGCTTTCTATTGAGATCTGCCAGAAAACTGTACCTAGGGAACAAGAGATAATGCAAATATGATATTCTAGTGTTATGGGATTGTCATTCAACTCCTGATTCCCAAGTACCCCACACACAGCTTGTGTTCACAGTCAGTATGTCACAGTTTACCTTCCTGAAGACCCACTTAAAGGCCAAGGGATAGTGCCCCCCTCATTGACTGTCCCATGTCAAACACCTTGCAGGCTTTCAGCATGTTTCAGTAACTTAAGTCATTCAACACCCAGCGAGGGGGTGGGCGGGAGCAGGGATTCATTTTTGTCCTGTTAATGTGTGTGCTGTGGGATAGGGCTTGAGTCCTTTGGTAGACACTGGGGTAGACTAAAGGCAGGAACAACATGGCATTCTGGCCCCTCCCTTGATTACCTGATGAATGCCTTACAAGCACATTTTTGTTACCAACAGGGCATTGTCTTGATAGGCAAAAGTCCCACCTGGACCCAAGGAGAGCGGCACCTGAACAAGTTAGAGGGAGGTTTAAGACAGCTCTCAGCCTTAAAAAACAGAATAAGGAAGGTAGGGTGAATGCCTGAGATTTTCCTATCTCAGACAGCTCCTAGATATCAAACCTTGGGCTCACAGCACGCTCGTTCCGAGCGATCCCACCCGTACTCTGCTCCCGCTGGAATTGCTACTCTGACTCCCCCCTGGAATTATTCTCATGTAATCTTTACTTTCTACCCACTGCTGCATTTTCTCTAGATCTGCCACAATTCTGGTGTTCCTCCACCTTCATCTAGAACCAGTCACTTCTTGCTGTCCCCAGCCAGAGATTCCATCCTCCCCAGGGTTCATCAGGACAACTCACAGATACTTTCCCTGAAGGGCACCAGTACCAAGAAGTCTCGTACGGGTCACCATACTGATATGTAACCAGGGCCACAATAAATGGATTTTAGTATGTGCCCCACATGCCCTTCATTAATATCTATACTGGGTCAATAGGCCACCGGTTGAACACCAGCTCACAAAACACAGACTGGAGAATGCCAGCCCATCACACGACATGCTGCCCATGGCACTATCAGAAGGCATGATGTGACAGTAGGTGTTGTAACGACCTGAGATGAGTAAGGGGACATTGAGGGGGACACTGAGGTGGAGCATTAGGAGAGGGGACTGAAGAACATGAGTGCCAAACAGGGGATGTAGGAGGGTCCACCTAAGATGAATAGGCTGCAGGGTGTGATGCCAATGGTATAAAGGCAGGACAACATTTCAAATAGAAGGAAGACAGTGGCATAGGTGGGGCAGCATTATGTGAGCGGCATTGAGGGTCATTGGCTTTGGAGGGGCAAGTGGCTGCAATTCAGACCACAAGACTCCACCATAACATTCACAACCTCTAAACATAAATACAGTACATGCATAGTAAGTAAACTATTAGCATGCAACTATTAAACAGCCCTCTCAAAAGACCACAAACAACAGAAGGCTTCACCTCTGCAGTATTCTTGCACATCTCTGTCCCCTCAGCCAATGTATACTAGCACCGCTGGAACACAGGGGTTTCCTCTGCACACAAATGTGTCTATACCCATGATAAAGGACACTTACAAAGAAACCCTGACACATGGCTCAGTGTACTACTGGTAGGCAAAGCTATTGTGCATTTTCCCTCTCTCCCAACTAACCCAACAAACCTACATCTCATTCAGATCTGCCTGAAGAACTGGAGTCCATTCAAATGGCAGAGGTGTGTGGTATATATTTCATTAGCACCCGTGCCGGAGGGGCCAGCCAATCAGATCGCTCGGAATGCTGGCTTGAACCAACAGGTACAAGCCCATGTTCTAAGTGACCTGGCAGCTGGGTTCCCCTTCGCTATCTCCCCCCCCACCCACTGTTCCCTTTTTTATTTAACCCTGCCCTTTCCCCACTCACCTTTTTTTGGAGGCGGAGAATTTCGCTGCTGCCTCCGCTCCTTCCCCTTGCGTCCTACAGGCCGCCATGGAAAGGGAAGGGGGGATATGTAAGGTGAGACAGTTTTGGATTTCAGTCTGCATGCGTGAGACCCCTGAGGAGTGGTGTGGAGTTCAGTTTCCGGTAGGTGATTAACATCCATCCTTGAATGAGCAAGTGGCTGAGATCTAGTGGATGCATGTGATGTGTAAGTGATTCAATCCAGCACTCCAACTAAGTCAATGCCTAGTATGGGATGCCTAATGGAAACCCTTATTTTTATATTTTTATGTCAAAAGTTTGTTTAATTCTGGATGATGTACCCTTATATAACACCCTTCTCTTTTAATTCTCCCGGTCTCACTGAACCAAGAAATAGGTTTGTTTTGCAAATTAAAAGATTTATTTGAAGAATTGAACAATATATATATCACACTTTTATAAATATGGATAATATCTGAATATCACACTTATGAATATGAACAATGATCAGCAATGTGTAATATTACAATATCAACAATCTCTTTAATCAATTAGGAGTAAGAATAGGAAGAATAACGTAGCAGACAATACTTAGTACGGGTTCAAGAAAATGCAATGATAGGAAGGAATGCAACACAGAAATAAACTTGATATGACTTCAATCAAAAGACAATATGATCACTCTTTCCCCCTGTTGTTACTCACTCCCCCCAACATGCAATATGAAGATATGGAATGAGGGCACACAGGTATAAGGAATAATAATCAACAATGCAGTTCAATACCGATTCCCCCAGCAAGCTTAGAGAGAACAGGTATGATTTTAAACAGGTCAATTGCTTTCAAATATGATTTGAATTGAATGGGAAAAATGCTAAAAATGATTTTAATTCAGTAAATGGATTCAGAACTAGTGAGAGTTGCTTTGGATTGGTTCAGGTCAACACTAGCAATATTTTTTTTTTTTTTTTTTTTTTTATTATTATTTGTTTTAGCTGGTAAACCAACTTTTCAAATATTTACACTCATTATCATTTTTGTAGTTACATTTCCATACTTACAACATTAAAAGAAAGTCAATCATTCTTTGTACCTCATTACATATCATTACAGGGCAGCATAAAACAGTAAAATATGTGATATTATGACTACCAAATAGCCTTTTACTTCACATGGGTGCAAGCAATCTTCGTATCAGGGAATATTTGATCAAGAAATTGCACAATTGCAAGCTGTATTGTTAATCTTGGATTAGAAAATAAAAGATTCCATAACTGTCTGTGACTAGTACCACTCTGGACCGACACTTTGTTTCCAAAGCATTTTGCTCTTATGTTATATAGGGCGGGGCATTCAGTTATAAGATGTTGCAAAGTTTCACATTGTCCTTTGTCATTACAATGCCGACAGAAATTTTGATCTTTTGATATTACTCTCCTTCTATATAGAATCTCGTTAGTTTCATACTGATTTAGTCTGAATCTTAGATATTTCTGACGGCATGTAGGTGATGGATATTTTAGTAGGTACTCTGATATTACCCCATACCTTTTGACACCAAATGCTTCGGGGTTAAAATCCTTAAGTTTTGAGCAGATTGTCATATTGAATATCCAGTCTGCTTGATGAATTTTATTTTTGGCGCGATCAGGGTTTGTCAATAGAAGCTCGATCGTTACTGAGGCATCAGAAATCGCGTTTAGCGTATGATTTCTCCACTTCACCGACATACCAGTTTTGGAGGTTAATAAATTTTGGGCCAATACATGTAGAAGGCTGCGTTTCCCCATACCATCCAACATTTTTCGGAGAAGAGCGCATTGTTTCCATATTACATGGGTATATAGGGAGATCAGACCCAATTCATGTCGCAATATGGCCAAAGGTGTTCCTGGCGAAAGTGTTAAAACTTTTTTCCAATATCTAGCTTCTATGCTATCCCAAAATTTGCGATTTTGTGGGACCAGGGCCTCAACACCATATAGCAGAATTGGAATTGCTTTGGCCTTATAAAATTGCACAATGTGCTTCACTGTGAATTTCCCATATCTTCTGAGAATGATTTTCGATTGTGAGATCAAGGAGTTTAACTTCACCCTAGTTTCAGTTGTCGTAGTACTTAGGGTTTTTTTATGTTCAATATAAACTCCAAGATATTTATATTTGACGACTTTGGTTAATACACAGTTTTGAAGAGACCACTCAAGGTGATGTTTTTTTGTGAAGTTGTTCTTGCATACTAATATTTGGGATTTAGCTGTGTTAATCACCAGGTTGTTTGATGTTGCATATGTACCTAGTTGATTTAACATGTTTTGTAGGCCTATAGGTGTGCAGGATAATAATACCAGATCATCTGCGTATAGAAGATAGGGAACCCTTTGAGAGCCTATACGAGGCGCATCTGTTACACAGTTCATTAGAACAGGGCCTATATCCAGAATATAAAAGTTAAATAGGAAAGAGGCAAGAGCACAACCCTGCTTCACTCCTCTGTGGGTCTGAATGGCAGGTGATAGTCTTCCTCCCATGTTTAATTTAACTCGCATAGAAGTAGAGGTGTGTAGTAATGCCACTAGATTTGTGAGAGAAATTGGACACCGATGTTGTCTGAGTTTGGTTATTAACATATTTCTGTCAATGTAGTCGAAGGCAGATTTGAAATCAATGAACCCCAGATATAAGGGGAGTCCACCATCTGCTTGCTCCGATTGAATCATCGAGAGAGCTAAAATGTTCGGTATTGTGCCCATGCCTTTGACAAAGCCTGACTGAAATAAGTCTCTTAGACTGTTTTGATCTACCCACTCATTAAGCTCTTTTAGTATTATTCTACAGAATATTTTCGCCGGAGCGTCCAATAATGAGATTGGGCGATAACTCGTTGGTAACTGGCGGTCGCCTTTTTTATAGATCGGAACTGTGACGGCTTCCGTCCAAGTTTTGGGTAATTTCTGATACTTATTTATTGTGGCGAATATCTTGTAGAGAATTGAGCTCCAGACTTCAGGATGTTTTTTCATTAGGGCATTAGAAATCCCATCGGGGCCTGCTGCGCGTGAGTTGCTTGAGGTCATAATTAGATGTTTAATTTCCTTCTTATCAATGTTCAACCAAAACCTCATCACTTTTTGTTCAATTGGGGTCGAAATCGTGTTTATAGGTAAGGCGTATAGAGATTGAAAATGATCTACCCACTGATGTGCCTCGACTACTGTGGATTGCAGATCTAACTGTTGGGCATTAGTGGTTTGATTTAATATTGCCCACATTTTTGAGATGTTTTTATCAGCCAGAGTCGACAACATAATGGCTCCATCTTTTTGATAAAGATTTGCTCGATGTCCTTTGACCCAGTTGTTATAACTCAAACGTGCTTTTTTAGTTAGATTCAATCTAATGTCGAGAGGAAGTCTTGCTAAACTTCTTACCTCGGCACGATAAGCCCTTTTCCTTGTGAGTATAGAATTGTCAAAAACGTGGATGTGGCTCACTTTTTTGGAGTGACCCGCCTTCTGTTGGCTAAATAATTGCATTGTGTTGCTATATGTCAATCCTATGTCTGAGGATTGCCAATTAGTGGAGTTAGTTGAATCGTGTAAAATTTGATTGAAGTGCCATAAGGCGTTCTCTGACCATCAGAGTCGATTCTTGCCACCATTTACCACAATGCAGCCGCCACCTATTGGCTCTGGGTTACTAACCTTAATTTTGGCCCTGGTCTGCCAACTAGCACACAACATATTATGGTCACTTAATGTAGACGGGGACACACTAAAGGAGCACATTGCTGACCATAAGGCACAGTTTACATATATATAATCAATTGTAGATGTAGAGTTTCCTCTCTTCCAAGTTGGTGCGGGGGGCATGTCAGTGTTAAATGCACCATTCAGCATTTGCAGATTTCTATGAGTAACCATTGTGTTCCATTGTAGCAGTTTCTCACTCTTATGTGTCCCATTTGTTGCCAAGCAGTTCATATTCAAATCCCCTGCTAAAATGAAATACAGAATCTTATCATCCGCAGATACAATGTCAAATATCAAATTCAGGTCCCTAAAGAAGCACTCCGGAGTGATAGCTACTGGATTCCAATATATGTTTAAAATTGCATAGGTGTCGTCGTTAATCACCGCCCTAATAAGGAGCATATGAGTATTCGGCATAGCCCATATCTGTGACATTGTTCCTGGTTCATCCTTTACCGCCACCAGCAGGCCCGCAGTGGGTCTGCCTATGATGGGCTTCCTAGCTGGGTTCAGGTGTGTTTGATATCCAGACCAAAGTATGGGACTTAATAACCAGGTTTCTTGCAGCAAAATTATGTCGAATTTGCTTAGGCCACTCTCATTGTTATTCAGCAAATGTTTGAATCCCCGCGAGTTCCAGCTCACCAAAGTAAGGGGGGATAACTTTGTCGGATTAGATAGCTAATTTGAGTTACTGATACAGTTACATACACACCTATTCCTGTCATTTGACGCTTGATTTAAATCCTGGCCATTTACAACGTCAGATTTTACCCTTGGCATGAGTTCTGCAATGTTTGACGCAATAGGTTCTGATGTGTCCTCCATTTCTGTATCCAGCTGAAAACCTAGGTCGAACAATGAGTTCTTCGCCTGCCATACTAGATTACGGATTGCTCTGGATTGAAACCACACTCGAACTGCATTTAAGTTCTGATTTGAAATAAATTCCACCAAGGTTAAATCAGCTGAGTTTATGTCTTCAAGCAGCGGTATGTCTGAGAAGATTGCTAGTATCGCTCTTCTATTCAGGTCATATTGCGTGCATGGTGCTGGTCTGCATTTCACAATCATAGAACACGGTGTCACTCGCGGAGTGACTTTTCCCATTCCCAACATCTCCTGTGTTTTAACAGTTTTTGTGGGGATCACATTGATCGTTTTCTCTTTTGTGTTCACAACCAGGTCCCCCAGTGCATTTTTGATCATCGTTAATACCTCTTTTGAAAAGTCTGTAGGTAAGCCCAATGATGGTTGGGAAGTTAAGTCAGAATCGAGTGTAGGAGTGGGGATCCTTAAAGTGTTTGCATTTAAATTTGAGGCGCTGGTCACTGATGTTGCTGCTCCTTGGATCATTGGGACAGACCCTCCAATTTCGATTCCCTTCTGTGCTTGGTTCCCAATTTCCACGATTTTGTCAACATCATTGTGTAAATTGTGGTGGTTGGTTAATGAAGTTGGATTTGTGAGTGGAGGAATGGAGAGACCTTGCATGTAAGCATCTACTGCTTTCCTAATTTCAGATCTATGGACCTTTGCATCCTCTCCACTATTCCATCTTTCTTCCATGTCGTCATTTGTATTTCTCGTTCTCACTGTCGGCTCTGCCTCCAAATGCTGTGGGCTCTGTGACTCCCTATGTGAGATTACTTTTACCAGAGCGTCCAATGGTGAGTATGGATGGGCTCTGGCTCGCGAGCTCGCATCTGAGCTAATATTTGGTTCACAGTCACTCAGTACAGTAGAGGACTGTCGGGCGCTATTTTTCTTTTTCTTCAAGAAGATTGGCGCAATCTTCACGCTAGACTTTTTCACCACCACATTTTCACCAGTATTCAGTAATACATTTGCTCTCAACTTTTGTTTGCCTTTCAAAAATATGGGGGCCAAAGGAATTGACTTCTTTGGTTTAGATGGTGCATGAGCTACAGCTGGTTTATCCGATGGGTTTTCTGTTTGAGATCCCTTCGTGAGCATATTGCGTTCAGCCATGTCTTTAGTGGTGTTCAATAGTCCTTTGTCATGAGTAGATTGAGGAGGATTTATGTAGTTATATTTGCTCTGTGAATCCCCCCCCCTTGATGAGCAGATGGGGGGTGTTAGATCGCCAGACTTCTTCTCCTCCTCTGTGGGTGCCAAATGATTGTTTCCAATTCTCTTCACAAAAAGGTTAGTGACCGATTTGTTTTGTTTTGCCTTACTCTGGTTCTTTGTCTTTTTTTGTGAGTTGTCTCTTTTCCGTTGTGCGGATTTTTCTTTGTTTCTTTTGGTCCTTCTTGCTACCCTCTTCCTCGATTTCTTTCTATCTTGATGTGAACTTGCAGGTGCATCTACTTCAGTTGCAACCTCTTGAGTGTTCAGTTGACTGGCGATATTGGTTTTTAAGGGTTTTTCCATTGAGGTTACTTGAAAAAGGTCCTCATTCATATTTGCCAGTCTCATAAATTCTTCCAATGTGGACGCTGAAAGAGATGATTCGCCATCATTTGTGGGGTCTACCTCCATAGACTCTGTTCCCACGTGTCCCTGTGAATTTCGATTATGCATTTGAAGTTGGTTTAGTAGTTCCTGTGATAAGGATCTATCGACTTCTTTGGATTTATGCATATCTGCAATGGACCTGTGTATTGCAGAGATATCCAAACCTTGTTTGGTGACTTCCAGTTGTATCAGTTGTAATTTTGGCAATACACATGAATTAACGGCGTTGCAGCAGCCTGCTATGGATCCATCCAAAGTGGCTATCTCTTTCGTTAATTCCATCATGGACCCAGATTGAATTTGAACTTCGGATTTCAGGAGTTCAAAAACAGAGACCAAAGAATTCAGCACGTAGCTGAGAGCAGTTAATGTGTTGATATTCGACTCTGTCTTCTCAGCTGCAGTTTCTTCCTGTGTTGCATTTGGGCTGAACGCAGCAGGTGTTTCAGCCAGTTGGAGATCCTGCGCAGGGCTTTCAAGTATTTGGGTGTCTTCAGTGCTTGAGAGATTTAGAGTGCTCAGTCTTGGAGCATTCATGTCCAGCGCAGAATGGCAGTTGTCATAAACATCCTGCTGGCAGGCATTCTCTGAGGAGGTTGATAATGTATCATTTGGTTCATGAGTGGTTTCCTTAGGCACTGTTCCAGTGGTCCCAAAATGGTCTTTTATTTTTTTATGAATTTTGTTTGTAGTTATCGTGTATTCTAGCCCTTTTTTCCACTTGTCAGTTAAGGAAGGTTCAGAATCCAAGGTCTCTACACATCTGGTAGGCGTAGAGGCAAGGGGGAAGCATGGATTTGCATGCACAAGCGCTTGGATTTGTGTTTGCGATTCCCCAACCTCTGTCATTTTGTCCGTACTGTTTTCATCAATGGAGCATTTAGCTCCACTTTCCAATTGAGATTTCCTCAATACCAGATCCTCCCTTTCTAGGGGTCCCGTCTCATTCTGAGATGGAGTGCTCCTTAATTTCATGAGGCGGTTTCACAAATAGAGAGCAGAAATGAGAGTAGGTATCAGGAATTTTAAAGGTCAGCCAGTAGGGGGAAATGTAAGGCACAGAGCAGCGGCGTCTTTTGCGTGTATTAAAGCAGAGCCCACGCGTGGACGCAAAGCACAGTAAAACTGTGAGATCGCACTTCTGGGGCTGCAATGTTTAGAGGCGCCGCTCTATTCCACCCCCACTTTGTCAATTAAGGCTCAAGCCGCAAAGGAGTCGATCGGCTCAGTTGTTAGAAGGCCGAGCAGACGCCGAGTAGCGCTCCTCCCACTGCCTGCACGGAGAGTAATCACAATACTACAGCCGGCTGCTCAAAGGCTTCAAAGCCCGCAGTCGCCGCTCAGCCCCTCTCCTGCGACCCGCGCTGGGATGGAAAGGAGGTTGTACTCGAGCGGGAATATATCCCGTAATCGTTCTAACTCCTCATGCACGCCGGCTCTTTCAGCTGTTTTAAACGTGTAAAAGGAACACCGACACGTTTCAATTACTCGAGCAATTACAGTGAACACTCGCTGAGTTTGAAAGGACGGACAATGGCAAAATCCACCGGTTCCACTATATTAATTCGTAGATGTCGCGAAAATGTCAATAGGGGAGTCCTAGTTCAAGGCAATGCGGATTTTACCTGGTAGTTTAGGTGGGTGGATGGTCCAACGGAGTTCCCCGCCTTGCCTCCGCCGACTGCACGGACTGCAGTGACTGCTTCCACTTACACACCACTTCGCTCCGCTTCGCGGTCCTGGGAGTTTTTAACTCCTGCACAGCCAGTAGTGGTAAACAGAGAGGTAGGACTCAATCCAGGTTGCTGCACAGATTTCCACACGAAAAAAGCTGGAGACTGCAGTGACTGCTTCCACTTACACACCACTTCGCTCCGCTTCGCGGTCCTGGGAGTTTTTAACTCCTGCACAGCCAGTAGTGGTAAACAGAGAGGTAGGACTCAATCCAGGTTGCTGCACAGATTTCCACACGAAAAAAGCTGGAGACTGCAGTGACTGCTTCCACTTACACACCACTTAGCAATATAGAATGATTATCAGACGGAAAACGAAATTCAGCAGTTGAAATCAAGAAATAGCTATTTTTACATGTGGTGAAATTGAGCCAAATGCGAAATTGCTGCAACCTTTCCACGTGCGGGAAACGCGATTACGGAAAAACTATAAGGAATTGGACTGTTGGATTCGTTTGAAAGCTGAGGATGTTAGCTTCGAAATGACATTGAAATTTAATTTCTAAGATGTAGGGTTCAAAAGTCACAGAGGTTTTTGTGAAGGTAGATTTTTCAGAAATAGAGTCAAGATTTAAAATGAAAGATGCGCTTTAAAGATTAGGAACCAAGATGGACTTATACTAAGGAGCTATGAACGTACAAGATACCCAATGGGACAGCCACCATAACAGGGCGCCTTCTGCTCTGATTTCTGTGAGCCAGGATACTTGACTTTCTTCAGAAAATATCAGTGCACAGATGATTATAGCTACAATTATCACAGACTATATAATGAGAAGAATTCAGGATAGACATAAGATTCTATAATTCAGTTCTGTATAGGTTGAAATGGATTGAATAGAATTACTTTAAACTAAGAGATGACTGTGGACAGTTCTAGACTAAATACTCACTCCTACGGCTTTGGAATGGAATGGGCCCGTCAAAGATCTGGTCAAAGGTTTGGACTTCACTCGCCACCGGACAGGATCAGGGCACCTGGATTCTGCTCTCATCAAGGCCCTCTGGTCTGTGCAGCCTCTTGGACTGGATCCAACGGGTTGGTTCTGGGTACAGCTCTGCTCTATGGGTCTGGATCTTGGTTCTAGCACGAGGTTCTTAGCTAGAACAGCAAAACAGCTCCGCCAGGCTGTTGGATTTTGTGGTGCCCCTTGGAAGTTTAGGGGTTAAAATCAGGTTTGCAAGGTTTCTAAAGGCCTGCTGAAAACGGTTCAGATTTTTGGATTAGGCCTCTGCTTCAGGGTTCTAGAGTCTGCTTCTAGAGTCTGGATGTGGAATCTGGTTCTTCCTGCAGGGTGCTTCGCCGGGGGATCAGTTGATGAGTGAGAAAGTGTGTCTGTTGTTCCTCAACAGCCCCTATTTATCCATTTTCCAAAGTGGGTGGGGAGGCTGATTGTCTGTGCCCAACCCTCTAAGGGTCTGATAGGTCAGAGAATTACCTGTCCCCTGATTTGAGATGGGAACAGTGTGTCATCATGTGTCAGAGTGATGCTGCCATTTACAACCTCGGGAAGAACCTCCCCTTTGCTTTTACTTAGAAAATCTATTTTTCCCAAAAAATATATTTCCCATATGCACACCTTGTTCATAAGACATATTTAGATGATAGATTAATTAAGGCACGTCTCAGTTTTTTCACGATTTTGGTTGGTTACACATTTTCGGATCTGTACAATTTTTTACACATAGATGCACATACCATCTGGTCATCCTTCTGTAATTTGTCATGTTCCTAGCACAACTACATAGCCACAATATTAAAAACTTTTGTGGATCAGTCTCAGAACATCGCACAGATTCTAGATTAGTTTTAAACTGTGAGCAAATTTAGCATTTTAATAATCTCTAAATTTCATATTTTTGTCAGTTCGGTACAATATTTTAGAAGTATCTTCCTTCAACATATATTTAATCCAATGTCAAATCCACATTTTCAGTCTGGCCCGCCTCCAAGGTGTTGGCTGAGTCAGAGAGTCACATGGCTTGTCTTCCTGCCAAAGCAGTTTCTATTGATGCCCCAAATTAGCATTTCCATTCAGCTCAAGGGAGCCCTTTGTCTGCACTCAGAGCAACAGGCCAGGGTGCCCCTCCCAGTTCCTTTTCACACCAGCCTACCAGTTTCTTAGCAGAGCACAGGAGAACAGGTTCCTTTGTTTAGGGAAGAGGTGTGGAATGTGTTTGAAGCCCAGTGTGGGAAACTTTACTTTTAAACACAATGTCTGAAATTGTCTTGACTTAAAATATAACTGACATTTTTAACAAATACATCAAACAATTTCTTACTTCAAATCTTTTTAGAATATAGCTTTGAATTGTATCCACCTCTTAGGCTTCTGATACTAAGTCTTTCTTTGGCATAGTTTGAGTTCAATGTACAACTTTACACATGACAAGTTTTAAATCACCGGCTTCTGACAGAGGTGAGTAACGGTACTACACCCATTTTTGACAGATTTCTTCAAGCTCAACCATGTTCAAAAGTGGTCTTTGTTCAGATAATATATACTTCTGTGGACATTGTATTTATGTGGATTCTTGAAGTGGAATGATGTTCACCACCCAACAAGGGGATTGGATCTTTTTGGGTGGTTTGTGAGCCATGATTTTTGCAAATTTGACAGCCAGTGAAAAACGGATTTTTAAAACAGCTCTGTGTTTCTTTTGCAATGATTTTGGTCTGTGGGCATCCAAATGATGGGCTTTGGCAGTGGTCTCCTGTGTTCCCACTGACGTAGGTAAAAGTGGATGGCGGCCTATTTTTCAGATTTTTAGTGCGCACTTTCTGGTGATTCTTAGCGAGCAGCATGCTTTCCGGCAGCAATTCTGATGTTTCTGCTGCAAGCAATGCACAGTAATGTTGCAGGGCCTGGACTAGTGGGTTGAAACATCCCACAGATGACTGGATCAGCCTTTAGGTAGAGCAGGATTTCATCATCCTATTGATCGATCGATCTTTATGTTATGGTTAGCGATTCCCTTGTGCACAATGTGGAGATTGAAGGTGATTGAGGATATGGTTGAAGCTAGTGGCAGCAGAGTGAGTTGGTGTCTGTCCTTTATAGGGGGTAATCAGTCATTGAATTAGTGTGGAAAGAATTCAAAGAACCATTGTGTGGTCTAAGCTATTGAAGGTGGTTGATAAGTGACCTGAATCAGCCTGAAAGTGTCACCTTCATTCATGATTGGTGGTATTTCATTGGCATAGCAGGGGCCACTACAGCTGGGAAATGCCCCACAACATTTGTTCCCAATTGCAAGCTTCTCGCCCCCACTAATCATCACCAGAAAGAAATGTCTTTGTCAAACAAATGCATTGAGTGAGACAAGAAGATGCCTTTGTGCAGTGCAAGCCTCACACCCAAATGAAAAGCCTGTCCAAATTGGCTTATATGACTCATAATTTGCAGACATGGTCCTCATTATAGGTTTGCTGGTATCTCAGCTGAAAATCTGCCGAGACACTACCAAACAGAATTACTGTTAACGTTAACACCACTCGGGCTGGAGGTAACACTGCCGAATTACAAGTGTCTGTGTAAAACCCCATTTATTTGCAGTCAATAGAATTTCATGGGCCATTTTGGTAATTCTGCCAGCTTTAATCCTGCCAAAATCAGGCAGAAAGTTGGTGGATTTACCTCCAGCTCAAAGCTGGAGGTGAACACTCTAACTTTCCGCCAAACTTTTAGTTGGGTGGTTCAGTAATGCAGCAGTATACGGTAATAACACCACAATGTAACGACACCACTCAACTTGTAATGAGGTACTGCCAGGGTGTGTGTTGTGACAAATGAAATGATAACTAATCCCAGTGTAAACAGTGTGCTCATAATAGTTGCATTCTCACTTTATTATCACAGACTTGTGTGTCAAATCTATGACCATTTTTGTGTTTGCAAAATTCTCTTTGGTTTCATGTTTCAGTCTTGCATCTTGACTGGAATTCAGATATATAGCTCTGTAGGTAGTTCTGTTGTGTGATATTTTAGTGCATAAAAAGAAGAAGCCTGTATGAACATACTGAAACATAAACCAAATCACCCAGTATTTTTGCTGTATTGTTTAAATCTGGCCTTTCCAAACTTTGGGAGTAGTTAGGGCAGGCATTTTGGTGGTTTGGTTCAAACTAGTACCAATAGGGCATGCATTAGATCAAGGTTGCAAAGCATTTGAGCAAGTAGACTTTAGTTGAGAGATAGGTAGTAAATAAATAGGATTGAACAGTGGGATCGGTTGAACATTGATACAAGTAAGGTGAGAGATACGTAGATAACTAAGATATGTTTTAGTTGAGCGAGAGGGAGAATAATAAAGTACAAATTAGTTGTGGGAGAAGTAGAAATTGAAAATAGGAGTTAGGAAAGGGAGAGGCAACATTTAAAATAAGACATGCTATATCCTATGACTACTACTTATCTAGCAGTTCATAAAGGCACATTCTAATGTCAGATTAGCAAGAATAATATCTCAGAATGGTATTGAGGTAGGCAGGAGATTACATTTGGTGGCTGTCGCTTAGTGAAGAACATTTGTGTTGCTAGACCAAACACCTCTTATGGGAAGTTGCAAATACATCTTAGAATTTGTTTTAAACAAACTAATGCGTTTGGGGGCTGTTACTGAGTGTGTCCTTGGTGCTTATGAATAAACCCAGTTGAATTATTTTGGTTGAAACCCGAATCATCAGAATTTTGAGGGGATTTAGGGTTCATCGGCACCCCTGAATTGTTACCTAATTTGGTGGAGGTATTCCAGGATAATTTATTTTAAAGCCCTGTTGGGTCAGGCCATGCCCCAACACACAATACAGTACCATGCTTTTTAAACACAAATATCCCTCTTCCCCACTCTCAATTTGGCCTATCCCCACAGGGCTTATTAAATAAAATAGAAAATCCAGGCAGGAGCTCCCAAATAGCCTAAGACAACAGGGAATATTAATGGGGCTTGTATTTTGAGGGCCAGCCCCTCAAATATTTGTGCATATATTTTCAGGAGTTTCAGCCAGGCCTACAGAAGAAGGTTTGAATAAAACATCTTACCATAATGATAGTTATGATGATTGAGTAAATAAAGATTTTGTACAAGCGAAAGCAGAGCCTTTTCATGAAGACCAATGATACCGAGGAGCCAATGCTACAGCTATAGATTTACCTCTCATCGTCGGTACAGTGTCTTTCAAACACAATCTGTGAGATATAGAAGTGTACAATTTCAATTTGTTGTAGATCAACCACCAAAGTCACCACCACAGCCACCAATTCCACAGTCAATAGTAGGCCATATGGTAGCCCACCATAAAAATCCAAAGTGTGCCTTATTTTTCAAATAGGTCTGAGAACTGCAACCTCTCACCACCTATTTTCTGTGCAAGAAAACCTTATAGGGAGAAGCTTGGGGCTTACTTGCGTATCTAATCTTTGTGGTCTGTACCACGAACAGGACTGTGATCAACACACAAGAACACAACTGAAGTCCCACCCACACAAGAGCCATTCGCCAAACCACCCTCAGCCCATCTGTTGTCCCCAAAAACATTGCTCCAGGCAGCACAACCTAGCTCTTCTTCCTCCAGGGATGCTACAGTCCCTACGCCCCAGGTTAATGTGATGGAGGCATTTGAGCATGGATACAAATATCACAAGTTGCATGAAAGGGTATGCTATCACACCACAAATTTAGTGGTAATCTTGTTTATGGACAGACTGTGAGAACCTCAAGTTTCCATCAATTCATGAGTAAATACTGCAGTGGAATAATTTCCAATCAAGTCTGCTTGTGACAGTAAGTTGTAAACACGCTGAATGGCATCACAAATGCCATTGATGGCATCACTGATAACATCACATAACACAATCATTTTCATGAACGGTTACTACAAGGGGGAGTGTTAATAATGGTGGTAACAAGATGTCATGTGTGATTGGGAGATCTATCATAAAGTACCTAATGTATTAAAGAATGTTCTCATATAAAGAAAATATGATATTCAAGTGTTGTTGTTCTCACAAGAACTGAAACATACATACACATAGGCAATGGCTGCAGCATGTATCAAAAACGTACAATCTTTTTAATCTGGTAATTTCCGATAGTAAAATATTAAATGTTACCTAACAAAGTTTTGTGTAATGTTAAACATAGAATAAATAGCTAACAATTTCAAACTTATGACATACTTTGCTAGTACAAAAAATACATATAAAAACCCAAAATGCATCCACATTAGAGCCACATACAGGGAAACTAAAGTAAAGAAGAAAGAAAAAAACAGCACCAAAAAATGACAATAACATTAGAGTTGATTATCATGTGCACAAATTAATTGTGTGTTTGAGGCCTGCTTACTGCCCCATCTATGTATATATAGCACCTTTTCAATGTTTTAAATTCTCATTGTTAGTAAAAATAAAAACTAGCCTAGACATGTCAGTGAACAAAAACAAGTGGCCTAGATATGTGATTTTATCAGTGATGCCATCAATGACATTTGTGATGTCATCTTCCATGTTTTGGCTGTTTGTCTTAGCAGTGCACAGTGGTGGCGGGAGTTATGGTTGCTTAGTTCACTACAACTGGCAAATTTCTGTTTTTTTTTTGGTTTTACTTGTATCCATAACGTCCCTTTAACAAAGTTTTTTCATTGAATTTCATGGGCTTTTACCAATGCAACTTAACAATAACGTTCCTTTTAACAATGTTTTTTTCAGTGAATCTCATGGGTTTTTATCAGTGCACCCTAATTTCCTCCAACTTACTAATATCATACCTACCCAATATAGCAACATGTCTCTCCAATTTAGAAGGGATCACCTAAAAGCTCTGCCATTCCCATCCTTCAAGCATCATTTTTAACACTTCTATAAACTTTGTGCAACTTTTTCCACTGTTTATTTGTTTGCCGACGTTCACAAACGTCTGACCTCATTGCAGACTTTTCAGGCAGTTTCATGTGACCACGCACCTCCAGGCAGCATTATGACGTGTTCCTCAAAACTCCATTTCCATCTGATTTATGAAGTTTTCAACTGAAAATGTACAGTTGCACAGCTCCCACACCTATTCTTACTCATTATCTATTAACAACCTAGCACACAGTAGACACTTGGAAGAATGTCAGGAAAAAACTGCTATTCATTTTTTAAATGGCATCAGCTATTGCCATCCCTCCTCCCCAAGAGCCACCACCACCACCAGCTGGAGGACCTACACGACGAAAGAAGTCTAATACTTCAAAAGACAATCAAGAAGACCAGGAAGATGAGGTTGAAGAAGTGCCTGCCTCTAACACCCAGAGAGAATCATCCGTGTGGCAGTTATTTACCACTTTTGGAAATGTACCAAAGGCTAAAGCTACCAAAGTGAAGTGCACTCAGTCGCAGACAACCTAGGCAATACTCCTACGGGACCACCTTCATGCGGCACCACACCAAATACAACCACCGCAATGCTCTCAGAAAGGCTGTTCCTTTCTTATGAAGTGGTAGGATGTCTTACTCTACCTCATCTTCCTCAACCAATGCTGTAACCACACAGCCTACTTAAGTGGGACACAAAATCCCACCAGCTACCATGCAAGCAATAAAAGAGGCTGTTGATCCATCTCTTTTGGAGAAAAAAAACAGTACCCTGTATATACTGCAACACACCTGTCTGCAGGAAGGAGCAATTTCGAAGTGCTTTTGAAGCTATGATATGATATGATATGATATGGTATTTGTAATGCGCCTATACACAGGTGTTTCAAGGCGCGACGAGGCAGGGAGGGGAGGGACAAGGGGAGACAGACAACGATCCTACTAGGCCAGGTGTCATTCAGATCGCGCAAGTGCAGGGGTGGGGGAGGGGGAAAAGTGCAAGGGGAAGGGGAGGGGGGGAAGTGCAGTACAAGGTAAGTGGCGTAAAGTAATAAATAAATGAATAGGGCCAGCTAGTGGCAAGTGCGAGGTAAGTGCAGAGCAAGTGCTGGGGAAGGGGGGGGCTGTAGGGATACAGAGACAGTCCCGCAGTGCAAAGGGGTTCCAGGGCATCAGTGCAAGTGGAGAGTGGCTGGGCCCAGGACCGAGGCCGTTTAGAGTGGTCCAGTTGCAGGATCAGTGCAGTTTCAGTGAAGAATTAATTAGCTGTTCAGCAGGGGAGAGGGAGAGAGAAAGCAGAAGCAAAGAGGAAGGTTTTGAGGTGCTTCCGGAACCGGAGATGGTTCTCCTCAAGTTTCAGGGAGGCAGGAAGGCTGTTCCAGAGGGAGGCCCCTGCCGCGGAGAGAGATCTACCCCCAGCTCGTTGCTTCGAGAAGCGGCTAACCCTGAGGGAATTGGAGGCGGATGAGCGAAGGGCTCGGGAAGGAAGATATTTGGGAAGAGAGAGTTGAAGGTATTTAGGACCCAGGCCCCAGAAGGCCTTGTGGACAATGCAGAGGGTTTTGAACTTTATCCTCACAGCCACTGGGAGCCAGTGTAGAGATTTCAGTCCTGGAGAGATACGGTCCCTGGGCTTGAGGCCAAGGACAAGTCTCGCAGTTCTGTTCTGGATGAGTTGCAGAGGGCGGAGAGTGGAGGCAGGCAGATTAAGATAGAGGCTGTTACAGTAGTCCAGCTTCGAGAGAACCAGGGCTCGGGAGACAGTGAGCTTCTGGGGGAAGGAGAGGAAGGGAAGAATACCTCTGAGGAGGTGCAGCTGGTAGTGTGACCTCTTGGCGACGCAAGAGCATGAGAAACACTGCCCCCTACCATAGAAGTAACACACGCACAACATCTTCCCCTGTCCACCTGTCCCTCTATATGTGTGGTTGGTGCCCCTTCCTTCACTTCCCTCTGCACTTTAATTTGTGGCCTTTCCTGAAAAAAAGTAAAACAAAAATAAAAAAAACATTTAAAAAAGGTTCCAATAGGAACCACCTTTCACAGTTAAAAAATAGAACTAAAAAATAAGTTTATAGACTCCATCTACTTTGCATTTTTCAGTGAAGTAGTTAGATTCAATAAGATTCTCCACCATTCCCATTAGCATGTTCTACAATGAACACCATAATCCATTGCCGTTTATAACTATCCACAGTCTCTGCATTCCCCTGTCTAGCCCATGCCTTATTAGAAAACCAGACTGCACATGCACACCAACAGGCAAACCAACCCTTCTATGGTTTTTACTGTTATGTTTGTAACACTCCCTCATTACTGGCTTTAAACAATTCACACAAACATCCACCAATCACTTAAAAATACTGTACACATAGCCTATCAACATATTAAACTACAACCCACCAACTGCCATAAATGTTCTACAAATCTTTTGCATCTACATTTCCCATACGCATACCAGACAACTGTACATAGTGCTCCTATAAACACACATATGCATTGTGCAGTGACAGCAGTGCACAAATAAAAGGGACAGTATGGATGGACAAGTGCTCATGGGAGCCCAGGAGGGAAGTGCCAAAGGATCCCAAGATGGGACGCCACTAGCTAACTGCTGAGGCAGAGGAGTCCCAAGGAGTGGGGTACAACGTAACCGTAACGTCCCTTTAACATAGTATTTTTTGTCAATTGAATAGGTTTTGATAATTGAAAATGTGTCATACTGTTACATCACTGTATATAAATTATTAATAATTCCTCGTTTAACATTTATGAAAGAACGATAAACCTTGTTTAACAAATATATGTTTTGCAATGCATACTTATTTGAGTCATTATCAGCAAGGCGTACACCAATAGGCAAATCAGAGTAGACATTTGTCCTTGCTTGGCGAATTCAGAAAAGTTATATCAAAATTTTTTGTACTTACGTTTTTGACAATTTCCAAAAAGTAAAATACAGGACAGATTTCCAAAAGCATACTTTCAGGTACTTTGTTGATGTTCCTTACACAACTTTGCTGCAATCCCGTACAGCACTCCGGGCTGCAGCTGCAAGCAGAGTTTTTTTCCCCATTTAAGCCTACAGCTTCGGCCATGCCGCATGGCCCAATAAGTGAATAAAAGTAGGCATTGGTCCTTGCCGAAGGCCAAGCCCATTGTCCATGCACCAACCTCATATCAGTATTTTCTGGGCAACTGCCCACAGCAGAAACGTTTTATCACAATTTGTTGTACTTATGATTCCACACTTTAAAAATAAATAAAACACAAGACAGATTTGCAAAAGCAACCTTTTGGGTCCTTGCTGATGCTCCTCACGCAAGTTTGCTGCAATCCCGTCCAGCACTCCGGACTGCAGACGCAATTAGATTTTCTTTCTCCCATTTCATTGTATATTTTCAGCCATGGCGCATGCCCCAATAAGTAACTCAGAGTAGGCATTTGTCGTTGCCAAGGGCCAGACACATTGTCCATACACCAAACTTATATCACTATTTTTGGATACTTTGGAAAAATAAGATACAAAACAGATTTGCAAAACCACGCTTTCAAGTCCTTTCTGAAGTCCTCGTGCATGTTTGTTGTCATTCAGTAGAGCAATTCAGGCTGTAGCCGCAAGAAAAATATTTCTTCCCATTCAAACCTAGTATTCATCCATACTCCATGCCCCAATAATCAAATCACAGTACACAATTATCAAGTAATTGCAGGGCGGTAGAATGGGTAGATCACTGCACTTCCTCTAGTACTTTAAAAAAGATTCTACTGCTGCTGCTGATGGGGTTCTTTTGTGAAGGTGCCCTTCCTTCTTCAAGTGTTAGGCTTCAAATAGGAGAGTGACCCCAGTTCACCTGAGCACTGGGTTATTCAATAAGTAACTGTTGTAATGAATCAGTCTTCAAAACCATTCTTAATGCTATATTTATTATACGAATGCAGCCGATATGTAATTCGACTCTCTAGAGTCTTTCTTAAGGCATATGTATTGTGGGCCAGTCATTGCTGCATGGTTATGGAAATGAGTCCAGCATCCAATCCCAATATCTTGTCCCACCTTGGACGCACATAAAGGTGGGTAATGATTTCAAGGGGTGGTCTGGTGACCACGTAGGAACCTGGTATGGCGTGCTTGATTATTATCTGCTCATTAGCATTGTCTCAGAGTCTATGCAGTGATAATCACAGCGATCTATTGATGCAATCCTGTGCAGTACTTCGGGCTGTATCCACGGACGGAATTGTAGCCATTGGCAGAATGTATTTTCCCATCAACCCTATCCCATTTTCAAAAACGTCACCACATAGCCAGTCCCTGGTGGCCACACCCTCTTTAACCCCATTGCCAGTTTCTTGTGGTTATGACCAGTACCAAGATTATCCGAGTCATGGCCTTTGCTCATGAATCGGATACACTGGCCACTGCCGATGGCCACAGGTCATGAATCAGACAATCTGCCCACTGCCCATGGCCACGGGTTATACCTCAGTCACCAATGGTATATCACTATTTTTTGTACCTATATTATGACCCTTTTCAAAAATTAAGATGCAATCACATTTGCAAAACCATGCTTTCAATTCCTTGCCAATGCTCCTTGCACAAGATTCCTGCATATCTATCCATGTTTTATTTTTATTTTTTGAAAAGTGTCAAAATGTATGTACATAAAATAGTCATATACCTTAGCTCCCAGTTGACATATCCATTCAGACCGTGCACAAAAATTCAAGGTTGGGTCTATAATATTTCTAAAATCCTTGGTTCACATTCCTCAAACGGCAACAACATTATTGGTATTAAATTTTCTCGCAAACCTTTGTTCAGATTCGTGAAACGGCACCAAATGTATAAGCCTTTCAAATATTTTGGGAACCCCTTCTAAGTTTGTTCCCTCTTGGAAAAACAGCACCAAACTTTGCAGAACCTTTCAAGGCCACGTCTAAAATAATATCACAACATTTCATACAGTTTCATCGAATGGCGCCAAAGTTATACACCATCCAAAAACTGCTTTTCACAAACCCTGTATTCTAAAAAAATGTATGGATGCGCCCGAGCATCTCACAGGTTCGCGAAGATTACAGGGCTATCCCTGGACTGTTCACGGACATCGGAGATAAACATCGGCCTGTTTTTGGCTTTTCATGGCCATATCCCATCCCATCCTCATCACCCTTCACATCCCCAGAGATTATTTCATTAGTTTGACAAGTGCAATGTTGTGTTTTTTAATATGTTTTTACCGCAATGTTCGCAGACAATGGGCGATGTCCGCGAATACACATGGTGGGCATTTAGAAAAAATATGATGCACCTCACGCTTTTCACCATCCAATCAGTGGGTGCACCCGATGTCCGCGGACCTCACGCCGCCCTCTGGACCAATCAGAGGCCTGTCCGCAGACCGAACATGGAAGCGAGTCCGCGGACTGAACCCAGATATCACTATTTCTTTTATACCTACTTTTTGACTGTTTTAAAAAAAAAATCTACTGAACGGATTTACACCAAATCTACAAAAGCATGCTTTCGGGACGAAGCTGCCACTCCTGGCACACATTTGGTGAAAATCCGTCCAGAGGTTTGGGCTGTAGGGGTGAGCAAATTTTTTTTCCATTGCGTGTATGGGAAAACCACACATTTTGGGACCCTCCCTTATAACTTTGCACTTCCTGTACGAAAACTCACCAAACTTTGCGTAATCAATCTGATGGGGCCATATACTCTTTTTGCAAGGTTTTGTGAGGACTCGTCCAGGAGCGGCAAAGTTATAGGCCGCCCAAAAAGTGTTCTTCCTATGGACTGAGCAACATAACCATAACTACACGGCCGTTATTGTGTATCATTTAATTTGGTACTGTCACTGTTGTACCTGCTAGACCTCAACCTGCCCAATATGATAAGGGACCATGATTTCAATGCTGAGGTGGATAAAGTGCATCTTATCAGGGCTGTACTCTCAGGCTTGCCAGAGGATCCATGCATAGCCTTAATGAATTATAACAACGAATATGTCCAGGCCTCGTTTCAATATCAAAGTGGTTGCTTTTCAGACCCATGATAACTCAGAGAATCCAGCAGAATGAGACATATTCAAAATGTGCAAAGATGCACTGATTGGAATTAAATTGCATAAAGAACAGAGTTTGTAGGTTTGTTTATTTTATTTAGTATAGCGCTCCAGACCCAGTGGTAAATGGGCGCTTAAGGACAGGTTACATAATTACAGTATATATAGCAGTTATACAGTTGTGACGGTAATATGCCATATATGGTATGTACATGCAGGTAGTAAGATTTTGCGGTTAAACATTTCAGAGTATGCACAATATATACAGTTAGTAATGAGCTTAGTCTATCTGAGGATTGCCTTCTCCAGAAGCCAACTAATGGCTACTTTTCTGAACAGTTGGAAGGATTTGGTCAATTTAATATTCAGCGGCAGGGTGTTCAAGAGTTGAGGGGCAAGCACAGTGAAGCTCGAGCCCCCCGCTCTTTTGGCTGTGAATCTAGGCACGGTGAGGCAGAGAGTATTGGAGGATCTAGTGATTCTTGTGTTTGGTTTTAAAGTGAGTTTGTTGGTGAGGTACTGGGGGGCTAGGTGGTTTAGGGCTTTATAGGTAAGGCAGATGGTTTTTAAGTTGATTTTCTGTTGAATGGATAACCATTTGCAAGATATTCTTATATGGGAGATGTGCTCTCTCCTGGGAATATTTAAAGCTGATCTCAGCGCATTATTTTGGAGGATCTGAAGTTTATTGATTATAGCTTGATTGGCACCAAGATAGAGGCTCTTGCAGTAGTCAAGCTTCGATTGTATAAGGGCCCTAAGCAGAATGAGACAACTGTTCGTAGATAGAAAAGGTCTGCAGGCCCTGATTAGTTTTCCAGTGTAGGCGGTGGCTGAGGCGGTCATATTAACTTGTTTGGAGAGGTTGGTATTGGTGTCGAGGTAGAAGCCTAAGGTTTTTACATTATTCACAACTGGAATGATGTTGCCATCTATGATGAAGTTGGAGCAATCGGGGCTGAGTTTCTGTAGGTTATTGGGGGATCCGACTAGGAGGAGCTCGGTCTTCTCATCATTCAGGCAGAGGCCGTGTGTGGCCATCCATGCCTGAATGATGGCGAAGATTTTGTTAATCCTGGTGGCATCTGTGTTGTAGTTGCCAGTGATGGTGAGTAGTATCTGGGTGTCATCTGCGTAGTTGGTGTAGGTGATACCCAGATGGTCTAGCTTGTCAAAGAGAGGCTTTGTAAAGATGTTATAGAGGGTGGGGGAGACGCAGGACCCTTGTGGGACACCGCAGGTGATGGCGTCTGCTGCAGCCACAGATGAGAAAACCCTCATGGTTCTGTTGGCTAGGAAGAATTGTATCCACGTGACAGCAGAGGGGGAGAAGTGGGCAGCAGAAGAGAGGTGGTTGCAGAGTATTTTGTGGTCAACCAGGTCAAAGGCTGCTGAGAGGTTTAGGAGGAGTAGGACAGCTGCTTTGTTTTTGTCCTTGATGTCTTCAATCTGACTTTTGAGGTCAACAAGGGCAGTTCCCGTTCCGTGTTGAGGACGAAAGCCAGATTGCCGCAGGCCTAGCAGTTGTCAATAGGAACAGGAAAAAACCCCTGTTCTCATCACACCACTACAAGAGATGTCAAGAATATTGTGTTCTCCATTTCCACTGAGTACATTGCTCTTGTTACCTACCCATCTTATGTAAATGCTATGGACTATTGTGATAGGCTGGAGATGGAGAGCCTCTGAGGATGCACTCCTCACTCTACCATGAATCTTCAATGGGGATGAGTCTAGAAGGGCATACAGAGTTTACTATCTCAGATGGTGGATGTATATCTACTTGATACACCTTGGGTGAGAAGAAATTATGATCCTCAACAGTTCTGGTTCATTAAGTCTGTAATGGTCTGCTATGGACCATTTGGAGAGTTGCCATAGAATGCCAAAGATCCCTCTGGAAAGTCTATGGACTGAGCAAATCTTATTTGTGCAGCCTGGGCTGTTATATCTGACTGCAGGAGAAGCCGGGCAATTTTCTAGGTTGAGCAATTCCTTGAGAGCTGCCAAAGTGAGATTATTTTGGATTTTCTCTGCTACCTGAGAGCCACCAATATGACAATATTTGAGGTTCTTTCTGTTACCTTAGAGAACTCCAACATGAGAATTGTTTGAGTTCTGGCCGTTGTCTGAAAGCCACCACAATTATGTGCACTAGGACCCCAACTAGCCCATAAAGCTGGGGGTTGCCCAATAGCACTCTAAGATGAGTAGCAGCACCCGTGAGATGGATGGGTATGCAAATTAATACTCTAGCATCAAATCAATAATGACAACTCAATGGTTTGGCAAAGGGAGTCTGTTTAATGACAAGTACAAAAAACAGGGAGTTCATGAATATCAGCAATCACTCGATCTTCCCTCTCGCTTCAACAACTCCAACAAACTTCATAAAAAAACACATCATTTATACTAAAAACTCATCATCCCTAACGTGTAATGCTTAAAATGTTGCATGGAATTCTACTGGTTCTAAGAAGGTAACTTAAATATAGGTATATTGGACGAAAACTGTCAGGTGGGGCATCTAAGCCCTACCTTCAAAATGGCTACTGTAGACATCACTAAAAGTATGACGTCTCATTGGTTCTACTAACTATAGGACCCTAGATTACTAGGTCCACTATGATTGGGTTGGCAACAACCCCACTCATACGTTTCCACTAGCTTAGCAGCGTGCAGAATAGCTGGCCAGGTGCAGGGAGATTGTCTGCACCCCCAGCCTTCCTCCAATTATTGCTAAAATCAATCATCACCTCAGTGGTCATGTGTCAATTTTTTCTTTGTGGTTGGCCTCGAGACTGCATCTCTGTCTGGAAATGTTCAGATATCTGTGCATGGCACAAGGCCACGCGTAGGTGTGAAAGTTTCATCCCTTCTCGCTTGGCTGGTCACGTGTTTCAGACACCGTGAAATCGTCTTATTCTTCATGTAATTTGTGCATTTCATATAATTTTGCCAGCCATCTGCCTTCGGTGGCTTATCTTGACCTTTCTAAACAGTATACTCTGTTCTTCTCATCATTAATTGTATCCACTGTTGGTCTATTTCAGCCAATGTGACCTTGGCTTCTTGGCACAATTTGCATGAGTCTTAGTCTCTTTCTGTGTTTAGTTTTCGATTTGCTTGCTGCGGGGCTCTTCTCATGAGACCTTTAGTAACCTTTGGTTGATTCTGCTCTTGTGCATAGTGGAAGTATACTTATATAAAGTGCTCCTTTTGAGGTAGATATGTATAGGTGGCACTTGCCGCAATCTATCTACTCCTAAGCATAAGCAAGCCTCACAATCCTTTGTTTCTTGCAGTTCCATGCATATGTGCGTGTGTAAACTAACTGAATATCTTCATCATGTTCATGGCATAAGATTCTGACATTTTGAAATCGTTATTTCACTTTTAGGTTCATGATGTCCTTTATCCATGGTGTTTCATCTCTTTTCATCATTTACAGGCCGTCAAATCTTCTATGTGTGAGTCAGTCCGGGTTCTTGTGAGCTCACCATTCGTCTTCCTTCAGTATCTTTTTAGCTTCTTCAAGGACTGTGCTCTGACACTCTTCATTTTGTTTCATTTCTCGATATGGCTTCCTCAATGGGTACCTCACTATACAGGTTTTCTTAGGTGTCAGTACTTCAAATGGTGCTGTTCTTTTCATAGGTACTGGACAGAGCCCCACTGTGGCTCTCTGCTGGTTTATTTGCTCATCATACGTCACATATTTCGGCGTGAATGTTCCTGGTACTTCAAAATGGACGGTTGGAGTGCGGGTCGTTCTTGGAACCTCCTCTACAATGACATTTCATTTTCTGATGTTTTCTTTCTACATGCTACATGAAAAAGACACAGACACGGTGATGTTCTACTTTAGCTGTCATTTTCAATGCTTCGGATTGCCAAAATAAGATGTAAAAGCAAGATATTAGCCATTTACTTCTTACCGTTGCACTACAGTGAATTGTTCCACCTTTCCAAGGTGTAGAAGGGGCACAAAGTGGAGTTTGCATCGCCATTTTGTTTTCCTCTTCTATCTTGAAACAGCAGCAGGTTTTACACTTACATGAGCTTTTCACAGAGGCATAACACCAGTCTATTCCCATGGAATATGCCTCCCATTTTCACCTGTAAAAGCAGATTCCATCAGAATACATTATAAATCGCAGCCTGCAAAGTGTATTTGGCAGGCGGTGTTTCATTTATTAATGATTAATTCATCTTTTGTAATGTGCTAATTACTGTAAACCAGTCTTCAAGTGTGGGTCGGAAATTTGAATCTGTGATGCGCTGTGTCAAGACAAGCGTGTTACCACTGAGCTATCCTCCCGAGTAAAGGTGATTGAAAATGACACAACACTTGACAATTGTCATTGAAAATGACACCACACTATGTAAATGATGACAATTGTCAGCTGGGAGCCCAGAAGCAAATACTGCTAATGTTTGCAGGCCCCTGCTTCCAAATTGCATTTCTATTCAAATGACCCCCTTTTTGATGGTATGTGAAGCGAATGGCATGGACTGAGGCAAAGAGAATGATAACAACGGAATAAAGAGGAGTATTTTAGAGTGAGATGTCAGCAAGCATGTAGAACGTGGTGGTTGGGGAGAGGAGAACCAGGTTAGTAGGAATGTGCTAGGAAAGTTTGGGAAACCATTTCAGAAGATGTACTTGGAAGGCTGATTGAAAGAAAATATGTTGGTTGTGGTTTTGCTGTGAGGTGGTAGGGTATGTCTAGGCAGCAGCAAGGAGGGAAAAGATAATGAGAGACTGGGGAGGGTGCTAGTTCCTAGGAAGGACAGTGCCAAGAGATAGGAGCCGCCAGGCAAAAGTGGGCTAGTCCATCTAAAGATATGGGATGCATGTCTGGCTTTCTGCCCGGGTTAAGTTTTGTGTGTGATGTTGGGGTGATATCGATGCAGGTGAGCCTCTAGTGCATCTTGCACACCACAGTCTTACATCCCCGCCTGGCTGACAACTACCCTGAAATCCAGGCAATATGTTACTGAATGCAATAACACAAAATTATGTCAGCTACTTCTTTATCTAGGTACAGTCAACCTTTCCACCACAGGAATATTGAGCCAGCTGAGACAACACAGATACATGTCTCCATACGATTTGCAGATGCAATTCTCCACACCACTTGAGGCAGTTGTAGACAGATCATGCCACATATATAATGTACCAGTTAATGACACTGACAAATTCGTTTAATCATTAGAGTTGTAGCTGATGAACTTATGCACCCAGGAAGGCCCAGGCTAGAAAATGCTGAAGCATTACCCTTTTCTTTTTCCATCCTTTAGACTACCTGGTCCCCTCCACGGGATGAGAGCCATCAGATAAACCCTCATCTGTCTCGCCCTGCTAACTTGGTTGCCCATTTTGCTCCCTCTGCACATCTCCCACCTCCCCAATATCTGCATCCTCCTTCTGCCCTGAATATGTTTCATTTTCTACCTCTTCCTACCCCATCCTCCTGTCACATATTTGCTTTCTCCAATCCCTCATTCACTTCTTCCTGCACATACCTCATTCTTATCCATCCTTGAATACATTGTTTTATATTCCACTGTCCTATGCACCACGTGCTGCTCCTCATACACCACTTCATGCTCCCCCTGCATCCCACTAGCCTCAACCTCCTCCTATTCCACCTCTGCTGATATTCAATCTCTACCTCCTCACGTTCCACTTTCTGCTGCTGACCCCTGCTCCTCACCCGAAGATGACATGGTCCCAAGGAGATCCATTTGTTTCAAAACTGTTGGGGCGGCATTAAGAGAGGCTTTTTACAAGGTGTACTAGTACAAAGGGTCTCACAGCAGGTTTCTCTTACTGGATTTGGTAAGAGATGGGTAATCAGAAAACCAACAATCACAAAGGGGGTCACACAGGTTTTGGCCAAAGGGTTTCTTTTTTGGCATAGAGGGGGAAATTTAAGGAAAAATAGGTTTTAGAAAATAGGGTCGCTGAAGGGTTCGATCTTGCTACCAGGTAGGCAGAGTTTTGTGCCTGTACACTCAGTAGGAATTTCTTGAAGGAGCATTGATGAGTCTTGGTCAGTTTGATAACCATGGTGGGAAAGAAGTGTGTACCTCAGACTGATACATATGGTGGCAAAGTCTGTCCAGCGCAGTGGCAGAGATGGGAAGTACATGAACAATAGCTCAAGTATAGGGCTCTTGCTGTGTGTCGGCAGTGGGACTACGGGGGTCATTCTGACACTGGCGGTAGGGGGTTAACGGCACCGGTAAGGATGCCAGTGCTGTTAACCCCCTAGCGCCCTATTACAAGGTTTCTTAGCGGGTCCCACCAGGACCGTCTGGTTTTACCAGCCTGTCTTGGCGGGATCCGTTAAGGGACCATGGAGCTAATAACGGGCCCACAATTTGCGGCCCCGTAATTAGCTCCTTCCCCATTCCCATTGAGCCCTATGGGGGCTCAAATGGGAATTGGGAATGGTCTTCTGAATGGGGACTTACTGGGTCCTCCAAGGTTGGCATGATCTGGTAAGTCCCCATTCAGAGACCCCGGACCCGGTGCTAAAAGCACCATGGCTGTCTCCAAATTCGGAATGACCACCTATACCTTTGTTCTTTAGTGTGTTGAATATGTTAAAAACACTATTCTTTGGCTTTCTTGGTCACATTTGTTACAAGGACGTTGAGGTCCTGAAAATATGTTTTTAAAATGTAGTTAAAGATCATGGACTGATTGCATATGATGTGAATCCGCACACAAATTGATGTTGGCCTCTTGTAACCAAACCAAGGATTCTATGTGATTGTAATGTAATCTGTTTCTAAACTCCAAATACGAAGTCTCAGCTTGCTCCTGCACTTTGTAAATATTATAATGATGCCTTCTATGTTGCTAGCTTCCTACCTTCCCAACTCTTGACCCTTGTGTCTCAAACTCTCTCCCCCTCTCGTCGTTTCTCCTCCAATATCAGGATTACTTGTGATCCCAGGCCTACTCTAATCTGGCCTTTCCAGGACTCCTCCTCTGCTATAGACTTTATGACCATCTCTTAGTTCTATTCCCTCATTACTCAGGACCTGAAATGGGGCCTCGTGCTTAGCTGTGAGTGCCTCCTGACCGCCTCCTCCACCACTTTTCACTTCTCTCAGGCCATCTCATCTCTTCACCCCCTCTAGTCAGCACTTGAAACGCAGCCTATAGGCTTTGTTGACACTTTCCTCACATCCGCCACTCCCTGCATTGCCATCTTTTGACGCTCGGCTGCCAACCCTAGTCCGGTCGTACACTGCAGCTTTTGAGACAACCTCTTGCCAACTAAGGCCTCTAAAGCTCATGCTGTAATGCAATATGTGTATATGTTTGATGGAGTGGAACATGGCAAGCTCCTAGACAAGGGGCCTCATTCCGACCCAGGCGGTAAGGGGTTTACGGCAGCGTAAACAGCGCCGACCCTTACCGCCTGATTCCTAGGTCCCTTAGCGCCATGGAGGATTTAACACCTGCTTTTAGCAGGTGTTAAAATCCATGGCGCTAAGGGACCTTGTTGTTAATTACGCCACCGTAATTTACGGTGGCGTAATTAACGCCTTCCCCACTCCCATTATGCCCTATGGGGCAAAAATGGGAATGGGGAAGGGTAAATGGGGATTGGGGACTTACCGCCCCGCCTACCTCGGAATGGGGCGGTAAATCCGCCAACCACCATGGCGTAAACGTAGTTTACGCCATGGTGGTAAAGGTACGACTCAGGCGGTAACTTACCGCCTGGGTCGGAATGAGGCCCAAGGTAAGGTAAGTCACAGTAACAATAGGTCACAGTGTACATTACATTTCAGGGGCAAAAATGACTGTCAGAAAGGCACCAGAGTCTGGACAGACAACTCACAACATCACTGCACATTAAGATCTTGATAAAAAATAAAAAAAACAGTGTCAGAAAAAATGTCAAAGTCTGTCTCTTCGCTGAAAGAGTTAAGCATTATCTCCCGAGTCCTTCCTTTCGAGGCCGATACATTAATTATCTGTACACTGGGTAAACACCTATTTTTAAAGCGCATAGAAGTGGGAGGAATCCAGCATGAAGTGCAATATGAAACGTGATTTGATCATAATAGAAGAAAAATGTAATGCTATTCTCTGTACCATGTGTAGTTGTTTAGTCAACGTAAATTGAAACAGTGTAATTTACTTTGATGAAATGAGGTTGAGGAAGTGAAATGTTATATATATGTCTGGAGAGGGGTAAATGGTTTAATGGGGTGAGTAGGGGCGGGCGGGTTGTTACGGGCTTATGGGAGGACACTGGCTTTCAATGTAAATAATTGTAAATAAAAATACAGCAAGGTAATTTCGGCAAAGTAATTTACTTCCGCGAAATGACATGGAACCCTCTATTATCAACTTTACGTTTGTATAATGATAGTTTCTCTCCACGTCTTATCTAGCAGTGCATGTTTCATAAGATATTACGGTACACGCAATGATTTCTTGTTGCAACATGAGTAATCGAGTATAAAGCTCACTGACATTGGCCGAAGAATGGCTGCCTTGCCGTGGTGGAGTCAAGGTGCACAGGCCATTGTTTTTTATCGTCCTGGCAACGTCAGCTAATATAGTTCGACAACTTACCCTACCCGACGCGCCAAATCCCGGACTTAAATACTAACAAAACAAAACAACCTACATGAAGGAGAAATCTGTCCCTCGAGCTCCCTTGTGACAGTGACTATAATAATGACAGATGGCATAGAGAAAGTCCTGCAGTTACTGACTGTGCAGCAAAAAACAAACCTCATTAGGCGGCTAATATATGTGCCCAGTGCACGCATGTGTGCCTCACTTTAGCTTCTGGTGTCAGGAAGAGATCTGGGGTGACCTTAGAGGTCAATTGAAAACATTTTAACAACACTTTGGTTCAACGCTTGAACAAAGAAGCTTTTAAAATGTACAAATATATCTGACCTCGGCCTTTGGCGGCGCTAAATCACAAGCATCACTTTAAAGAAAATGCTTCTGTGGAAGTAATGAAGTCCCTCAATGTGCAAAGGGTGAACTGGAAGACAACAAAACCACTGAATTGTGCATTAGTAAGCCAGCGCTACTTCAGGAGCAGTGTTCACATCATTTTGTTAAATACACCATTTTTGGATGTCTGTGCCCTTTGTAAATGGAAGAATCGGCAACATGTGCAGATCCCTCTATAGTAGAGAACGTCACTTGCATACATAGCTAGCCACTGTCAAAGCTAATAGGGGTATGTTTGTTTTAATAATGAAAAGCAGGCGTGTGCTGATCCTGAACACATGATTCTTTTTACTGTGTAAGATTAACATCGTATGAGGGATTTACAGTTTTTATGTAAATGTGTTCTTATTACAAGCCATTATGTTTAGCATTTTATTGATTTACTAACGGCTTTTGACACGGTGCTCCCACACAAATTATGGACATGTCTTGATCAACTGTCTGTCCAGCCATATCTTATTTCTGCAATTAGACCTTTATATACTGGTAGCGTTGCAGTGGTAAAAGGTGCTGGAGAGAGAGAGACTCCATTGTGGCATGTGTGACTTGGTTTATTTCAGGTTCAGTTCTCAAGTCTTTTCCAAACCACCATAGTTTCCCTGGTGTTTGTTAAACATGCCCCAGTGGTGCAATAACACGAAGTCATGAGAAATGTCTCTCTTGGTTTGATTGAGCTGTGTATAAAGTAGCACTGACCTGTAAGGCAAAGACAATTTTGAGGAGCAAAAGGCTTGCATTTGAGCTAATGTGCATACCCACAGTGCTTTCATGATGTGGTTATAAACTGGAGGTGAACTTCCAGCGATGGTTTCTAGGTAGTGTTGTGGGATGTGTGATTTGGTTAAGATGGAACATTCTACTTTCACATTTCAGGTGGATTTCTTTTTTTTCATTTTTTTTTAAACATGCTTATATTTTCGGGTATTTGATAAACATGCCCCAATGCTCCAATCACAAGGGTGAAACTACGCATGCAGTTGGCTGCAGTCTTCAGAAAGGCATGCCTTGTTTTGATTAAGTAATGTATAACGTAGCACTTCCCTGTAATACAAAGGGGCCCATTCATGAAAAAGAATGCATAAATCCTGCAAAAGCTGTGCACCGAGAACAACACTGCATGAGACTGCGCACAGAATAAAAATGTGTGCCCCACGTATTCATGGAATTTTGTTGTGCAAAGTAACTGTATATGCAATTGGCGGACGCAATGGCCCCGACATGCCCCAACGCAAAGCAAAAAACAGCCAGTAGAGCTACCTTTGAGTGCACCCGTAGGTGCAAATACACGCATCATTTGAACACCGTAAGCGGGCCTGCATGTGCAGGATCCAGGACCCTGGGCGGGGTCCCCCGTAACTGTTACCGGAATCCTGACAACTTGCGTACAATGTATCGTAACTCAGGTGAAATTCTGAAAATATGTGTGCGAAACCATTCCTGCTCCACACAACACTGCGTACATGCACACCTAATTTTGATTGGTTCCCTGGCTGTGTACTAGCACCCCTAAATCCACAATGCAAATGCACCTTGGCACTGTGATTGCTATGCACAAGTGTACTTACGCCTGCCTTCGGGTGACAGAGACATGGAAGCATTAGCATCAGCATTTCGCAGGTGGGAGGTTCCACGGTCACATCTATGAATATGCTTTGTCATGCGGATATGTGGGTGTGCTACGGACTGCCTGTGGCCCGTCCCACATAACACTGACTGTTCCCTTTGTTCTTTGGCATTTTCTGAGTTCCACCCCCTACCATGCCCTCTGTGCAGGCCTTCCCGCCCTCTGTGCAGGCCTTCCCACCCTCTGTTTTGTGTCTCGCACAAGGCACTCGATCGCTCGCCAAGATGTGCTGAGCCTGCGTGAAGTCCATGCAAGTTAGGAAAAAGTGCTGTGCAGTTGATGTCATGAATCAGGAAAAAGGGGTTTCGCACACAGAATGACGCCCACATCCCCAAATTTCCATGCAAACAATTCCATGAATCAGCCCCAAAGGCCTAGCTGATGTGGCTCTGAACTGGAGGTGAACTTTCATCAATGGTTACTGGGTGGCTATATGGTGTTGTGGCATGTGTGACTTGGCATAAATGGAAAATTATACTATCACTGTTTTTTTTTCAAGCTGTTTTAAACCCAGCATAACTTTCATCATACATTGCGTCCCTTTAGTTAAGGTTAAGTTGCTCAACCCATAGGAAGAGCACTTTTTGGACGGCTTATAACTTCACCCCCCCCAAATGAATCCTCATGGAACTTTGCAAAAAAAGTATATGGCCCTGTAAGATTGATCCTACAAAGTTTGGTAAGGTTTTGTCAAGGAGGGGAGGGGGGACAAAGTTATAGGCAGATCCAGAAATTTCTGATTTTTCCATAGACGTAATGGAAAAAAATATTTGCTCACGTCTACAGCCCAAACCGCTGGATGGACTTTCATCAAATTTGCAGCAGGATTGGCAGCTTGGTTCTGAAGGCATGCTTTCGGTTCAGTAGTCTAGTAGTTTTATTTCAAATGGCCCAAAAGTAGGTAAAAAAAGATTGTTATATCTGGATTCAGTCCGCGGACTCGTATCCCTGTTTGGTCTGTGAACGGGCCTCTGATTGGTTCAGGGGGCGACGTGATGTCTGCAGACATTGGGTGAGCCCGCTGATAGGTCAATAAAAAACGTGAGGTGCATCATATTTTCCGAAAGGCCCACCATGTTGGATCCGCGGACAGCCACAACTGACCTTGGACTGATCAGTGTTGAAAAGAGGGGCTGGCAAGGGTGGAGGAGTGGAAAAAAGATGATATGGGGATTTTTGTATAGGTGGAAAAAGAGCGCATAGGTGGCGCGGCAGTCCGGCGACACAGCGGTAGTCCGCAAACAGAGCATTGGGTGGACAGCTTGAGAAACACATTTGGGGTTATTTGTTGACTGAAAGAGGGCTCGGTCCGGGTAGGGGAGTGGAATATAGATGATATGGAGATGTTTTCATAGATATAAAATAGGGTTGCCGGTCCATTTCGATGTCTGGATACGTCATTTGAATTGGGAGGGGGAGTTGCGTTATTGCAATATATATATTGTATGTCCTTGTTATGTATGGTTTAATTATGATGTGCTGGATGTAGCCACTGGCCACGACCATTAAAATAATATGTGTATAGAAATCGAATCTGGCCACTGGATACAACCATTATAATAATATGTGTATAATAAGTATAGATAGTGTAGGGGCAGTATACAGTATTTGTAACATGGTGACATAATACAATTCATGTGCAAATAGTACTTATGATTGCTGTACCATTGAGAGTATAGGTTGCGTTTGTTGTACATGGTAATGAAGGAGAAATATTTGCTTCTTTCTCTGTGAAAAAACATAGTATAATATGATAGGCAGGATAGTACTATGTTTGGAACAACATTACTTGGTGTCCTGCACAGTTGCTGTTTCTGTTTGCCTAATTGGGTCATGATTAAAAAACCCTACTATATTTATGTGAGTTTAAGTTTGAACGTATGCTTGTTTGAAGTGTGCAGTACTTGAGGGAATGCCTGAAATGCACAGATACGTGTATTTGTTGTTACAAGCAGTGTTAGAGTAAGAGGTATTTTGATGGTGTATTTGCAATGAAGTGTAAGGAAGGGTGGTTTTGAAGTAGTTAGATACCTGTTGGTGTATTGCAACTGTTTTGCATTTTAAAAGCAGTATTGCAGTAGTATAGATGTAGTTTGATACCAGTTGGCATATTCTAACTGTTGATAATTGTATTGTTCTGAAGGGTATTTCTTGAAGCAGTTAGGTACCGGTTGGCATATTCTAAATATTTAGATATTTAAAAGTAGCATTGACGTATTATGGATACTGTTGATAGTTTTACAGGTCAGTGACTAAATTTAGGTTTAAGGAATATTAAGTAGGCATTTGTTAGATTTGCTGGTAATCTCTGTTTTAGAGAAAATGTAGTGTTGTTGCATTCAAACCAACCACTTATTTTGTTTAATGTATGCAGTATAGGGGTCTGCAGTGGTTGTGGCACCAGTGTGGTAGATAATGCCTACGGTTGTGAAGATTTTCCTGCCAAGAGATACTTGCCCGTGTGTGGTGGTAGTAAGCTTGCAGTTGTTTTTGGTACCATCTGTGTTGTAACGCAAAAGCATTAGTATCACATATTGGCTATGTGAGTTTATGTGCATGGTGGAACGATTGTCTGATTTGCAAAAAGTGCATAATATGCAATGATTTGCATTTTGCAACAGCTAATGAAATGGAATGGATTTAAAATGTGGTATAGATACATACAACAATTGTTCATTAGGGATAAGTTCTTGTGAAACATGGTTGCAGTGAGTGCATGCATGTTTCCACACGTATGAAATATGGAAGATTTCATTTATAGGTATGTCAATGCTTTCAGTAAGTACATTAGACATCCTTGTTGATCTTCCTGTGTGTTTATGGTGAATTCTACTATTCCTGTACAGTAGTCCAACTCTTTCCTCATTCCTGAGACACTGTAAGTGTTTTTAGGATTATTTGTGGCATTTCTATGAAGGATGAGTTTAGTTTAGTTTAGTTTATTATTTGTATAGCGCCGCCTGGCCCTAGGGCATCCAGGCGCTTGCGATGAATACAACAAGAATAATGAATACAACAAGAATAATGCAGCAGAAATGTACAAATCGATTACATATTTACAAATTTACAGTCTTGGTGCATGCTAGTGCGGTAGGGCTAGGCAGTTTCTTTGGATAGAAGCCAAGTTTTGGTGTTGTGTCTAAATCTGTGAAAGGACGGTTCTGATCTCAGCTCGAGTGGTAGTGAATTCCAAAGTTTGGAGGCAAGCACGGGGAAGCTGGAGCCACCTGCTTTTTGGAGCTTAAATCTTGGGATATTTAAGCAGTGTGTTTGAGCTGATCTGGTAGGGCGCGCTGGGGTGTGGTGCTTGAGGTTGTCGGATAGGTATCTGGGTGCTTGGTTAGCTAGGCATTTGTGTGTGAGTGAGATGGTTTTATATTCAATTCTTTGTGGTATGGATAGCCAATGGCAGGTGCGTCTGGCGTCCGAGATGTGTTCATGTTTGGGTATGTTCAGGGCTGCTCGCAAGGCGTTGTTTTGTATGACTTGTAGTTTGTTGATGTTTTTCTGACTGGTTCCCAAGTATAGCGCATTGCAGTAGTCAACTTTGGAAAGGACTAGCGCTCTGGCTAAGGTGATGCAGTTGGATGGTGAGAGGTAAGGTCTGCTGGCATTGATAAGTTTACAAGTGTAAGCAGTGGCTGATGAGATGGAATTGATCTGTCTTGTCAGTGTGAGGGAGGAGTCGAGGTAGATTCCTAGGGTTTTGACGCTGTTAGAGACGATGATGTTATTGCCGTCTATAGTGAATGCTTGATAGAGTTTGTCGAGTTTATTAAGTCTGGGTTGGGAACCTAGGAGAAGAAGCTCGGTCTTGTCGTCATTAAGGCACAGGCCATGCTTGGCCATCCATTCTTGGATAATGGAATAAATGTTGTTGAGAGCAGTGAGGTCGGTGGAGTAGTCGCCTGTTAAAGGGATCAGTATTTGGGTGTCATCTGCGTAGTTGGTGTAGATGACACCCAAGCGGTCCAGTATGTCAAAGAGGGGTTTCGTGAATACATTGTATAGAGTGGGGGAGACGCAGGAGCCCTGGGGGACACCGCAAGTGACTGGGGCTGGGATGGCAGAGGCTGTGGGTGCGAAGACTCTCATGGATCTGTTGTTAAGGAAGGAATGGATCCATGCGTTGGCGTTATCTGAAAATTTGGCTGCTGAGGATAGATGTTTGCAGAGGATGTCGTGGTTGACCAGGTCGAAGGCGGCCGATAAGTCAAGGAGGAGAAGGAGGGCTAGTTTACCATTGTCTTTAATGTTGTCCATCTGTGTCTTAAGGTCAATCAGGGCGGTCTCAGTGCCGTGTTTGGGGCGGAATCCTGATTGTCTGAGTCCTAGTAAGTTATTTTTCTCAAGGTGGTTCTGTATCTGGAGACAGGCAGCTCTGTCGAGGATTTTTAGTAGGAAGGGTACAGTCGTTATGGGTCTGTAGTTGGTGGGGACATTAGGGTCAAGGGTGGGCTTCTTAAGTAAAGGAAGAACCCAGGAGTCCTTGAGGTTGTTGGGCACTATGTTGGAGGTGAAAGATGCGTTGATGAGGGAGGTGATGAAGGGAGCAAGTTGTTTGGCTGCATCTTTAATGATAGGGGCTGGGCAAGTGTCGCCTTGGCATTTGGACGGTTTAAGAGAGTAGATTATTTCTTCAACCTCTTTAATGGTTATGGTGGAAAACTCAAAGAGGTTATTGTCATCATTTTGGGGGGTGGTGTGGGTGTGTGTAGAGGGGGTGATGTTATCGGAGAGGGTGAGGCTTTCTTTCTTTGTCAGGATTTTGGCTTGTAGCGTGGCAATTTTGCCTAGGAGTGCTTCCTGGATGTTCGTGCACCAGTGGATGTCTTTGTTGCAAGTGTCTGGAATGGGGGAGGGTGATTCGAGTTCTCTCAGGATATTGAAGAGCTCTTTGGTATTAGATTTGGCGTTGCTGATTCTTTCATTGTACATGTTTTTTTTAGACTGGATGATGGCTGATTTATAGATGTTCGATGCTAGTGCGTAGGATGTCTTATTAATAGTGGATGGTGACTGTTTCCATGCTAATTCAGCTTGTCTTTTGGCTTTGCGGAGTGTTTTTAGTTTGGGGGTGAACCAGGAATTGAGGTGTGCTCGTGGTTTGGCTTTCCGAAGCTTGAGTGGTGCTATGGTGTTTATGGCCTTAAGGATAGTTGTGTTGTATAAATCTACTAATTCAGTAGGGTTGGTCATGGTGGGTGAGAAGTCGATGATGGGTTGGAGTAGCGGGAGGAGTTTCTCTAGTGTGATATTTTTGTTGTTTCTTGTGAGTGTGGGTGGGGCATTGGAGGAGGGCACTGGTGTTTGAGTGCCTTTGTTGATGGTGAAGGTAATAAGGTGGTGATCGGTCCAGGCGCATGGAGTGTTGGAGAGGATGGTAGTGTTGCAATTGAGGTCAGCTATCCAGTCAAGGATGCGGCCTTTGTTGTGTGTGGGTTGTGCGATATGGTGGGTGAGTCCTAATTCTGAAATAGTGTTGGCGATAGTGTGAGCTTTGTCATCTTTCTCATCATTGAGACCTAGATTAAAGTCTCCTAGGATGAGTAGTCGAGAGTTAGGTTTGATATTGTTAGAGAGTAGAAGGGCTATGTCGTCATTAAAGGATAGTATGGGGCCTGGCGGCCCATTTTGAAACACAACTGGTCTGAGCCATTCAAGTAAATGTTTTGAACAATTGTTGGCAATTGGAACAGAAATTGATTGTTACATTTGCATAGCAATTTACACAGGTTGTGTTCGAAAATTTAAATGGACCAATGTGTTCTGTCGTGGTGTCATTTGCTGGACCTCCACTTGTTTTCCAGAATAAATATTTCTCTTTATATCTGCTGATGGACGTGCAGTTGTGTTTGCACTAGATAGTTTGTGGGTGTACTGCTTGATGGAGTAGCAGTTGTTTTTTGTTTCTTTGGAGGTATTGTTGTGAGATTTCTTATAAGTTCTGTTTGCATGAAATTTCTTTTTTAAACTTTAACTTTTTGAGGAACAGGTTACATATCTAGATGAGGTGTGTAGAGTGCACGCAGTCTGTTGTACTCTAGGATGCAAGGAATGTCAGCCTTGACTTTGTTTACATCAAAATTGACTATGAATAGACCTTCGAGTGCATGCAGATGTGAAAGTGTTGCATACTCATACCTTCTTTCAAAACTGTGCTGCCAATGTCAATCAATGCCTGATCTAGGGTTAGACCTTGCGATTTGTGAATAGTGATTGCATATGCAAGAGACAGAGGGAATTGTTCTCTGAGTGCATACATGTTTTTGAAAAGAAGGAATTGTACTGTTGAGCGTCCTATCCTTTTAACTTCTGTATTTGTATTTGTATTTCATTTATTTATATAGCGCGGCCAGACCCAAGGGCCACCGGGCGCATATCTTGACAAGGTAAGCACAATACAGTAATGGTTACAAGTTAGGCAGGAAGAGTGAACACAGTATATACATACATTAAAGTTTCACAGGTATGCAAGATGGCCTGCAGCAGTATCACCCGTTACAGTATAGTTATACATAATGTGCAGTGTACAATATCTACAATATATACAGTTTAGTGAAGAGTAAATACAGATAACGGCAGTTGAGAAAGAACAGAGAACCGTCATAGATGAATAGAGTCGTTTAGACATCTGTGGTAGCTAGCGCCAATTTAGTTCTTTGTTTGAAGACGGTGGGAGAATGTTCAGATCTGATATGTAGTGGAGTAGAATTCCATAGTTTGGATGCAAGGACAGGGAAGCTGGTTCCCCCTGCTTTCTGTAATTTGAATCTGGGGATAGTCAAGCATTGTGCTTGAGCCGATCTGAGTATGTGAGTGGGCATGTAGTGAGAGAAGCGAGGTGAGAGGTAGGAGGGGGCCTGATGGTTCAAACATTTATGTGTAAGGGTGAGAGATTTCAATGATATTGTTTGTGTTACTGAGAGCCAATGTAAGCTTTTCCTTGTTTCAGAAATGTGTGAGGATCTGGTGATGTTAAGGGCGGCTCTAATGGTACTATTTTGGGTCACCTGTAGTTTGTTCAGGTTACGTTGACTAGTCCCTAGATATAAGGCATTGCAATAGTCCAGTTTGGACATAACCAATGTCCTGGCCAAGATAGTGCAGTTCTGTGTGGTAAGGAAAGGGCGGTATGCTGTAATAATCTTACAAGTGTAAGCGGAAGCTGAGGCAACTGCGTTAGTTTGTCTAGTAAGTGAAAGAGTGGAATCGAGGTAGATGCCTAATGTTTTTGTTTCGGCAGAGACTTTGATAGAATTACCGTCGATGTTGAAGGTTTTGAAGGCGGGGTCAAGTTTATTCAGTCGTTGTTGAGAACCCAGGATGAGGAGCTCTGTCTTGTCATAATTGAGACAGAGCTCATGCTGGGCCATCCAAGCTTTGATAACTTGATAGATGTCATTCAAGGCATTTGCGTCCGCTATGTAATCACCTGTGATTGGGATGAGTATCTGGGTGTCATCAGCGTAGTTGGTGTATGTGACACCCAGATAATCAAGTACATCAAATAGAGGTTTTGTGAAGATGTTATAGAGCGTTGGTGAGGTGCACGAGCCCTGTGGAACCCCACAAGGCACAGAGGTGGGATTTGCTGAGGCAGTAGGTGAGAATACCCTCATCTGCCTGTTATCCAGGAAGGAGCTGATCCATTTGGTGGCTTTATCAGAGAAGTGGACAGCTGATTTTAGGGGGCGACAGAGGATTTGATGGTTGACAAGATCAAAAGCTGCCGATAAGTCGAGGAGTAGTAGTAAGGCCATTTTGCCGTTGTCTTTTAAATCCTCAATTTGTGTTTTGAGGTCTAATAGAGCTGTTTCTGTCCCATGCTTGGGGCGGAAGCCAGATTGTCTTGAGCCTAGCAGATTGTTGTTTTCCAAGTATTTTTGGATCTGTAAATACGCTTCCCTGTCCAGAACTTTTAATAAGAATGGGACCGTGGTGATCGGCCTATAATTGGTGGGGATACTCGGATCCAGAGAGGGTTTTTTAAGTAGTGGGATGACCCAGGCATCCTTAAGGTTATCAGGAACAGTGGCCGTAAGAAATGAAGAATTGATAAATGCGGTGATGAAAGGGGCAAGTTTGTGGGTAGATTGCTTGATGATAGGAGCGGGGCAGGAGTCGCCTTGACAATTGGAAGATTTGAATCTATTAATGATATTTTTGACCTCAGTAATTGTGAGTGGGGCAAAACTTAAAGGAGTGTGAGTGAACAAATTGTTTCTGGGTTTATTAGTCAAAGGTTTGGTTAGGAGAGATGTCTGTAAACAGTTTTGCTTAGCGCTAATTTTAGCTTGTAAGGTAGATATTTTAGTTAGGAGAGCATTTTGAATGTTTTCACACCATGTATTGTTCTTATTACAAGTATCAGGGCTGAAGGATGGGGATTCTAATTCCTTGAGAATTTTGAATAGCTCCTTCGTGTTAGATTCAGCCTGTGTGATACGTTGGTTCTAGGTCTCTTTTTTAGCTTGTAGAATAGCTTCCTTGTAATTCAAGGTTGCTAAAAAGAGGTTGTTTTTGTTAGTCTCGGAGGGGAGGCGTTTCCAGAGTGCTTCGGCGCCCCACTTTTCTTTGCGAAGAATTCTAAGATAGGGAGTGAACCAAGAATTGAGGTGGGCACGCTGTTTGGGTTTCCTAATTTTAAGCAATGCTATGGTGTTAATTGCTTTGAGCAATGTTTGATTGAAAATGTCAACCAAGACCGTAGGGTCGTCAGATAAGAAAGCCTGGTTATTTAGTACAGGCAGGATGAGGGGGAGAAGTTTGTCCTTTGTAATGTCCTTCTTATTTCTGCTAGGAATGGATGGTGCGATGTTAGGTTTGGTACGAGGTTCATTAGCTGGAATGTTAAAAATAATGATGTGGTGTTCGGACCAGGAGCACGGGACTTTAGAGATGATATGAGTGTTGCAATTTAGGTCAGCGATCCAATCAAGCGTCCTCTCTTTGGAGTGGGTGGGTTTGAGTATGCGGTGTGGAAATCCTAGTTTGGAAATGTTACTGGCAATCTCACCAGCATGTGAGTCATTAGGATCTAGTAATCCGAGATTAAGATCACTAAGGAATAGAACTAGGGAGTATTGTCAGCCAAAATGGTTGAGATGTCATTAGAGAAAGTAGCGAGTGGGCCTGGAGGCCTGTATATGAGGTGCATACTAGCTGTGCTGTTGTGAGATAGAGAGAGTTTAACTGAGAGGGACTCAGCTGAGCTAAATTGTGCATTGGGAATCAGTCTTATATTGATGTCGTCTTTGTGGTTCAATTCAACTCCACCTCCTTTGGAAAGGTTGGAATTGCGGTCATTTCTGATAATGGAGTAACAATTAGGGATGGCGAGTTCCAGTGAAGGGCCTGAGGCTGAGGGCAACCACGTTTCTGTGATGGCAATAAAATCAAGGTTTTGTGTAGTAATAAGATCAGAGATGTCAAGGGCATGGTCTGAGAGGGACCTAGCTTTGATGAGGGCACCCTTCACCCTTCATGGTGCTGCTGGGGGGCTTTGATTGGCTGTAGCCCTGTTCATCTGGGCCAATGGGAATGCCGGCAGGCTTGGCCGGCCCTCCTCACAAGGGCCACTCCTGGGCCCCCCCACCCTGCACTCTTCTGTTTCTTTCTCCTCCCTCGGACGTGGTTGCCTGTGTGGCCGCAACTCTCTGGCAACATCAGCCTCGGATTTCCCTTGCAGTGAGGCACGGACGGACATTTTAGCAAGGTAAGCCCCATAATACTGGGCTTCCCGAAGCGGCGCGCGATGGCGCATTGAAGGAGACTTTAAATTATACCCTGACTTCTGCCTGCATTGGCACTGTTCACATCCTACTTTGGGGTGCATTTTATTGGAATCCTTTGTTTGCTATTGCTGTGTGCCTTATTTTGTTTTGCTAAATTCACCATTCCAAGATGGCTGTGTTATCTGCCTACACTGTAGTGCTGGGCATGGTGCTGCTGGGGGGCTTTGATTGGCTGTAGCCCTGTTCATCTGGGCCAATGGGAAGGGTGGCAGGCTTGGCTGCCCTCCTCACAAGGCCCACTCCTAAGGCCCTGTCTACCCCTGTCCACCACGGTACGCCGGATCGCCGACCCCCGTGAGTGTCTGTGTACCCCCATGCCCTCTGTGAGTGTCTGTGTACCCTCATGCCCCCCGTGAGTGTCTATGGGCCCCCATGCCCCCTGTGAGTGTCTGTGTACCCCCATGCCCCACTGCGAGTGTCTGTGTGCCCCCATGCCCCACAGTGAGTGTCTCTGTGCCCCCATGCCCCCCCGTGAGTGTCTGTGTGCCCCCATGCCCCCCGTGAGTGTCTGTGTACCCCCATGTCCCCCCTGAGCGGCTGTGTACCCTATGCCCCCCTGTGAGTGTCTGTGTGCCCCCATGCCCCCTCGTGAGTGTCTGTGTACCCCCATGACCCCTGTGAGTGTCTGTGTGCCCCCATGCCCCCTGTGAGTGCCTGTGTACCCCCAAATCCCCCCGTGAGTGTCTGTGTACCCCCATGCCCCCGTGAGTGTCTGTGTGCCCCCATGCCCCCCCGTGAGTGTCTGTGGACCCTCCCTGCCCCCCTTCCTGCCTTCTACCCCTTTACCCTTCCATAATTCCCTCCTCTTCTACTATCTTCCTACTCCCCATCCTACGTATTTCTCCCTCCTCTCAGCCTTCTACCTCCTAGCACTTACTCCTATCATCTGTTCCCTTGACTTTTGATAGCAGCTTGTCTGTCTCCCCTCCTCCCCCCTTGTTCTTCTCCCTCCTCCCCCCTCCCTGCTTTTTAAATTTGTCACTGACAAATTTGCTCAGTAGCGTGCCTTGTTAATCTCCTTCTCCCCACTCATATCTCCCCGTCCCCCCTCCCAACCCTCCTCTTGTATACCACCTGCACTACATCAATTGTCGTCAGACATAGTAATGTTACTGCTTGCTCTTTTCTCCTTCGTTTCCATTACCTCTTGCCTTACTTGTTCTATGCACTTGCATAGAAATGTCGAAAGGCCTATTACAATAGTTATTTTTCACATTCTGTATTGTTTCAAGGACTTTTACTGAATGTAACTGTATTTTCCTATGTTCCCTCCCTCCTTGAAGCGCTTTGAAACACATTGTGTATAGGCGCTATATAAATAAACAATCAATCAATCAATCAATCAACCTCATTTTTAGGCAGATTCTTAGGGTTGTCTGGTTGTACCTGAGCAGTTTGGGTAAGGCTAGTGTTTATGTGCACGTGGGTTGTGGTATGGAGTTTAGGTACGTGAAGGAATCTAGTTCTTAATCTGATGTTCCTAAGATGTAGCAGGCAGGGTTGATTGGGTGTGGGTTTCGTGGCAAAATGTTCGAGCCATAAGGCAGGCGAGGTAGGAGTTGAGGTAGGGGTTTGTGTCATATGAGAGGTTGGTATTTTGAATAGGGCGGTATTTCTGTGTGACATTGTAACATCACATAGAAAAGTTAAAGACAAAAGTTCTCTTTGTATTAAACAGTGTCAATGCACTGTGATTCGGGGTAGTGCGTCTACACCGAGGTGTTTCAGCCGTTTAGGTGGGCTTGATGTAAAACAATTCCACAGGCACTGTTATGGAGATCCGCTAGCCTCGGAGGCTGATCTCTATGTAATCCTGTTGTGAAAAACAGAAAAATGTCGAATTATTTTACCCATAGGTAAACTGTGTGTTTTTTGACATTAATACAAAAAACACAATGCATGATTTAGTCAGTTTAAATAATGTACGCTAAAGTATTCCCCTGATAATATTCTCCCTTCCCCTGCAGCAAAGACATCATACTATACAGCTTCTCGTCCTGATGAAGGCCGTGTACAAGATGAGGCACATCAAGCCCACCTAAAAGGCTGAAACACCTAGGTGTAGACGCACTACCCCCAATCACAGTGCATTGACACTCTTTAATACAAAGAGAACTTTTGTCTTTAACTTTTCTATCTGATGTTACAATGTTGAATGATTTATGTGTATAATACAATATGTGAATTCTTTGACAAACCACGATTGATCAAGTTTGTCTTACACACACAAATTGGCAGTTGTGCCAAAAAATGTTTGGCTCCCTGTGTTGTAAATATTTTTGTCTGTATGTTCGGTTAAGCACCGTTTGATGTCATATCTCTTAAATGTTCATTTTATGTGGATTTACACAACTCTAGATATATAAAAAACGAGATTGGTTTCACAAACAGAGTATTGGACCTATTCAACTGTAATTTGTGTTTCTTAAACAACCCTCCTGGGGAGAATAGGCTCCCAACCAGGAGCCCAACTATTGAATCAATCCCCTCTTGTGGCAGATCATCTGACAACTTCACCAGAAATAACAAAGAAGAAATCAACATTGGACCTGTCTGAAGGTACAGCCTGCCTCACATCTTCTTCCAGTGAAGGAAGGCCAGGATATCCAAAGAGGGAAGCAAGATCCATCCCCTAAACATCTCCCAGGGAACAGAGCGCGATACAGAAGATCCTGCATCTGCTCCAGAACTGGTACCCAGCCAGCACACAGCGTGCCCTGCTAGGCCCTGCAGCAAACTTCCAGGATAGGAAGTGCCAGAAGGTCTCTGAACCTACAACCAAGGACAAGGAAGCCTGCCGCAACACAGACCACAGATGTGGGATGTCCACCTTAAAGGATGACACAAGCCCACTGAAGAAGCTGGGAAAAGAGCCTCAGCGAGTATCTACCATAGTCCACCTTAAAGGACATGTTCAAGCCAGTCAAGTTCCTCAATCCGCAACTGATGGCAATGCTGACCGTTGTCAAGCCACCATCACTTAAAGACATCAGAGACTTCTAGACCAGTGCTTCAAAACTGCCGATCAGCACTGACACCTCAATTTGGGCCCCCAAGCCACCGTGTAGGCCAGCCTGCAGCCATTCATCCAACTTCACTAGCCAAACCATCTTGTCACCTGATACCCGCAACTGTCTTCCATCTTGAACTCTGTCATAAAAGCCTGCAAAGTGCCCTGAAGCCGACACCACTCTGTCGAGCACCACAAACAACTGCAGCACCAAGTACATTGTGGTTATTGTGTTGTGTTTATTACCCATACCGACTACTCTCCTGTCAATATCCAGAGTTCATCCCTTTTCCTTCTTTGAAACTGTCCACTGCATTAGTTTACAGGGTGGGTTGTATTTCATGGTGTTAGACTGTTTATTGTGATTAATAAAGTAGATATTTGTAATACGACCTTGTCTGGACACTCCTTTTATCATTAGGTAATGATTGTATTTTTTCTTTGTTGAAACTAAACAATGATCCACAAACAAGGCAGTTTATTATTTGCTTGTTATTCTAGTCTGTTTGGATCACTTCTGGTGTATTAGAGATGTGGGGCTGATTGATGGTTTAGAAACCGATATTCACCCATGGACCACTGGTACCCCGGATGTTGATTCATCACATCAGTGGCAGACGGTCGGTTCTTGTTGGAGCCTTGCATGCGGCTTAGTCACCCAACCATAAAAGTGCAGTTGCAGTCAACGTTTAGAACACTGCTATGTGTTTGTTAATAATCATTGATCTTGACATAGAGACTGTGAAAGGCATGAGAAAAGATGTCCTGCGTGTCCTATGTCAAGAAAAGGGACTTCTCCACAGCACCAGGATTAATAAACTTGAGTTGCTTACCCGTGCCAAGCTTGGGTAGAAGAGACTGCCGCTGGGGAAGAGGCCCCAAGGTACAGGCTAGACCATGTGTACCCATAAAGAAGACCTTCTGGGAGGGGTAGTGGAAGATGATGAGGAAGACAGCATGAGTAGTGTTTCTCGCCAACCATCCCTATGAGGGCAAGTGTGATTTCTCAACACTCCAGAGTGTCAGAGAGGCCAGGGTCTAGTGTGGAATCCCGCAGGTCCGATGTCTCGGCATAGTCTCCAAGTGGCCATCTAATTGTGCCAGCTGTACATGATGTAGTGGATAGAAAGCTCCTGCTGGAGGAGAGGATACTAGAACAGGAGGAACAAAAAGAGTGGATCATGGACACCATAGACCTGTGCAAGCTGGCACTTGAAGAGAAGAAGGAGACCAAAATATCCACCTCTAGCGAAAGCAGCAGTAGTTGCTCAAACCAGGTTGATCGAGATAAGCCCCAGTGCCACATCTGCAAAGATTTAGTGCAGTCTTATGAAATGGGGAAGGATATTTGTGACTGGTTTGATGCACTCGAGCTTGCTTTTCAGCTACTGGAGGTGGATGAGGTACTGGGAGGTGCAGCCCTGATCAGTTGCTTAAAAACAACAGGGACTGATGCAATTCTTCAGTTAACTCACAAGGAAAGGCCTGTTTATGAGAGCATGAAGCCGGCCCTCCCCAGGAAGTTCTGTAAAAACCCTGAACAGTATCTCTAGAGCTTCAGAGAGCTTGGGCATAGGACAAAGGTCCAACCCACTCCTCTTCAAAGTCAGGTTCCAAAAAACATGACAGGAAATCTCACAACTCTAGTTTAGCCTTGCACTCCGAAAAGCAGAACGCAGGAACCCCTAACACTGGGACACCTACGTTCTCCCAACTGAACACTTGTTTCGTGTGTAAGGAGCTTGGCAATAGGAAAGGAAATCCTACTTGTAAGGGTTTACCCAAGCAAGCCAAAGTGAATGTTGGACTAATAGAGGAGGCCATAATTAGTGTGGGTCTCCTTGATTAGGACTTCCCACTAAGCCAAGGAATGTGGATTGGTTACACTGAGTGAGAACGATACCAAGTCTCCAGAACAGATCCCAATTACCAATAATTCTCAACTGTTCTTAGAACATGTGTATAGCAATGGACACAAAACTCTTGCTTTCAGACACACTGTGGCAAGTCTCACTGCAGTCACACGGCAGTAGGTGCAGCCAAGACAAACTATTACTGGGCCTGATTGTACAGTCCATGGGTTTGACAGACAGAGAAAGTGCCCCTTGACATAAGTAGAGTTCAGTTGGCAAGATGAAACTACCCAGCACTGTGAAGCGATGAAAGACTCAATCCCTGTCCAATGACTGTTGATGTAACGCTCACCTGCTCTCTATAGAGGCTTTGCGGCATGGTTGCAGCCCTCACGGGGTAGACGTCACTTGGGTCCGACTTCGCCCTCTACGCTTATGTGGTGACTGGTGGTAATAGGTGATGCTGCTTGGGACTTCTCCTGCGTGGAGACTAGGGGGCATGAGTATGCCTGCTTGTGCGCCTGATCCCCTTCCAGACCCCTTCTCCCAAACCGTGGTACCCGTGGGATACGCTGTCCCTGGAAAGCTCACCTGTTGATTAGTTTTTTTCAAGCACTCCGTCCTGCTGCTTCTGGCAGGGGTGCTGGTATGATCTGGACCAAATTCCTTCACTGGTCCCTTGCACGTGGTAGTCCAGTCCTGCTGCGACTAAACCACTATACTTAAGGTAAGTGTTCCTGTTTGCCTTCGTCTTTCCTCGTCTGATTTTGTTGTATGTAAAGTTTGTTGTCTTGTATTGATGTCTGTTCCACTTTTGATGTTTGCTCTTTTGCTTTCTTCCCTGGCAGGTGATGTTGCCGGCCCAGCACAAGCTGCGGAGCTCAAGGCGGCAGCTGGAGGGAATGAGGAACGAAGCTGCAGTGGTACAGTAGCTGGTAAATTGTTAACTAGGGGCGCGCAGGGTTCAAATGCGGCGCGGCCCTAGGATGGATGTTCTAACCTTGTCTTTCTTCTTCTTCACAGGGTCCGAGCACGTGGATGCGGAGTGTGGTGCTGCGGCATCGGGCTCAAGATCACTCAATGGCCCTCATTACGACCCTGGCGGAAAGTGACTGACCGGACCGCCACAGCGTAAATAGCGTTTCCGCCATTGCACGATGGAGCAAAGTGCGGCCCATTCCGACCCATCGGGCACGAGCACCACGGCATGGCGGAAGTGCAAAGTCCGCGATGGCGGAAATGACCCCAAAACGTCCCACACCGCCGCCGTACGGCGCCCTAGGTGCAATACCGCCACCCATCTTAGCGGACACCGCAGTGAGCGCCAACCGGAAAGTACGGTGACCGTAAATATACGGAAACGGAAGTAAAAACATGGGCCCGGAACGGGAAACAACACGCCGTACACCTATAAAACCACAAAATCCACACAACCACTAAAAACACTACCCTGAGACACATCCCAACCCGTCATCCACCCTAGTGAAACCAAGAAAAATGGGAAAAGTAGCGAAGAAAGCGTGCGACCGCAAGCGGCAGGTCCACTTCTCCCGTGAGGAACTCACCGTGCTTACAGAGACCCTCCAGGAGAATGCCGCCGCCGTCTTCTCCACGCAAATGACCAGGACGGCACTTGCGAACAAGAAGGCCATATGGGCCCTGGTGGCACAGCGGGTAAGTGCGGTGGGGACCGCACCCCGCAACCCACAGCAATGCAGAAAGCGATGGGACAACCTGCGGATACGCGTCCGTAGCATACTTTCTGCCAACCGCAACATTGCCACAGCCACCGGGGGAGGATCGGAATCACCCATCAAGTTGACCCCCTGGGAAGAAATCTGTGCCTCCACCATTGGAATGGAGAGCATAGAGGGAGTCGGAGGGATGGAGAAAGGAGTGCAGACATCCGGAGAATCCGGTAGGTGGCCCAAATAAAACCATGCCAAATCCACAATGTCCAATCATGTGAATCACATGTGTCCACATAGCGCAACAGCAACACATGGCCAGGAGAACGTCCACACACATTGGCCTGATAGCGCACTTTAAAACTCACAATAAATACATAAATAATTAAAAACCCCAAAAACACCCATTACACGTGCAGCAGGCACACCCTAACTGCAGGCTGCCAAACAACTGCACCCTCACTCCACACACAAATGAAAGCACCTCCAAGGCCCCGACCCAAATCACCCTCAGGTACCACCCCAATGCATGTGATACATTGCCATTCCAATTCCCACAGACCCATTAATAACGCTCGCCCTCCTTTACTCCACCACAGGGTCCGATCCAAACGACGAGCTTCAGGACACCCCTACCAGCACACCTGCAAAGAGGGCCAAGACCAACGGCCAAAGACCCTCCACTTCAGCTGCACGCATCAAGACACAGCAGCAGCACAAATCAAGTGGCAGCACAGAGGAGGGAACATCAACAGGCACCCCAGCAGCCAGCATGCCTACAACAGCAGCACCACAGGTCCCCCCAATGGATGCCACAGAAGGCACTGCCTCTGGTGGCAGCAGCACCATAGGTGACACCCCATTAATGGCAGCATGCTCCGACACAGAAGACGGGGATGTCGAAGTCAGATCCATCCATGACCTGTCCCAATCCCCCTGTCTGTTCCATCCCGTACACCATGAGGATACCACGCAGGGGCACCCACAAGACGACGACTGGCCATCCCCCACAAGCCCTGTGGCAGGGCAACATGAGGCGAACAGCCACTCTGTGACACCACCGCAAATGGCCATGGCCCAGCAGAGGCAACAGTCCCTCGACCAGTTAATCGTGCAACAGCAGCAACTGGCCACGCTCCTCAAGGACCATGCCGATGAATGTGGGGGCACTAAGGCAGACATAGAAACATCAACTGAGACACTTAGGGCAGAAATGGAGAGAAGTACAGAGACACTAAGGGCACAAATGGAGAATAGCACCGAGTGCCTGAGAGTACAAATGGAGAGTAGCACCGAGAGCCTGAGAGTCCAAATGGAGAGAAGCACCGAGAGCCTGAGGGGGGAACTGCATGCAACGTCCAAAGACGTATGTGCCGAACTTGCCGCAGTGCGCCGTGTGCTCACTGAGCTCTCACAAACCCTTAGGGACATGCATGGACGTGAGCAGGCAGAGACATCATCCGTTGCAAGTTCCGTCCAGGGCAGCCCCCAACGTAGATCTGGGAGGAACCTGCGCTCCACAGGCAGGGGTGCCCCTGATACCCGCAGAGGGGGCTTGCAATAGCGACTGCCCACTGACAATGAGCATCTTTGGACACTGGTGTTCGGGGGGGAGGTAGGAGGGTGGAGGGGGTGTGTTGGGCTCACTTGGGTGGCGGGTCGATAGGGTGTTCAACATGATATCACATATGCCATAAACAATGCACGATCAACCAATGAGATGTGTGGACAATGATCTTTGTGTACTAGGCCATCATAGGCGTACAGTCCATATTGTGCATGTACCAGACACACACAGTGCCACGAGTCCCGTGTCCATGTATCAGCCACCAGGCGTGAGTGCTAGAAGCATGCATCAATGAGATGCTGACGAATGTCACGGCCCTCCTGTGCCTCGCGGACTCCTTGAGGTGCTGCCACATCCCCACCCTCATCATGACCATCTTCAGGTGCTTGCAGTTCTGCGTCAGGGGGCATGGGCACATTTCTACGTACGCACATGTTGTGTAGCATGACACATGCCATCACCATCTTTGCAACCTTCTCATGGCGGTACAGGAGTGCCCCGCCAGACCTGCTGAGGCACCGGAAACGAGTCTTCAGTAGGCCGAATGCCTGTTCTATGACTACACGGGTACGTGAGTGGGCATGGTTGTAGTCCTCCTCATGCTGGTCCCGTGGGTTCCGGACTGGTGTGAGGAGCCATCTCTTCAGTGGATATCCGGCATCACCTGTATGTGGACGATAAACGAATTATGTGGAATGCCATTGCTACGTACGCACCCCCCCTCCCCCTTCCTGCCAGGTCATTGCCGCATCACATACCCCACATCATCATGCATGAAATGAGACTCACCGAGTAGCCAGGATCTGTACCCTGCGTGTCGCTCCATGTAGCGTGGTATTGTTGAGTTCCTCAAGACCATAGAATCATGGGTTGATCCAGGGAATCGGGCACAACAATGTGTAATGATCCTGTTGGAGTCACACACCATTTGTACATTCAGAGAATGAAATTGTTTTCGGTTGCGGTACTGGGCCTCCATGGCATGTGGGACGACCAATTCCACATGGGTGCAGTCGATGGGACCAAGGCAACCCGGTATGCCGCCAAGTGTATGGAATCCCACTTTTGTGTTGGTAATTTCCTGCTCCGAGCGTGGTAGAGAGATGTAGTCGTCTGCGTGCTGCAGGAGGGCATCGAGCACTTGCAATAGTGTCCGTGAGAACAGTGGCTGAGAAATGCCATGCAACTGTCCGACTGTGTGCTGGTAGGTGCCTGTGGCCAGGAAGTGGAGTACAGACACCACCTTCAGTAGGGGTGGGATGGCGGTTGGGCTATCTATCATGCTGACAAGGTCAGCCTGTGTCATGTCCACAATGGCGGCTATGGTGTCCCGGTCCAAACGGTAGAGGGTGTGGATCTGCTCATCAGTGAGGTTGAACGGATGTGCTCGGAGGCGTGGGATTGCGGGCTGCCTGCGTGGTGGTAGTGGCTGTGCTGGCGGCCCTTGCTGGCCCTGCCTTGCCCTCCTCCTCCTCCTGCGTCTCCTCCGTGCGGCCGGTTGTAGTTGGTGTTCGTCTTCTTCTTGGAGTTGGAGTACTTGCAGTGCTATCAGGTCCCCCAGGGCCAACATCGCGAGTCCTGCCGGTAGCATTTCGGAGTGGGTGTGGTTGTGGGAGGAGACTGGGTGTGCAATTTATGTGTTTTCAGGCTGTATGGCCTCCACCTGTGGTGATTCATTCCACCTGTGCAAGCTGCTCTCCCCTTTGGCCGAGCACGTCCCGCACACAACGCTGCAATTCGAGGAATGGCATCTTGCTATTACAATCATGTATTTGTACCCGATGGCCGTGTAACATTGGTTGATATGTTCATTCGGCTATGGTCCCATTGTTTCACATACAATCTTTGCAGTCGCGAACAGACTTGTGAAGGGTGAGTGGAACGTAGTACTCGAGTAACGGTGGACCCTCATGCATCACTGTACCGAGTTGCAACGACGGGCGGGGCGTCCCATTTGTGAGTGAAGGCAGTTGCCATTTTCACACACAGCCGCACTAGATGGATTAATTTGTGATTTCAAGCGGCCACAGATGCCTTTTCGACGTGATGTTGCAAATGAGGAATTCGAAGGGCGGCGCTTTCGGTTATCAGCTAGCGGCGAGGAGATGCCCACAGGTCTGACTGCAAATATAACGTTCTATTGTTCAATGTCCTTGGGACAGGGGCCATGGCGAGGATGCAATGATTGATATGAATAGTTTGGGATGCGCAATAGCGAAGTGGACGATGAGGCCGGACGTTCCCAAATACATGTTACTTCACAACACTGGAATTACGGGCTGGGGCACAGTGGATTTTGCAGGCTGCATAACGCACAGACTCAATGGAATTCTCACATGTTATGTGAGTATGGAAACAGGCGTTATCATTACGGGATGAGGGAATGATGAATGGATGCATGGACAGATGATTTGATACAGTGTTTGCCATGTACAGGGCTTCTTGGAATCTGTCCGCCTCCCCTGCGCTATGTGATGCAGGGCTGCCATAGTGGGACCATCGTCTATCTGGCCTTGTTGAGCCCTCCCTGTCTCGACGCGCCTTCAGACACTTGTGTCCATGCACGTTACCAATCCCATCTGATGGATTCTGTTTTCACAGACGCATGCACAGGTACACTCGTTTGTGATGGTGTTTTCACCTCGATATAGATAGTTATGAGTCGCAAGTGGTTTTGGGGTGCTGATGATCCTTTGGAGTGGGCTAGCATGCATATGGCTGTGGATTTAGTGTGATCATTGAAGTGAGTTGTTCGAATGTAGTTCTGATGGCCATTCTATTCTTTTTCTTTTCTTTTGGTTGACAGGTATCTCCTCCCCTTTTGCCACTGCCATCTGTATGCCACTCCTGCAGATGGCTTTTACTCCCGACACCTGCTGCTTCGTGTTAATCAGTGGAGCAGCATTACGATCTTATGGGACGATCGCCAATGGGCCACATGCCCTTACGCAGTACTAGTGGCTCGGAGCAACATTTCGGCCTTTCAGCTGGACTAGTGCCTCCCCATTGGGACGGCCCTGCGGTTCTGTGCGCTTCCATGTTGCCTTTTCGTACGAGAATGTGGCCCTGTGTACCATGAAGGAACAGGGCGTCACACAAGAAGTAGCTGGTCATTTCTTGCGGATGCAGCCCACAATGGTGAAATGTGTTTTGGAGTTCATGGCCTAATGGCTGTATGGGCTTGGTGAATTTGTTGTGCATTAAATTTCTATTCTGATATGGGCCGTGTAGCGTTCTTCTTTGCAAGTGATGTGGCATATTCCTATTTGGGGAGCGATGTATTGTGAGGAGATCTGCATTGGGTTCCAGCTTCGGAGTATAGTTGCGTGGTACTGTGCTGGGCGCGTTTGCCTACGAAGCCCAGTGAGGTCAGGGATGAGGGCTGCCAATATGACTGTTTGAATGATGTCATGCTCAGGGCCGGGGGATTAGGTTTTGTGTAACAGATGCCGGTCAGCCAGGTGGACTGGTGGAATGATGTGATTTTCGGAATATTGCTGGTCACAGGTGCCTGTGTTTGCGTGCGTTTCTTGGTGGGGGACTGAGGTCATGTCCATTGGAATGGCTTCTGTATTCGTGCCATCTGTGCCCTGCAGCTCCCATTGGCCCCTCTTGAGATTCTTTTGTTCGTTGGCATGCATGGGTGACTTGTACATTTCACTGGTTGCATTGTGACTTCATTGCACCTACGGGGAGTTGTACTATGTGGCCAGGGAGCGGTGTACAGGCACTCAGTGGGGCCGTTTACGGTTGATTCGCGATGCCGTACTTCTCACCATGGCGGAATGGTACTTTCTGCCGTGCTTGATGGCGTTAGGTACATGTCCGCTAGGGTCGGAATTCGCGTACCCTTGCGCCATGGTGGTATTTACGGTTTGGCATGGCGCGCGCGCGCGTACTTGGTGCAGTTAGCGTTGGCGTTCACTACGGTGTCGCTAATGGCATCGTACTTTGCGGTGACGGGTCATAGTCGCACCGAGCGCTATTCGATGGCGGTATTGCATTTCCGCCATCGTTTTTCGATTTCCGCCTGGGTCGTAATGAGGCCCAATGTCAGGAGATGAGTCTGCAGATAAAGCGATGAAGCAGCAGTTTCCTGGAGGTGAGTATGCAGGAGAACGCCTGATTTCAAAGGTAAGTAAACTGGTCCAAGTGGCGGTGAGCGTCACATTGCAAGCAAGTTGACAGTAACGTGAAACACCAGCCTTAAGGATGGAACAGCTTATATAGCTGAGCTTCTGAAGCCACGCCCACCAGGTTCAGCCTGCCTGCCACACCTGATGAGTCAGCATATGAAGACCAGGCCTAGAGAGCCACACACGATGAGTCAGCACATGAGGATGTTCTCTGGAATAAAGGCTTTCAGCTCCTGGAAAGTTCTTTTAGAATAAAAGCAGTCCTGCACTGAAATAAAGTAAAAACACTCCTGCACTGAAATAAAGTGTTCCTGCTCACATCTCTATATGAGCCTGGTGCCAAAGGTGCCAGGACTGAGTCCAGCCAGAGCCCCTGTGTTTATGGGTCCCAAAGGGACATAAATGAGTCAAGTGACCCTTTGCCCCCATCACTAGATGGTGTGATTTTTGTGTTCTGGGGCCTGTGGCTATGACAGCACTCCCCCTCAAGCCCCTCTCATGGGCGGTTTCCCCCGTGGCCCTGGTTTAGTGGGCTTATTGCGGTGGAACTGCCTGATTAATCATGGAGCGTGGACATGCTCATTGGGTTCCCAGGTCCGATCTTGGAGTCCAGAACCTTTCCAGTCTATAAGGTAGTATAACTTGGAGCGGACCATCTTAGAGTCTAGGATCCTTTTAACTTTGTATTCTGGTTCTCCTTCAACTATTTTGGGATCCGGTGGAGTATCGATCTGCGTACCTGGTCTCAATGGTTTTAGGAGGGAGACATGAAACACCGGGTGGATCCACATGTGGGCCGGTAATTCTAATTTCATTGCCGCAGGGTTGATCACAGCCTTGATAGTGTAGTGTCCCAGGTATCTAGGACGGAATGCCCGTGGCCCTTTCAGGGGAATGTTTTTGGATGCTAACCAAACCTTGTCTCCGACTTGGTAGTTGGGAGCTTCCCTTCGGTGTTGATCCACAAACTGCTTCTGTTTCTCTTCGGCTCTGGCAAGATGCTCTGCTGCTTCCTTAAAAACCTGGGTGATGGTTTTGTGTAAGGTCGTTAGAGTGGACATTTCTAATGATTCGAGTGGGTCAAAAATGGATATCCGTGGATGTCGACCGTACGCTATGTAGAATGGGCTTTGTCCCGTACTGCTGTGAATGGAGGTGTTATATGCGTATTCTGCTAACCAAAGTATGTCCTTCCAGGTATCCTCGATTTGTTGCAGTGTACACCTTATGTTTTGCTCGAGGGTCTGGTTAGTCCATTCGGTCTGGCCATCGGTTTGGGGGTGATGGCTTGTAGGTAACCGGAGGTCGATTTTGGCAATTTTACAACACATTTTCCAGAATGCAGAGACAAACTGAGTTCCTCGGTCTGATATCAATATTGATGGGCACCCGTGTAGCGGGCTATCTGTTCCAAAAAAACAGTAGCCAGAGTAGAAGCAGTTGGGAGACTTTTCAGGGGAATAAAGTGAGCCCTTTTGGAAAACAGATCTACGACGACTAAGATGGTATTGTATCCATTACAGGAGGGAAGGTTTATAATAATATCCATGGATAGTGTTTGCCAAGGTGCTGATGGTACTTCTAAAGGATGTAGCAGACCTGCAGGACTTTGTTTTTGGGACTTGTGTTGTGTACAGGTGCCACAGGTTGGAATGAACTGGACAATGTCCTTTCGGCAAGTTGGCCACCAGTAATTTTTCTTTATTTTAGCTTGGGTTTTGGCTATTCCCGGACGCCCTTCTACTAATGAATCGAGATAGTTAGCGATGATTTGATTCTGTAATTTCTTATCCGGGATGTACAATTGTCCTTGTTAGTATGGTAGGTTGTCCACAATCGTATACCAGTCTCCCTTCCCTAGCCATTCCTGTTGTGCTGGTGGACTCATCAAGTGTTGCAGGTCAGATTTTAAGTTGTCTAGAGGGGTGGTTGAGGCAATCATACCTTGGATTCATCCTTCAGGGATGATGGCCACGGGGTCTGGTGTAGTGAATGCCTCTTCTCCCTCACTCATGCGAGACAGGGTGTCCGCTTTTCCATTGCGTACTCCGGGTCTATAGATGATGATGAAGTCGTATTCCGCAAAGAAGAGAGCCCAGCGGTGTTGGCGTGATGATTGCACTTTAGCGGTCTTCAGATATTGTAGATTGTGATGATCCGTGACGACGGTGACTGTATGTCTAGCTCCAAGAAGATAATGTCTCCAGGCTTTGAACGCTGCCTTAATTGCAAGCAGTTCTTCATCAGTGATTGCATAATTCAATTCAGGGGCTGAAAACTTGCGAGGCCAGAATGCCATGGTATGCAACTGACCTGTTTCAGGGTCTTGTGACAGGACTGCTCACATTGCTATGTTGGAAGCATCAGTTCCAACCACGTATGGTAGTTCTGGTCGAGGATGCTGTAGAATTGGTGCTGTAGTAAATGCTTGTTTTAGCTCTTGGAAGGCTTTCTTTGCCTCTGCGGACCAATTAAATTGTTTATTTTTCCGTAGTAAAGAGATGATTGGGTGGACGATCTGGGAGAACCCGGGAATGAACCGGCGATAAAAGTTGGCGAACCGGAGTACATTCTGTACTCCCCTTATGGATGTCAGTGAGGGCCAGTTAAGTATAACGTCTACCTTGCACGTGTCCATGCGTACACCCAGTGGTGTGAGAATAAAGCTGACAAATTATACCTCTGTCACATGAATGAAGCATTCTCCAATTTGGCATATAGCCAGTGTTGCTGCAGTTTCTCCAAAACTGCCCAGACATGGTTGAGGTGGTCCTCCTTGGTGGTCAAATAGAAAAGAATGTCATCAATATACACAAGAGCGCAGACGTCCAACAGTTCACAGAGCACGTCATTCATGAAAAATTGGAACGCCGCTGGGGCATTACATAGTCCAAAGGGAATAACCTGATATTCATAAAGACCATACTTCGTGTGAAAGGCCGTCTTCCACTCGTCTCCTTTTTTGACTCTTACTAGATGGTAGGTCCCTCGTAAGTAAGTCTAGTTTTGTATATATCTGAATGTTTTTGACTTGATCCAAGAGCTTGGGGATAAGTGGTAACAGGTACCATTTTTTTAGCGTGATCTGGTTAAGTGCTCTGTAGGCAAGTTCTCAGGTCTCCCTCCTTTTGAGGCACAAAAAAGAGGGGCAAGGATGCAGGGGACTTGGATGGACAAATAAAGCCATTTGCCAGATACTGATCGAGGTAGGTTTTTAGATGCTAGTTTTCCTGTTCTGTTAGGGCGTAAATTTGGCTGCAGGGAACTTGAGCTCAAGGTACCAGATCAATTTGGCAGTCATACGGTCTGTGCGGAGGTAGGGTTTTTGCTTGCTCTTTTTGAAAGACATCTTGGTAATCCAGATATTCAGGTGGTAGTGAACTGGCGAAGCCCAGTATGGTTTATCTCTTCGACAAACCTGGGTTAGTAAGACCTTTTAATGAGAATCCCTTGCTATAACAGTTGTCAGCACAGTCTTGGGGAAAGGTCAGAAATTGTTTACGCCAGTCAATCCTGGGATTGTGGGTCCCCAGCCAGGGCATTCCCAATATCATCTGGAACTGAGGAGCGCTGATGAGATTGAAGGTGATGTCCTCTTGGTGACCGTCCTGGCACAGAAGGGCGACCTTCTTGGAGTAATGCGTCACTGGGCCGGATGATAGCTGAGATCCATCAACTGTTGTGACGTTTTACAAAACCTGCTTCTGTCAGAGAGGAAGGCCTATCTGGGTAGCCAGATCTTGGTCCATGCAATTTCCCAAAGCCCCACTGTCAATGTATGCCACCAAGGCATGTATTTTTGACATTTGCTTGTGGTTTACCAGGAGCACTGGGATGACTAGATGTGAGGTCTGTATAGGTTCCTTTTTCACCGCCCGACAAGTGGACCACTACGCTTGCCGGGCGTTGGAGTTTCCTGAGTCCTGTTCTTCTTCTTCACCCTTGTCAGTTGCTCCAACTGCTTTCCTGAGTGGTTTCACCGGGCATTCTCAGAGATAGTGACCTTCCTTACCACAGTATAAACAAAGCTCCTGCTGTCTCCTTTTCTCCCTTTCTGCCTTGTTCAGTGGGCTCCGCAAGCCTACGATTTGCATTGGCTCGGACTGATCGTGTGATTTGGTTTGATTCTCATGGGGTCGCACGTAGACTGACAGCGCCTCGGACTTTGCCCGATCCATCTTCCGGACCTGCAATCTGTGATCGAGCTGCACTGCCAGGTCGATGTATTCAGCACATCTTTCCGGGGGATTTACTACTTGGGTAATACGTCCTTAAGTTCCCCTGCAAGCCTCGGTAAAAGAGCGTAGTTCTTTTCTCCTCTGGCCAGTTAGTTTGTGCTATCAGACGATTGAAGGAAGTGATATATGTTAGTAAATCTTGATTAGCATGCCGTAGTGATAACAGTTCATTGTCCAGAGCCTGCCCTTGAGTATGCAGTGCAAATAATTTCTCCATTTCACACTGGAAACCTCGAAGCAAAGGATCATCCTGGTTTACCAAGGGTATTGACCAGTCTGCTGCACTACCTCTCAAATATGAGAGTACAAATGCCACTCTCACTTGATCGTTGGGGAATGCCCCAGGTCTGCACAAGAAATGTAGGCAACATTGATTCATAAAGATGGCGTACCTATTCGGATCACCTGTGAAGCGTTCTGGTGCGGCCAGTGGCACCTCCCCTGGGAGAACCACCTGTACTTGCGTGGGCTGTGGAGGCGCGGCAGGAGGGGCATACCCCAGCAGTGGGACCTGGCCTGCCTGTGCCTGGAGCATTTGCTTTGCTAGTTAATCTGTCTGCTCTCGGTTCACAATTAGATCCCTCCTTAGGGCATTGGTTTCCTGTCTTGAGGCATGAACTTCAGCCCGTAACTCTCCCAGTAGTAGGGCCAACTGGTCCATTTCAGAAGTTTCCATAATGCCCAGGCAGAGATTCAAAGAGGCTTTGCATTCTGTTACGCTCACCTGGTCTCTGCGAAGGCATGGAGGCAGGGTTGCAGCCCTCCTGGGGGTGAGTTGGCTCAGGTCCGACTTCTCACTCTGTGCTTATGTTGTGACTGGTGGTAATAGGTGATGCTGCTTGGGACTGCTCCTGCGTGGACAATGGGGGGTGTGAGCATGCCAGCTTGTGCGCTTGATCCCCTTCCAGACCCCTTCTCCCAAACAGTGGTACCCGTGGGGTGCGCTGTCCCTGGAAATCTCACCTGTTGATTAGTTTTGGCAAGCACTCCATCCTGCTGCTTCTGGCAGGGGTGCTTGTATGATCTGGAACGAGTTCCTTCACTGGTCCCTTGCACGTGGTAGTCGAGTCCTGCTGCGACTATGCCACAATACCTCAGGTAAGTGTTCCTGGAGCTACTGGCCAAAACAAAAACAACAGAACTATCAGAAAGTGCTGATAACTCTACTGATTATCTTCATGCACAGAAAGGATTGCTGTCTTTCAAGCTTGTGTCTTCCCCTATGTATATTTTTCATATGACATGACTGGACCCTAAGGGAATTACTATAAGAACATACTTGAAGGATAAGTCTACAAATATAGTACATTTACAATTTTTAGTTCCTGACTGTTACTGAAGAAATCCATGTGGCCTAGATATGTCAGTAAAGGAAAAAAGAGGGAGACAGACATGTGATGTCATCAGTGATGTCATCAATGACATTTGTGATGTCATCGTTGATGTCGTGGGTGTTAGTCTTAGCAGTGCATGGTGGTGGTGCGAGTTATGGTTGCTTAGGTTACCATAACTGGCGAATTTCAGGGGTTTTTCGGTTTCACCTGGAACCATTACTTTCCTTTAACAATGTTTTTTCACTGAATTTCATAGGTTTTTAGTAGCGCAATTTAACCATAACGTCCCTTTAACAAAGTTTTTCACTGAATTTCATAGGTTTTTAGTAGCGCAACTTAACCATAAGGTCCCTTTAACAAAGTTTTTTTACTGAATTTCATAGGTTTTTAGTAGCGCAACTTAACCATAACGTCCCTTTAACAAAGTTTTCTTTACTGAATTTCATAGGTTTTTAGTAGCACAACTTAACAATAATATCTCTGACTTTATGTATAAGTAATATAGAACATACTGAACCCCCTCTTCTTAATTTGATGTCCGCAAACTCTTCTAATGTCCGCGGACATATGCGGACAACAGCACCACTACCCAAAAAGTCTGGGGGTATGTTTAATTGTTATATCATAACATATGAACATTTTACAAATTCACAAACCAGCACACATACACATTATATGTAGTAATAAATAAAAAGTATAACCCATATATATAACACATTAACCATTAATGTTCTAAAATGGAATATACCAAAAGAAGAAAGATAGTCTTCCAACATGATCACCTCATAGAAACTCCACAACTAAGAGCAACAGCAGATCTACAGACCAATAAGAACACACCTTACCAGAAGCTAGTAAGTGTACTGCATTTTACTCATATATTTGTAAACTTTCTGTATTAGATACAAAAAAGGTGAAATTATGTTTTTTTTCTCACTGAAATGTCTAATATTCTAGAGTGGCTAGAGGAGCATTTCCCACGTGCGGAAATGTCTGAAGATAGTGAACCTAATGGTAGACACTTTATTATATAAACCAATTAATAAATATTATTTTATATACATTTAACATATATATATTTTTTTTGTACAGACCATACAAAAATTGAAAATACTAAATAAAAAGAAGTATTGGATAAGACTCTTCAGCACATAGAAGAAAAAATGGACCTACTCATGGAAAATTTTAACAATTTAAAAAACGTTGTGGAGGATCACTTGAAACAAACATCTAGATACCATTGTCCCACATGTACCTGTCCCCCTCACCATATCCCAGTCAAGTATCTCCAAATCCTCTCCATGAACCAAAACGTTTTGATGAGACTTCCATCCCTTCTTCACCTCATATAAATCCTATTGAAACCCCCAATTCTCCTGTTTTTGTTTCAGTTTCCGCCTCACCTTCTCTGTCATAAATGTAACATCCATATAAAATAATGTAAAATTATTATATTGTGTCCTAATTAATTTCTTGTCTTTTTTTAAAAAGCAGTTCAGGTGTCGGCGGACAGCGCGGGTGTCCGGAATGTCCGTAAATAAATGAAAATAGGAGCGTCCTAAGGACACCATATCTGTCCGTAATGTTCGCATGCAAGTTGAAACTGTTCTAAGAACAGAGCTGGTGTTCGGAATGTCCGCGATCAAACTACCACATGCGGTGTCCTGAAGTGTTTCTCAATAAACAAAATGGAGGTGTCCTGAGGACGCTAGACCTGTCCGTATTGATCGCAGGCAAGTTGAAACTGTTCTAACAACACATGCAGTATCCTGAAATGTTCGTAAATAAACTAAATGGGGGTGTCCAAAGGACGGTATACTTGTCTGTATTGTTCGGAGGCAAGCTGAAACTGTCCTAAGAACACACACGGTGTCCTGAAATGTTCGTCAATAAACAAAATGGGGGTGTCCTGAGGACGCTAGCCTTGTCCGTATTGTTCGCAGGCGAGTTGAAACTGTTCTAGGAACACAAGCGGTGTCCTAAAAAATGTTCGTAAATAACCAAAATGGATCTGTCCTGAGGACGCTATGCCTGTCCGTATTGTTCAGAGGCAAACTGAAACTGTCCTAAGAACAAACGCTGTGTCCTGAAATGTTCGTAAATAAACAAAATGGGGGTGTCCTGAGGACGCTAGATCTGTCCGTATTCTTCGCAAGCGAGTTGAAACTGTTCTAAGAATACAGGCAGTATCCTGAGATGTTCATAAATAAACAAAATGGGGGTGTCCTAGGGATTCTATACCTGTCCGTATTGTTCGGAGGCAAGCTGAAACTGTCCTAAGAACGCACACGGTGTCCTCAAATATTCGTAAATAAACAAAATCGGGGTGTACTGAGGACGCTAGACCTATTTGTGCTGTTCGTAAGCATGTTAAAACTGTTCTAAGAACACATCAAGTGTCCCGGGATGTTCGCAAATAAACAAAATGGGGTGTCCTGAGGATTCTATGCCTGTCTGTATTGTTCGCAAGCGAGTTGAAACTTTTCTAAGAACAAACGCCTGTCCGTAAATGTTAGTTTCACTTGTGATGCACTTTTAATTAGTTTCAGGACCCGAACAGTGTCCGTAGAACAACAACGCGCATGCGCAAAACAGTTTCAGTGCATTTGATGTCCTGTGGACATCCGCTCCCTTCGCGGACATGTTCACGAAGCTATCATATGACCGCACCCACACTGAGCGTGTGTTCTGACTGCGAACACTGTTCGTGTCCCCGAACAATTTAAAACTACCTTTTCAAGCAATCCACAATATCTTTCAATAATAACTCACCATAGCACAAGTCCCACATAGTAATCCTGAGTTTCTACTTTTTTGGACTTTTAAAACCTTTTTTTTGGTGTTCAATCTGTCCGCGGACAGCGCGCATGTCCGCGAATTGCGCACAAGCACCCCTATAAAAAGCCACAACCTAGAGCTCATTCTCATTGTGTTTCTGGCTATCTTACAGAACACAGTACATTTTACTGCCAACTTTCCAGATTTTCATCTGAAACCTGATGGCATCCATGGCTGCAGTACTGCCACCTGGTGCTACATCTGCCTCAGCACCACCCCCACCCCCTCCACCACCACCACCTCCCCAAGGGCATGAAAAGGGGAAGAGGAGTGAGGATGCAGAGGAGGATGAAGAGGATGACGAGAATGAGGTAGAGGAACTCCCTACTACCAGCACTCGGCGTGAGTCTTGGGTGTGGAGGTTATTTACCATTCATGGTTATTTCCTAAGGCGCGTGCAAACCGAGTCACCTGCAAAGAGTGCAAAATGGTACTCAGTCGCGGGAGGCCTGGTTCATACAGCTTTGGGACAACTACCATGAAGCGACACCTAAAGTCATTCCACACTGGGGCCATTCGCAAGGTTGTACCTTGCGAGGAGCGTAGTAGGTTGACTTCCTCTACTTCATCCTCCGTTTCCGATCCTGTCACCACAAGGAACACTCCTGTGGGGCAGCGTATTCCTCAAACTGCCTCACAGGCCATACGCAATACTGATGGCCCTTACCTTTCGAGGGTTACAGTTCTGTGTATGTACTGCGACGCAGTACTCTGCATGGGGGAGAGACTTCAAAGTGCTTTTGAGGCTCTGGTCTCAGAGCACGAGAAGATCTGCTCACTACCCAAGTAAAACCCACTCTACATCTTCCTCTCTCCACCCACCCTTTCTTATCCCCATGGTTGGTGTTCCCCCTTACCCTCCTTTTCCCTCCTCTCCTATTGTGTCGTGTATAAAAAAAACAAAAAAATATAAAGCAACAAAAATCAAAAGAAAAAGGCTCTTTTCAGAGCCGCCTTTCACAGTTTAAAAATAGAAGTGAAAATAAATGAAGCAGGGCCCTGTGTATTTTTTAGAAGCCCGCGGACAGTCTGCGAACATCTAAAATTTTGGGGTGCTGCCCTATCATAACCATTGCAGTTTTGTCCGAGAGGAAGTGGTGGCTCTGAAAAGAGCCTTTTGGTGGTGTTTGTTTGTGTTTGAAAAATTTGAAATGCTCAACACCTACTACAAAATGGATGCTGTAATTCCAAAAAAGGTCGCAATGCATTTTGTAAATTTCTCAGAAAAATCTGATTGCCAGCATAAGTAAGATGGACTCCATCTCTGCGAAAAATGTATGTGCTACGAAACATAATATTGTCATTGTGAAAAGAGGACATGCCAAAATCTCTTAGAAAGGCACAAATAGCCTTATTGACATTGCGTCTTGCTTTCTCCATTTGTGGACCAAATGAAGAAGAACGAAGCCACATTTGTCTCTGCGCAATCCGTGAAAAAATTACTTGAGATTTTGGAAACATGTCCATGACCTTCCCAAGTATTTCCTTCATTGCAAATTGCAAAGAAATTCCAGACACATGTCCTAAACTGTTCCCTTCACAATGAATTACAATTATGTCTGGATGTTGCTCAGTCTCCAAAGTAGCATAGAGAGGTAGCAAGTCCAACCACTTCATTCCACGTACTCCATGCCAGTGCACTTCTACATGTGGGAATCCAAGATCTACAGCTACTCCACAGCTTTCTGCATGCACCTTCAACCAATGTATCCACGAGTCTTCCAAAATCCAAAAAATCTGTTTTCTGATACACACAGCCATAGCTATCTGTTCTTCTCTCAGCAAAATGAGTATCTGAGAAACTCTCTCCTGGCACAACACACCCACTAAAATTTACCGACCAATCCCTTGCTCTGCTCATTCTCATTTGCATGCCTCCCACCCCAAAATCTCCGGATGTAACACGCGATGTCCGCGGACTACCGCCATGTCCGCGGACATATCGTAACATGGACAGTCCTTCTACCATTTTCATTTCAATTTCTGTGCCATTCCCTCATTGGATATAGCTAAGAAGTCACACGACCATCCACCAATCACATCCAAGACCTCTTCATCTAACTACATCATCATAGATCAGCACTTCAAATGCACTGTTAATCTCTCTGAGTACACGTGTCATATCATTGGAAAGCACCTTCTACAAGAAATACTGTACACGTCTCCAAGATTTCTACTCAGCTGCATGCATATCCATATGCATGAACACAGACTACAGGTATGCATATTTGCTGTATAGTACATGTACAATTCTTATAGATTCATATAAACAGATTAACTGACTTTTAGCTTGTATAATCTGTAAAATGAACTTACTGTCATTTTTCCATCTCCTATAATCAACTGTCACTTCCAAAATTATCTGCTATTTAATTTGTTTTTACACACACATTTGCAAAACATGTTGAACTAACATATTTAAAGTACAATATAAACAGTTAACATACTCTAACAAAATTGCATGCATACAGTATGTTCAAATATCAAACAACAATACTTGTACAAAAACATGAAAATGTATTTATGTATTTATTTATTTATTTATATTTATATAGCGCGCAAGCAGCCCATGGGCATTGAGGCGCTGTTACTTGCAAGAGCTTAGTTACAGGAATAGTGGCATTCAGTGGTACGTTATGAATTCCACAAGGCATAGAACTGATATTTTGGTTGGTACAGTTAGTTATTACAATACAGCTTATGCATTAAGAACATATGATATGTATTCAACTGGTGCGACACATCTTATGTGAATAAGATACTTTTCATGGTTTCGCGGAAGGCGCCGAGGGTCAATGTCAAGTAAAAAAATCAATGTCTAAATTAAAAACAGTGCTATATACAAACAAAACTACTCATTTGTTTCCTTTACAATTTCAGTGAAGACCCTTCTCCTGAAAAGAATCAGCCGAATTGGAAGTACAAAGAACAACTAAGAAGAAACCTGATCATTCCAGAAAAAAAGTAAGTTGAATACCACCATAATATTTGTACTATTACTCAAACACACTTTAAGGTTAATTCATGCTATTTATGCCCATAAAATAGAAATTGTGCACCATTCTGTCCACAAATCCCCATTTCTTAAACAGAGATTTACAAGCAGAATGGTGCACAAATTCCTATTTTCCGGCACACAACTGACCCAACTCAGCCCCTAGAATTTTGATATTATAGAACAAACAACTGTTTTAATTGTATATCATGAGATTTACTATTTGTACTTCTCCACACCACTAGTTTACTTTCTACTGTCATCTGAACCACAGTTTAGTAGCACATAAATTGAAGTATACCCATCCCAACTAGTTATAGTTGCCCAATGCACAATCACACACCATCACATACATCTTTATCATCTTACTCAGACACTCAGCACAGAGCACATTACAGAACACCCCAACCCATACCTTCTTTATTTTTTCAACAGACCCAAAGAATGCCTACCAAAAATCAAGTCCGTAGAAAGCAACGCAGAAGCAGAGCAAATGAAAATAGAAGTGTCCAAAATAAGCATCCATCTCTAGCAGAATTTGTCAAATAAGTTCAAACAAAACAGCTAATACAGTCATTTAGCTAAACAAAACCAGCTTCAAGTACAGAAACCTTGCCTCCTCTATCAAAATGTAAAACGAACCAGAAAACCATTAACAAAAATTCAGCTACAACTACAGATAAAACTGCTCCTATAAATCTTGATATAGTGCAAAGTAAGCATACCAAAAGAAGTATTTTGGCAAAAATGTTCCGTCACAGAGTCCTTCAAAATCTTATAAAACCAGGAGAGAAATCAGGCACAACCCTTAAAACCTATCGTAGGAAATAATCTTAGAAGCGTTAATAGACAGTGCATTCCTTCTCAAAAGAAAGTTATTTATTTTAGTGTTTAAAAAAATGAAACCACATACAGAGCTAATGACTAAATTACAAAAAAGACTTCTCAATAAACGGAATGTCAACAGAAATAACTTCTTAAGTATCTGTGGAGGTGAGTGAAGTCACACTAAAAGCACAGAACCATATTTTAATGAAGAAGCATACAAACAAAAGCAAACAAATACAATTGCCATACATAGCAGTGGACAAGGTTATGAAAAAGTTAATAATACCATAATGGAACAAGAAATACTGCTTACAAAAATATCCCGAGAAAACTTAGAATTACCTCTCCATTCAACTGAATCAGAACGTCTAGTATACAAATGGCCATGCACGTCAAAGTGTAACATTCCCAAAAAATCTTTCAAGTCTTTACGCCAATTCTTCAATCAATATGTGAAAGGCAAAGACAAAATCAAAATTAAACTACTGCAAAATATGGATACCTGTCCAGTGTGCAAGTACACAGGACTACAAGGACATTCAATGGCCTGCATTTCAGGACCTACTTGCAAAACCACCTTCCATTATATCAAAATGATATCAACACATCATTCAATTATAAGAAATCTAGTCGATAAACTGTATTATGCTAAAAGTCCTGCTTTAGCACTAGCCAATTGAAATAACATTCTTCTACATGGTACAGCAAAAGACCTACTTGAAGAAATCGACTATATCCAGAAAAAATATTTTGGAAGTGAAAGCCACTTACAGAATGAAATAGCTTTAAAGCAAATTAGCAACAATTCTATGCATGGCAATCTTCTACTACACACATACAAAAAAGAAATACTGAAATTTAAAAGTACATCTGCTGAAGTACCAAACCATGTGTGCGTATGTTGCTGTAGAACTTTTTATAAAAGTAACACAAAAACTGTAGACCTAACATACAAAATAGAAGACAATGAAGATTCTAAATCGTTTGAATCAGCTCTCTACCTTATAGCAAAAAACAAATATGAAATAACTGACCCCTTAATACTTTGCAGTTACTGCACTACAAAACTTGACACCAACCAAACTCCTTCACGTGCTATCACAAATAATTTGGAATTATTTCCACTACCAAAACCCTTACAACAACTCAATTTACATGAGAGCATCATAATTCAAACAGTGCACCCCTTTCAAGCAATAATATGCCTTCAACCTAAAACAGTAAAATTACCTCCATCTGAATTAGTGAAAGGTATTTTTGGAAAAGTAGTGTATTTACCATTAGATCTAAAACAAAATGTGCACACTTTAGGAGTGCAACGTCCCATGTAGCAATCTTTAATTATCTTATTAAATGGTGTACCTACAACAGACAAAAAAAATTGGCAACAACTGGTAGATTTACATAAAGTTAGACAAGCCTTGCAATATCTAAAAGACAATAATGACTACTACAAAGACATTAATATTGAAAAAAACTTGAAGGATACCACTGAAATAATTCAAGAGACACAAGAAGCTAGTCAATTTGAGCTCCTAGATCCTGCTGCAATAGCCAATACTTTAGACCATTATACAATTCATTCATTGCACTCTAATGACACCATAGAAGATGCACTAGAAAAGTACCAAATGCGTCAAACAAAAGGATCACCAATCAGCATATGGGAAAAAAGTATTGAAGCACGTGCTTATCCTCTACTCTTTCCTACTGGCAAAGGAGGAAGGTACAATGATAGACCTATTCAAATAACAGCATCAGAATACCGCTCGTTACGGATGTATTCTGAAGATCCCAGATTTAGACAAAATGTGAAATACATATTCCACCTACTCTTTGAAAGTGAACTAGCAACTTTATGTTACAGAGTTGCACACACATTAAAATCAGGATCCCATTTTCAAAATATGTCAGCTACACAATTATTACAAAAAGTGCAACAAAAAGATGAGATTTTACAATCAAATATTAAAATCTATTAGCAAACATGTGTGGTACAAAAGAGTACTGGTTTTGACGTCATGGAGATGTACGTTGTATGATAAGAAACCTTGGCCACCCACTTGGTTTGTTATATTAAGTTGTGCAGAATATGCATGGGAAGATTTACATGATTTCCTACGCATATCAAACAAAAACAAAACAAACATAGATATACTAACAGCTGGAGAACTTTGTTCTCTAGATCCTGTTAATGTTTCAAGATATTTTCACCATCGCTTCATTGCTATGCTACACTTTATTTGTAATTAAACTGTTCCTCCCATGGGAGAAGTGCAACACTTCTTTTGGAGAAAAGCATACCAAGTCAGAGGAGCACCACATATCCACATGCTTTTATGGATTAAAGATGCTCCTAAATTTGGTCAAGACAATGATGCCACTGTGTTACAGTTTATTGAAAAATATGTCACTTGTGTAATTCCATCAGAAGCAACAAATGGTGATCTTCATGCACAAATTTTACAATTTCAAAGACACAAATGTGGCAAATATGGTCGTCACAAATACTACACCAAATGCTGCTTTGGTTTCCCTAGACCGGTTACAAAAACAGGTCAAGTGAACAACTTCATGTCTTCAGTTAGACATAGTGTTAAAGGTAAATCACCTAAAAATACATTACATAAAAAGAACAGAAGAAGAAAAATATATCAATGATTACAATGCAATCATTGCCCACTTATGGAATGCAAACATAGATGTGCAGTACAATGCAGACAATTCCACTGCAGTTGCACGATATGTTACAACATACTTAACCAAAGCTGAAAAAACAGAGCTCCAAGACCTCTGGAATGACCTGTCATCAGATAAAACACTGTCTCAGAAATTATACAGCTTGGGCATAAAAATGCTCTCCCATAGAGAATGTGGCTCCTATGAAGCAGCAGATCGTTTAACTGGTACTGCTTTGTATGGAAAATCTGAAAATATAGTATGGCTAAGTCTTGGTCCTGCTAAATCAAGAAAAAGAGTTCTAAAATCATACAAAGATATAGAAAAAATAGCCAAACATGATCCCAACGCCAAGACATTTAAAAAAATGATTTACTGGACACATACTACCCAAACAGAAGTACCACTTTGGAAACCATGTGTCTATGCCACATAGCCCAAAACTTCACATACAAAAATAATATAAAACCCGATGAAAAAAAAAGGTAAATACAGAGTGACAAATTGTGAAGGCAGCTTAGTAAAACTCACCAAACCAAATTTAATTAATCATATCAAATTGTCATTAAAGACTCCTCAACATAAAGAACTATATTACATGTCCCTGCTACAACTCTTTAAACCATGTAGAAAAGAAGAAGAAATACTAGATAACTATGACTCCTATGAAGACGCTTTCAAAGCAAATGAAAGCACTATAACTGATGTAAACTTTACACAGTACAAAACAATGTTGCACAATGAATAGCAACACGAAGAAGAACTCCAGGCCCAACTAGATAAGGACACTTCTGACAGTAGTCAACCTTCCGTAACAGGAATCCAAGAACCACTGGGAGAGCCACTAATAAGAAATGAGGCAGAATTAGCTATGACAGAAGTAGAAAACACCATGTTTCAGTATGAAGATAAAGAAGACTTAACTATTCTGCAATCAAAACTAAGCAATGAGCAATGTAACATTTTTGAAGAAGTAACAAAAGAAATTGCACATGGTGTACAACATGAAAACAATGAATGCACCTGCCAAAATTACAAACCTATACTACTGTACGTCAGTGGTAAAGCTGGTTCTGGCAAAACATTCTTAATCAAAATCATCAGTAAATTCCTTCAAAAATTGACAAACAACAAACTGTCAGCTGTTGTCACTGCCCCACAGGTTTAGCTTCCTACAACATAGGCGGTGTCACTTTACACCGATTACTACTCCTGCCAGTAGAACACCAAAACAAATTAGACTATTACAAACTTTCTACAGAAGCTGCAATGGAAGTACGCAGAGTATTAAAACAAATGAAAATGCTACTAATAGATGAAGTGAGCATGGTCTCCAACCTAATGTTGGCTTTGATTCACCTCAGATTACAAAAAGTACTCAAAACAAACTACGAAGAGCTCTTTGGAGGAAAACACATTATTGTTTTCGGAGATCTTCTTCAATTGACACCAGTGAAAGGTGAGCCTATTTTTAAAACCTTAGGACACAAACTCTGCTGTAAAACTGTTGGCAGCATTGGAAATGTCAACCTTTGGCAACATTTCCAATACAGAGAATTAACAGAAAACATGCGGCAATCTGCAGATCTCACTTATGCCAACATTTTAAAAAGTATTAGAGTTAGTATATTATCTCAAGAAGCACAAGCAATATTGAAAACCTGGCACATTCATGCACTTTATGGCGATAATGCATGTGCTACGGATGTTATGGAACAATTAGCCCACAAAAATGTCAATTGTATGGCCTTAATGCCAACTCTTGCAAGCTGTTTCAAATTCAATGAAACAATGTTAAAAAAAGAAATGCAACCAATAATTGAAATTAGCGCCACAGACAAACTAGACATACATGTTATGACACTACCCATGTGTGAACAAGCCACAACAAGACTAAATAGTTTAGAAAATTCAATCTCCAATACACCTGGATTGGAAAAAATATTAAAATTATCCTTAAATTGCAGAGTAATGCTTAAACGTAACCTTGACGTGGATCAAGGACTAGTTAATGGAGCACTGGGTACAGTTGTTGGCTTTCAAACATACCCACGTGACAACAACATTCAGTTTGTCAATATTCTCTTTGACAAACTTTCAGAAGTGAAAAGGATAGGACGCTCAACAGCTCGATTCTTTCTCTTCAAAGACATGTATGTACACAGAGAACAATGTTGCCTAACTCTTGCATACACAGTCACCATTCATCATAAATCACAAGGTCTTATCCTAGACAAAGCATTGATAGACATTGGTAACCCAGTCTTTAAAGAAGGCATGAGCTACGTAGCACTATACACCCTCCATCTAAAAACATATCCTATTCTACAAAAAGTAAAATGTTCTAAAAGAAAACTAAATCAAACAGAAATGCAACAGGATGTCACTGAAAATCCTCCAAACAGGTTAAAAGAACCTAATACTTCATCAAGTACCACAGTCAAAAAAGAACCTATAAGGAAAAATAAACCAGGTACTTCTTCAAAGAAGGAAGACAAACTCCAAAAAAAGCACTCAGATACAGAACTACCTGGTCCATTTAAACTTTCAAATGTAATTGGTGTAAGTTGCTACGCATATGTAGCAATGAATATTCTACCACCAATTGTTGACAACATTTACTTACACAGTACAGATCAATTGTGTTTGCAAATGTTAGTACTTCATAGAAACGCAACAAACAATCCTGACAACGCTTATCAGGCCTCATTACGAGTCCGGCAGTAACCGTGGCGGTAAAACCGCCTGCTTACCGCCGGACTCGTATTACCATTCCGCCTCTGTGATTCCCGGAATTACCGGGGCATTACAACCCCGGTTTTCCGGGAATCACGGAGGCGGAATGGTGTTAATCCCCAATCCCATTGAGTCCTCTGGGACTCAATGGGAATGGGGATCATGGAAACACCGGCAGCATCTCGTAATGCTGCCGGTGTTTCCTTGTCCGCCTGCAGGCGGGTGGTGTTAAACCCGCCAGGTCAGACCTGGCGGGAACATCACCTCCCGCCTGCAGGAGTTGTGATCGCCCGGCATGGAAACAACGGTGGCGGCGGATTTACCGCCACCGTTGTTTCCATACCGGCGATTTGTAATGAGGCCCATAGTGTTTATGGAATAAGACAACAATTGGACTACTGTGCTGGAATGGTGAAATTCACTATAAACTCACAGGAAGATCCACAAGAATTTCTAATGTACTTACTACAAGTACTGGAAAACAAAACATACCTATAAATGAAATCTTCCAGATTTCATACATGTGGAAACATACATGTACTCTCTGCAACAATGTGACACAAGAACAAATCCCCAATGAGCTCTTTGTGTATGTATCAATACCTAATTTTGAATCCGTTCCATTTCAGCAACTTGTACAAAATGCAAACCATGGCAGATTATGTACTACCTGCAATTCGGATAATGGCTCCACCTTACTAATTCAAACACATAGTAAATACGTAATACTAATTCTTCTACGTTACAATGCAGATGGTACCAAAAAGAACTGCAAGCTGTCTGGATTCACACATGGTCAAGTATCACTTGGTAAGAAAACCTTCACAACAATAGATATAATCTACCACACAGGAGCCACAACCAATGCAGGTCACTATACTACATATATAAAAAAAAATGTGTATTGTTCGAATGTAATGATTGTACTATTACTCTAAAGCAGAGATTACCTGCAGTGCCATTGAGGTTCCCCCCCAGTGCCAATGGCTTTTTTTTTAAATCGCGGTATTCACCGCCCAAACCCGCCAACATTTCCCCCCTCATTAACCCCTTAAGTGCCACCGACGAGCCGGCTCGTCGGTGGCAACCTGGAGCGGTTTTTACCGACGAGTCGGCTCGTCGCTGGCATTTAAAGGGTTAATGTTCTTAAAACCAAAATGTATTAACTAAACTGTACCTAAACATTAACTAAACTTCTATTAAAAATCTATAAACTGTTACAATATGCCAACAGCTATATAACTGCCCCAAGATTCTACAACAATTAACAGATAAATGAATACTACTAAATTATATCTAAAAATAGATAATTAGAATACGCCAACTGGTATCTAACTGCCCCAAGATTTTACAATCTCCAAACAGATAAATCAATACCACTTCATTATAACAAAAAATAGACTGTTAGAATATGCCAACAGGTATCTAACTGCCACAAGATTCTACAACTACTAAACAGATAAATTAATACCACTAAATTATATCAAACAATAAACAGTTAGATTACGCCAACTGGTATCTAACTTCCCCAAGATTTTCAATATCCAAACAGATAAATCAATACCACTTCATTATAACAAAAAATAGACTGTTACAATATGTCAACAGGTATCCAACTGTTTCAGACATCTGCAACAAGCCAATGTATAGAGCATTAGCCAGAAACAATAAGTGAACACTGAAAACAAACAAACAAATAGACTGTAGCATAACAAAAAAAATGTTTTTTTAATCCAACATGGATTTATTTTTCTCCCACAGACCCAATGATTTTAGCAACAAACACAGAAACTGAGCAAATTGCACAGTACACTGGTTTGTAATCTACTAAATATGAGGGTCAAAAAAATAATGTTGATTATTCAATGTTATAAGTCGTTACAAAATACCAATACTAACATGATATTTTCTTTTATCACAGAATAAACAAGAAATACATATACTCCAGTTACTAAACCAAACAGTAAGTATATTATAATAAGTACAAACATCACAGCAAATCACACCCATAGTGACTTATAACTTTGGTGCTTATAAATTTGGTCTTGTCCATGCACCCAAGACTATAGGCCCTGCCCACAACCACCACAGCATATCACACCCATAGTGGCTTATAACTTTGTTGCTTATAAATTTGTTCTTGGATCCCAAAGTTATAAGCCACTATGGGTGTGATATGCTGCAGTGGTTGTGGCCAGGGCATAGAGTCTTGGGTGCATAGCCATATAGCCATGCTCCCAAGACTCTACGCCCTGGCCACAACCACCGCAGCATATCACACCCATAGAGTCAAACATTTTAACTATGCCATATTGGCATTTTTAATGTCCGCGGACATGATGAGTGTCCTTAGAACAGTTTCAACTTGCCTACCAACAGTACAGACAGGCATAGCGTCCTCAGGACACCCCCATTTGTTTATTTACGAACATCCCAGGACACATGATGTGTTCTAAGAACACTTTCATCTTGCCAGCGAACAATATGGACAGCGTCCTCAGGACACTCCCATTTCGTCCATTGACGAACATTTCAGGACACTGCATGTGTTATTAGAACAGTTTCAACTTGCCTGCGAACAAAACAGACAGGCATACCGTCCTCAGGACACACCCATTTCATTTATTTTCGAACATTTCAGGACACTGCGAGTGTTCTTAGAACAGTTTCAACTTGCTTGCAAACAATACATACAGGCGTAGTGTCCTCAGAACACCCCCATTTTGTTTATTTACAAACATCCCAGGACACTTTGACACTTCATGTGTTCTTAGAACAATTTGAACTTGCTTGCGAACAGTACGGACAGGCATACCGTCCTCAGGACACCCATTTTGTTTATTGACGAACATCCCAGGACACATGATGTGTTCTTAGATCAGATTCAACTTGCCTGCGAACAAAACGGACAGGCTTACTGTCCTCAGAACACACTCATTTCATTTATTTTCGAACATTTCAGGACACCGCAAATGTTCTTAGAACACTTTCAGCTTGCTTGCGAACAATACGTACAGGCGTAGTGTCCTCAGAACACCCCCATTTCTTATATTTAGAACATTTCAGAACATGCGCGTTGTCCGCGGACAAAGCAAACACAACGGGGGGGTCTACCACCTAAATAAATACGACATTTAACCCATCTCTTACTCGCCCACCCTCCCCAAACTGTTTTACACACCAACACACTCTACTAAATAGTATTTTTCCACCAAGTTTCACCGCGTTGTCCGCGGACGTCCGTGAATCCAAGATGGTGGGCGTTCCCGAAAATCTGATGCGCTTCACGCTCTTCACCAACCAATCAGCGAACACGTGAATGTCCGCGGACGTAACACAAGCCGGTTGGCCAAACAGGACACTGTCCGCGGAGCAAACATAGATATCACTAAGTCTTTGTGACCTATCTTTTGGTCATTTTAAAAAAAAACTACTGGATGGATTTTCACCAAATTTGCAAAAGCCCGCATTCGCGACCAAGCCGCTGCTCCTGGTCCATATTTGGTGAAAATCCACCCAGCGGTTTGGCCTGTAGGTGTGAGCACAGTTTTTTCCCCATTCAGTCTATGGGAAAAAAAAGAAGTTTTGGGATCCCCCTATAACCTTGCCCCCACTTGACCAAACCTCACCAAACTTTGCAAAAAAATTCAGAGGGACCCATATACTTTTTTTGCAAAGTTTGGTGAAGATTCGTCCATGGAGAGTGAAGTTATAAGCCACCCAAAAAGGGCTCTTCCTATGGAAACAGCAACTTAACCATAACTACAGAGCCTCTACGTGGCTGTGTAATATATATGAGCGGAAGGTAGATCTCACCACTCAAATTCAATTTCTAAAAGACAATGGTAAACTATCACTCCTCTTACTGCTTGATCTCTCAGCAGCTTTTGATTTGGTTAATCACCAAACACTATTCCACCATCTGAAATCTGCAGCACATTTTTTTGACTCAGCCACTTCTTGGATCAGCTCCTTCTTGGCGAATAGAACTATGAGGGTCTTCTCTCCTACTGACTCTGCTGAACATGGCCCCGGTACTTTGTGGGGTTCCGCAAGGTTCCTGTGTGTCCCCCACACTCTATAACGTCTTTACCAAGCTCCTATTCAATATCCTTGACTATCTGGGTGTCATGTATACTAACTACGCGGACGACACCCAGATACTCATCCCCATCTCTGGAGACTATGTAACTGACAGCAAAACCCTTAACGAAATCTACTCAGTGATACAAGCATGGATGGCGCAACATGGTCATTGTCTAAATGACAAAAAAACAGAGCTGCTTATCCTTGGTACACACGCTAAACTGAAAAAACTAAACTCTGCCTTCAAATCATTTACTATAGATGGCAACTCCATTACCGTCTCAAACAACACTAAAACTCTTGGTATTTATCTTGACGCCACCTTATCCCTCTCCATACAAACGAACGCGGTAGCAACATCAGCCGCATATACCTGTAAACTAATCACTGCCTGCAGGCTGTTCATCTCCACACCTAATTGCATCACACTTGCTAGAACTCTAGTTCTGTCCAAAATTGATTATTGTAACACCCTCTATTTAGGTACTAATCACAAAAACATTAACAAGTTACAATTAATTCAGAATAATGCCATCAGGGCAGCCCTCAACCAGAGGCGTAGGCAGGGTAAGGCCTGAGGGGCAAGGCCCACCCAAAATCTGTAAATGCCCACTCAGCAGCGTTGTGTGGGCATTTATAGATATTTTTGTCAGTGCAGTGGGCCCAACTACATTAGCATCAGGCCCCATTTGTTAGACAATCCTGGCTATGCCTCTGCCCTCAACATCCCTAAGAAGTTGCATATTTCTGAGACTAGACGCAACCTGCGCTGTCTCCCGGTAGAGCACAGAATATTGCTAAAAACTCTTGCCCTAACACACAAAGCCAGGGCCAACCTCGCACCAGCCTACCTTACTAAACAACTCACTGCACATACGTCCTCAAGACAACTTAGAGTGGCTCAAGCACACACAATGACCACACCGAGATTCAAACTCCATAACTCAGGAGGTGCTAGCTTCCCTGTATTGGCATCAAAGCTATGGAACACACTCCCTGCTTCCCTCAGATCAGAACCCTCCTTCCACTTATTCAAGCCCAACACTAAGCGCTGTCTTCAGGATTTGGATACAATGACAGTTCAACTTCCTTGATCTTAGGCTTGTCGTCTGCCCCACTATATTTATTGTAAATACTGTACTATTTAACTTTATCTGCCTTACTTATTGTATGTAACTGTAATGTGCTGTAACTCGTACGTATCTTCCTTATTTACTGTATGCAACTGTAATGTTCTGCAACCCGTATGCAAAATGATGCGCCCGGATGCCCATGGGCCTGGCTGCGCTTTACAAATAAATAAATTACAAATTACAAATTAAGGAAATAGTGACTAAAAGGGTGACTGAGTAGTAGAGAAGAATACTGGGGAGGAGACCTGAGAAGAGGAGGATACCAGGAGGATACCTGAGAAGAGAGAGATACCGAGGGGGACACCTTAGAAGAGAGGATACGCCCAAATTCCTACGCTTAATATAGCGGTTAGAAGAAGCCTGCATCCAAAGTCCGGAATAATATAGGAATAAATAGAAAACCACAGCGGTTAAAGACGCTTTTGAAAGGGATGGGCTTACACCCCATGTCGGGTAAAATTTAGGGGCAGAAATCTGTGTAGCCAGCTGGAGTTTTTCTAGTCTGTTAACGTCTGCCGTATGTATTGTTTGTTGTGATATCAAAGGATGACATTTTTCCCTCGAGGAACTAGCATAAAAATTATGCGATTGAGTAACTGAGATATCGTAGAATACGAATTGATGTTTGTTGATTTAAAAAGGAGGTATACATTTTTGTGAAAAAACTGGAGCTTGCGACGATTGGTGCTCGCTCATATTATTGAAGTTATTAAAGAAATGAAAGACATAACAAGTGTTATATAAGGAGAAAGTGAACAGATTTAAGCATGGAAGACATGACTCCATTAGTAGACCTGTGCAAACAGTTACCAAAACATGCACATAAGCTGAAAAGTACAGTGCAGAATGGCCCCAGGGTGGATCGCTATCTAAAACGGTCCTACAGCACATGACGACATATTTGCATGCCACATACACAGGAAAAAAGATTGACAAACGCCTATCTAGTTTAGAGCTTTGAAAGATGTACCAAGAGGATAGGGTGGAGAAGCCGCCATTAGATTGGATACTTAACGTATGCACAGAGGGGGGGTGAGATGCCTTCTGCGCCACCCACCCCATCTGAAATGAAAAATGAAGTCAGTAAGGGCGAAGGGTTATACCCGCTAAGAGAACTTAAAGAAGCTACGGGTATAGCAACCCGGCATTTGAGTCACCTATGTAAAGCAGTGACGAAAATCCAGACAAAGACAGAGATAGAGATATCACCTCCAAAGTCCCAAGGGACAAGGAGAGATGCGAGTTTGAGAGAAAAGACCACGCACAAGCAAGTACATCTCTCGATACAGAGAAAGAGATCAAAAGATGGAAAGGAAATGAGGATAGAACTGATAAGATAGCATTCACACAGAATGAATGGGTGGGAGGTCAGATTTTATTAAAAGTCAATGGTATATCATTGATGACGCGAAACAAAAAGGGAAGCTAGACGATTTACAGAGAAAGGAGAGGGAAAAGGAAAAAGGATTGAGAGACGAAAGAATTAGGAAAAAAGATAGGGAGAGACGAGAGCAGTTATATCGTAAAGAGCAAGAAAGACAACGTGATCATAAGCAGAGAGCAGCTAATGATCAGGACAGACAGGAGCAGCGGAGAATAGAAGAAGAGCAAAGGATACGGGAGAAAAGAATAAAGAGACGAAGGGATAAGGAAATTCGAAGGGCAAATGAACGTAGAGATGCAAAGAAAGAGGAGGAAGAAAGATTCAGTGAGGAAGTGAGGAAGCGCAGAGAATTCGATGATGATGTAGAACGTAAGCGAAGACAGAGAGCACGCGATCTTGAATAGCTGGAAAGGGAGGTTAAAAAACCTGATCCAGTAGTAGATTGGGAAGTCATAGAAGAATTCTTTCCTGAGTACGATTCAGTACCAGGCACGCCTGGGGAAAATATTGAGGATGACTTCGACACCAGAAGCATTGGAGAGACGATCGATAGAATATATGATGAAATTGGGCTAGAACAAGTACCCCAAGGGGAGGGGGAGGACGAGCCCCTGGAGAGCACTCAGCTTTATGATGCTGAGGACGTCTCCCGAAGTAGTAGAAATAGAGAGCTGTCCCTAGATAGGTTGGAAATCAGTAAGAACAAAGAGGATGTGAGAGGTTGCACGAGTTGGGCACAGACAATGTCAGACACTGAAAGAGAGGAACATGAGGAAAAGGAGGAAGAGAAGACACGAAAAACAATACTCAGGAGGAAAAGCGATAAGATGGTCAGGTTCTAGTGGATCTGCACCAAGGGCATCAGAGTCAGCCACACAGTCAGACCGACGCAAAGAAATATCTTACGGTCAGAGGGGGGAGTCTCCACCACCCTATGTGAGCTGACTAAGGACATTGCCAGGTAGGCGGTGATGCAGGAATATTACTCCTTCAATAGACAGAAAAACAATGAGAAAAGAGAGATAGGGCTATGCATCCCAATTTCCTTTGCTCGAGAAAGGAGGAACGAGACCACAGTATATTCCATGGCCACACATGAATCAGGAAAACCTGAAAAATAAGCTTCCAATGCTGCCATCGGGAGCCGGAAAATGGATACACGAGCTAGAAAAAATTACGGGAGGGAACACGTTAGCTACAGGGGATATCAAGGGTCTTTTAATCACCATACTTGGTGATAGAGCTGATGATGTGTGGACATGGGCAGGTTACCCTGGTGTGACTACAGTTAATACTGTGCATGATGGAGCACCGTTTAACAATTGCAGAGCCGTGGTATGGAAAGCATTACGATTTCTATATCCAGATACTTCCGACATGGGAGCTATCATGACAAAAAAGATAAAGGAGTCAGAGGACCCTTTGCTTTTCATTCAGAAATTCCAAAACACGTGGGTACTCGAGACTCATGAATCTTGGTGAAAATCCATACCCGTGTTTTACCATATATTATGCCAAGCTAAAGAAATTGGTAGGAATCAAGGCCAAATCATGGTCTGAAATACAGTTGACCATAGCACATTATTGCAGACTGCTACAAGTAAAGAATCACAAAAAAGAGGCTGCACGAAAAGGTGAAGAAGCAAAATTATTGCAGAAGAAATTTTCAAAATATGCCATTGAAGGGGCAATGATAACTAGCGCAGATGGACCGAGCATGCAGCAGATCAATAATCCACAACAGAGTAATCAGGGTAATAATGGGTTTTACCCCAGAGGGAGAGGATTTAGAGGAAGAGGATGGCATCTCGAACTCTGTGACAGAAGCCTGCAGAACACCCTGAAGCTGACTCGACCCTGTCGAGCACCAAGAACATCTACAGCACAAAGTACATTGTTGTTCTATCCCCCTGGCCGTTTCCATAAGGCCCCAACAGACATATTAAGACCCATTGCTTTCTGTGTGCTGAAGCCAAGAAACCTTAAACTGTTGTGGTTATTAACCATTCCGACTACCCTCCTTTCAGTATCCAGAATGCATCCCTTTTCCTTCTTTGAAACTGTCTGTCCTCTGCTTCTTTTACCCAGTGGATTGTATTTCGTAATGTTGCTAGACTGTCTGTTGTGGTTAATAATGTAGATATTTTTAATACAACCTCGACTGGACACTCCTTTTATCATTGGGTAATATTTGTATTTTAGCTTTGTTACAATTAACCAGCGATTGATGACCTTTCCAAACTAAGCATGGCATTCCGTCCATGTTATCAAAATTGGACATTAGAAGTGGGCGGATGATGGTTTAGAAACCAATATTCACCTGTTGACCACTGACACCCCATCGCCAGACCTGCAATTCCACAGGACGCAGAAGAAGCAGGACCTCCATCATCACATGCGTCATCCTGTGCACCTTTCACAACAACTTCATCTGGTGCCACTGATTGGAGCATCACCTATACCCCCTCAGTGTTGGACCCTCCACAGCAACACAGGTCTCCTTTACCTGCAGGAAGTGCTATATACCAATAGCACTTAATACAACAACTTTTGAGGCAATTGAGTATGCATGGGTGGAGCATGGGTAACATTGCAAGTAGTTTATTTTTTTTATTTTTAGTGCTTTACCTATTAATTTGAAAACAAAAAGTCAAAATTAAATAAAACGTGAAAAATACATGTGTCTAATTTTCACCTATTTTTCCTACATTCACTCCCTCCTCCCTAATCCCAAATGGATCTTTTTAGAACTACCCAAAAAGTTTTTAAAAGATCTAAACTTGGGTGATTTGGCTTTACCATTAAGCACCACTGCAACGGGCTAACACTACCGGGTACCCCACCGGGAACCGAACGCAGCCCAAGTTAAAGGCCTAAATGAAAAAGGGCCCCTCAATGAAGACATCAATACCATTACTGGCAGTAAGGCTTCCACCGCTAACCAAATCACCATTAACACCCTTTTAGTTTCCAAGGCCACTGCTAAGGGCCTTTAATTAAAAAGAAAATTAACACTTACCTTGCAGCGCTCTTAGGTGCCACACCCTAGTTCCTGAAATCCACTTTCTTTGTTGATGACTGTGACATCATCACAAGAGAAATGGATTTTGGAAAGTACAGCACAGCACAAAGCCACACTGAAAGGTGAAAAGATTTGCTTTTTTTTTGTAATTGAATATCCTTAGTACCAAGCAGGTGCTAAAGGTGTTTAATTAGAGAAGAAAAAAAAAACACTTACCTTACAGCCCCCTTTGGCGCCACGTCCTACTTCTTGAAATCCATTTTCTCTCTTCATGACTGTGACTGCATCAAGAAAGAAACAGACTTCGGAAATTACGGCAAGGGACAATACCACACCTCATATATGGTTTTTTAATTGAGAACCCTTCGCACCATGTAGGTGGTAAGGATGTTCAATAATGAAAAAAAACAGACTTACCTTACGGTGCACATCGGCACCAAAGCCTACTTCCTGAAATGCATTTTCTCTGTTGATAACCATAACGTCTGAAACACAGAGAAACAGACTTTTGAAGGTATGACATGGCGCAGTTTCATACCATAATATCCCATATATTTATATATATATACATATGACATTAAACACCCTTAGCACCCGCATAGGAAACTACCAATGTGCTAAGAGTTGATTGTGGAGCGTGAAGGAAATGATGCGCACAAGAAAGGAGTACTGGCCAACAGCACTCAGGCTGCTCGTGCTAACGGTTTTTAATTAAACAAAACAAACAACAACAAAAAAGAAAACAAAAAAATATATATTTGTGATGTCATCTTTGATGCCCTGAGTGTTAGTCTTAGTAGTGCATGGTGGTGGCACGAGTTATGGTTGATTAGCTTACCATAACTGGCAAATTTCTGAGGTTTTACGGTTTTACCTATAACCATAATGTCCCTGTAACAATGTTTTTCCATTGAATTTCATAGGTTTTTATTAGTGCAACTTAACTATAATGTCCCCTTAACTAAGTTTTTTTATTGAATATATATATATATATATATATATATATATATATATATATATATATATATATATATTTGCAAAAGCCGGGAAAAAGAATTTCCAGTTCTCCCAGGGAGGGATGGCACTCGCGGCAACACACAAACCGCTGGTGTCGGTTGCTTCCTCAAGTCATAAACCAATGCAGTGTAGGGTTAAGTTCATTATCCAGTTTTATTAGGCATCTGCCAGATTAAAAAGTGCACGGTACAACGCGTTTCGCCGCCTACTCGCAGCTTGTTCAAGTACAAGTAAAACCCATAACCAACTGTGTTAATATAGGTTTACAAACAATTAACCAGTCTCTATGGTTCTTTGTGCCATTTGTCCTTTGTCGCTTTCATAGTGCCAGCTATACATATAGCTTCAGTGAATAGAGAGAAAAACATGGCGGCCATTTTGTAAGAGGCAAATTTGCCTTGTGTAATGGATGTGTTATAGCCTTAACTATGTTGACAAAAAGGTTTATTTCTGGCAAGTATAACCCGAGTGGGTTTAATTCTTTTGTAAATCTGCCAGAATTAAAACCAATGTCCCTTTCAAAATTGCACATTAGTCAAGAAGTTATTAATTCTAAAATAGAAAACATATAATCCTAAAATTCTTCGTTTTTCATTTTTGCTTTTACTTTTACTTGCACAGTGCACATGCCGGAGAAATTTAATTAACAGGCTATGATTCGATATAAATGTTTGCAGCTAATTGAAGTTAAGCAGAATAATAAAGTGCTAAGTGCTCAAAAGTGTCATGTGCTAAAGTGCATCTATTGCTATCTAAAGCAACAAAGATAAAGTGCTAATGCATAAAGTGCAAAATATGGCTAAAACCAATTTCTGCTATTAAGTCTGCAAACATGAATATTTAAAATAAACCACTCAGTACAAAAGCAATAAAACCAATATAAATATGTACACCATTATAGTACAATAGGATTTAGAACAATTGTGCAATGTGGGGGACATAACTATGTTAAAAAATATATAACCTCTCAATTCAACTGTTTGACTGGACAACCATAAATTGAAGAACTGGCAATAAGAACCATCTAGGTGAAAATTTAACAATATAACACAACACAAGTTTAAAAAGATGTTTTTGTTGACGAACAGACTACATATGGAGAGCTTAGCACTTGTCAATACACCCAAGAAATAAGCTATATCGGTCCTGTGGCTCTAGGTTCCCAAGTAAGTATATAACTCTTCGTCTAGATTGTGTCCTTTGGGTTTTTTGGATTCAAAGTCTAAAATATATTTGGTTTCTTTTTTTTCCGCAGATCAAGTTCTCTATTTCCCCCCCGTGGGTTGGCTTTTATATGATGTAGGCCAAGGAAACTTAAACCGTCCAGTTTGCCCTGATGTACATCTTTGAAATGGACAGCCATAGGATAGGAGGGGTCTGAGTTTTTTATGGCTCGCATGTGTTGTAAAATTCTCAGCTTCAATTTGCCGATAGTGCTTCCAATGTACCAACGGTTACATGGGCATAAGAGTCCATAGACCACAAACTCTGTATTACATGTGATGTATTTTGCAATTCGATTACCTGTCTTGTAACTGGATGCGTATAGTTTGTTCTGTTTAGGGCATGCTTGCAGGCTTTGCATTTGGTACATTTGTAAAATCCTGTTGGATTTGCATTTAGCCAAGAACTGTTTGATATTTTCTCCACGGGGGGCAAGAAACTGCTGACTAATGAGTCTTTGATTGATGGAGATTTTCTGAAAGTGATATTAATATGATCTTTAAGGATGGTAGAAAGTATTTCATCAGATTGCAAAATATGCCAATGTCGATGAAAGATTTGACGAATCATATTGGCATGAGTTCCAAACGATAAAATTAGCCTCGTTTCGTCATCCTGTTTGTCTTTTCCGGAGTACAATTGGAGGAAAGCAAGGTATTTCTGTTGAGATTACGAGCTTTCAAATATGCTCTCTCCAAAACTGATTTTGGATACCGCTGTTTGGCGAAATTTGCAGCAGTGAACCGACACTCCTGATCAAATTTTTCTATTGTGCTGCAATTGCGTCGTATTCTGACGAATTCACCATAGGGAATACTCCACTTTAAAGACACCGGATGGTTGCTGGTTGCGAAAAGAGGCATATTGGAACTTGTCGGTTTCCGATGCAATTCAGTTAAAACTTCCTTCTGATTCGTTTTCACTAACACATCCAAAAAGACCAACTGGTCTCGACTATGGGTTTCTGTGAATTTCAAATTGATGTTATTCGTATTCAATATTTCGACGAATTCCAGCCAATCACTCTCATCTCCATTCCAAAGGATGAAAAGATCATCAATATACCTAAGCCACAGGACCACTTGATTTGTGTATTTGATGTTACATTCAGTCCATACTATAAACTTCTCCCACCATCCCATGGTCAAATTTGCATAGGATGGTGCAAAGCTCGTACCCATAGAAGTTGCTCTGATTTGATTGTAAAATTCATTATTAAACAAAAAGACGTTGTTGGTGAGGCACATCTCTATCATTTCAACTATCATCTCACCATGTGAAAGATAGTTGAGAGATCTTGTGTTTAAAAAATATTTACAAGCCATTTTACCGTTCTCATGCTGTATAGAAGTGTACAATGAGACAGCATCTAATGTGGCAAACATGTAATTATCTTCCCATGCTATTCCTTCGATCTTACTGAGGAAGTCTTTCGTATCTCGTAAATATGACGGTAAAGTGAATATGAGGGGAAGAAGAGTCTGATCCACATATTTAGAGAAGTTTTCTAATGAAGCTCCATTCAGGGTAACAATGGGACGGCCTGGAGGATTGGTAGGATGTTTGTGGATCTTGGGGAGAAAATAGATGGTTGGAATACAGGGGAATTTGTTATACAGGAATCTGCAATCGTCTTCATCCAGAAGGCCCAAATCGGACCATTTCTTTAGAAGACACCTCACCTTGAGTTGTATTCTTTCTGTCGGATTTCCTTCGAATTTTTCATAACAACTGGTATCTTGTAATTGTCTTTCAGCTTCTCTGATATAATCCACTCTGTTTTGTATAACAATATTAGTACCTTTATCAGAGGCTTTAATAACGATACTGTTGATTTCTTGTATTTCTTTCAGGATTTGTCTTTCTTTGGCGGAAAAATTGGGTTTAGCTTTAGTTGTTTTAAATCGTGCTTTTTGAAGATCGTGGATCACCAAATCTTGAAAAGCTTCTAATTTGCCACCATGTTGAAATAGTGGATTGAAACGTGATTTAACCTTCAGTTTGCTTTTCATGGGCCAGTCTGTCTCTATGTTCAACATTTCTAATGAGATTCCTAATAAGGCCTCTTCGTTATCGTTTGTTGATTCCAATTCTGCCAAATCAAGTAAAGCATCAAGATCCTCTATACAAATAGCTGTTTTTCCTTGATGGACTTGTTTAGGCTTGCTTTTCGGAGGATTCAAAATAAAGAATTTCTTTAATCTAATTTTCCGCATGTATTTATGAAAGTCAATCCTAGTTTCAGCATAGTCGTATGAAGAAGTTGGACAGAAATTAAATCCATACTGTAAAACTTGAATTTGATCCATATTAAGGGAATAACTCGACAGATTTATGATACTGTTATCAGTATTAGTACTGTTCTTCATTGCTGTTTTTTCTGACCAGAGCGTGTTCTTGAATTCCCATCTGGCCCGGCGCTGCTTGTTCCTTTGTCCCCTCCTTGTTTTCCTTTTCCACCTCGTCCTAGCGATTTTCCCCGACCTTTGCCTGGAAATTTCTTTAAGTTGCTGCGGCCGTCTAGTCCTAGCATTCTCATCTCCTCTAAAAAATTGAGTTTTTTTGGAGCATTCTCCTTTTCGTTTTCACTAATGGAGGTTTCAGATTCAGATGTTGTAGCTATCTCGCTAGATGAAGGGGCTATTCTTTCATTGCTGCGATTATTTTTACGTGATAGATTTTTCCTTAAATGGTCGAATCTCTGGGCAAAGGTATACACTCTACCCTTTTCATAATCGTCTTTGTCTCGAAGAAATTTTCTTTGTTTCGCTTCCATATTGCCTCTCAATTTCTTGCCCTCTTCACTCACTGGTAACTGGGATAGCTGTTCATTAATTTCTTCCATTTGAGATAGGGTTTTTTCTCTATCTTTACGTGCATATTTTATCAAGATATTCAGGAATTGTCCTGAACATCCATTGGTAGAGTCCCCCCACTCTCTGAGCATTTCCGGATCTTGATCCTCAAAAGAAGGTGAGATTAGAATTCTAAGACCACGTGGGATTCTGTCAACATCCAAGTAATTTTGGAGGGAATGTTCCTCTCACCATTTGCTTACTTCTTTTTTCTCCAATTTGTCCAATGTTTTAAGTAGGCTGATTTCAATTTTATCCACAATGCTGTTCTCAGCTGTGTTGGAAACCGGTGCATTAACTTGTAAGTCTCACAAAATAAAGTCTGAGCCTGTTCACGACGTGCCTTTTCTCTGTCTGACTGTGATGCCATAATTTACAGTAATATACTGGAATAAACTGCTTTGGTGAGTACAAGTCCAATTGTTAGTTGGGTATACTGGAGGAATGAATTTGTTAAATTCAGGCGTTTTTTATGTATTGCCAAATACACATTGCTTGGAAGTGTAGATCTCTTGCAGACACATATGCGGACGTGGATACAGGGATGGACGGGGACCCACAAGAGAAAGTCTTACCGCAGTTTCAGGATTCGTGTATATCCTCCGATATACACGGGAATCTCCGCTGCTGCAGACGACATCAAACAGCTGCACCCGCTCTATCCCGCATTCAGCTGTGCGACGTCCGGGTCTGGAGCCTTGTAAAGGAAGTTCGTAAAGAGACTCGATACTCCCTTCGCATCAAGATTAGGAGCGGTGCACATCCAGCGCCTGCCTCAAGGCGCGACGTCTATTTGCAAAAGCCGGGAAAAAGAATTTCCAGTTCTCCCAGGGAGGGATGGCACTCGCGGCAGCACACAAACCGCTGGTGTCAGTTGCTTCCCCAAGTCAAAAACCAATGCAGTGTAGGGTTAAGTTCATTATCCAGTTTTATTAGGCATCTGCCAGATTAAAAAGTGCACGGTACAACGCGTTTCGCCGCCTACTCGCAGCTTGTTCACGTACAAGTAAAACCCATAACCAACTGTGTTAATATAGGTTTACAAACAATTAACCAGTCTCTATGGTTCTTTGTGCCATTTGTCCTTTGTCGCTTTCATAGTGCCAGCTATACATATAGCTTCAGTGAATAGAGAGAAAAACATGGCGGCCATTTTGTAAGAGGCAAATTTGCCTTGTGTAATGGATGTGTTATAGCCTAAATTATGTTGACAAAAAGGTTTATTTCTGGCAAGTATAACCCGAGTGGGTTTAATTCTTTTGTAAATCTGCCAGAATTAAAACCAATGTCCCTTTCAAAATTGCACATTAGTCAAGAAGTTATTAATTCTAAAATAGAAAACATATAATCCTAAAATTCCTCGTTTTTCATTTTTGCTTTTACTTTTACTTGCACAGTGCACATGCCTGAGAAATTTAAATAACAGGCTATGATTCGATATAAATGTTTGCAGCTAATTGAAGTTAAGCATATATATATTCTGGTGTGGAACCGTGGCATTCCATACTTTTAGATGTTTCTTTCCCTGTTGATGATGTCACGGGTATCAACAGAGAAAATGAATTCCAGGAACTAGGGTGTGGCACTGAGGTGAACCACAAGTATGGGTTTCTTTTTCCTACTAAACAATCTTAGCAAGAGCAGACTGCATACTGTTGGCCAGTGCTCATTTCCCCTGTGCATTCTTCTCCTGCCCACTCCTCCCTCAACTCTTAGCACCCGTGTAGTTTTCTAAGACCATGATGTCATCAACTGGGAAACTGACTTCTGAAGGTTTAACTGGAAAAACAAAATGCACTTACCACGTGGAACACCTCTGTGCCACAGCGTAGCTCCTGAAATACATTTTCTCTGTTGGTGACCATCACAACATCAACAGGAAATCAAAATTCTAGAGATATGGCTTTTGGCTGCTGGCATGTTGGGTGCTGTTCTCTAACGGTTTCACTGTTTTTTGTCTGACTGGTCTCAGCAACTGGTACTTCGACCTTATAATTCTGCAGTTGTGGCTCTGCTTTGTGGGGTTCCGCAGGGCTACACCCTGTCCTCCACATTGTTCAACATCTACATTCAGCCTCTGATTACTCTAATCCGATCCCACAGTTTTAGATGCTATTTGTATGCTGATGACACACAGATCTTGGTCCAGCTTGGCTTACTCCATTCATCTAATGCCAATCAGCTGCGAGATTGCCTTGTGGCCATGGGATTCTGGATGAGTGAAAACTGGTTATAACTCAACAGAGATTCACAGAGGTGTTGATTATGGGAGTCGATAATGTTCCTTTACTCTGGCCACCATCCCTCTGGCCATCTGCTTTGGGTACTTTCCCGGTGGCGGTTCCTACAGTTAAAAATGTGGGTGTCAAAATATCGGCTTCCCTTTCTATGGCCTCTCAGATCAGTTCTGTCTATCAGGCTGGTCACTTCCAACTTAAAATACTTAGGAATGTTTTGCCTTATATTCTGCTTCATTTGCGTGCCCCAGTAGTCTCTGCCCTGGTTGTCAGTAGGATTGACTACTGCAATTACTTATATCTGGCCCAACCAGATCATTTAATGAATCCCTTGCAGGTGCTACATAATTCTGCTGCTCCCCTTGTTATTGGTACCCCATATCGGGACCACATTTCACCTGTTCTTAGGTCTCTCCACTGGCTTCCACTGGCTAAGCGTGTGTTTTTTAAATTCCTTTGACTAGTGCATATGGCTTTCTACGCTGCTGGTCCAGAATACTTGCAGCTGAAATTTCAACCTTATGTTCCAGCTCGTACCTTACGGTTGGCTGATCGCTTCCTTCTGACTGTCCCTAGAGTCCAGCGTGCAAGAATGGGAGGCCGTTCTTTCTCGGTTAGAGCCGCCATATTTTGGAATGCCCTGCCGATTGCTTTGAAACTTTTCTCTTTTAGCTTTCTTTTTTCTTGACCTGCTTAATTTAGCCTCCGTTTTTGTACTGCCAGGTTGCCTTTTTTTGGTGCTGGTTGTGCTGTATCTGGGTACGGAAAAAATATAACATAACATAACATATGGCATGGCACAGTTCCAGCCCACAAGATCATTTTGTTTTGTTAATGTTTTTTATTAAACACCCTTTGCAGCCATATAGTAAACTACATGGATGCCATAGGCATGGGAGCAGCGGCAACGGGAATGATGAGCAGGGGAAGAGGGTGTTGCCCAGCAGCACTCAGGTTGCTCTTAACGCAGGCTTATACTGGAGAATACAGCCCACGTTCCAAGCAACCTATTTGGATAGAGCCCCCTTCCAGGAGCGTAACGTAAAAAACAAAACTTGCCTTTATCTTATGCTATATCACTGCCCAACCCTCCTGCGCTCTTTTAAATATAAACATAACAAAGTAAACACAACACCATCAACTTCTAACATACAAATATACAATCCAAATCAAGGACAGTGGTCAAACCAAGTCTCAGACATCTTCTTTGTATTGTATAATCTTCATTAATCACTTCTTACGAATCTAGAAATCATGCAAAATAGTGTGAATGTATCTCTGCGCCCACTGCCCCTTTCCCAAAAGTAACAAACCGACTCTAACTTCTTTATATCCCTCTCATCCACCCTTCAAACAAATCAAACATTAAACAATCCTAAAATCAACTTTTCAAACTTCTGTGTGCATCCCGACTTTGAGAACCACTCCGTAGACAACACTGGATCTAGAAACACCTTTTTTACATTGTACACTCTAATCACATCTAACAAATGAGAAATCATGAAACATTGTGCAAATGTATCTTCGTACCCACTGCCTCTTTCCCAAAACACACAACACTACTCTACATCCTTAATAACTCTCACATCCACCCTTCAAACAAACTTTTCAAACATCTATACACATCCTGACTTTGAGAAATGATCCATAGTGATCACGGAATCGCGAAGCATTCCTTCAGATCACATGAAAACCTCATTCAATCAAAACAAAACACAATGTAACCATGATTTGGCCATGAACCGCGTGTCAGTAACTCACTTTATGTTCACAAAACAAAGTTAAATAAAACAGTTCTCAATCTCAATACAGAAAAGTGAGTGGGACTTCAAATCACTGTACTACAACCCCCTTACACATTTTAAGTTAGTTTTCAAAGTATTTTTTTTAATTATCATCTTCCCCTAACTAGCAACCACATTGCTTGCCACATCCCATTTCTTCATAGTTTTTGAGAATGTACTCTATTTACCCCTTTTCCCCATTTGCGCTTCTTCTTGATCTCAGCAAAATGCTAAAAAAATGATATCCCCAAGCCCCAAAACCCCCAAACCTTCACCAATCATCTTTACTCTCCCTGCCCACATGCTCCATGACCTCAAAACTCCCTAATATACAACCTTCATATCATTTTAGGGAATTTTACAATGTTGATTTTGAACTTGATTTGAGAATTGCGTGATTGCTGACAGAACTGAAAAAGCCTGGCAACAGCAATGTCTCATGGGAGATATGACTAACCTTTTGGGTCCAGGGGCACCTGCTCTTAGCACATTTTGAAAAAAAGAAACACTGGATGGATTTGCACAAGAATAAGAAAGGGTATCCTTCAATCACTTTGTGTCTGACTTGTTTCTTATTCGGCACAAATCTATCCAGGAGTTTTGAACATTTTTCCAAACAGTATGTTTATAACACCCTTTTTTTAAATGTATATTTTTAAATCATGACACAGAGGTGCATAACACGCTCAAGTCCTGGGGGACCCCGGCCATAATATGGGAATGTCAAACACTGTGCTGATCCGTCCAACAGATCTAAGGTTATTAACCATAGAATGTTCACTTTTCCTATGGTTGATAGGTTTCACCTTAACTAATATATATCTCCTACATACCATGGTGTATGGTGTTGGCTCTGCACCCGCTGAAAAATTAGAAGGGACTGAAGTTTGGCACCGGTTTTCTGCTTCCACAATTGCTCCAGCTGTAGCATACACAGTGTCCGGTGATGGAGAAGAGGAAGCACAGAGCCATCCCAAGCCCAGTGCAAAGCTTCCGCCCACATCGGAAGGGGAGCTGGGACGCCATAGTTAGGGTAAGTGTTTGGTTTTCTGTGTCGCCTCAGTACGTGTATTTCTTCTTTTGTGCTCACCTGTTTCAGTGTGACACACCATACAATGTAGGTGGAGTCTGGGAGAACTATGCTCAGTATTTTGCATGGAGTCAATATATCCATTGACATTTAAATATGGCGTCTCAAGCTGACAAAGAATCTGCATGAGGTGAACGAGCACTATCATTATTTTGCGAAATGCAGTGCATTCACAAAGGAAATAAGAAAAGCTCAACTTCATTAGTTGGCATTGAACATTATGAAATGATGCTGTTAAGACAACTATAACAACATCATAAGAAAGAAAACAGCAAATGGTGGGAGGAGAAATCACTACAACATTATATTTATGTTTGCAAAATTCTTAGGGGCTTGCGTATTTTCACAACAGCGTCTTTTGAAGATCAGGATCCGATGATTTTATTCCACCAATCCATGTTCTGTTACATTTCTAAATATCTTAATCAAATATGCCTATATTGATCGGCAATAAAAGATTATCAAAAATTCAAGGGATTGAAGAACAACTCCCAAACATTCTCCCATGTGAAGTGGGTAAAAAGTTACGAGGCAGCATAACATTTCAGGAAGATGATATAAAAGTGAGACAACAAAGAAAGTTTCTCAGAGACGAAGATTACGGGACGGGTCGTGTATATACATTTTCACGTTGCTTTGATTCCCTGAGGAAAAAAAAAAACACTGTAACAAATATCCTGAGCACGCCTCAGGGAGCACAACCTGTCTCTAGCAAAGCTGCATTCATGCCAGAATCAGAAGCCACCAGCAATGAGAATGAACAACCTACCACAAAACTGAATATTTTAGAAGAAATGAGACTACTATACATAGTTGGTCGAAACAACAAAAAAAGCAGAGGAAGAGGATGTGGCAGAGTAGCAGGCATGGGAGAAAAAAGACAACCTGCAGAGGTCAAAGGGGTCAGCAATATAGGCATCAATGTACAAGAGAGATAGACACGCTCTGGCAAACGGATGAGAAAGACATAAATAAGAGAAGTGGCATGAATATAATCAGTCTACCCTCCCATGTTCTGACTTCTAAGCAATTAACAGTACCGAGAAATGACCTTGATTTTTTGCCCAACTGCGGATTATGATTTTGCACAAACAAGAATTGACTTTGCTAAATATTTGTGCAAAATTGATTTAAAGAGGTTTTTTTCAGTCAATCCGCCTGAACAACTGAGCAGCATACCATTGTGAAGCAGAAATGATGTAGCCATAGAAGCTGATTCAGTATATCAGTATATCTGGAATCCAGCTCAGAGGCCATTGATTTGGACTACGCTATTAATTGGGTCGATCTCAATATTAACATCGATTGGCCCAAGAGAAGTTAATTGAAAACTAAATCAAGATTCACCTCATTAAACTTATATATATAACCTTATTGTAGCGTTGGCTTAATTGTACACTGTTCTGTCTTGCTTTCCTGATTGTAAATTGAATAAGCCTATTGAGAAGGTTTCTTTTGCCAAGGGCAAGAGTATTACTATTTAGATTGCATTTGTCACAGACTCATAATGCAATCCCGTGTCTTACTTTTGAGGGTTATGATGAGTTTTATTTTAGAAGGATACACCGAGCACTTACACAAAAAGAGCAAACACAGCCCTAGGGACGCCGTAGTGTTTAGGGAGTTGCTCTACGGCATGAATATATTTGGACCAGACGGCACTGGTGTTCACTGTCCCTCATTTCCTAAGTGTACACATTATATGTGATGGGCAACACATCACACTGCCTTCTGGCAAGTGCTACACCACAGAAACAAATACAGCATTTGCGGCGCAATGACCTTGCACAAAGCATTGGGCCTCATTACGAGTTTGGAGGTAGCCATGCCATCATTACTGGCATGGCTACTCCAAACTCAAGTCCGGGTCCCGCAAAAGGGGACTTACCGGGCCATTCCGACCTTGGAGGGCCCGGCAATTCCCTTTCACGGGACCCAGACCTTGTACATCCCCATTTCCATTTGAGCCCCCAGAGGGGGGCCCTTTGTTAGCATCCTGGACTGATAGCAGGTCCCGCTCTGCACGTCTGGTCTGGCCAGGGGTCCAGAGCGGGAGCCGCTGCAGACCTCATAATGTGATGGCCCGGAATGAATGGTGCGGGTCCCTTACCGGCACTGTTCATTCCGCGGCCGCCACACTCCGCCATGCTGTCATTACCGGCATGGCTACCTCCAAACTCCAGGTCCGGGTCCCGGAAAAGGGTACTTACTGGGCCATTCTGACCTTGGAGGGTCCGGTAATTCCCTTTCGCGGGACCCAGACCCGGTACATCCCCATTCCCATTTCAGCCCCATAGGGCTCAATGGGAATGGGGAGGATGCTAACAACGGGCCCATTAATGACGGGCCCGTTGTTAGCATCCTGGACTGCTAGTGGGTCCCGATCTGCATGTCTGGTCTGGCCAGGCATCCAGAGCGGGACCCGCTGCAGACCTCGTAATGTGGCAGCCTGGAATGAACAGTGCTGGTCCCTTACTGGCCGGCCTTGCAGGAAAGGACCTTTCTTACGCATGGTTTTAAATTTCAGACTCAATTCATCTTGTACAGGCATCCATTCTAAATGCAGAGCCCCCCCCTTTAATCCTGCCTTTGAAGTGTGAGCAGTACTTGCCTTCCCTTGCGGTGTCACCTAGCAGAGGGCAATCACAGAGCACACTTGTTGTCTCTGCAACCCACCGAATCTGGGACTTTTGAAGGATGATATGCCTGATTTTATTTATGTGCGGGAGCAGCAGAGGCACACAAATGGGATCATTTGTCTTCAGCTCCCTTCCCAAAATTCTGGAATGGTGCTCACAGGACCTCAAACACCATTAGAGCTATCATGGGGTGGACGAGGAGATACAGAGGTGCCAGTTCCTCTAACCTTTCATTTCATTTTGCCATTGTATAGCGCTGTTCACCATGGGTATGGTCCCAACGTGCTGTCGGTTGAAAGCCCTCGGAGAGACTGAAGTCCAAAGTATAGGAAAGGTAGGCGGTGCTAGTATGTGATTGCGCACAATGGCCATTACAGTTTATGAGGTGTTGCCCGAGTCCCTGCTAGCCACCCATGTCTAATTGGCACGTGTATGGTGGAGATATGTACACTAGAAAAACAAGCTGAAGGGGGTGTAAAGGAGTATAATCAGTTATGTGTGTAGCTAGAGTTCGAATTTTTGTTGTGCAAATTGTCATTCGAGTTGAATGTGAAAGCAGATGTGTGTGGAAGTGTGGCTGCGCCTTTGACGAATTCCAAAAGCACAGAGTGCAAGAGGAAAAATGGATTAGTTATAATCCAACGAAAGCCTAGAATTGGCACATTCTTCAAATTCTAAAACATCTTGGTTCATAAAGTATGGTGGATATATTCTCCATACTTCCAGCTATTATAAGTGACTACATTCAAGACCACACCTAACCGTAAAGGCAGCATTCTGCCAACACCTGCATTCCCTGTAGTGGAACACATTCTTTGATCACCTAGAATCCATAACATGGTCGCCCTCATGGTCTCGCCTAAGTGCACTGCCTTGGTCAGCTGCACAACCCTTCCAAGTGCTATACAATGGCTATGACAAGAGATACTCTGATGCAAAGGCTACAGTCTGTGCAATATAATGGCTACCCTCACAAAGTCATATGAAAGCAAGACACAGGTTGCCCTCCTGAATTACTCCAAGTGCAGCACACTGGCCAACCGCACAACTCTTCTAAGTGTAACATGCTGGCTACCCTAACACCGTAAGGAGGGCTGGAAACTACTTATTTAACACATCTGTTATCAGCATTGCATTTTGTTGCATGTGAACAGTTACACAATTGGAACCGCGATGAAGACATGCTCATCTGAAAGCCTGCACAAAGTCCCTTTTCCCTACCGCATCAGTGCCTTCTTCCAAGCCAATTCATCCAAGTCACTGATTAACAATTCTTTTTAAATTATAATTTAAACCCATGCTGTCAGCTACTATTAAAAAAATAAAATGGTCTGCTTTTTCTCAGCAATTCGAATTTTCTTAATATCATGTAAATAAGTTAAGAGCCATCAGCAATGTTATAGGAAGGTTATTTTGTCACATACTGTATTTAATTGTGCGCCCTTAAAACACAGATGTAATTTTAGGGCCCACATTACATTTTCCTTTGGTACTTGTAGGCTTACATTCAGGGTGTAGAACATTCTGCTACAACCTTTCCTTTTTTGCTTACCATGTTACTATAAGCATTAATATATTGTCATACGGATTTACTATATACTTTGTACAGCTTGACAGCCCAACTTAACAAACGTGTACCAACTAGAGCTTGGAAGATATGTGTTCAAGTGTCTAAATGATAGAGCAGGTGCCCTTGAGTGTCACAGATGTATGTCCCTTCCAGTGATATCAACAGAGGTGTACATTGGCATCCATGTTCATCTTCGCCAGACTGACTAGATAATAGTTATACACATCTGAACTATTCATGTTCACTTGCAGAAATTATAGCTCAATGCATTAAGTACTTGCTTCTGAGATATGTGCTCACCATTGCAGTCATATGTTCATGCCCCATGAGGGCTAACTCAGCTATTCATCCTACTGAGGTTGAATAATGGTGAACCATTGGAATGGTTAATAGTAACAGTAGTGCTGTGAAGCCGGATCACAAGCACTTTATAAAAACAAGCTATTATCAGTTACATTTATTTTTACCCTTGCAGTGCCTCTCGCATGGTGTCTGATTTCGAAGAAAGAGTTTTGAGAGAGACCGTTAATCCATTCAACAGTGACAGAGCCATTTTAGCAATGGGTGTAGATGTCTTCCCTTTCTTTGGCTGTGTGTGTGTGTGTGTGTATGGCTGCGTGTGTGCGTGTGCGGATCTAGTCTGATACTGCCTGGGCTGCTGTCGCTATCAAAGCAAACTGCAATTCCTGGAGATGTACTCAATGGCGGCTTCTCCTCCCCACAGTTACTGTTTCCAGCTCCTTCCCCACCGCCATCTGGCAGTCTTTCATTATTTATGATGTATATGCTGCCAAAGACCATTTTAGGTGCCCCACTCTTGCTTATATATGATTCATTGAGTCTCCAGTGAGCGAGCAGTTAAGTCACGACACATTTTCCAAGCAAATTCAGAGAGAAACTTTCGTTTTTTTAGATTTCTTTTTCATAAAGCTCTTTGCTACTGCAATGTTTGCTACTTCGGAGTGCTGTAAAGGGTACGTTTTATTATTACCTTGTGCATAGGCACTGCATTTGTTAACCTCATTGGCATCAACGTCAATGCTGGCTGTTCTCTTTTTGGAACCAGTAGAACTCTGTAGCAGGTGTTTTGCTCACGGAGCTTCCTTAATTGTGTGTCAGCCTAATCAGATCAGCACATCAATAACATAGACGACAACCTCACACAAGTGCACCAATCTTATACTAGTGGACAGTTGGACTAATCATAAGGAACACAGCATATTCGCTAACAATGAAAATCGGACACAGCTGTGCAAACACGCAGACAGAAAATGTGTGAGAGGGTGCATGATTTACATCTCTCCTTTCCTGGGCAAACTCCTGGAAAATCTGTCCATCTCTCAGCTTAATCTTCACACTGAATCTGTTGGTTGGCTCTGTGACCATCAGTTTGGTTTTAGAGCAGCCAGAATCACGGAAACTGCTCTCCTGAACATCCGTGAAGACCTGCTCTCTAACCTTGATTCTAATCTCCCCTCTGTCCTCATCTTACTCAATCTCTCTTCTGCCTTTGACACGATCAACCATGCCATCCTGCTCCATCGTCTACGTGATAACCTGGGTATCACCAATCAGATTCTGGACTGGCTGACTTTGTTCATCTCTGATCGACCCTCCCACGTTCAATTTGGGTCCTTCCTTTCCTCTATGTCACTCTCGACCTGCGGTGTTCTCCATGGGTATAACCTCTATCCCTGGCTGTTCAACCAACACTAGGCACCTCTCGCCCACTGCATTGCTGCTCTCTGCTCCAACTTTCAGTGCTATGCGGATGACGCTCAGCTCGTTTTCAGGCTCCCCTCATTCTCTCATCTCTGACTGTCTTTCTGCTATCCAGGAGTGGTGTGCCGCCAACAATCTCTGCCTTAATGCCAGTAAAACGGAGATACTTCTCATGGGCACACCTGCACCCTCCTTTCATGTCACTCTCTGAGAGGCCTTCCTTGGACCTCTTCCTGCTCCCAACTGTGAGGCCAAGAACCTCAGGGTCATCTTCGACTCCACACTCTCCTTTTCTCCTCACATCTCTGAGGTGTCTTAGATGTGAAACTACCAAATGCACCTCCTCAGAGGTATTCTTCCTTTCCTCTCCTCCCACCGACTCCCAGAAGCTCACTGTCTCTAGAGCTCTGGTTCTCTTGAGGCTGTAGTACTGCAACAGTCTGTTTCTAAATCTGCCTGCTTCTACTCTCTGCCCTCTGCAACACATCCAGAACAGGACTGCAAGACTTTTCCTTGACCTCAAGCCCAAGGATCGTATCTCTCCAGCACTGAAATCTCTGCATTGGCTCCCAGTGGCTGCAAGGATTAAGTTCAAGACCCTCTGCATTGTCCACAAGGACTTCTGGGTGCATGGGTCCTCATTACCTCCAACTCTCTCTTCGTAAATACCTTCCTACTTGAGCTCTTAGCTCCTCCACCTCCAACTCCCTCAGGGTCAGAGCTTCTCCAAGCAACAAGTTGGTGGTGGATCTCTTTCTTCGGCTGGGGCCTTCCTCTGGAACAGCCTCCCTGCTTCTCTGAAACTTGAGGAGAACCATCTCCGATTCCTGAAGCACCTCAAAACTTTCCTCTTTGTTTCTGCCTTCTCTCTTCCCCTCCCCTGTTGATTTCCTGTCTGATACTGCACTGGTCTCCTGGCAACCCTCTGATTCGGGTCCAGGTCCCTGCCTGCCCAGTTGCACACCCGCACTGCCTCCTGGCAACCCTTGCACTTGGGTGTGTATCTGTAACCCTGCAGTCCACCTACCTGCACTTTTGGACATCTGCTGTCTGCACTTATCCTTGCATGTGCCACCTGCTGGCCTCACTTCTTGTTATTGTTTTGATCCCATGTACAGCAGTGCCACCCTTCCCTTTCCCCTGAAACTGTTCCCCTCCCTCCTCCCCTGCACTTGCGTGATCTCAATGTCACTTGGCCTAGTAAGATCGCTGTCTCGTTCCTCCCTCTGTTCCCCCTTCCTTGCCTTGTCGCACCTTGAAACACTTGTGTATAGGTGCGTTAGAAATGCCATATCATATCATATCATGCACCATACACGTAACTAAACAAACGTAGGAGAAGGAGTGAGCATCATTCTGGCTTGGGGAGGAGGATTACAAATCTATTTGGAACGGACAAGGATTTGTACCGGGCAAACAACAGTTTCAGGTAAGTGCATAAAGCAAATTCAGGAGTTTTGGGAAGGGGCAATGCAATCATTCAAAAATATGGCAAAAGGGAGCACTTAAGATACAATGACAAGTCAAGAGGCAATTACTCACAATGACAAGTCAAGGGGCAATTACTCACCCAAGGAGGGCTAAAGTGAGCTTCCAAACCAGAAGTGAAATCATGAAACATGAGAAGATAACAGCGTGGGGGTGGCAAAAAGATCAAAGGAACACAACATTCATGGAGGGGTCATAGCTCAAGAAAGACAAACAGACCAACATGTGGCAACATTGCCCAATAAAGGACAAGTACGTCCAGGGAGCACCACTGAACAGACAAACATGTCCTGGGAAGGGGAAGATAACAAAGACTGAGGGTGCTTGGTGTTCAGTAACAAGGTCCTGCTAAATGGAGAGAACACAAGCAACCACTGAAAAATGCTTGACAGGACAGGTTCTTAGCAGCTCCTGAGATGAGGTGCTCCCTGGATTAGGTCCTAGAGACAATGGGTGGAACCACTGTGTGGGGGCATGGACTGACACAGAGCATTAAGGCCATCAACAGTAAGGGATGGAGTGGATAAATCACCCCAGATCAAGGTACCAGCCTTTTATTTATTTATTGTGCATTTGCAAATGGGAGGGAACATGGGAACAAAGGCAACAGAATAAACAGATGATCAGGGAAAGGTTCGGTCCTACTAGGCCTTGTGAGGATTCAGAACGTGCAAGGGCAGGGAGAGAGAGAGAGGCGGGGAAAGGGGTAAGTGCTAGGAGTTCCACAGAGGGAAGTGTTGAGAAATCAGTTGTGTGCAACAGTAAGTGTCTGGCATAGATTGCTTGATACAAAGTGATTACCTGACATTAATAAGTGCAGGTCTGTGAAAACACAAGCCAGTGTGTGCTTGATGGGAAATGTTGGGATGGTGGGAAAGGCGATTGGGTGAAAGGCCAGGAACCAGGCAGACACATAAGGTCCCAGTCCACCAATCTCAGCGTCTGTGTGGGGGTATTAGAAAGAGAGGAGGAGGGAGGCTGTTCCCGAAGAGGGAGCCAGCCGAGGAGAGGGATCTACCACCAGCTCGTTGCTAAGAAGAGCACATGACTCGTAGAGAGTTGGAGGCGGAGGAGAGTTAGGATCAGGAAGGAAAGTATTTCGTGAGAGCAAGTTGTAAGTAGATTGGTCCTCGGCGCCAAGAAGCCTTATGGATGATGCAGAGGGATTTAAATGTCATCCTTGCAGCAATTGGGAGCCAGTGGAGGGATGTTCGGGGTGCAGAGATACAGTCCTTGGGTTTGAGGCCAATTATAAGTTTCACAGACCTATTCTGGACAAGTTGGAGGGGGCGGAAAGAGGAAGAGGATAGATTTACGAAGAAGTTGTTGCAATAGTCAAGCCTGAAAAGTACCAAATCTCTAGAGACATTGAGCTTCCGGGGAAAAGTGAGGAAAGGAAGGATACCTCTGAGGAGGTGGAGTTGAAAATGGGCCTTCTTTGCAAGGTCCAGGATGTGAGGGAGGATAGAGAGGGAAGAGTCGAAGATGGCTCCAAGGTTTCTGATGTCAGATGCAGGAGAGGGAGGGGAGCCCATAGAGGGTGGCCTGAGTAAAGGGAGGAAAGATGGAGTGGGAGGGCTAATAGGAAGGATCTCAGTCTTGCTGGCATTGTGGAAGAGATCATTGGTGGGCACACCAGGAATTTATAACAGACAGGCAGTCGGGAATGGTAGAGGAAGAAGGGTCATCAGAGCAAAGTTTGAAGAAGAGCTGGGTGTCATCTGCATAACACTGGAATTGAGTGGAGAAAGTAGAGATGAGGTGTGCAAGCGGAGCAAGATAGACATTAGAGAGCCAGGGTGAGATGTTAGAACCCTGGGGAATGCCGCAGGTGGAGATAGAGGTAGGAAAAGAGAAAGATCCCAGGATGACCTGGTAGGGGTGGTCAGTTAGGAAAGAGGCCAGCCAATCCAGTGCCCGCTCTCAGATACCCACTGTACCATGGAGCCGTTTTATGAAGATGGAATGGTTGACTGTATAAAATGCAGAGGAAAGATCAAATAGAATGACGACAGCGGGAGAGTTAGTGTCAAGGGATGTGAGCAGTTCTGCATGGTTGTTCAGAAGAGCAGTTTCCATGTCTCTGGATGCTCATAATCCAGATTGATGTTTGTGTAGCAAACCAACGAGCTCAGTATGCCGAGCCAGTTGGGGGAAGACCAGCTTTTCATAAAGTTTCCCAAGGAAGGGAGTGATCATCTTCCAACAATCTTCATGTCACCTGCTTGTCTGGTCCTACACCAATATGCCCCTTCTTCCTGTCCCCTGCGTACCCAGGACTTGAGGCTATTATGAGTGAGGAGGGCAGATAACTGTTCTTCCAACTTTGCACTGTCTGGAACAGCATAGATGTTTGAATCTGTGCCATCTATGGCAATTCCACGTCCACTCTAAGCCCTTTAATGCACTTCAATATGTAATTTGCATTACTCCTGCCTTATTGCTGCAGTGAATATACTCTATTGTACTGGCATGGCAGAAGGCTAAATATGGTTTCTGGTGTGTTCTAAAGTGCTAGTAAGCCATGTTGGCTGCTCTTTGAGCTAACGGCACAGAAGAGCAAGTGGTAGCATGTAAGACAAAGGCATGGGAGAGCAAGTGGTAGCATGTAAGAAAAAAGGCATGGTAGAGCAAGTAGTAGCATGTAAGATAAAGGCCCATTCCCTCAGCAGTCTATTAGCGTAGTACCCTGACAAAATCAGGGTAAAGATGAGAAAAGTCCTCCTTATGGATTCAGGTTTTGCTGTGCCTTGTCATGTGGCAGCTGCAAAGGAGTTGTGAGGAAGGAATGCACAGTGTGAATCATCATACAGTAGGTGGCAGAAAGTGCAGCCTAGATATCATAGTTGCACCATCCCTCCTCACATCTGGTCTCCTCCTGAACACAAACTGGAAGTTCAGGATTGTATTTAGTTATTTGTTTGTTTAGTTATATATACAGGAGGAGCAATGTTCTTTTGATCACAAAAAAACGTACAATAGTTAGGAAATCAGATTTGATGGGAGGCCTTGAGCTTCTTACAATGGGGGGAGTTTGAGGGGCATTCTAACCAGGAGGGGAGTAAATTGAACAATCACCAGGGACAATCCATAAGTGGACATCCATAGCTTAAGAACAACCAACATTGGACACTTGCAAGTTCATGTAGGCGATACGGACCCGCTGTGCTCGGGACATGACCATGATGGGTGAAGTGCTAGAATGGAGGCAGAGGAAGTGAGAGACAGAGGCAGGTTAGAGGTGTGGGAAAAATGTTAGCTAGCAGGCAGATAAGAGGGTAACTAAGAGGCGAGGAGGTAGGCTTTTAGTTTGGCTTTGAACAAATCCATGTTTCTAAGATGTCTGAGGGAAGAGAATTCCATGCAAGTGGAGCAAGAAGAGAGAAAGAGCTGAAGAGAGTGGAAGCACAGGGAGGGAGAGGAGCCACAAGGGTAGTCGAGGAGGCAGAGTTGAGATTATGAGAAGGCTTATAGAGTTGGGTAGATGAGGATAGATACCATGGTGCCTTACCGTAGATAGATTTATGAACCAGAAGAAGACATTTAAATCTGGCCCTGTTTTGCATCATCAGCCATCCAGCCTGGTGATGGTACGAGGAAGTAGGTGTGAAGTGAGTGAGTCCAAAGAGAGTCCTGGTTGCAATGTGAATGATATTGTTGAGTTGACAGCATGCATAGGAGGGGAGACAAAAGAGTATAATGGCCCAGTAGTCCAGTTTAGAGAAGAAAAGAGTGGTTAGGAGATGCTTACCGGTTTTGAAAGGAAGGAGGTACCAGATGTTCCAAATATTTAGGAGGTTGAGGCAAGCTGATTTTCCTGCTTTGGAGATGAAAGTAGTGAAGGTGTGAGAAGGGTCAGAGATGGCACAGAGGTTTCTTGCTGAAGAACTCTAGGGGAGAGTGTCAGGCGGGAACTGGATAGGCAGAGGATGTGATGAGAGAGAGCTTTTGGCAGGGAAGAAGAGTACCTCTGTTCTGGTACAGTTTAACATCAGAGAGTGCAAAGCCATCCAATATTTAATGGCAGAGACACAGTTGGAAATTTTGATAGAGAGATCAGAGGAGACTTCAGGAAAAGAGAAGAAGATTTGGGTGTCGTCTGTGCTGAGTAGGTACAAGAACCTATAGGAGGAGATTAGTGCCCCAAGAGCAGAAGTGTAGAGTGTAAAGAGGAGAGGACCCAAGACAGAGCCTCGTGGAACACCAACAGTTAGAGGAGTGAGTTCAGAGGTGTTGTTGTTCTAGGAGACAGACAACTGGTGCGGTGCAAGGTAGGATTCAATCCAGGCAAGGGATTGATCACAAATCCTAAGAAGAAAGAGAGTATTAAGGAGATCAAAGTGATTAACAGTGTCAAAGGCAGCAGACAGGTCAAGGAGAAGTAGGGTAGAGGATATTTGATAGTGCTTAGCAGAGGCGAGGAAGTTGGACACATTCATGAGAGCAGTTTCTGTGGAGTGACAGGAGGAAAAACCTGTATGTAGGGGGTCTCAAAGGTTGTGGATGTCGAAGAAATTGTTAAGACGGTTGAAAACAATGCTTTTGAGCCCTTTAGAGTACTGCTGAAGGAGAGACACATGGCAAAAGTTAGACGATAGGTTCGGGTCAGCCCCTTGATTTATTAGGAGAGGGATGACTGGGGCTGTTTGAAAACAGAGGGAAAGCAAGCAGAGTTGAAGCACAGGTTGAAGAGTTCGCCAGAGTGAGAGGCCACTATAGGGGCAATAGGCTTGACTAGCTGAGATGTAAGAACGTCTGATGGGGTATAAGAATGGTTAGCCTCCATCAATAGAAATAGCACTTCATCAGTATTAGTGTGACTGAAATGGGAGATGGAGGGAGAGGATGATGGTAGAGTAGGTGGAGTGTAAAATGTAGGAGGAGGGAGTGTGAGGCAGTTCAGGGGAGAGTCTTTAATTTTTGTAATTTCTGCAGCCAAGTATTCAGCTAGGTCAGTAGCTGTGAGAGTGTAGTTGATAGTCGTAGACTTAGGAGGAGTGAGGAGTGAGCTTAGGGTGCCTGTAGCTGGCAAGAATGGTTGGAGAGAGAGCCAATGAGGGTTAGGTAGAATTTCCTTTAAGCTCTATCAAGAGTGGACTCAGGAGAGTTCAGGGCAGAGAGGTAGAGTTGCAGGTCCTCATGTGAGTGCGTACACCTCCATTTGCACAGCCACTGATGCATGTCTGCGCATAGAGATCGTATGAATGGGGTGACCCATGGTTGAGGATGCTGAGACTTAGGGGTGAAAGTAAGCCGTGGGAAGTGAGAGGAGAATGAGTTATATAGTAGGGATTGGAAGCTGGAGTGGCAGTGTTAGTGGAAGAGGTATCTGGTGTCTAGCTGGAGAGTGAGAACTGTAGGTCAGAGAGAAAGGGGGAATGAGAGAAGGTTTACATTTTCTTTTATTAATAGGTGAAGCAAGTGGTGAGGAAAGATCAGAGCGGGAAAATCAGATGGTGGTGGAAACAACTGAGTGGTAAGATATGGATGGTGTGACAGTAGTATTAGTGGCTGAGTAAGAGGTGGAGATGAATAAGAGATCCAAAGAGTTAGCCCCTGTGTGGGTAGGTAGGTTATGGATAGAATGAAGAGCATGGTCACTAAGAAAGGATTGAAGGTCAGATTTCTGAAAAGTGGTTGAAGAGGGAATGTTAAAGTCACCTACGAGATTGAGGTGATGTTTAGTGTTACAGTACCCCCGTCGCACCGTTCATTGTGCTTGGACATTACTTGCACATGAATGATACGATTTGACACCACAAAAATGTGCTAGCATTCCATGCCATGCATCCATCACTAACATACAAAATAGCTGTGTACACCATGCAGTTAGAATTAAATATGTCCTATAATCTATATGGCAACCTACTCAGTTTGTCTGTTCTGCAAAAACCGGGATGAGGTGAATTGAGGTAAAACCATTTGCTAGTCATAGATGGCAAGTCACATAAAGAAAATGGCTTAGTAGAATGCAAGTCATCTACCGCAGGATAATGAAGTCCAATCTTTACCAACAGTGGTCAATGATACCGATGCATAAACATTAGGATCCTTTGGCCATGAATATATAGGCTCATGTTAACGGCATTGTTCACAAGGGACAAAACAGCACTATGTACATGGGCATCCTTGAAAAATGCTTAAAGGAAAAGGAAAATACACCCTTGTTATTCATAGCACGACCCCATCGAAAATGCACTTGACCTTAACTTCAGGCTGGACAGCAATCTGCCTATATGTTTAAGTGTTCCGTCTTGTATCACAATACTTTCTGAGTATGATGTTACAGCAAACACATGCCTGACTGACAGAATGTCCAGACCACATACACTCTCTTTGCCACCTGTGTGACATTGTACGCTTCAGTGAACAATTGTGTATTGAAAGGGGCTTCAGCGGGGATGTTGATTCACCAAAAACAGTGGCAGAGGAAGTTACATCACAGACATGATGACAACACAGGAAGTGATGTCAATTAACCTTTGACCTGGATGGCATCTATTCCTCTTTAACCCTGGTGACATTACTGGACGTGGCTTGCAAACAAAAAACATAGTACAGAAAAATACACATTTTAAACTACCAAATATGTATTGAAGCAAACACAAATATTTTAGATACCAACCACATTTTAACAAGGGAGCTGCGCTCATATGCCATGGATGGGGTCATGATATGACAAGGTTGAACGCAATAGTACAACTTAGGCCGAGGCAATATTGGTTCCATTATTGGGTTTGGTATTTGAAGATTTAAATATATCTTTAAACAATAATTATGACAAAGCATTGAGCAATTGTGGGGAGTGCTGTGACCCCATACATGCTGAAATGGATTCAGACAAACTTAATTTGATCAACAGCCCAGTGAAGTTGTACAACCAATGAAAATTGTAAAAAGGGAAAGATATACAGAGAATGTCATTGTATAAATTACAAAGGGAGCTAACCACACATCAGAGGAAATATAAGGAGATACAGTCCTCCCTGATGAGATTCCCAGGGCCAAAATATCATTACTTTTATATGCACTTTCTTCTTTACTTACGGGGATCCATACAAAGGTGGGGTCCCTTAAAAGGGATCCCTTGGCAAGAAAGAAATTGTCGGCACTGTAATAAGTCGGGGGAGGCAAAAATGCTAAAAACATTAACTGATTGGCTGTAGCGCAACACTCGGGCCGAGTAAAATGTTGTTGGGAAGTTCATAAGGAGATTAGAGGATTTAAACAGAGAAGTCATATGGGCTAGACTCTTGTATGGCTACTACATCTCAATGACCATTGTTTTAGTGCATATTTAAAAAGGGATACACAAAATGTTGGGGGAAATGTTTTTCTCGATTAGTCCACCATAATGACGGAGGGAAGGGAGTAATTTGTTGCATTGGTGGAAAATGTAATCTTGGGGTTTAGAAAGGGAGGCCCTGATGGGTATATAGTATGTGGGGTTATATTGTATTGTGTTGAATGAATTCATGTCTCTATTGTTTGTGTCAGTATGTTGTGTCTGATGTAATGTATCACCATTTGTAATGAACTAAGAGTTTTGAAGTACATGATTAAAATGTGGCACTACCATAGATATGCCACTTCAGCATTGTATGGGCAGTCACTTTCATATTATGCCAAATACAGCTGCATGCTAGGATTGTCATTATATGAAAAGTAGATCCCCTGCATTGTCAGTTGCTGCAGCAATACAGTATCCAAAAATCTAAGTCAATTTCAGTGCACAGGAGTATTAATGCTTTAATTAATTACAATGATTTGTTATTTACATAGCGCTTTCGACAAAGCCCTATACATAGCATATGTTTACATACAATTATCATCCCAACCAAAGTTGGTACGCATTTCTCAACCTAGGAAGAATGAAAGGCTGAATTGGCCTTGCAAGGATTTGAACCTGCAACCTGCAGATCACACACAGATCAGGGCAGCGAGCGCTCATCAGGCTGAGCTATGTTACTGCTCTGATATTAAAAATGCGATGCCACCATAAGAAAGCATGTCAAACCTAGCTGCACAATCTAGGCTAGACACGTAGTAACACTTATCATGTTTGCTGTAGCCTTGATAATGTAAAAATATGCCATGCCACAGTAAGATATGCCTAGACTGGCAGCACCAAAATGCCAATCTAACCACGTAATAATGCTTGTCAACCATACTTTGTCGTAGCTGCCCTAAAAAATGCCACAGTATGGAGTGACTGCACCCAATTGCCAGTCTAGCAAGGTAATTAGACTAATCATGATTGATTTATCAGAAATACCCAGTACAACATATCAAGCCACAGTAAGAAATGGCTAGTCAAGCTGCCATAAAATGCTAGTGAAGACACTAGTGATCGTCATTATGATGTCCAAAAAAATATGCCATGACACAGTAGGAAATGGCTAGACTGGCTGCACCCAAATGCCAGCCTAGACAGGTAATAACACTTATCATGCTTACTTGATTATAGATGCCCTGTAAACATGGCATACAACAGTAAGACACCACTAAACTGGCTGCCCCTAAATGCCAGTCTAGACAGGTAATAGCCCTTAGCATGTTTAATTTTTTATAGATGCTCTACAAAAATGTCATGCCACATTAAGAAATGACTAGACTTGCAGTACCAATTTGAGAGGCCAGGCAATAACAACAAATATCATAACTGCTTTATCATGGATGCCCGTTCCAAGATAGGGCACCCTCCTCCTGTTCACCCTCCTGAGACATCCCCTCTCCCTCCCACTCTCCTCCTCCAGCTGCAAAATCAGCCCCTTGGCCCAGCATTACCTTCAAGTCCCTCTTCCTCATCCCAGTACTTACGTATGTGGCAATGTGCTCCATAGGCAAGTACTGGGATGAGGAAGAGAAGGACTCCAAGTAATGAAGATTACCGGTAAGTAATCTTGGCATTGAACACAAGCACACACATTCACACAATATGTACATGCTTATTTACACTGCACCCAATCCCCATTCACTCACACACCTAGCCACCCACACATCTTGCACTCACTCGCATACATTACATAAAATGCCTATACATACACCCACATACACGTTCATGCACTTATGCAAATACATTTACAAAAAACATGTTATTACCTTTTCCTGAATCCGTTGCTGCTCTGAGGAACTCCTCTGCTGGCAGGCCTCTCTTGCTCCCATACTCCACGCACACAAGGAACCCGCTCTGGTTACTGTCATCGTAGAGCAGGGGAACCAGAGCCTTACATGTCCTGTTAGGGAAGGGGGGTTCTTTTGGGAGTCATTGTGACTACAAAAGGACATTCCGTTATGGAAAAGCCCTCTTTACTTTCGGTTTCTCTCTGCCTCTGCATCCCCTAACCAGGGGTCACAGAGGCAGATACAGGGGTCGCAGGAGTGACCCTTGGTGGCCCCAATTGACACACCCCAGGGCTTTTCTGGGTGTTCTGGAAGGTAATGTGTTCTTTAGTCCACATTTCAAATCCCAAGAAGCTGTGGGCTCTGTTATTGCAGATGTGCTAGATTGTTTTTATACAGCAGTCTGTGACATTGCCAGGCTCTCATTCATTCAGATGATCCCTTCCACCAACTTCCAATTCTTCAGATGTTGTAAATGCAGCCCAATCTAAGAATTGATGGAGTGAACAAACTGGACCTGGACCATATGCTTCACATTACGATCATGAGAGGAGGGAGGCCCTCTTTTTTGTCCACCATTTTATCCTTTCCCTTGCCATTAAACGTTCATGACATGCAATGTCTTGAATCATTTATGTTCTGCTTATTTATTCCTTATTTTGGAGCTTTGGTATGTACATATAGGGCCACTCCCTGCATTGAAGTGATGCTCACAGTGATGAAAGCATAGAAAGTGCTTAGGCTTATTGGGAAAAACATCTCATACAGAAAAAAACTTGACGAGTTGTCCAGAGTCGTCCATTCACAAAAATGGCAGTTGTAGCGGTAGTGCAATCACATACCCAATGAGGTCACAGGAAGTGTGATCATATGACCTTTTGATCTACATTGTGTCACCGGAACGAATGTTATGAAGCTTTTAACTCTGATGACATGACAGGAAGTGACATCACAAAAATAAACGAAAACTAAAATTGGTATGAGATTGAAAAGAATAATATACATATGGAGACAAAGTAGTATTTTAGTTAGCAAGTATATATTCACTAAAGTTGTATTGTTTTGTGGCTGGGGCACAGATGTGATTTTTCAGTGGCACATGCACCAATGGCCAGCTTTGTTATACTGGTGTAGAGTGATATAGACAGTTACTGCCATCTTTTGCCGCCTAACGCCTCACATACAGGTAACGTTATAAGAAAGGCAACTCTTCATATGTTATGTTATGTTATGTTATATTAATTTCTAAAGCACAACATTCACCCGGAGGTATCTTGGCACTAAGGTAGACAGTAAGTTTCAGAGCAAGTACTAGAACAGATGGGTCTTGAGGTTACGATGGAAGACCAGATGGTTTCCGCTGGCGCGAAGATCGAAGGGAAGTCTGTTCCAGGATAAGGCAGCCATTACAGAGAAGGCGCGACTGCCCATCCGGGACAACCACACTCACGGAACCACGATCAGTAAAGCCGACTGGAAGTGCAAAGATCTAGATGGCACATAAGGGGAGAATTTTTCCTGTAGGTATTTGGCGCCTTGATTGTAAAAAGCGTGGTGTACTAGGCACAGGGATTTAAAAGAATGCGCTTCTCAATCGGGAGACAATGAAGTTGCTTGAGTAGCAGTGTCATGTAGGCACGGGAAGGAGGGCGAATCGCTGCCCGAGCCGCAGAGTTTTGAAGCAGTTGAAGGCGCTTAGTGAGGTAGCTAGGTTGGCCCAGTTATAAAGAGTTACAGTAATCTGTGGTGCTCAAAACCAGGGCAGCCACCACAGGAGCTCAATGTTTAGCTGGAATGGACGAGAGCACCTTATGTAAAATCCATAATTTAAAGTGCCCAGATTTACAGACAGACACCACCTGGGGTGCCATGGAAAGGGCGGATGAGAACAGAACACCCAGATTTTTTACCAAGGTCACAGGTGTAGGGCACGTGCCTAGCGAGGTAGGCCAGAACTCAGAGGTCCAGAAAAAGTGGGGGATAGAGGTGCCCACCACCAGAAACTCTGTTTTAGAACCATTAAGCTTCAGCCAATTAGTCGCCATCCAGGTGTCAAGATCTTCCAGGCAGCTTCGTAGCCGGGCCGCAGTGTCAGCCCTGGTGAGGTCAAGCCGAACCAGGATCTGCGTATCATCGGCATAAGAGTAATATCTGAACCCATGTGCCAATAAAAGAATCAGAAGAGGGCGAATGTACAGGTTGAAGAGGATAGGGGAGAGTGCAGATCCCTGTGGGACACCACAGAAGAGCCGTCCCTGGAGCGAGCAAAAAGGGGGCAGAGACACTGACTGGGTCCGATCAGGCAGAAAACCTTGAAACCAGTCAAGAACCTGACCCGAGATGCCTGCATCAGACAGCCGGGCCAGAAGAGTGGGGTGATCTACAGTGTCAAATGCAGCGGATAAATCCAATATTAGTAGCACTCCCACCCCACCATGGTCGACTAGTCAGGCAAGATCGTCCATGACAGAATTTAGTTCAGACTAAGTCAGGGTGAAAGCCAGACTGAAAGGGGTCAAAGAATCCAGAAGATTTCAGAAACGAAGAGAGAAGAGGGGAGACCAAAGACTACAGCAGCTTCATAAGGTGAGGTTCTGCTATCACATGAGAAGCTCAGCTTCAAACATCCTAAGACATTATGCGGAGTATAGCCTAATATGCCTGGTTCATCCCCATATGCCTACTTATACCCTTCAAGTAAAAAGTGCAGTCTCAAAAGCTAAAACACTACCACCCTATTCCAGACACAGCCTCATAATCGAGATATAACCATCATATTCAGGTTACAGTGGTAAATGTCATGGTGTTACTAGTGTATGACAAGTGCAGCTTCAAATGCCAATGACATGTCTTTTTATTCCTGGTAATGCCTCATTAGTGAGGTAAAATCCTCATATTTATGGTCCAGATTTACAGGCTCAGGTGTGACGATCATGCACCACTTGTAGACTCAAATACCTATATTTACCCTCTGCCGTCACAACAATCGCATGCCAGGTAGTACCACTATGTGCAAACATATCCTCAGCCGACCACATGCCACATATTGCCCAAATGTATGAAGTGTTATAAAAAAAAATGTATACAAGCAAAAATATTAAAATACAACCAAAGATGCAGTTTAGCAAATTTGATAATTTACTTATCAATAATGCTGGGCCAAAGCACCCTATTTATACAAGTGATTCCTTCATTTACGCTGAATCTAAAGGATGACATATTCTAATTTCATCCTTAGTTGTTTATTGGTCCACATAACAAACATTAGAGATATTATACATACAGGCGTGTATATGTTATACTGGTGAGAATAGTGCATACAACACGTTCATGACCTTATGCAGTACATGCACAAACAAAACAAAATAACACACTTGTTTTTTGTAGTGAACAGCTGGAAAGGCCAGCGAATCTGTGCATTTAACTTATGCAGCACAACCCCAAGAACAAAGAAAACCTTGATTAAGTTTGTAATGCACTGGTTCTGGTTCCACTGGCGCTCTCTCTGAGGCCAGGGGTAGGCAAGGGGATGTCAGTGGTTGCAAAGAGTGTCCTGCAGAGGCAGCTGGCACCCCTGGATACACCAAGTGATATATAGAGCTCAGTTGGTAATGAACAGCAGGCAGAGGCTTGTGAAGGAAGATGGGCTCAGAGGTAGGGGTACCTTCATCCAAGCATGTTTAGGAGCTCAGCTTATACCGGTATAGAGTGACTAGGGCTGTCATATTCATGCTTACAATAAAGCCATGAGTAGATAATGAGTAAAAGAGAAACCATATTTGCTATGTAAATTACAGAAATATCCACATTCCAATAAACATGAACATTAAGCTAACATCATAAATAATTCTATATTTTTCTTTACTTCTTTACTTGCCTTTGATTTCAGTGCCTTGTCCTACAAAATAGATTTATGTTCTCATCTTGCCTGCAGTGGGTCCCCACAGCAGAACTGAAATCTAAAATAAGGGATTCAGGAGCAGGGTGAGTGTGTGTGTGTGTGTAGCATACACTTTAATATCTTACTTGGGCCATGCTAGCTTTGTGCAAGCTAACATTATGACTTGATTGTTAGGCTAAACAATGTCATGTGTTGTGCTCTCTAGCTGTACTATACTATCTTTGTCCCTCTCGACGCTGCTTCACTATACTGTTTGATTTATTTTTTGATTTGTTAAGTTTTATTTACGCTACCGGGACACGTTGAGAAATGTTTGTCTGTTAGGATAATTTCTTTTGTTCCCAAATCTAAATGCATGTTTTTTTTTTTTTAATGTGGTTGATGTATACCTTCCTTTTCCTTTAATGTGGGTGCCATTCCCCTCCTTTGCACGCCCATTTTTGTCCTTCCACGTCCTCCCTCAATGCATCTAACCCCTACTCGTCCCTAGCTTGTGTTTTCTTTTTAATTGTCCCTTCCAAATTGAGATCTTGTAGAACAATTTGATTTTCTTGTTTTTTAAATTAGT